>NC_090816.1:16371970-17571970 GCF_000390325.3 Nicotiana tomentosiformis
CAATAAAGTAAGCAATAGTAGCAATTATAGAAGTAAATTAGAGAGAGATTGTGATAGATTGATGATTTTGTAAGAAAAAATGAAATAATGATGGGGTATTTATAGTTGAAAATAGAAAAAAAGTGTAATTATAAAAAGTTTGGGATTAAAACAAAGTTGGGGGGGGGGGGGGGGGGGGAATGGCTATTTCATAAATAGCCAACGGCTATTTTTTTTATTTTTTATTTAAAAAAAAAAAATAACCGTTGGGCCCGCTAAGGGTCCGGGCCGGTCTCGGGCACTGGCGGGCCAAACGGTCCCGGGCCTGATAGGCCCAAATCATAGGACCGGCCTACGAGACTGGACCAAGCCCGCTAAAACCGGACCAAATGGTCCTGGCCCGTTTGGCCCGTTTGACCAGCGGTCCCAGGCCGGTCCCGGGCCTGGACCGGCCCACTTGCCAGCCTTAACCTGGGCTAACTTTCTCTGGTTCGGGGGCGGGTGCCGGTTCCCATAATTGCTATGTCGCACGTTCCTTTCCTGTGCTATTGGAGACCGAAATTGCATTCATCTCTCTTGGTGATGGTTGATCTCCTCTTATTTGTTTGATCCCCTCGGGTGTCGGAAACTTTAACTATTGGTGATATGTCGAAGGCACAACTTTCATCTGGTGCAGCCATGGTCTCCCAAGATTATATTATACCCCATGTCTCCATCTACCACTTCGAAGAGAGTTGTCTTCATTACTCCCTCAGCGTTCGTGAGCAACAAAATTTCTCCCCGGGTTGTTACGCTTGCGAGGTTGAATCTAGCGAGGAGTTTGGTTGCCGGGATAATGCTTCCGGTGAGTTTATCTTGCTTCAGTACTCTCCATTATATGATATTAGCTGAACTTCCTGGATCTACTAAAACACGTTTAACTTTAAAATCTAACACATTTAAAGAAATTATGAGTGCATCATTGTGCGGTAGCAGTAATCCATCTGCATCTTCATCCGTAAATATGATATCGTCTTCCCTGAGCCTCTTACTATGAGTTATCGATACTTTTGTCTTCATCGCTGCCAAAATGGTGACCCCATTAATCTCATTCCCGGCGAAGATCATGTTGAGTTTTTGGCGTGGAGGTTCCTCTCCTGCTTTCGAGGTTTTCGCGTCGCCCATGTTCCGACCATAAATGGTTTTAGGTGTCGACAGTCGCTGGTTCGGTGGCCGTTAGTGCCACGGTATTCACACCATAAATTGGGATCCCTCTGGCTGGGATCAGATCTCATAGGCCATAGGAATCGTGCCTCTTTGATATTTCTCATCGTTGATACCAACTCCACCACACTAACGTTGAAGTTATACTTTGATAACTTTGGGTAAGAACAATCTTGCGACCCCGAGATTTCTTTATCCTGCAACGATTTGTTGTTCCAACCACGATCGGTCCTTCTATCAACGGTGTACTTGTTTGATGTCCGGAAGCTCCTGCCACGAACTTCTGTCCACTCGTAGGGAAAAAGCCGGCCCCTTGAAGCCCGTCTATCCAGGTCAATATCATATTTTGTTTTCTCTTTGTTCTTATCTTGTCCTTTGGTCGATAATGGAAAGCCAACCTGATCATCTTCGATCTTTATTTTTGACGCGTACCGGTTGTGGATATCCGCCCAAGTCGTCGCTTGAAACTCGAGCAGGCTTTCCTTCAATTTCTGGGAAGCGTTTTAACTTCTCGGATTTAAACCTTTGGTGAACACTTCAACTGCCCATTCATCAGGTACTACCGGTAGTAACATCCTTTCCTTCTGGAACAGGGTAATGAACTCTCGTAATAACTCGGATTCTCCCTGCGGGATCCTGAATATGTCCGGCTTTCGGGCTTGCACCTTTCTGGCATCAGCATGGGCCTTAATGAAAGAATCCGCGAGCATCTCAAAGGAATCTATGGAATTCTCAGCCAATAATGAATATCCACGTTAAAGCTCCACTCGTGAGAGTCTCACCAAATTTATTTAGCAACACAAACTCAATTTCTTAAGGAGCCAAATCATTTCCTTTTACCGTTGTTGTGTAGTGTGATAACCCAAAATATCATCTTTAATTTAAACATTTATTTTTGTGTTATAAGACCTAGAAAATTACTATTTATCATTCCTTGACTTGCGTGCATAGTCCGTATAATTTTTCGGAAAGTTTTTATATGATACATTATTTGAAATGTGAAATAGTGCTTCAAAACTCATCTGAGTTGACTTTGGTCAAAATTTTGAGCAAACGGACCCGTATAAGTATTTTGATAGTTCCTGTAGGTCCGTATCTTGATTTAGGACTTGGGCGTATGCCCGGAATCGAATTCGGAGGTCCCTAGATCGAGTTATCGCGTTTTGCCAAAAATTAAAAGTTTAAAGGCTTAATGACTTTAAAGAATTGACCAATGTTTGACTATGTTGATACCTAGTCCGTTTTTTGGTTTTGGAATCCGGTATAGGTCCGTTACTTTATTTATGACTTGGATGTCAAATTTGGAGAGAAACGGAGTTGGTTTGACGTGATTCGGACATCCGGTTGTCAAAATAGAAATTTTAAAGTTTTATTAAAAATTTCATTTGATTTGGAGTCCGATTTGTAGTTCTAGGCGTCGTTTTTGTGTTTTGATCATGCGAGCAAGTTCGTATGATATTTTTGGACTTGTGTGTATGTTTGGTTTGGAGCTCCGAGGGCTCGGGTGTATTTTGGATAGGCTACAGGTGGTTTGGAACTTAGACAATCTGGGTTTTTTCTTAGCTTCAGCTGTCATCTGGTTTCCTTCTTCGCGTTCGTGAAGGCACAACCGCGAATGCATAGAGTGAATGGGCTGTGTGGGATTTTACCCTACGTGAAAGAGAAGGTTTGTACGCGAACGCGAAGTGGAGGGGGGCTTCCCTTCGCGAACGTGTAGCTTATGAAACCTGGGGGAGGGGAACTGAGTAATACTCTTCGCGAATGCGGCACACGGCTCGTGAACACATAGGATGGCGGGTGTAAGCCTTCACAAATGCGAAGGCCACTTGGACTGCTGCACATCGCGAACGTGACAGGCCCTTCGTGAACGCGAAGATGGCCTAACGCCCAGTGATTAAAACAGACCCAAACGAGAGTTTTCCCATTTACCATAAACCCTCAATTAGAACTCGGTTTAGGGGCGATTTCAAAGGACGTTTTCACGATTTCGAACTGGGTAAATGTTATTTATCTTATAGTAATTATATTTCATTAATCCATATTTATATTCATCATTTATTTCGGATATAGATGGAAGAAATTGAAATTTTTGTAAAACTTTCTAAAAAAAAAATTAAGATTTGAAGTTCCATTTGACATCGGAATTTGATAAGTTTTGTATTGTTGGACTCATCTCAGAACGAGTGTTCAGATTTTGTAAGTTTTTCTGATATTCGAGACGTGGGCTCCACTGTTAATTTTTGAGATGAATTTCGGATTTTAATCCGAAAAATTAGTAAATTCATATGGAATTAATTCCTACGATTTGTATTGAGTATATTGAATTGTTTATTACTAGATTTGAGGATTTCAGACACGCATTTGCAAGGAAAAGTTTGATTGGAATCTTAAATTTGATTGCAAAACAAGGTAAGTGTCGTGGTTAACCTTGACTTGAGGGAATATGAGTTATTTGTCTATTTGCTACGTGATTTAATGTGTGAGTACAACGTATATGTGAGGTAACGAGTACTTATGTGTTGTGGTTGAGTCAAAGCATGATGGATGAATTTATTTTATTTTGAATAATTAATTATTTAAATAAGATATTCCTGCTTAAGTTTATTATTGATTATTTGATCATTATTCATGAAATTTTTATTGATTTAATTATTGTTGAATATGGTGAGAAAGAGTGTAGAAGCACGAAGGGTGATGCCATGCCAATTTTATTATTTATACTATCATTGTCATGGTGAGAAAGAGTGTAAAAGCATGAAAGGTGTTGTTGTGCCATTATTTAGTGTAAAAGCACGAATGGTGATGCCGGACCATTTTCAAATAGTGTAAAAGCACGAAGGGTGATGCCGTGCCTATTATTATTATTATTTTATCAGTTTATGAGAGGAATGAGAGTAAAAGCACGAAGGGTAGTGCCGTGTCATTTTCATATTATCAGTTGCTCATTTTATCGTTGAGGAATTAATTGGCTGCTAAGTGATAATTCTCCTGCTGAAATTATTATATCACCCCCTTCGCATTTTCCCTCCCAAATTTATAAAGTGTTATTTATTGTATTATTGTTGCTTCGTATTTTTATATACTTGTACTGGTTGTTTATGTATGTGTCTTATCATAGGCTCGTCACTACTTCGTCAAGGTTAGGCTCGACACTTACGAAGTACATGGGGTCGGTTGTACTCATACTGCACTCTGCACTTCTTCTGCAGATTTTGGAGTTGGTCCCAGCGGCGTACCATAGACGTACTCGGATTTAGCTACTCAGAGGAGACTTAGGTATAACTGCTTAATGTTCGCGGTTCTGAAGTCCCCTTCTATCTTATCTTAGCTGCGTATTATCTTTCAAATAATTTGAATTTTATTCAGACCTTCATTTGTATTATTCTAGTAGCTCGTGCACTTATCACACCAGATTCGAGGATGCATTGTGATGATTTAGTAGTTATGGTCTTCCGCACTTTATTTTAGTAATTGACTTCTGTTTAATTTAATTTGCTTAAAAATAGTTAAGGCACAACTGCGAACGCGATGAGTAAACGGTTTGGGTGGGATTTTACCCTACGCGAACGCGAAGGGCTGTACGCGAACGCGAAGTGGAGGGGGGGGGTGCCCTTCGCGAATGCGGACAGTGTATCGTGAACGCGTAGCTTATGGGTCCTGGGGGAGGAGAACTAAGTAATACTCTTCGCGAACGCGACACAGGGCTCGCGAACACGTAGGCTAGTGGATGTAAGCCTTCGCGAACATGAAGAAGGAAACCAGATGAGAGTTGAAGCTAAGAAAAAAAACAGATTTTCTAAGTTCCAAAACACCCGTAGCCTATCCGAAATTCACCAGAGCCCTCGGAGTTCCAAACCAAATATGCACACAAATCCAAAAATATCATACGAACTTGCTCGCATTTTCAAAACACCAAACAACACCTAGAACTACGAATCAGACTCCAAATCAAATGAAACTTTCAATAAAACATTAAAATTTCTATTTTAACAACCGGACGTCCAAATCACGTCAAACCAACTTTGTTTCTCTCCAAATTAGATAGACAAGTCATAAATATAGTAACGGATCTATACCGGGTTTCGGAACCAAAATACGGATCCGGTATCAATAAAGTCAAACATTGGTCAATTCTTTAAAGTCATTAAGCCTTTAAACTTTCAATTTTTGGCAAAAAGCGATAACTCGAGCTACGGACCTCCGAATTCGATTCCGAGCATACGCCCAAGTCCCAAATCATGATATGAACCTACTGGAATAGCCAAAGCACTAGTCAGGGTTCGTTTGCTCAAAATGTTGAGCAAAGTCAACTTAGATGAGTTTTGAAGCACTATTTCACATTTTGATCAATGTTTCACATAAAAACTTTCCAAACAATTATACGGATTACACACGCAAGTCGAAGAATGATAAATAGTAATTTTCGAGGTCTTATAACACATAAATGAATGTTTAAATTAAAGATGACATTTTATGTCATCATATTCTCTACCTATAAAACAAACGTTCGTTCTCGAACAGAATTAGAAAAAGTACCTGGGCTGGTAAAAAGTGTGGATATCTACTCCGCATGTCCGACTCGGACTCCCAGGGAGATGCTTTTACCGGTTGGCCTCTCCATTGTACTCGAACTGATGGATAACTCTTAGAACTCAACTATCGGACCTGCCAGGCTAGATTTCCTACCGGCTCCTCCTTATAAGTCAAATCCTTGTCCAATTGGACTGAGCTGAAATCTAACACATGGGACAGATTACCATGATATTTCCGAAGCATAGATACATGAAACACAGGATGAACCGCGGATAAACTAGGTAAGCGTGTAGGCTACTTCGCCCACCCTTTCAAGAATTTTGAAGGGTCCTATATACCTAGGGCTCAACTTTACGATCGGCATAACTCTTTTGAATAGACTGAGCTATGCGAAGTCAATCCTGAATAATTTTGACCTTATCCAAGGCATCATGCATCAAATCGGTACCCAATAACCGAGCCTCTCCTGGTTCAAACCAGCCAACTGGCGAACAACATCGCCTCCCGTATAATGCTTCATACGGAGCCATTTGAATGCTCGACTGGTACCTGTTATTATATGCAAACTCCCAAGTGGCAAGAATTGATCCCAAGAACCTCCAAAGTCTATAACACAAGCATGAAGCATATCTTTCAATATCTGAATAGTGCGCTATGACTGTCCATCTGTCGGTGGATGAAATGCTATACTCAACTCAACCCGCGTGCCTAACTCACATTGTACAAACCTCCAGAAGTGCGAGGTGAACTGCGTACCTCGATCGGATATGATAGACACGGGAACACCGTGAAGGCGTATAATCTCACGGATGTAAATCTCCGCTAACCTCTCTGAAGAATAGGTAACAACTACTGGAATGAAATGTACTGACTTGGTCAACCTGTCCATAATGACCCAAACCGCGTCGAACTTTCTCTGAGTCTGTGAAAGCCCAACAACAAAATTCATAGTGATACACTCCCCCTTCCACTCAGGAATTTCTAACTTCTAAAGCAAACAACCAGGTCTCTGATGCTCATACTTGACTTGCTGACAATTTAGACACCGAGCTACATATGAAACTATATCCTTCTTCATTCTCCTCTACCAATAATGTTGTCGTAAATCTTGATATATTTTGGCGGCACCTGGATGACTAGAATACCTAGAACTGTGTGCCTCCTCAAGAATTAATTCACGAAGCCCATCCACATTAGGCACACAAATATGACCCTGCATTCACAGAACTCCATCTTCCCCCACAACAACCTGTTTGGCATCACCATGCCACACCGTGTCCTTAAGGACAAGCAAATGAGGATCATCACACTACCGCTCCCTGATGCACTCATATAAAGAAGACCAAGCGGTTGTGCTAGCTAGAACTCTACTGGGATTTGAAACGTCTAACCTCACGGACTGATTGTCCAAAGTATGAACATCTACAGCTAACAATCTCTCACCAACTGGAATATACGCAAGCCTCTCACCAACTGGAATATACTCAAAGTATCGGCCACCACATTAGCCTCTCCGGGGTGATACAAAATGGTGATATTATAGTCTTTCAACAACTCCAACCATCTTCTCTGCCTCAAATTGAGATCTTTTTATTTGAATAGATATTGTAAGCTATGATGATCAGTAAATACCTCACACGAGACACCGTAAAGGTAACGCCTCCAAATCTCCAGCGCATGAACAATGGATACCAATTCTAAGTCATGAACATGATAATTATTCTCGTGAACTTTCAACTTCCGCGACGCATATACAATCACTCTGCCATCTTACATCAATAATGCACTAAGCCCAACGCGAGATGTATCACAATATACAGTATAAGATTCTAAACCTGTGGGTAATACAAACACTAGTGTTGTAGTTAAAGTGATCTTGAGCTTCTGAAAGCTCAACTCAAACTCGTTTAACCATCTGAATGGGGCACCCTTCTGGGTCAATTCGGTCAGAGGAGATGCTATGGATGGAAACCCGTCCACAAACCGGCGGTAATAACCTGCCAAACCTAAGAAACTCCGGATCTCTGTAGCTGAAGTAGGTCTAGGCAAATTATGAATTGCCTCAATCTTCTTAGGATCCACTTTTATGCCTTCTGCCGATACAACATGACCCAAAATGGCAACTGAGTCTAAACAAAATTCACATTTTGAAAATTTGGCATATAACTGATTATTCTTCAAAGTCTGAAGCACAATTCGAAGATGTTGATCATGCTCCTCTCGACTGCTAGAGTAAATCAAGATATCATCAATGAATATAACCACAAAAGAATCCAAATAGGGTTTGAACACCCAGTTCATCAAATCTATAAATGATGCTGGGGCATTTGTCAGCCCAAATGACATCACTAGGAATTCGTAATGCCCATACCGAGTTCGAAAAGATGTCTTAGGGACATCACATGCCCTAATCTTGAACTGATAGTAACTAAACCTCAAGTCGATCTTTAAAATTACCTTAGCACCCTGAAATTGATCAAATAAGTCGTCAATTCTTGGCAACGGATATTTGTTTTTCATAGTGGCCTTGTTCAACTACCGATAATCTATACACATCCGCATAGAGCAATCTTTATTCTTTACAAATAGCACTGGTGCACCCCAAGGCAAAATACTGGGTCTAATGAATCCCTGATCAAGCAAGTTTTGTAACTTCTCCTTCAATTCCTTCAAATCCGGCGGGGCCATACGGTATGGTGGGATAGAAATGGGCTGAGTACACGGAGCTAAATAAATACAGAAGTCAATATCTCTGTCGGGGGCATTCCCGACAGATCTACAAGAAATATATCTGGAAATTCACGGACAACTGGAACTGAATCCATAGAAGGAACTTCCGCGCTGGGATCGCGAATGTAAGCCAAATAAGCTAGACACCCCTTCTCGACCATACGATGAGCTTTTACATAAGAGATAATCTTGCTGGTAAAATGGCCAAGAGTCCCTTCCCACTCTAGTCGAGGTAACCCCGGCATGGCTAAGGTCACCGTTTTGGCGTGACAATCCAATATAGCATGATAAGGTGACAACCAATCCATACCCAAGATGACATCAAAATCTACCATGTCAAGTAGTAAAAGATCCATGCTAGTCTCAAGACTCCCAATATAACCACACACAAATGATATACATGATCTACCACAATAGAGTCTCCCACCGGTGTGGACACATTTCACAATCTGTCTAATGACCAAAGCCAGCCTATAATACCCGTTAACATTAACATCTAAGGGATAATAATGCCAATTGATCATAAAGTATCAATTTTTTCAGTTGTTTAGACGTGTTGTGAACATGGACATATCCTAATAACTCACTTACTAGATCAGGCCCACTATGATGCATATAAGGGCGAAGTGCACAAACAGCCATAGGCCGATAAAGATCAAAGGAATCGCTAACATCCCGCTTCGGAATAAGTGTGATAAACATAAAATTTCTCTGATTTGAGGATCTGACTTGTTTTTAAGAGACTTCAATAGCTAGGGTTGTTATTTAGGGAGTAGTTAATATTTATCTTATCTTGAAATTTTGAACTAAAAATTTTGATTTCAGGATAATTCAAGAATTTATGTCCTGAAAAGCTAAAATTCATAATGCATTAGCTAATTCTTCAATAACAGCCCGTTAGAGTGGCTATCTGGTGCCATTTCTATTACGAAATAAGGAGAAGGCCCTCTTTACACGAATGGCTAAACTCATTCTTCGAATTGTATCTTTTAGAAATTAGAATGTACGAGTTTGTGTTTGTTTACATAATATACCTTCGAAAGTTGCACCTCATTAATCACTGTATATTTAATACCTCTCGTCCAAATTTATATGACACCGTTATAAAAAGAATTTTTTTAAAATTTATGATCTACAACAAGCTTTAAATATTTTGACTATAAATTATCTCGTTAAAGGTACATTATCATAAAAACTCCAAAGCTAAATTATTGCTAATTATAGAAAAGTGACATTATCGATCTTTAGATAAGATAAAAAGAAAAAATATGTCACGTAAAATGAGACAGTGATAGTAACACCTTACCTGTTTTTTCTAGATGTAAGGCACTTTCCTTCCCTACACCCACCCTATTCTATTTCCGCAAGCAACGACCTTGATAGTAACAAAAAGAAGAAAAAGTAAAAGGGCAAAAATAGTAGAAACTGTATTAAAATTTAATTAGAGTACATAACACATGCAAAAAATGCTCTAGTAGTAGATAGGTAAAGTGTTGAGTGTAAAGACAGTGTAGATAACCAAAATACACAGCTAGGAAAATGGCAAAATCCTTCTATGCAATTCCGATCGAAATCGGTCGGAAAAAAACTGATCGAAATCAGTTGAAAAATAAGTAAATTACTCGCAAAAGTTAAAGAAAATATTTGTGACAACGGAAACAGTCCCACAACAAATATATATAAATTCTAACCGATATCGGTCGAAAATTAGTCAATCTTTGATCAAGACCTAGTCATAATTCATATTATCTAATAAAATAATTTTTAATTAAAAAATTTCAAATATACCGACTGCATTGAAATTACATTTCTCGCCCAAGGCAATTGGCATTTTAATATAACAAAAATTATATATATATATATATATATAAAATTTAAAAACCGAAATAATTTTTAATTAAATATTTCCGACCGAATTCGGTCGATTTTAGTCAATTTATATAGCTTTTAAGTAAATAATATTTAATACTTAGTTGATGCGTGTGTATTTTTAAATTACTTTTATATGAACACTATATCCTTTTTGTGTATGTATATACATATATGTACATAATATTTAATTGATTTAACATCCTAAATTGTAATATATATATATATATATATATATATAATGCTGTATTAACATATTATAAGATGTAGCACTACACCTGTCACGACCCAAAATCTCACATGTTGTGATGGTGCCTATCTCAATACTAGGCAAGCCGACAATCTCAATAAAATACCATATCTTTTAAATTTGAAAACATAATATTTAAATTCAGCGGAAGAAATATCACAAATATAGATATAAACACTCCCCAAAATCTGGTGTCACTAAGTACATGAGGATCTAATATGAATACAAAGTCTGACTGATAAAAACATAGTCTGACCGTATAGAACAATACAATAACTGAGAGAAAGAGAGAGTCAAGGTCAGCGAACGCCAGACAGTTACCTTGAGAGTCTCCAACGGATAGCACTCTCAGATCTAACAGTCGCCGTATCCGAAAGCACCTGGATCTGCACAAGAGGTGCAAAGTGTAGTATGAGTACAACCAATTCGATAAGTAACAAGACTAACCTTTAGGCTGAATGTAGTGATGAGCTTCGATGGTACAGTCCAGTACATAAATAATGGTACAGAAATGTAGGCATGCTTTCAATTTCAACAGTTAAACTCAGTACTAGCAAAATAGATCAATTCTGCATGATATGAAGAATGTGACATCTCAGTGGAAAGACCTCATGTATTACTGGTACCTAATCATTCGGTCACTCGAACTGTTTATGGCCAATCCAGCCCAGGAATATTACATCCCGTATATATATATATATATATATATATATATATATATATATATATATATATATATATATATACACACACACACACACACACACACACACACACATCGACTAACAGTCAATCACTCAGTACCGTATAAGGCCAATCAAGCTCTGGGGTAATTTATCCCCAAATATAAATGAAACGGACAAGATCCATGTTCAGGAAAAATTTATCACAATATAAATAAGTAAGGCAAGTCCATGCTCTGGGAAGTCCATCCCGATTATATAATCATCTACGCTCACTGGATGTGTGTACAGACTCCGGAGGGGATCCTTCAGCCCAAGCGTAATATAAAGTGGATATGGCCTACTGCAGACGGGCAGTCCCGATCCCATATAATAAATAAGCCTATAAGGCCTGCTGTAGGCAGACAATCCCGATCCATATAATAATAAAGCCTATACGGCTTGATGCAGGCGGGAATTTCCGATCCATATAATAATAAAGCCTATAAGTCCTGCACGGCGTGCAGCCCCGATTCAGAACAATAAAGCCTATAAGGCCTGCTGCAGCGTGCAGCCCGATCCCTTAATAATAATAATATATATATAAAGCTAATATGGCTTACTGCGGCGCGCAATTCGATCCCATAAATATCCTCACAATTGATGAATATGACTGAGTGTGAAATGTACATTTTTAAAATAATTAATTCAACAACAACACGACCCTATGTGTCCCAAAATATCGGCACGTAGCCTACACATGATCTTTAATAAGAGTCTCATCTCAATTTCTCTAACACGTGGAGGATACATGGATAATAACATGTTTCCTTAAATTTTCAACTCCACAGAATTTATTTAAGACACAATTTCTATGATGCACGCCCATACGTTCGTCACCTAGCATGTGCGTCACCTCCAACAATTGATATAACACACCATTTAGGGATTCATACCTTCCGAACCAAGGTTAAAAATGTTACTTACCTCAAACCGTATAATTTCTTACTCCGCAATGCTCTTACCTCATGAATTGGTCTCTGAAAGTCTCGTATCTAGCCACAATTAATTCGATTTAGTCAATGCAAATTATTGGAATTAATTCCATAAGAAAATACTAATTTTTCCAACAAAATCCGAAATTTAACTTAAAATCGCCCTCGAGCCCACGTCTCGGAACTTGACAAAAGTTACAAAATCCGAAAGCACATTCAACCATGAGTCTAACCATACCAATTTTACCAAATTCCGACATCAACTCGACCTCCAAATTCTCAAATCTTAATTTCAAATTCCTTGGTCCAAATCCCCGATTTACACCTCAAAATCATGTAATCTAGTCGGATTATTCAATGATAATTCAATATTATGGAGTAGAAATGATCACAAGTGACTTACCTCAAGCTTTTCCGTGATTTCTCGCTCAAAAATCGCCCCAAGCCGTGTTCTTTCGTCCAAAAATGTTGAAATGAGCTAAAAACAAAATTGCTCAATAAAAACACTATTTTGGTCTCTAGAAGCCCAATTCCCATCGCTAAAAGTGCCAAATTTGGTCGTTAAAGGTACGCACCAGAACTTGTTGTATCAGCAATATTTATTTTCACTAAAAGGGCTCTAATTCCATCATACGAAATCAGAATTCGATGATTCTTGTTCCTATGAGTCACAAATAATAATAATAATAATAATAATAATAATAATAATAATAATAATAATAATAATAATAATAATAATAATACGAACCTAGTCCTTCAATCGAAACTCAATTCGGAGCTCATTTGCTCAATGCAATACCAATTTCGCTTGTCAAACAATTAACTCATGTTTCGCGCTAAAAACCCAATAGCGACTTAATGAAATTAGACCAAACTTTCCAGATCATTCCTATAATTCATTATCATACTCCCAGAAGTCTCGAAATCGGATTTCGATCTATAGAACTAAAAATGGGCCTTTGGATCATTGCATGCTTATGTTGTTCTGCCTCGTTTCGTGTGCCAAAAAGTCCCAAAATTCTCTTTTGATGCCACCAATGGATTTCTTGTGAAATTATAGTCAAGTTAGGCTTTTGAATCACCTAATTTGGACTTAAAAATGAGTGAGATATGATGTTTTGAATATTTAAATGAAATTTGGAAATTTAAAGGATACAAATGACATTTTCGTAATTATTTTACACCAGAAAATCACCAACGAAAGAATTTTTGTTTTAGCATCCAAAACTCATTCGGAACCTCCTCGGCACAAACTATATATGTGTTTCAATCATAAAATACGCTACGAACCTGTTCGCGCACTCAAAACACCGAAAAGTGGTCATCTTGACTCGATATTGACCATGGTCAAACTCCAAATCCTTAACTTAACTAGTTTCTCAACCAGTGATCTAAAACACACCCGAGCCCCTCGGGACCCCATTCAATCATACCAACAAATCTTAAAATACGATACGAACTTAATCGAAACCACAAATCACATCAAACAACGCAAAAATCACGAATCATACCCTAATTCAAGTCTAATGAAACTAAGAATTTTCAACTTCTACATTCAAAGCCGAAACCTATCAAATCAAGTCTGATTGACCTCAAATTTAGCACACAAGTCATAAATAACATAACATACCTATTATAATTTCCGGAATCGAATTCTGACCCCGATATAAAAAAGTTAACTCCCCAGTCAAACTTCCAAACTTAAATTTCTAATTTTCACTATTTCAAGCCTAATTTAGCTACGGACCTCAAAATAAATATCCGGACACACTCCTAAGTCCGAAATCATCATATGAAGCTATTGGAATCATCAAAACTCTATTCCGAGATCGTTTACACTTAAGTCAACCTCCGGTCAACTATTTCAACTTAAGCTTCCATCTTGGAGACTAAGTGTCTCAATTCATTTAAAAACCTCAATGGGCCCGAACCAATTACCCTGGAAAGTCATATAACAACTGTAAAGCATAAATTGAGCAGTAAATGGGGGAATGGGATTGTAATACTCAAAACGAATCATTACATTCTCCCCCACTTAAACATACGTTCGTCCTCGAACGTGCCAAGGGTTGTTTCCAAGCCATCAAATCACTATTCCATCTTACCACACACGTAATTGGCGGTGATCCCACGCCACCCTATTCTATATAGGCCTGACAATACCACGTAATTGAAGATCATTACTTCAACCTTAGCACATAAACCTTGGAATTCAATTTTCAACATTCAGAATTTCTTTTCAAGACCCAAATCTCACATCTACACACTATATGAGTCTGAACAAGCTGTATCAAACCATATCCATAAGCCCAGATATAATCACGTAACATACTACACAACTCGCATGCTCGTAGCACCATTTCCGATCACAGTAACTACTCCAAACTAACCTGGTAATAGTATTAAACCTCATATAAAGCCAAACCTCATTCCAAAACCTTCGTACACTGCTGATATTTAAAGAAACACATGAAATCTCATAACCAATTATTAGATAAACAAGTCATGGAGCTCTCTCGCCCCAACCCGAACAATAATCACTTTTTAAGCCGACTTTCGATGTCATCCTTCCAAATATACCGTTAATCAAATCCGATAGAACACATTCTAGGCCCAATGACCTTATATTTTTAAACACAACTATCCCATAGACATGCCATACCAATATAACTCAAGCCACAACTGCGCAACTCGTGTACCCAAAAATGGAAAATGTCTCAAAGAAGAGAACCGTATTGCGAGTTCAACAAGCACCACCACAACTGCAATATTATAAGCTCATTATATATAGTAGAACCAAGACATACAAATTTAATAATAGTAACCAGCTCTTCTAGAGATCACATTAACATCACTCACACAGACAACTTCATGTGCTATAGTATCAATATCTGGACCCGTACGAACAACTCACATTCTATAGTATCAATATCTTGACCCGCACGGGCAACACAAGTGCCAATAATATCAGTATATGGATCTGTATGAATAACTCATGTGCTAATAATATAATCCGCATGGCATTGCCACAGGCCCCAGTCCAAGCATATCATACAAGAGCAATCAAATAAGCACACATGTATATGATAAATGAATTAAGATTCTCATGCTCCTTGATAGGTATAAATAACTACCCAATTTATTCAGGGAATTAGTCTCTTTGTAACCTCAAGTGTAGTCCAGATAGTTCTCGATAAAGGTAAGAATACGAGAAACATTATAACTTTACGCTTAACAGTCAACTCTAGGCATATCATAGCCTAGGAATTCTTTTAAGTATGAATACTTGCTCCGACACCCACACATAGGCTCAAACCATACATAGATGTGCACTCATAGCGCGTAGCTATCAAAAATAATTAACGCAACTAGTGACTCCACTGAGTTTAAATAAAATACTCACCTCAACCAGGCCACAACCCTAAAACAATATGCTTCTGAGAACTCCCAGTCTCCAAATTCTTAACCGGTTTCTCAACCAGTGATCCAAAATACACCCGAGCCCCTCGGGACCCCATTAATTAATACCAACAAGTCTTAAAACACGATACGAACTTAGTCAAAATCTCAAATCACATCAAATAATGCTAAAACCACTAATCATACCCCAATTCAAGCCTAACGAAACTAAGAATGTTCAACTTCTACATTCAACGCCGAAACATATCAAATCAAGTTCGATTGACCTCAAATTTTGCACACAAGTCATAAATGACATAACAGACCTATTCCAATTTACAAAATTCGATTTCGACCCCGATATCAAAAAGTCAACTCCCCGGTCAAACTTCCAAACTTAAATTTTATTTTCGCCATTTCAAGCCTAATTTAGCTACGGATCTCAAAATGAATATCCAGACACACTCCTAAGTCAGAAATCATCATACGAAGCTATTGGAGTCATCAAAACTCTATTCCGAGGTCGTTTACACATAAGTCAACTTTCGGTCAACTGTTTCAACTTAAGCTTCCATCTTGGAGAATAAGTGTCTCAATTCATTTCAAAACCTCACCGGGCCCCAACCAATTACTCTGGAAAGTCATATAACAACTGTAAAGCATAAATTGAGCAGTAAATGGGGGAACATGGTTGAAATACTCAAAACGACCGGTCGGGTCGTTACAAGATCTTAAAGAACTATATAGTATGTATACATATTGTTGTTGCTACAACTTAAGTATATGTATTGTGTATGTATATATATATATATATATATATATATATATATATATATATATATATATAAAAGCACATATTACAATTTAGGATGTTAAATCAATTAAATAAAATCGATCGAAGTCGGTCAATTTTGTCATTAAATTAATATTTTAAAATTGAAATACCGACCGAATTCGGTCGGTATTTGTGAGGTCAAATGATCAAATATTTTTTTAACATTACCGACCGGAATCGGTGGAAAATCGGTTAGACCACACCAGACAGGTTTGTTCCCCATTTTCATCTTTTCACTCTCTCTCTTTCTATCACTTATCCATCTTCCTTCCCCACCGATATTTGGCTTAATCCCACCCAAAATCAAGTCACCCACCCCCAAACAATGAAGCCATACCTCTTCTCTCTCACGCATAAGCCCCCTGCCGCCTCCACCACCATTGTTGCGCCGCCACCACCAACACTACCATTTTGACTCCTCGACGGCACCACCACTGCCATTGTTGTTCAAGGTCAGTAATCTACCTTATTAGCTTTTAATTTTAATTTTCGGAATATAATTTTATGTAATATTTTAGGGTTTTTGTCTATTTAGGATTTTTATGACTAAATAGGGATTTTGAACTACATTAGATTTAAATTTAGAATTGAATTACCTAAAATTACAATTTTTTAGGGTTTTTGGTTTGAACTACATTAGATTTAGAATTAAGGTATAAATTATGAACTACTTTAAATTATGCAGAATTCAAATTAATGCATTTAAATTATTTGATGTATAAATTTATTTAAGGTATAAATTATGAACTTAAGGTATAAATAACCAACTACCTTAAATTATGAAGTTATGATTCTTAATAGAACTCAAATTAATGTATTTAAATTATTTAATGTATAAATTATGAACTTAAGGTATAAATAACGAACTAACTTAAATTATGAACTTATGGTTCTTAATAGAATTCAAATAAATGCTTTTAAATTATTTAATATATTGTCACGACCCAAAATTTTCACCTTAAGGACCGTGATGGCGCCTAACATTTCACTTGCTAGGCAAGCCAACGTTAAAATAATCTTAACCATTTTAAAGAAATTTAAATTAAACAAAAGTCAATTATTGAAATAAAGTGCGGAAGACCATAACTACCGAATCATAACAATACATCCCCGAATCTGGTGTCACAAGTGCACGAGCTACTAGAATAATATAAATAAAGGTCTGAATAAAATTCAAGCTGTTTGAAAGATAATACACAGCTAAGATAAGATAAATAAATAATAATAATAATTGGCACGGAATCAACCTTCGTGCTTTAACTCTCTTTTGGCACGGGATCACCCTTTGTGCTTTTACACTCTCTGAAAATGACATAACATCACCCTTCGTGCTTTTACTCTCAAAATTTACATGGCAACACCCTTCGTGCTTTTACACTCTTTCTCACCATGACAATGATAGTATAAATAATAAAAATGGCACGACATCACTCTTCGTGCTTTTATACTCTTCCTCACCATATTCAACAATAACTAAATCAATAAATATTTCATGAATAATGATCAAATAATCAATAATAAACTTGAACATGAATACCTTAATTAAATAATCAATTATTCAAATTGAAATAAATACCTCCATCATGCTTTGACTCAACCACATCGCATAAGTACTTGTCACCTCACATATACATTGTACCCGCATATTAAATCACGTAGCAAATAAACAAATAAATCTTACTCCCTCAAGTCAAGGTTACCCACGACACTTACCTCGCTTTGCAACCAAATTAAAGAATCCAATAAACCTTTGCCTCGCGAATTCGTGTCCGAAATTCTCAAATCTAGTCATAAACAATTCAATATACTCAATAAGAATCGTAGAAATTAATTCCATATGAATTTACTAAATTTCAGAATTAAAATCCGAAATTCATCTAAAAAATATCAGTGGGGCCCACATCTCGAATCTCAGAAAAACTTACAAAATCATGACACCCGTCCCGAGACAAGTCCAACCATACAAAAATTATCAAATTCTGATGTTAAATGGACCTTCAAATCTTAAATTCTCTTTTTTGGAAAGTTTTAAAAAATTCCAATTTCTTCCATCTAAATCTAAAATAAATGATGAATATAGACATGGATTTATGAACTATAATCACTTTTGGTTATAGAACACTTACCCAATTCAAAGTTGTGAAAAAACCCTTTAGAATCGCCTAAATCTGAGACTCAAAACTCAAAAATGAGTAAAAATGGCTAAATCCCGATTTTTATGGGTTCTACCCAGGCTTTTCGCATCTGCGGGCACAAGTGCCGCATCTGCGACCTCGTATTTGCGAGAAAAATCTCGCATTTGCGGAATGCGGCTACCATATGCAATTCCGCACTTGCGGACTTCAATGTCACACCCGCGACATCGCTGAAGCGATCAAATGATCGCAGAAGCGGTCACCTCCACAGAAGCTCATGGACCTTCACATAAGCAGTTGCGCATCTGCGCTTCATCTGTGCCCAGGTCACAAAAGTGACCCGCTTCTCGCAGAAGAGGCTGCACACCTGCTGCTCCTTCTTCGTAGGTGCGAAGCACCCGAACCAGACATGTATTTTTTACAAAAATGATCTTAAACACGTTCGAAACTCACCTGTGCCCCTCAGAACCTCGTCTAATTATCCCAACAAGTCCCGTAACATAATACGGACTTACTCAGGGTCTCAAATCACATCAAATAACAACGAACTTATAATTCACACCTCGATTCGGACTTAAGAGTTTCAAACTTTTCCATTTTCAAAACTTATGCCGAAACATGTTAAATGAATTCGGAATGACTTCAAATTTGGCACACAAGTCATAAATAACATAACAGAGCTATTCAAATTTTGGGAATCGTATTCTGACCCCGATTTCAAAAAGTCAAATTCGTAGTCGACATTGGAAATCTCTAGCCTTTAAATTTCTTGTTTCCGTTAAATGACCATAACTTGAGCTAGGGACCTCCAAATTAAATTCAGGGCATACGTCCAAGTCCCAAATCACAATACAAACCTACCGAAGCTATCAAAACACTGAGACGACTTCGTTTTCTTAAATTATTGACCAAAGTCAACTCAGTTGAATTTTAAAGCTCTATTTCACATTTTAATCAATTTTTCATATAAACACTTTCTGAAAAAGTATACGGACTGTGCACGCAAGTCGAGGAATGTAAAATATTGCTTTTCGAGGTCTTATAACACATAATTAACTATTAAATTTAAAGATGACCTTTTGGGTCATCACATTGTCCACCTCTAAAACAAACGTTCGTCCTCGAACGGAATTAGAAAAGTACCTGAGCTGGTGAAAACATGTGGATATTTACTCCGCATGTCCAACTCGGAATCCCAGGTAGATGCTTCTACCGACTGACCTCTCCATTGCACTAGAACTGATGGATAACTCTTAGACCTCAACTGTCGGACCTGCCATGCTAGAATAGCTACCGGCTCCTCCTCATAAGTCAAATCCTTGTCCAATTGGACTGATCTGAAATCTAACACATGGGATGGATCACCATGATATTACCAGAGCATAGACACATGGAACACTAGATGAACCGCTGATAAGCTAGGTGGTAATGCAAGCATGTAGGCTACTTCTCCCACCCTTTCAAGAATTTCGAAGGGTCCTATATTGCCTAGATTGAGCTGTGCGAAGTCGATCCTGAATAATTTTAACCTTATCCAAGGCATCGTGTACCAAATCGGTGCCCAACAACCGAGCCTTTCCCGATTCAAACCAGCCAACTGGCGAACGGTATCGCCTTCCGTATAATGCCTTATATGGAGCCATCTGAATGCTCGACTGGTAGCTATTATTATAAGAAAACTCTGCAAGTGGCAAGAACTGATCCCAAGAAACTCCAAAGTCTATAACACAGGCGCGAAGCATATCTTCCAATATCTGAATAGTGACATATGACTGTCTGTCTGTCTGTGAATGAAATATTGTACTCAACTCGACCCGCGTGCCTAAATCACACTGTGTAGCCCTCCAAAAGTGTGAGGTAAACTGTGTACCTCGATCTGAAATAATAGACATGGGCACACCGTAAAGGCGGACAATCTCACAAATGTAAATTTCAGCTAGCCGCTCTGAAGAATAGGTAACTACCACTGGAATGAAATGTGCCTACTTGGTCAACCTGTCCATAATAAATTATACTGCGTCAAACATTCTCTGAGTCCATGGAAGCCCAACAATAACATCCATAGTGATACGCTCCCACTTCCACTCAGGAATTTCTAACTTCTGAAGCAAACCACCAAGTCTCTAATGCTCGTACTTAACTTGTTGACAATTTAGACACTGATCTACATATGTAACTATATCCTTCTTCATTCTCCTCCACCAATAATGTTTCCATAAATCTTGATACATTTCGGTGGCACCTGGATGAATAGAATACCTGGAACTGTGTGCCTCCTCCAAAATTAATTCACGAAGTCCATCCATATTAGGCACACAATACAACCCTACATCCGTAGAACTCCATTTTTTCCCACAGCAACCTATTTGGCATCACCTTGCCGCATCGTTTCCTTAAAGACAAGTAAATGAGGATCGTCATACTGCCGCTCTCTGATGCGCTCATATAAAGAAGACCGAGCGACTGTGCAATCTAGAACCTGACTGGGCTCTGAAATATCTAACCTCACGAACTGATTATCCAAAGTCTGAACATCTGCAGCTAATGGCCTCTCACCAACCGGAATATACACAAGACTGCCCATACTCACAACCTTTCTACTCAAAGCATCAGCCACCACATTGGCCTTCCCAGGGTGATACAAAATGGTGATATCATAATCTTTCAATAACTCCAACCATCTTCTCTGCCTCAAATTGAGATCTTTTTGCCTGAACAGATATTGTAGGCTACGATGATTAGTGAATACCTCACATGAGACACCGTAAAGGTAATGCCTCCAAATCTTCAGCGCATGAACAATGGCTACCAATTCTAAGTCATGAACAAGATAATTTTTCTCGTGAACCCTTAACTGCCGCGACACATATGCAATCACCCTGCCATCTTGCATGAATACTGCACCAAGCCCAACGCGAGATGCATCACAATATACTATATAAGATCCTGAACTTGTGGGTAATATCAACACTGGTGTTGTAGTAAAAGCAGTCTTGAGCTTCTGAAAGCTCAACTCACACTCGTTTGACCATCTGAATGGGGCACTCTTCTGGGTCAATTTGGTCAGTGGAGATGCTATGGATAAAAAAACCCTCCACAAACCGGCGGTAATTAACCTGCCAAACCTAAGAAACTCCGGATCTCTATAGCTGAAGTAGGTCTAGGCCAATTCTAAACTGCCTCAATCTTCTTAGGATCCACCTTTATGCCTTCTGCCGATACAACATGACACAAAAAGGCAACTGAGTCTTCCCAAAATTCGCATTTTGAAAATTTGGCATATAACTGATTATTCTTCAAAGTCTGAAGCACAATTCGAAGATCTTGATCATGCTCCTCTCGACTGCTAGAGTAAATTAAGATATCATAAATGAATACAACCACAAAAGAATCCAAATAGGGTTTGAACAACCAGTTCATCAAATCTATAAATGTTGTTGGGGCATTTGTCAGCCCAAATGACATCACTAGGAATTCGTAATGCCCATACCGAGTTCGAAAAGATGTCTTAGGGATATCACATGCCCTAATCTTCAACTGATAGTAACCAGACCTCAAGTCGATCTTTAAAATTACCTTGGCACCCTGAAACTGATCGAATAAGTCGTCAATTCTTGGCAACGGATATTTGTTTTTCATAGTGGCCTTGTTCAACTACCGATAATCTATACACATCCGCATAGAGCAATCTTTATTCTTTACAAATAGCACTGGTGCACCCCAAGGCGAAACACTGGGTCTATTGAATTCCTGATCAAGCAAGTTTTGTAACTTCTCCTTCAATTCCTTCAAATCCGGCAGGGCCATATGGTATGGTGGGATAGAAATGGATTACCTTGCTGGTAGAATGGCCAAGAGTCCCTTTCCACTCTAGTCGAGATAACCTCGGCATGGCTAAGGTCACCATTTTGGCGTGACAATCCAATATGGCATGATAAGGTGATAGCCAATCCATACCCAGGATGACATCAAAATCTACCATATCAAGAAGTAGAAGATCCACGCTAGTCTCAAGACTCCCAATAGTAACCACAACCGAACGATAAAAATGATCTACCACAATAGAATCTCCCACCGGCGTGGACATACACACAGAAAAACTCAGAGAACCACGAGGCACAACTAGATATGAAGCAAAATAGGTAGACACATAAGAATAAGTAGATCCTGGATGATATAGAACTGAAGCATCTCTATGGAAAACTGGAACAATACATGGGATCACTGCATCGGATGACTCGGCCTCATGCCTAGATGGAAAAGCATAAAATCGGGGCTGGGCCCTACCACTCTGAACCGCATCCCTGGGACAGCCTCTAACTGGCTGGGCTCCACCACTCTGAACCGCATCCCTGGGACAACCTCTAACTGGCTGGCCTCAACCTCAAACGGCATGACCTATACCTCTAGCTACCCCTAGCTGGCTGGGCGGGTGGCGGAACTGCTGGTGCTGGAACTATAGCACCGGATCTCTGATGTTGTGAACAGCCTGATGCCAAAAAACTTATCGTGATGGCTCCTATCGTGGAACTAGGCAAGCCAATACTCAACTATCTCAACACAGTAAAAGCTTTAAATATATAGGCCGAAGCAATTAATATTTAAGAAAACCCCTTTTTGGAACCGAAATAAACCCGCAACACAAAATAATTTATCCCAAAACCGGGGTGTCACCAAGTACATGAGCATCTATGTCATAATACAGTCTACTACAATGTCCAAGGAGTAAAAATAACTGAAGTACAAAAAAAGATAATGAAGGAGAGTCAAGGCATGCGAACGCCATGCAACTACCTCGATAGTCTCCAAGATCCTGTCTCCTCAATCAGCAACCGCCGTAACCAGAAGTACCTGGATCTGCACACGAGGTACAAGGTGTAGCGTGCTTATAACCAACTCAGTAAGTAACAAACCCAAACTGTGGGCTGAAAGTAATGATGAACTCAACCAACAAAATTCAATATAGAAAATAACAGTGCAGAAATGTAGACATCCTTGGCCGCTTTTGTGGTCCCTTTTCTTGCATCTGCGAGCTCGCATCTGTGGTCCCCAATCCGCAAATGCGATTATACCAGCAGTTGCAAACCTTCAACAATTCTTCAACATCGAACCTTAGTCAGTTAACCACCCGAAATCAACTCGAGGCCCCCGGAATCTCAACCAAACATACCAACAAGTCTTATAACATCATACGAACTTAATAGAATCTTCAAACCACCTCCAACAATATCGCAAACACGAATTACACATGGATTCAAGCCTAATGAACTTCTAAATTTCCAAATTCTACAAATGATGCCGAAACCTATCAAATCACGTCCGATTGACCTCAAATTTTGCATACAAGTCACAAATGAACCCGCGAACCTACTGCAACTTCCAAAATCGGAATCTGACCCCGATATCAAAAGTGAACACCCGGTCAAACTTCCCAAAAATTCAACTTTTGCCATTGCAAGCCTAATTCCGCTATGGACCTCCAAATACTTTTCCGGACAAGCTCAAAAGTCCAAAATCACCATACAGAACTACTAGAATTATCATAATTCAAATCCGAGGTCGTTTACACATAGATCGACACCCAGTCGACTTTTCTAACTTAAGCTTTTCATTTAAGAGACTAAGTGTCTCATTTCACTTTGAATTCTCTCCGGACCCGAACCAACTAACCTGATAAGTCATATAATAGCTATAAAGCACAAATAGAGCAGTAAATGGGGGAACGAGGTCACAACTCTCGAAACGACCAGTCGGGTTATTACATTCTCCCCCTCTTAAACAAACGTTCATCCTCGAACGGGTCTAGAAACATACCTGGAGTCTCAAATAGGCATGGATATCTACTCCGCATTTTCCACTCGATCTCCCAAGTAGCCTCCTCCACGGGATGACCTCTCCACTGCACCTTCACTGAAGCTATATCGTTTGACCTCAACTTTGAACCTGCCAATCCAAAATGGCCACCGGGTCCACATCATAAGCCAAATCACCATCTAACTGAACCGTACTGAAATCCAAAACATGAGACGGATCACCGATATTCTTTCGGAGCATAGAAATATGAAATACTGGATGCACACTCGACAAGCTAGGTGGAAAGGCAAGCTTGTAAGCCACCTCCTCAATCCTCTGAAGTACCGCAAAAGGCCCAATGAACTGAGAGCTCAACTTTCCCTTCTTCCCGAACCTCATAATACCTTTCATGGCTGAAACCTTTAGCAGAACCTTCTCCCCAACCATGTAAGACACATCACAGACCTTCCTGTCGGCATAACTCTTCTGTCTGGACTGCGCCGTACTAAGCCGCTCCTGAATCAATCTAACCTTGTCCAATGAATCATGAAGCAATTCAGTACCCAGTAGTCTAGCCTCCCCCGGCTCAAACCAACCCTCTAGAGATCTACATCGTCTCTCATACAAAGTCTCATACGGAGCCATATGAATGATCGACTGGTAGCTATTGTTGTAGGCAAACTCTGCGAGTGGCAGAAACTTATCCTAAGAACCCCCAAAATCAATGACACAAGTGCGTAGCATGTCCTCCAATATCTGAATAATGCACTTGGACTGTCCGTCTGAGGGTGAAAGGTTGTGCTCAACTAAACCTGAGTGCCCAACTTTCGTTGTACGACTCTCCAAAACTGCAATGAAAATTGCATGCATCTATCCAAAATAATAGAAACTGGTACACTGTGAAGGCGAACAATCTCTCGGATATAAATCTCAGTCAACCGCTCCGAAGAATAGGTAGTACCAACTGGAATGAAGTGCGCGGACTTGGTCAGTCGATCCACAATCACCCAAATAGCATCGAACTTCCTCGAAGTTCGTGGGAGTCTAACTACAAAATCCATGGTGAACCGTTCCCACTTCCACTCTGGAATCTCTAACCTCTGAAGCAAGCCACCCGGTCTCTAATGCTCATATTTTACCTGCTAACAGTTAAGGCACCGAGCTACTAATCCTTCTACATCCTTCTTCATTATCCTCCACCAATAGTGCTGCCTCAAGTCTTGATACATCTTCGCGGCACACGGATGAATGGAGTACCATGAACTGTGGGCCTCTTCAAGAATCAACTCACGTAACCCATCCACATTGGGCACACAAATCCAACCCTGCATTCTCAATACCCTATCATCCCCAATAGTCATATCTCTGGCATCACAGTGCTAAACCGTGTCCTTAAGGACAAGTAAATGGGGATCATCATACTGGCGCTCTCTTATGCGATCATATAAGGAAGACCGAGAAATCACACAAGCTAGAACCCGACTAGGTCTGAAATATCCAATCTTACGTACCGGTTGGCCAAAGCCTGAACATCGACTACAAGGGGTCTCTCCCCAATGAGAATGAATGTAAGACAACCCATACTCACCGCCTTTCTACTCAAGGCATCGGCCATTACATTGGCCTTCCCTGGATGATACGGAATAGTGATGTCATAGTCCTTTAGCAGATCCAATCATCTCCCCTACCTCAGATTGAGATCCTTTTGTTTGAACTAGTGCTGGAGGCTACGATGATCAGTAAATACCTCACAAGACACACCATAGAGATAGTGCCTCCAAATCTTCAACGCATGAACAATGGCAGCCAGCTCCAGATCATGAACAAGGTAGTTCTTCTCATGAGGCTTCAACTGGCATGAAGCATAAGCAATCACTCTACCCTCATGCATCAAAACACACCCAATACCGATCCGAGAAGCATCAAAATACATTGTATAAGAGCCCGAAGATGACGGCAAAACTAGAACTAGAGTTGTGGTCAAGGCAGTCTTGAGCTTCTGAAAGCTCTCCTCACACTCATCCGACCACCTAAAAGAAGCACCCTTTTGGGTCAATTTGGTCAAGGGAGATGCAATAGACGAGAAACCCTCCACAAAGCGACAATAATAACCGGCCAAGTCGAGAAAGCTCCGAATCTCCGTAGCTGAAGACGGTCTGGGAAAATGCTGAACCACCTCTATCTTCTTCGGCTACACCTGAATGCCCTCACTTGACACCACGTGTCCCAAGAATGCCACTAAAATAAGCCAAACTCATACTTGGAGAACTTGGCATAAAGCTTCTCCTCCCTCAGTCGCTGCTACACAATCCGCAGATGCTAGGCATACTCTTCCTGGCTATGAGAGTACACCAAGATATCATCAATGAATACAATAACAAACAAGTCGAGAAATAGCTGAAACACATTGTTCATCAAATGCATGAACGCTGCTGGAGTGTTGGTCAGCCCAAAAGACTGAATGCTGTCTTTAGGATATCCAAATCCTGAATCTTCTACTAGAAATACCCAGACCTCAAATAAATCTTGGAGAACATTCTCGCTCCCTGAAGTTGGTCAAATAAATCATCAATACGCGGCAAAGGATACTTGTTCTTCATTGAAACTTTGTTCAACTGCCTATAATCAATGGACATTCTCATAGTACTGTCCTTTTTCTTTAGAAACAACAGTGGTGCACCCCAACGTGACACACTAAGCCTAATAAACCCCTTATAAAGGAGTTCCTGAAGCCGCTCCTTCAATTCCTTCAACTCAGCTGGTGCCATGCGATATGGTAGAATAGAAATAGGCTGAGTGCCCGACACCAAGTTAATGCCGAAGTCAATATCCCTGTCAGGCGGGATGCCCAGCAAGTCTGCAAGAAACACATCCGAAAACCCTCGCACCACCAGAACATAATCAATAGCAGGAGCATCAGCAGTAACATCCCACACAAAGTCCAAATAAGATAAACAACTGATCCCAACCATCCGCGGGGCCTTCAAATATGAAATCACTTTACTAGGAACATAGTCTAGAGAACCTCTCCACTCAATCCTGGGTAACCCCGGCATCGCCAATGTTAGAGTCTTAGCGTGATAATCTAGAATAGCATGGAATGGAGACAACCAATCCATACCCAAGATCACGTCAAAATCTACCATGCTAAGCAACAAGAGATCAACTATAGTATCCAGACTCCTAATGGTCACTACACACGAACGCTATACACGGTCCACAATAATAGTATCGCCCACCGGCGTAGAGACATGAATAGATGAATCTAAGGACTCACGGGGCATATCCAAATGATGAGAGAAGTACGATGATACATATGAATAAGTGGAACCAGGGTCAAATAGTACAAAGGCCTCTCTACAGCAAACTGAGAAAATACATGTGATCACTGCGTCTAAAGCAACAACATCTGGTCTGGCAGGAATAGCATAAAATTGATCCTGACCTTCGCCCGATCGGCCTCCCCCTCTAGGGCGACCCCTAGCTGACTGACCTCCATCCCGAGCTGGCTGAGTGGGTGGTGAATTAACGGGAGCTGAAGTCGTAGGCTAACTCCTCTACTGAGCTGGACCTCTCGTAAGGCGGGGACAATACCTCTTGATGTGACCCATATCTCCACACTTGAAACAACCCCTCCCTGTGAATGGCGGTGGGGACTGGAGAGAGCCCCAAGCACCAAAATACCCACTAGAAGAACTCGGTGCCTATGAGCCCTGAACCGAAGTTGCATCGCATGAACTCTGAGCTGGTAGGGCATTGAGAGATCACTAGTCCTGATGATAACCATATGAACCATGGCTAAATGATGCACCACGATGAACTGGATGACCCGTCTGAGCGTGTGTGTAAGGTCAACCCCTGCCATGGTAAAACTGACCCCCTGAAGGAACACCGCTGAAATCACCTGGTTCACGAGGCCTCTTGGACTCCCTCTCTCCACGCTCCTGGATACGAACCATCTCTATCTACCGAGCAATGTCAATTACCTCATCAAAAGTAGCACCAGATACCCTCTCCCTAGTCATAAGTAATCGCAACTGATATGTGAGGCCATCAATGAACCTCCAAATCCTCTCCCTATCAGTGGGAACTAGCCAAACTGCGTGATGAGCCAACTTAGAAAACCTCATCGCGTACCATGTCATAGACATGCCATCCTGACAAAGCTGCTCAAACTGTCTACGCAGCTCCTCTCTGCAGCACTGCGGCACGAACTTCTCCAAGAAGAGAACGGAGAACACTAGCCAGTGGGACTCCACCGATCGGCCTGCCTCTCTCACAATCCTCCCACCATCTGAAGGCCGCCCCAAAAAACTGAAAAGTAGTGAACAAGACCCCACTGGTCTCCAAAATATCCGCTATCCGAAGCATCCGCTCACACATATCCAGAAAACCCTGAGCATCCTTTAACTCAGCACCACTAGCTGTTAGAGGTCGAAGTCTCCCAAATCTCTCAAGCCTCCTATGCTCATCATTTGCAATAGCGGGGACTACCGGGGCCTAAGCAGTTGCAGCCGGCTGGGCTAGTAATGTCCCCGGTGTCTGAATCCCTGCACTACCTGATCTGGAGTACGGGCAACAGGGGTATGAGTACCTCTTCCAGCCTAAGAAGTGGAAGGTGCGTCCTGAGCCGAAACCACCTCAGCAAGGCCAGTGCAAACTGTCAATATCTAGGCCAAAGCCTCATGAAGTCATGTAATCACAATGGGCACAACTAGTGCCTGAGATGGTCCCACAAGCTCGTCCACAACTTGAACCTGCTCCTGAACTTGGGCAACTAGTGTATCTGCAGGTGCTGTCCAAGCTGGTGGTACTGGTGACTGTCCATCCTGCCCAGTAGTACGTGTTCTCACCATCTGTGAGAGAATAGAATAGCATAAATTTAGTTACCGGAATCAATAAATCAACATGACAAGAATACAAGAATGTGTAATTTCCTAAGGGTTCGGCAGCCTCTCGAAGAGAAGTGCAGACGTCTCTGTACTGATCCGCAAGACTCTGCTAAACCTACTCATGACTCGTGAGACCTATGTAACCTAGGCTCATATACCACCTTTTCACGACCCAAAAACCAACCGCCATGATGGTGCCTATCATGGAACTACGAAAGCCACTACTCAACTATCTCAACACAGTAAAAGCTTTAAAACTATAGGCAGAAGCCATTAATATTTAAGAAAACCCCTTTTTGGAATCAAAATAAACCCACAACGCAATACAATCTATCCCAAAATCGGGGTATCACCAAGTACATAAGCATCTATGTCAGAATACAGTCTACTACAATGTCTAGGAATAAAAAAAAACAACTGAAGTACAGAAAACGATAATGAATGAGAGTCAAGGCCTGCGAATGCAATGTAGCTACCTCAATAGTCTCCAAGATCTTGTCTCCTCAATCAGAAGCCGCCGTAACCAGAAGTACCTAGATCTGTACACCATCTTCAGGGTCTAGCGTGAGTATAACCAACTCAATAAGTAACAAACCCAAACTGTGGGCTGAAAGTAGTGACGAACTCAACCGGCACAATTCAATACAAAACATAACAGTGCATAAAAGTAGACATGCTTTCAAGTTCGATAGATAACTTAAAACAGTAAAATGGAGCAAAGCTGACTGATATGAAGAATATAACTCCTCTACTTCTACCATGACAATGCACATGTTGTATGTGATGCACCATGCTGACAGCCTCATGTGCTCACCCTCTCAAATGCTAAATCACTCAGTACTGTATATGGCCCAAACGGCCCAGAGAAGATCCATCCTGGAATATATACATCACTGACCTCAAGAATCCCCTTGAAAAATCCTCTCAAAACATACAAAATCTGAGCTCAAAAGTGTTGAAATGAGTAAAAATCGCGAAATCTCGAATTTAAGGACTCTGAACAGGCCTTCTACACCTACTACAACTTGGACGCTTTTGCAGTCTTGCATGTGCACCCCTTGCCCACTTATGCGCCAACCGTATGTGCGAAAACAACCATATATTTGTGCCTTTACCCGCATCTGCGTGCCTGAGTGCGCTTCTACGCGCGAAGGGCCGCATCTGCAGCTCCTAACCTAAGCATCATAGGCCTCTTCTGCGGTCCCTTTTCTTGCTTCTGCGAGCTCACATCTACGTTCCCAATCCGCATATGCGATTACACCAGCAGTTGCAAACCTTCAGCAATTCTTCAACTTCGAACCTTGGACCTTTAACCTCCCAAAATCAACCCGAGGCCCCCGGGACCTCAACCAAACATACCAACAAGTCTTATAACATTATACGAACTTAATAGAATCTTCAAATCACCTCCAACAACATCAAAAACATGAATTACACACGGCTTAAAGCCTAATGAATTTCGAAATTTCCAAATTCTTCAAATGACGCTGAAACCTACAAGTCACATCCGATTGACCTCAAAGTTTACACACAAGTCACAAACGACCCCACGAACCTACTGCAACTTCCGGAATTAGAATCTGATCGAGGCCAAACCTGCACCACTATAGAGTAGTGAGGATGGTCGATGTAGTTTTACCCAACAAGGCCGGGATCGATTTCCACAGGGAGTTAATTTGGCTTGGAGTTAGGTATCTAACTAATCTAGATGTGCGTGTTGTTCCTAATTGCACTTTCAAACATTATTGCAATTGATTCTATTCTAATTTTATACTATTGTATGCTAAGTACAATATTTTTGGTGAAAGGTTTCAAGTGTTAAAGGCACTAGGGAAGTGACTTTCGCCTAGGTGAGTATCTAATGTGTATCAAGAATCTAGGACAAGCTTGTTATGATTGGGGTCGTGATATAACGATCACACAATAGTGCTCATTCTATACCTCTCGGTAGTTTGAGTGACTTTTCCCGATTTGGCTTTTTCAAGCCCCAATGGGTGTTCATACAATACAAGTAAAATTGGCTCAAGTCGGGTATTACTATCTCTAGGTTTAACCCTTTTAATTGGGGCTATCAATGTCTTGAGTTCACCCAAATTCCTTGTTAGCCTAATTTTCCTAGACTTAGTCCCTCTTTCTCAAGAAGATCCTAAGTCATAAAGGCATGATCAGTGTTTGCAACAACTAATTCTACAATTTTAGCATGAATTAGACTAAATATCATTAACTCATAAACAATTAAGCTCTAAAATTCAAGACCTATTAAATACCCACACTAGGGTTGGTTCACAACCCTAGCTATGGAGTCTAGCTACTCATAATAAGAGTAAAAATCAAAGATAAAATGAAATATAAGCCATAATATTAAAGTACAAGATGAAAATCTAAAGTTTGAAGGTAAATCTGCTCTAAATTTGCCCAAAAAGGGAAAAATCAGCCGTTCACGTGCTCTGCTAAACAAAACTTAACCTAAAACCTAAGCAAAAGAGAGTAAATAATAGGCTAAAATCCCTAGTTATCAGAATCTGACCCCTATATCAAAAGTCAACCCCCCGGGTCAAACTTTCCAAAAATTTGACTTTTGCCATTTCAAGCCTAATTTCGCTATGGACCTCCAAATAATTTTCCGGACACGCTCCTAAGTCCAAAATCACCATACGGATCTACTGGAATCATCAAAATTAAAACCAGATGAGCAAATCTCACTTTATATAATGTGACACTCAAAACAAGGATTGTAAAGAACTGCGCTCATCATTCTCAAAAGAATGCCACAAGTCAGGCTCTATGTACCATAAGCTTTCCCCTTATGTAAATCACCACTAATGCAAGTTCACTCAACTTGAAATCATACTGGGCTTTAGCGGGATATAATGAAGGCTTTTTGGATCAAGGTAGGATACAATGAACTATGATGGTTTCATCTTTCCTTAAGCACTCCATTTTCTCATTTCGATTCATACTTTCTTGACTCTTTGAGTCATTTTCTTCTTCCTCAGTGGAACTAGAGAGACACATTGTGACTCTTTCTTGTCCATGACAATCATTTTTCTCCTTTTCTCATCATTCCATGCCTTTCAATTTTTTTTGTTCTTTGTACTTTTCATCACTTTTAAAAAAAATCCTCGCCTCTTCCCCAAACTTATATTTTTGCTAATTGCTCATCATGAATGCTAAAGAAAGATTGGGTGCCAAGGGATGTGGCTATTGAATGAAAAAGGCTTAGGATCAAATGGGTTGACTGGGGATAACATATTAGTGGGCTACAGAAGCTTTCACAATTCAAATGGGACCAAGGAGAGCCTACAATCACTTCTCAAGTAGAGCTATACTTAGAATTTCGCCTAGACAAACATTCAGGGCAAGTTCTAGACTTATTGGCATGGGACTTGGACTTGCCATTCAATACCTCACCTCTCAAGCTACTAGATCATTACAGAGAATAGAGTCGAGGGCCCACAACAACCTCAGCTAAGATTGAAGATCACAAATGGCTCACAGAAACCACTTGATGATAGTTTTAGTCAACTCAAGAGTCTAAAGGTCACAACTAGAGCTGATCTCGTCAACAAACTTGTCTCTAACCATGAGGTCGAAGGTAAATGTGTTAGTTCCAAGTGAAGCCAACTTGAGACACTTTTATTTATTACTACTATATATCAAAACAGAAAGAAAAACAGACTCAATCCCTTAAAAAGGTTGTCACGCCATCCATCATTGGGAAGAGCCACCCGGTTCACACAACATCGACCTTTGGAAAGAACCGTGGTATTAAGAAAACTAAAGGCTTATTGATCACGTAGAAATATAAAAAGAGGCTACAAACTCAAAAAGAAACTACTAAAGGAAATAAGAAGCTAAGCTATTAAGGAAAATTAAAAAAGAAGTTATAAAGTAAAATACAGAAAGTAAAATAAATATGTACAATAGGGGAATGAAACGAATATACACAAAATGGGGATGAATATATACAAGGAATGGTAAAGTTATATACATACCAAAAGTAAAAAATAACGAAAATGAAAATAACGATAAGTAAAAAAAATAAAGAAAACTAGTATCGTAATTATTACATGCTAGTCATCAAATCAAAATAAGACCACCCCCCAAATAAATGTTAGCATTATCCTCAATGCTAAAAGTAAAAATAAGATCAGGGGAGGGATAGAGAGTAAAGAAAACTTCCTTTGTGGTCTCTGTCTCAGCTCCATCAGGATCCTCTAACTGGATCTCCAAGTCCTCGGTCTGGGGTACCACAAATCTTCTAACTGACTCTCTATCAGCCTCCTGCTCTAATGCCTGTGCTGTTTGAGCTACCAGTGCAGTCTCCTCCATAAGGAGGTCCATAGGAGTATCACCGGTGGAAGCAAGCTTCTCCACCTCCTTCTTTAATAGCTCTTGATTCTTCTTCACCTTCTTTACCTATTTTCCCATCTCCTTGATTACCTTCGCATGAGTACCCAGAGTCTCCAGAATTTGCTTTTGGTTGTCAAAGATCTTCTTCAATGAATCTTCCACTAACGGAGGCATTTGAAGCTGTGTTGGAGCTACTTGTGCTGCGACTGCACCGGATAAGGTAGATAGCTTTGATGTAGCTACCTGCATCCAGTTGTTGATGCTGGATAAAATCTGATTAACCCGCAGTGCAGTCTGAGGGTAAGCTGAGGCGAAAGGCACAAATAGTGGGGAAGAGACAGATGGCCCTGAGGACGGAGGTGGCATATCAGCAGATGAACCTTTGGTTGTGGAAGGCTCGGAGCCAGTGGCCAATATCCTTGACTCTTCAGACTGGCCAGCGGAGGTAATGGTTTTGCCTTTGGACTTGGGATTTTCTGCTCCGAAGGGATTTTTCGGCTTCATCTTCATGTCAAAGTGACTCCCTTCAACCCCTTGGTCCTCTAGGTACATAGTGATAAAATTGGGGTAAGGGTAGGGCATTTCTTCCTTCCTGGTTGCCTTAGATATATTCTGGGCCATAAGGTTCCCCATATTTATTGGGTACCCCGCCATAATAGATGTGATGAGGATCGCCCGGGAGAGTGGAATGTCACTGTCATGCATGGACAGATCAAGGCGGTTGTAGATGAAGGTGCACCACCCTTTTGGTTCAAAGCCCAAAGTGTTTCTAACAATATGGATCCCAGGTGTAAGCCAAGCCGGTGTTGACCCAGGGATGGATATCACCTCTGCAAGCCATGGACGGGCTGCCTCATCTAATGCTACCTTCTCCAAGTAGAGGGATTCGTCCACATCATCAAACCCGGCATATGTGTTCAGTGTCTTACCATCAAATTTGATCTTTCGGTTCCGTACCTTAGTCACATAGGTGCCCTTTATGATGTGGGCAACATTGGTGTAGAATTCTTTGACTAAGTACTCATTGGCCTCCGATAGCTTGCTAGTGAAGAATTTCCACCCCACTCTTTCATCAAATTTCTTCTTCACATTGGGATTGTGGGGTAGAAGATCTCATTCTATGAAATGCCGTTCAAGGGTGAGCGACCTTTATGGCCACCATTCCAGGAATTTGTGGTAAGCCTTCTCACTAACGAACCTAACTTGCCACACTGCCGGCTTCCTTGATCTGATCAAACCTCCAACCCGGGTATCACCACCTCTCCCGTCATCCGAGACATCCTCTTCATCATCAATATTAATTGGAGCCGCTGTTGAGGACGGAGTTGCAGCAGATGGGGAAGGTGGTGTGTAAGTCTCACTACCTCCTCTTGAGCCATCAGACGACAAAGACAAGGAGGTAGATTCATCGACGAGGCGGTAGGGCTGTGATTGAGCTTCTTGTTAGGGTTGTGCAGCTTCCCTTTCAGAAATCTCTCGGGAGGGGACATATTCACTAGTCTCAGAAGAGTCAGTGTGGGTCTTCGGATAATTTGCTTCGTGCCAATGACCTTTTTTTGTGCTAAAGGTGCAGTTTGTTTCCCTCTGCCCCAGCCTCTGGAGGATTCTCCCCTCCCTTGTGATTTTTTAGGACTGCCACGAGATCGCACCATTATTTGCATACACAATCAGTGAAAGCTCATTAGTATTGTGGTTCAATGAGTCAGCAAAGGAAAGTTGATGAAATGATCACAGTTTTTCTCAAAGCAGGGGTCCACGATATACGTAAAAAGAAGTGCGGCCGCGGAAGGGTCAGCGCGGTCCGCAAAAAAAGGAGCGCGGCCGCGAAAGAGATTGGACTTAGACTACCAACTCTCTGACCATGGTCTTCCGCGGACAGCAAAATTTGGGACGCTGTCGTGAAAGATAAAGCGCGGACCGCATAAAAATGAACGCGGCCGCGAAATAAATTTGTTAATTCTCTGAAGCTCATAAACGCAGTCTGCGCAATTGAGGATGCGGCTATGAAAAATCAAACGCGGACCGCATAAAAATAAACGCGGTCGCAGAAGCAATTGCCAAATTCTCTGAAACGCATGAGCGCAGACCGCGTATTTTGGACGTGGCTGCGTAAGTTCAAACGCGGACCGCAGAAGACTCATCGCGTCTGCAAACATGCAACCATACTCAACTCTTTCAAATTAAAGAACGCGAACTACGTAAAATGGACCGCGGTGCGCGGAGTTCTAACAAAACTGGCACTGGCACCTTTGAAACCTAGGGTTTTCACTAAGTGCAAAAATTAATGCAATTAACATGCATAGTTAATAATCCTATGCCCCATTAGGCATGTAAAGCAATTACCCTCATAAATTTAAGCATCAATTAAGCACGATTTTGAGACTGTGGCATGTATTAAACCCTAACGAAAAAGAAAAATTAAAACTAGAAGAAAAGAAAATCAAAAGATGAAATTAACGTAAATATTTGAGCATACCAGATAAGGATTTGTAGTAGGAAATTGCTTCTTGATTAATGATACAAGAAATTGAACGTGTAAGAAGGGGAAGATGAACAGTGGTCTATTTCGGTGAGAGTGTGGGGTTCGAAAAGTGTAAAAGTCCTAAGGACTTCCTATTTATATCAACCCCAAAGGTCCCACCGACTTAGCTGAGCGCGGTTCGCGGAATTCCACTATTGTCCGCACTTTTTACATTTCGAAGAGCCTTTTCATAAACAAGTCCGCTGAGAGCAGATTAATGGGCGTGGCCGCATAAGATCAACGTGGACCGCAAAATACAAACGCGGACGCGAATACAACTTTAGAGAGTTGATATTCTGGACTTTTCAAGTCAGCATCTGCTGATAATTTGTGCCCCCGTGAAAAGCTCTTGCTGACCGTGTAATTTTGAGCGCGGTCCGCATAATTCCCCACACTTAGACAAATATTTCCAGCAATAGTCCTGTACTGCACAAACAATTCTTACACAAAGCTCACAACCAGCTAGTTCAAAATAAAGCTTGATCTAAGAAGAAGAAAAAGTAAAATACATGGGTTGCCTCCCAAGAAGCGCCTGATTTAACGCGCGGCACGATGCATGTTACCAACATCATTGGAAATTGATCAAGGCCACCACATAGTTGTCATCAAACTTTCTGAGGTAATGCTTCACTCGGTGCCCATTAACTCTGAAAATTTCACTATTTTTGTTTTTCAAGTCAAGAGCACCAAACGGAGTCACGTGCACCACCTCAAAAGGGCCACTCCATTTTGACTTAAGCTTTCCCGAAAACAGTCGTAACCGAGAGTTGAATAGAAGAACCAAGTCACCCTCCTTGAATTCTTTGTTCCGGGCACATTTGTCATGTAAGTACTTCATATTGTCCTTATACAAGGTCGATCTGAAATAGGCATGAAACTGGAATTCATCAAGTTCATTGAGTTGCTCCACCTGGAGATTGGCTGCTACATCCCATTCAAGGTTTAACTTCTTGAGCGCCCACATGGCCTTGTGCGCTAATTCAACTGGAAGATGGCATGCTTTCCCAAATACCAACTGGTACGAAGACATACCAATTAGAGTCTTGTACGCAGTTCTATAAGACTACAAAGCATCGTCAAGTTTCCTTGACCAATCCGTCCAGTTTGCATTGACAGTTTTTGATAATATGCTCTTTATCTCCCTGTTGGAGACCTCAACTTGTCCACTAGCGTGGGGATGATAAGGGGTTGACACCTTATGATTGACACCATACTTGGAAAGTAAAGTGTCGAAGGCCTTGTTGCAGAAATGAGAACCCCCATCACAGATGATCGCCCTAGGAGTGCCAAACCTTGTGAAGATATTTTTCTTTAAGAAAGCCACCACACTCCATGCCTCATTGTTGGACAAAGCTACAGCTTCAACCCACTTAGAAACATAATCAACAACAACCAGAATGTAAGTGTTACTACACGAACTCACAAAAGCCCCACGAAGTCTATGCCCCACACATCAAAAATATCAATCTCAAGAACAGTGGTGAGGGGCATTTCATCCTTCTTGGAAATTCCACCAGCTCTTTGGCATTCATCACACCTCTTAACAAGCTCACTTGCATCTTTATATAGGGTAGGGCAATAAAATCCACATCTAAGAATCTTTGAAGCAGTTCTCGCCCCACCATGATGACCATCGTAGGGCGAGGAATGGAAAGCATCAAGAATATTCATTTGCTCCTCTTCCGGGACACATCTCCGGATCACACCATCATTGTAAATCTTGAAAAGATAGGGCTCGTCCAAATAATAATCCAAGCTATCCCGTTTGAGTTTCTTCCTTTGGTTTGAAGAGAGCTCACTCGGGATAATGCCGGTCATAAGAAAGTTAGCCACATCGGCGAACCAAGGCATATCATTCAAAGACACGGAGAGGAGTTGTTCATTCGAGAACGAATCATTAATTTCGAGATCATCGTGGGGCCTCCCCTCCTCTTATAAGCGGGACAAGTGGTCCGCCACTTGATTATCACTTCCTTTCTTATTAATGATTTCAAGGTCAAACTCTTGAAGCAGAAGAACCCATCTCATCAACCTAGCCTTCGAGTCCTTTTTGGTCATCAAGTAACAGAGTGTCGCGTGATCGGTGTGCACAATCACTTTGGCACCCATGAGATATGGCCTGAACTTTTCCATGGCGAAGACAATGGCTAATAACTCTTTCTCGTTCACCATATAATTGAATCGAGTGTCATTCATTTTTTTGCTTGCATAATAGACCGGATGAAATATCTTATTGACCCTTTGTCCCAAAACCGCTCCTACCGCAACGTCACTAGCATCGCACATGAGCTCAAATGCTAAGCTCCAATTGGGTGTGGTAATGATGGGAATGGTTGTCAATTTATACTTGAGAAGCTCAAAATCTCTCATGCAATCTTTATTGAACACAAACTTTGCATCCTTTTCAAGCAGCTTGCACAAGAGGTTTACCACTTTTGAGAAATCCTTAATGAACCTTCGGTAGAACCCTGCGTGCCCAAGAAAGCTCCTAAATCCCTTGACGGAAGTAGGAGGAGGAAGATTTGAAATAAATTCAATCTTCACTTTGTCCACTTCAATACCATTCTTTGAGATCTTATGGCGGAGGACAATGCCCTCCTCGACCATAAAGTGGCATTTTTCTTAATTAAGCACTAGGTTGGTCTCTTCACATCGGGCCAACACTTTGTCAAGATTATCCAAGCATTCTTCAAATAAATCCCCCACAACACTAAAATAATCCATAAACACTTCGAGGAAGTCCTCCACCATATCCGTAAATATTGCCATCATACACCGCTAAAAGGTAGCCGGTGCATTACACAAACCAAATGGCATCCGTGAGAATGCAAATGTGCCATACGGACATGTGAAAGTGGTTTTATCTTGGTCTTCCGGTGCAATGAGAATATGGTTATATCCTGAGTACCCATCCAAAAAATAATAGTAGGCACGCCCGGCAAGTCTGTACAACATTTGATCAAGAAAGGGTAATGGAAAGTGGTCTTTACGGGTCACTTTGTTCAGCTTTATGTAGTCCATACATACCCTCCATCCGGTGACAGTACGAGTGGGGATCAACTCATTTTTCTCATTTCTGACCACAGTCATACCTCCCTTCTTCGGTACACATTGTACTGGTGAAGTCCATGAACTATCCGAAATAGGATACATAACCCCTGCATCAAGCCACTTGATAATTTCCTTCTTGATAACCTCTTGCATAGCCTCATTCAACCTCCTTTGATGTTCTACGAAGGGTTTGGCATCATCCTCTAGTATAATTTTGTGCATGCAAAAGGCAGAGCTTATACCTCGAATGTCAGCCAAAGTCTATCCAATTGCCTTTTTCCTTCTTTGAAGCACCGCAAGGGTGGAGTCTACCTACACGTTAGTTAGGCAAGTGGAAAGAATAACAGGTAATGTGGAAGAAGGGCCTAAGAATTCATACCTGAGGTGTAAAGTCAAAGGCTTCAACTCCAATGTTGGTGGCTCCTCGATTGAGGGCTTTGTTGGTGGATTTTTCCGATTTTCCAAGTCCAAGGAAAGTTTACGGGGCCCATATGAGTAGGATCTCATTCCTTGAAATGCATTTGCACATTCAACCAAGCCTTCCGTTTCATCATCCTCATGGTTTAACAACACAGCTTCCAAAGGGTCTTCCACATTGATCATGGAACTCGTGTCATCAACTATCACCTCTGTCACAAGATCCACAAAAGAGAAAACTTTATTGCTATTTGGTTGCCTCATTGATTTGCACATGTGGAATACAACTTTTTCATCGCCCACTCGGAAGGTGAGCTCCCCTACTTCCACATCAACTAATGCCTATCTTGTTGCTAGGAAAGGTCACCCCAATATTAGAGGCACCTCATAGTCAACTTTGCAGTAGAGAAACACAAAATCAGCAGACAAAATAAACTTATCGACCCGGACTAGAACATCATCAATAATACCGAGCGGCCTTTTCATTGTCCGATCCGCCTAGTGTCTTGAACACGGAATATGGCATTAAATTAATAATTCCTCCTAAATCACACAAGGCTTTTGCAAAATCGGCGCTACCAATGGTGCATGGAATTGTAAAGGCACCGAGATCTTCAAGCTTTGGAGCCATCGAGTGCACAATGACACTCACTTGATGAGTCATTTTGATGGTCTCATAATTCATAGATCTCTTCTTAGTTACCAAGTCTTTCATGAACTTGGCATATCCCAGCATTTGTTCTAGAGCTTCCACCAAGGGCACATTGATTGACAAATTTTCATCATCTCAATAAACCTCTTGAATTGGTTTTCATTATTGTTCTTTGCAAGCCTTTGAGGATACGGTGGAGGAGGCCTTGGCAAAGGGGCCTTGGCTTTAGGCACTACCATTTCCGGTATGTCTATCACGTGTTCCCTAGACGGGTTCACATCAATTTGAGTCTCCTCCATGTTGTCATAAATATCGATCCTCACTTCATCATTCACATTCTCATCATTGGCTTGAGTCTCATCGTCTTCTTGCAACATAACATCATCACTCACAATCTTCTTTGGATTAGACGTATTTGCATCTCCACCTCTACTGCTCTTGTGGTCACTGACATAGTATGGCATGTATTGTTCCCACCCTTTGGGTTTACTACCGTATCACTTGGTAGTGCCCCCTTAGGGCGAGTATTCAAAGCTTGAGAAATTTGACCCGTTTGTACTTTCACATTGCGAATAGAGGTAGTATGGGAGGCTATTTGGGCATCAGAGTCATCATTCCTTTCCATCATTTGTTTAAACATACTCTATATCCGCCCCATCTCATTGTTTGAAGAAATTTGCCCTTAAGACAAATATGGAGGCGGATTGTTGTGTTGTTGATACATCGGGATCCTTTGAAAGCACGACCCTCGGTTGCCTTGATTATTATTGTTCCAACCCCCTTGATTTCCATTGCCGCCCCAATTCTGATTGTTGTTCCCCCAATTCTGATTGTTGTTCCCCTAATTGTTCAAGTTGTTGTTGTTGCCATTGTTCCAATTCCTTTGGCCTGGGTTGCTCCGATTTTGATTGTTCCCTTGCGATCTCCATTGTTGATTTGGAGCATTGCTTCATTGACCTTGGTAGTTATTGGCATATAACACCTCCTCACTTTGGTCATCATAAGAGTCATCTTGATTGTAACCACTACCACTTTTCTCATATTGATCTTGATTGTTTTGCACTTGTTAACCACGCTGTCTTCTCTTGTTGACCATGACATTTTCCCCTTTCATGGCATTTACTTGCTTTGACCATTGAACTTGTTGAAGCTGGGCCTTTGCTAACTGATTCATAGTAGTTGTCAGCTCGTCTATGGCTTGTCCGTGATCATGAAGTTTCTTGTGAAGATGGATTACATTAGGGTCACCCTGAGGAACATTTGCTCGACTCTGCCAAGCTGAGGATGTGTTAGCCATCTCATCAAGTATGTCACAAGCATCGGCATAAGGCATTTTCATAAAATTTCCCCCAGCTAGCTGATTCACCACACACTGGTTGGTTGTGTTGATGCCCCTATAGAATGTCTTCTGAATCATTGCTTCAGTTATATCATTGTTTGGGCAGTCCTTGGTAATTGTACGGTATCGCTCCCAGATTTCATGTAGGGGTTCAGTAGGTTCTTGTTTAAATGCTAAGATCTCATCCCCTAATGCTTCCATATGACCCGGTGAGAAAATCTTCGCTACAAATTTTTCTGCCAAATCATCCTGCGTGTGTATGGAGTGGTTGGGTAGCCTCTCAATCCAGTCCAAAGCTTTCCCTCAAAGTGAAAATGGGAAAAGTCTCAATCTCATAGCGTCCTCTGACACGTTTGTCTGCTTGCTCCCCCAGCATGTGTCTACAAAACCCTTTAGATGCTTGTATGCATTCTGATGAGGAGCTCCAGTGAAGAATCCCCTTTGCTCCAATAGGGTCAGCATGACATTTGTAATTTGAAAATTGCCCACCCGAATCTAGGGCGGGACAATTGCACTTGTGTAACCTTCATTGGGTAGCACCCGGTGTTCTGCCCGTAGAGGAGGTGAGGGAGGGTTTGAAATGTTGTCATTAGCCTGGCGGCCTCTTCTTTGGATTTGAGGTTCTAGATTAACCTCATCCTCACCATTTTCATCTACCTCCTCCCCCAGAAGAACATGTCCGAGAGCATCATTATGAGCCATTTGGTACCTAAAGCGATTGATACCCAAAAGTTAGAAAAACAAAATGAAAGAAAAACAAGACACACAAATAGTTAGATAGATAGCCAACACCGTCTAACTCCCTGGCAATGGCGCCAAAAAGTGATCGAGGCCAAACCTACACCACTATAGAGTAGCGAGGATGGCCGATGCAGGTTTACCCAACAAGGTCGGGATCGATTTCCACAGAGAGTTAATTTGGCTTGGAGTTAGGTGTCTAACTAATCTAGATGTGAGTGTTGTTCCAAATTGCACTTCCAAACATTGTTGCAATTGATTCTATTCTAATTTTATACTATTTTATGCTAAGTACAATATTTTTGGTGAAAGTTTTAAGGTGTTAAACGCACTAGGGGAGTGACTTTCGCCTAGGTGAGTATCTAATGAGTATCGAGAATCTAGGACAAGCTTGTTATGATTGGGGTCGTGATATAACCATCACACAATAGTGCTCACTCTATACCTCTCGGTAGTTTGAGTGACTTTTCCCGGTTTGGCTTTTTCAAGCCTAAATAGGTGTTCATACAATACAAGTAAAATTGGCTCAAGTCGGGTATTACTATCTCTAGGTTTAACCCTTTTAATTGGGGATATCAATCTCTTGAGTTCACCCAAATTCCTTGTTATCCTAATTTTCCTAGACTTAGTCCCTCTTTCTCAAGAAGAGCCTAAGTCATAAAGGCATGATCAGTATTTGCAACCACTAATTCTATAATTTTAGCATGAATTAGGCTGAATATCACTAACCCATAAACAATTAAGCCCTAAAATTCAAGACCCATTAAATACCCACACTAGGGTTGGGTCACAACCCTAGTATGGGGTCTAGCTACTCATAATAACAGTAGAAATCAAAGATAAAGATGAAATATAAGCCATAATATTAAAGTACAAGATGAAAATCTAAAGTTTGAAGGTAAATCTGCTCTAATTTTTCCCAAAAAGGGAAAAACCAGTCGTTCACGTGCTCTGCTAAACAAAACTTAACCTAAAATTGACAAAAGGATCTATTTATACTAGGCTGAAATTTACGGACAAAAATGCCCCTACGAAGGATTCGCGGATGCGTAATTCTGACCGCGTCCGCGCTTGAGATTTTGCGGCCGCGTAATAATGAGCGCGGTCCACGTTTCTTCAATACTGGGCTTGGATTGGGCTTAGTTTCGCGGACCGCATAATTTCAACCGCGTCCGCGTGTACTTCCATCGCGGCCGCGTAATTTGGACACGGACCGCGTTCTTCAGTTAAGCCTGACTTGCAGGGTCTCTGAACCTCAAGATGTGCTCTTAGCGAAATTCCATTCACGGTCGCGCCAAAGATTTCGCTGCCGTGCCTTTACAACGCGTTCAGCAGTGATTTTAGTACTCAAAGCAGCTTCTCTGAATCTACTTTCGCGGACCGAGTAATAGTGGCCGCCTCAGCGGTGGTCCTTTCGAGGCCGCGCTTTTCTGCCGCTCTCAGCGCTTGAGTCTCAGCCTTGGATTTGTGCAGATTTGACTCTTTCATGAGTTGATTATGGTTTCTTTGCCTCATTTCGACCAAACCCTGCAAGCAAGCATATTAAGTTACTTTTCGAGAAATAATTTTCCGGACACGCTTTTAAGTCCAAAATCACTATATCGAACTACTAGAGTCATCAGAATTCAAATCCGATGTCGTTTACATATAGATCAACACCTAATCAACTTTTCCAACTTAAGAGTTTCATTTAAGAGACTAAGTGTCTCATTTCACTCTGAATTCTCTCCAGACCCGACCAACCTAACCTGATAAGTCATATAATAGCTATAAAGTATAAATAGAGCAGTAAATGGGGGAACGGGGTCACAACTCTCGAAATGACATGCTAGGTCGTTACAAAAATCTAGAAATGTGTCTCGGATCACCACAAGTATAACAGGTCTTCGCTGTTGTTTCTGTTGACCCTGGAACTGGACATATTAACCTGGATAACCACTCTGATGACTCCGGATCGGAGGTGAATTAATAAGAGTTACTGGGATGCCTGGAGCGCTAACTACCTAAAGCATTGTGGGATGCCTAGAGCACTAAAATGAAACGGCCTGGGAGGATGGCCTCTACCAAAATTACCCCTGCCTCTAGACACGGCACCACTGAACCCACCGAACTGACGGGGCCTCTTATCAGATCCCTGCCCTTTCTCCTGTGTAAGAACCATCTTGATCCTCCTCGCAACATTAGCAGCCACCTGAAAGGAAATCTCACTTACGGTCTCCTTGGCCATCTGAAGCCTGATAGGGTGAGTGAGTCCTTCAATGAACCTCCCCACTCTCTCTCCCTCAGTAGGTAGTAAAAGGAGAGCATGACGGGCTAAATCCACAAAACGGATCTCGTACTGAGTAACAGTCATACTGTCCTGTTGTAGACGCTCAAATTGCCTGCAGTAATACTCTCTCAACTGTTCCTAGGTCAATGCAGGAGATCCAACTAGTCTGGTCAACGTATAATCTCTCCACCACCTCTTGGCGGAACCCGTCATCTGAAATACAGCAAAATCGACCCCATTGGTCTCAACTATACCTATGTTCTACAATACCTTATGGAAGCGGTCAAGATAATCCCGTGGGTCCTCAGAAGGTGTACCACTGAAGTTAACTAGAAAGAGCTTAATAAACTTTTCCAACCTCAATAAAGCCTCAGAAGACATGGCAGGCCTATCACCGGCCTGCGCCGCAACAACTGGCTGAACTACCCCAACTGGAGGGGCTGCTGGAGCCTGATACTGGGGAGCCATCTGCTCCAGAGCGGGATTAGTAGGAGTTTGTGCTCCTCCCTCAGCCTGTAAGACGGCTGGTGCCACTAGAAATGTACCATTCTGGGCAACCCCCTCCATAAGGCTCACCAAACGGACTAGAGCATCCTGAAGTACTGGAGTAGCTATGAATCCTTCCGGGACCTGGACTGGTATAACAGGTACGGTGTGAGCTGGAACCTCTACTTCCAAATCCATCTAAGGTTCTACAACAGGTATTGTTGCTCTAGCTCTAGACTGAGCTCTACCTCTACCTCTGGCTTGGACTCTAGCACGACCTCGGCCTCGACCTCTATCCCTGGTCATAGTTTCCATCGGGGGATCTGGTCCCTGTTCATCGGTAGATATATTACGTGTTCTCACCATCTGCGAGAGAATAAGAATAGAATAATTCAATCATCGATGATAGAATAAGATCGCCCAACAGAATAAGAAAGAAGTGATATTGTTCCTAAACTTCATAGCCTCTGAAAGATAAGTACAGACGTCTCCGTACCGATCCTTCAGACTCTACTAAGATTGCTCATGACTCGTGAGACCTAAGTAACCTAGTGATGTGATACCAACTGTAACTGCTCGAAATTCCCACCTTCAGGGCCGTGATGGTGCCTAATATTTCACTTGCTAGGTAAGCCAACGTTAAAATAATCTTAACCATTTTAAAGAAATTTAAATTAAATAGAAGTCAATTATTGAAATAAAGTGCGGAAGACCATAACTACTGAATCATAACAATATATCCCCGAATCTGGTGTCACAAGTGCACGAGCTACTAGAATAATACAAATAAAGGTCTGAATAAAATTCAAGTTGTTTGAAAGATAATACACAACTAAGAAAAGATAGAAGGGGACTTCAGAACTGCGAACGTTGTGCATTTATACCTCAAGCCTCCTCTGAGTAGCTAAATCTGATCACGTCTATGCTACACCACTGGGACTAACTCCAAAATTTGCACAAAAAGTGCAGAGTGTAGTATGAGTACAATCGACCCCATGTACTCCGTAAGTGTCGAGCCTAATCTCGACGAAGTAGTGACGAGGCTATGATAGGACACATACGTAAACAACCTGTACAAGTATATACAAATACGAAGTAATAGTAATACAAGAATTAATACTTTATAAATTTAGGAGGGAACATGCGAAGGGGAAAGATATAATAATTTCAACAGGAGGAATATCACTTAGTAGCCAATTAATTCATCAACAATAAAATGAACAGCTGATAATATAAAAATGGAACGGCACCACCCATCGTGCTTTTACTCTCATTCCTCCCATAAACTGATAAATAAATAATAATAATTGGCACGACATCACTTTTTGTTCTTTAACTCTCTTTTGGCAGGACATCACCCTTCGTGCTTTTATACTCTCTAGAAATGGCACGGCATCACCCTTCGTGCTTTTACTCTCAAATTTTACACAACAACACCCTTTGTGCTTTTACTCTTAAATTTTACACGGCAACACCCTTCATGCTTTTACATTCTTTCTCACCATGACAATGATAGTATAAATAATAAAAATGGCATGGCATCACCCTTCGTGCTTTTACACTCTTCCTTACCAAATTCAAACATAATTAAGTTAATAAAAATTTCATGAATAATGATCAAATAATCAATAATAAACTTGAACAGTAATATCTTAATTAAATAAGCAATTATTCAAAATGAAATAAATTCCTCCAGCATGCTTTGACTCAACCACAACGCATAAGTACTCGTCACGTCACATATACATTGTACCCGCACATTAAATCACGTAGCAAATAGACAAATAAATACTAGTCCCTCAAGTCAAGGTTAACCACGATACTTACCTTGCTTTGAAACCAAATTCAAGAATCCAATAAACCTTTGCTCCGCTAATTCGTATCCGAAATCCTCAAATCTAGTCATAAAAAATTCAAAATACTAAATACGAATCGTAGAAATTAATTCCATATGAATTTACTAATTTTCGAATTAAAATCCGAAATTTATCTAAAAACTTATCAGTGGGAACCACATATCGAATCTCAAAAAAATTTATGAAATCCAAACACCCGTCCCCGAGACGAGTCCAACCATACAAAAATTATCAAATTCTGATGTCAAATGGACCTTCAATTCTTAAATTCTCGTTTTTGGAAAGTTTTACAAAAATTCTAATTTCTTCCATCTAAATCCGAAATAAATGATGAATATAGATATGTATTTATAAAATATAATCACTTTTGGTTATAAACACTTTCCCAATAAAAAGTCGCGAAAAATCCCTTTGGAATCGCCTAAATCCGAGACTCACAACTCAAAAATGAGTAAATATGGCTAACTCTCGATTTTTATGGGTTCTGCCCAGGCTTTTCGCATCTGTGGGCACAAGTGCCGCATCTGCAAGCTCGCATTTTGTGAGAAAAATCTCGCATTTGCAGAAGCGACCAAACGACCGCAAAAGCGGTCACCTCCGCAGAAGCGCATGGACCTTCGCAGAAGCGCATGGACCTTCACAGAAGCGGTCGCGCATCTACGCTTCATTTCTTCGCATAAGCAAAGGAGCTGGCCAGTGCCTAGGTTGTAGAAGCGACCAGCTTCTCGCAGAAGAAGCTGCGCACCTGCGACTCCTTCTCCGCAGGTGCGAAACACCAGAACCAGACCTGCATATTTTTACAAAAATAATCTGAAACACGTCCGAAACTCACCCGAGCCCCTCTGGACCTCGTCCAAATATCCCAACAAGTCTCGTAACATAATACAGACTTACTCAGGGTTTCAAATCACATCAAATAACATCGAAGTTAATATTCACACCTCGATTCGGCTTTAAGAGCTTCAAACTTTTCCATTTTCAAAACTTGTGCCGAAACATGTTAAATGAATCCAAAATGACTTACAATTTGGCAAACAAGTCATAACTAACATAACAGAGCTATTTTTATTTTTGAAATTGGATTCCAACCCTAATATCAAAAAGTCAAATCCGTGGTCGACTTTGAAAATCTTTAGCCTTTAAATTTCTAGTTTATGTTATATGGCCATAACTTGAGCTAGGGACCTCCAAATTAAATTGCGGGCATACGCCCAAGTCCCAAATTACGATACGGACCTACCGAAACTGTCAAAATACTGATCTGGGTTCGATTGCTCAAATTGTTGACCAAAGTCAACTCAGTTGAGTTTTAAAGCTCTATTCACATATTAATCATTATTTCATATAAACGCTTTCCAGAAAATTATACGGACTGCGCAAGCAAGTCGATGAATGATAAGTAGTGCTTTACGAGGTCTTAGAATATAGAATTAACTATTAAATTTAAAGATGACCTTTTGGATCATCACATGTATAAATTAATTTAAGGTATAAATTATAAACTTAAGGTATAAATAACGAACTACCTAGAAGATCATACTAGTCTGATGCAAGTGGTTTGAACCAATACCTAGAAGAGGTACAAATGTACACTCGCAGTACAACATAATTGAGGTTAATAAAAAGATAGAGTATACTCGCTATGATCCTTTTATAATTACAGAAAAAGTTAGGCAAGTGTATTATGCTCCATACCCATTGTAGAGGGATAAGGCTGACTGGTTGGTTGTAATCAAAACTAAGCTTGCTGGTAGGGTGAAAGTTGAAAATATGCTAGATGTTGCTTACCAAAATGGTACCTCAAGTGTTAACCAAATGGTGGATGATCAGTTAGAAAATGACTTGGAGCATCCTCAACGCATATTAGAAGAAGTTGATATGGAGGAAATAACAATCATAGAAAATGAGGATGAAGAATCACCTAATGAAAATGAAATAAGTGAAGAGGAAGAAATTTCAGACGAGGAAGGATACTTCGAAGACGACTAACATGTTAGTTTTTTCAAGCGCTCTCAACTTATATAGATTTATATTCTCAATTCTAACATTTTCTTTAATTTATGCAGATGACCGGTAGGGGCCGAAATAGGTCTAGGAAGGATAAGAGGCATATTGATCATGATGATGGTGCAACACCATCGCTTCCTTCCACTCCACACTTGCATCCCTCTGTTGCTGATGGATGACAGCAATCTTCTAGGCACACATCTTTTTCACCACATCCATCTACTCATCAGACTACCTATCATTCGCCCTCCCAGTATTCTTACCATTCTGCACCACGGGGCTATACCTCCTTCCTCTACAAGATCCTACATATAGTTATATGGGTCCATCGAGTCAGCAGTCACAGGGCCATGTGGTGATACGCCCGTCATCTGCTCCATTTGCTTTATCACCAGCTGGATCGCATCCATCTAGATTTCATCTAGCCAGATTGCAGCAGTGGTCTGGATCGCATCAGCGATCTAGATAGCAGCAAGTTTGTGGAACGCAACCATCTTCATCAGCGACCCCGTCTCCCTCTCCACAGAGTTTGTTTCCTAGTATTTTTAGACTTCGCCTTCGGGATAGTAACGCTGAGCCAGATGCCCCCTCTTCTACGCACGCTTCAGATTCATCGTAGGATGATGATTCCGAGGAAGTGCAGTATAGTCGTTATCATATGATGATCATTAGGCATGAGGGCAATGGGTAAGATTTATTTATTACTTCTTTATTTTTGCTGAATTATAATAGCTACTCTTGTTTATTTAATGTAATTTCTATGTTGGAGGTTCATACCTAATCATCGGACTACAAATATAATCACTGGAACTCTTGGCCGATTGTATGATGCACCTTATGCGACTTGGAGTGACTATCCACCGGAGCTCGTGCAACAAATTTTTAACCTATTTAAGATTTTAATATAATTCTTATATATTTAAGCATTATGAACTTATTCAATTCATAAGCTAATTGAATTATGAATCATAATCATATAATTAGAACTTAAATTAGACCTTAAATTAATCATATAATTAGACCTTAAATTAATTTATAATTCTGTAATAAGCTTATGAATTCAATTAGCTTATGATTCTATAATAAGTTCATAATTTATACACTATAATAAGTTCATATTAACAATATTTTCATCTAACATTACACACTTCACTTGCATACTAAGTGTGCCTGGGAGGACCGGCATAATAGTTAAATATTTGTAAATTTTGTGTTCAAATGCCGTAAGAGACTATCTGATTCCTTGTGCTCTGCTCTAAAGAAGAGCAAGAAGCCTTCATGGGTTCTACAACATTTATGGGAGGATCTGTTGCTGCAGTGGACCACCGAGAAATTCGAGAAGAGGAGTGAGCAGGGAAAGAAGGACCGAGTATATGAGAAGGGTGGCTCCTTGCACTGTGTGGGTGCAAGGAGCACGGGGACTATAACGAGACTACTGGTAATTTCTTAAAATATTTACATCTATTTTTATCGAACTATATTTATATATTTTAATTTAGTTAACACTTTTTATTATATTTGTAGGAAAAAAAATATGTGAGGAAGGTGACTCATGATGAGTTCTTCATGGAGACTCATATCCGGAAGAAGAAGGCACCGGCAGATCCAACTAGATAGGTCGAGGATTGAGCGGAGACTGCATATGTAAGTTTCATAACTACTATAACTTGAAATTAATATTTATAATATTATATAGTTAATAATTTTCTATCTTTTAAATAAATGGTCGCTACAAGGCTAATGTAGAGGAGTACACTCAGAGCTTGCCACCGAATGAGCAAGGCGAGCGACCATCCATTTCAGATGAAGAAGCACAAAATATATGGTTGGATGTTGTTGGTGGTCCTAAAAAAGGAATAGCATACGGTCTTTCAGATAGATCATTTCGGCGCAACAGGGCTGGATTGCAAGGTATAGGGACTTCCTCCCGGGGCGAGGCAATTGATAGGTCGACTCTCTCGTCTACGGTGAAGAAGATCGCAAAGCTGACAACAGAGCTTGAAGAGACAAAGACTAAGTAAAGAGAGATAAACAATTAGATACCTTTCAAGTTCAGCTTGAAAAGAGGTACCAACAAATTAATATTCTTCAAGGTAAGCTAGCCAATCTTTTTGCTAGTGGTACTTTCCCGATTCGCCGGTCTCGTCAGCCTTCCCCAGATGGTAATCCTTCGAACCATGACGACGATGAATGTTATAGTAGTGGAGATGAAGATGATGTAGTACAAAATACTCATTGAATGAGTTTGAATTTTAAACTTGTAAAACGATTTGTTATTGGGTATGATATTTTGTTAATATAGTTTCGTGGAGATGGAGATGGTGATAATATTTTGTTAATCTAGTTTTGATAGTTGTTATTGTTGTTCTTGTTGTTGTTATTGTTGTTATTGTTGTTGTTATTGGTTGAATGACAACAATGTAATGTCGCCATTATAGGTGATTGGTGTTTGGTAGGGGGTGCAGCTATAAGACAGTTGTTTTTTGGCAAAATAATACCCAGAAAACCGACCGACTTCGCTCGAAAATGTTCATATTAATACCCAGAAAATCAAAATTACCGACTGAATTCGGTCGAAATTTATGATTTTAAATATTAATTATTTAAATAATACCGACCGATTTCGGTCAGAATTAACAATTTTAAATAAAAATACATAATTTTATATTTTAACAATACCGACCGATTTCAGTCGGAAATGAATAATTTTAAAAAATATGAATAATTAAATTTTCAACCGAATTAGGTCGGTAATTTAAAAATAATTAAAAAATATTTATAACAATACCGACCGAGGCCGGTCAGAATCGAATAATTTAAAAAAATGAATAGTTAAATTTTCGACCGAATTCGGTCGGTAATTTAAAAATAATTAAATAAATATTATTAAGAATACCGACCGACGTCGGTCCGTAAAATTAATTTGTGTCAGATATTTGGTCAAACTGCATTGACAGTTACCGACTAACTTCGATCGAAAAATAGCGACCGACTTCGGTCGCTTCCCGTTTGCGACCATTGTTTTATCGACCAATTGAAAACGGTCGAAAATTGGTCGATTTTTATTGGATTCCGACTGATTTCGATCGATTTTTCTGAACGCGTTTTGGCAGTTTTTTAGCAGTGACACTAACGGTTGAGTGTTGAGTCCACTATGTTGGGTTTCCTAGTTGTGTTCTCGGATTTGACTAATTTGGTTTAAGGCTGGACAACAACAAGGAAATTTAGGGTCAGTGAAATGTTGGCGTCAGTTTCATTTCCCTTATTTCTTGTCCTTTTGTTTTTTAAAAAAAAAAAAAAAAAAACCTTGTTCCAATTATCCATATTGCAACTACAATATTATTTCTATGTGACAGAAATGCACAAGAAGTTTAATATCATTCGTTTAACTTACGGATTGGGATATTACGTACGCGTTTGGACAGAAAAATTATAATTTTTGAAAAACAAAATAGTATTTGGAGTTAAATTGAAAAATAGTATTTGAAATTTGAAATTATATTTGGACATGCATTTCACTTGAAAAAATATTGCTGTTTTGTAAGTGAGGAAAACAAATTCTGAAAATTTTGAAAAAGTGGTCCTCATTTTCGAAATGTTTTTAAAAACTTATAAAATTTCATGGTACACATTTTTGAAAAAAAAAAATTGAAAAAAGGGGAAAAAACTTTTGAACAAACGGCTCCTACATTTATTCATCAAAACAGTTCTACGGTGTTAGGAAAATATAATGTCTTAATTATTCATTTCATGGTAATGACATTATTGGACAAATTAGAAAATACAAGCTAGCTAGACCCCAAACACGCAATTACTTTATACTAATCTTTATCTTTCACTTTTTGGGGCGAGAGGTGGTACGGGACCTTTCTTTGCTAAAATTAGGAAGAATTGCAACGAACAAAACATCAAATCAAGTAGAACCAAACATCACACTAAAAGTATTGATCAAAGTATTGTTGGAGGAATTAATCTCAAATTGGGGTAGAAAAAGCTCGTTCTTTCAATTTTTTAAGTAATTGTCCTTTTAATGGACAGTAAAGAACAATAAAGAAGAATTAAGATCGCGCACAAAATTTGCAGCGCAAGACAAAATGGGTCGATTTCCCGCTCTTATTCTATTCTTCGGTTTGAAATCTCTCTTGCCACTTGAATTTAATTGTCTTATTAAAAAAATAAGCTTTAGGTGTCGAGATTGTAGTTAACGGAATGAATCAACCTCCATTGAAAGAGGTTGAGCTTGAGCTCTCATCGTGAGAGAAGCTTCTGGACAGAGAATGAAATTGGGGAAAAACATTGTGTGTTCCTATTCAACCGAAAATGAGTCTTATACACGTGAGAAAATAAAAGAAAGAGTAAACTGCTAATTACGAAACTACCCTTGTAACTAACTCAAAATCTTACTTCCTAAGTAACATAAATAACACCAACTATACTAGTACACTTTATAATATCCAAACATCTCAATACCCCCCTTCCCCCCCCCCCCCCCACACACACACAAAAGTTAGAGGTGATGAATTCACAGACAACTTGCCAAGAAGATCATAATGCTTCACCCCTATAAGTGCTTTTGTCAAGCCATCATGCAACTTGTCTCTCACAAAGTGACAATCTATTTCAATATGTTTTGTTCTTTCGTGGAACACAGGATTCCTAGCAATCTGCACAGCAGCTTGACTATCACAGAAAACTGGGATGGGGGCATCACCTGAGACTGTTAGTTCTTCTAATAATCGCTTGACCCATACCAACTCACCAGCCACCTTCCTCAAAGACCTGTATTCTGCTTCTGCAGAGGACAATGAGACAGTGGTTTGCTTATTTGATTTTCAACTAATTGGACTGCCTCCAAGGAGTACAAGATACCCACTTACAGATCTCCTGGAATCAGGGCATGCAACCCAATCTGAATCACAATAAGTTGTGACTTCAAAGGAAGGATCATTAGATAGAAAAATGCCTAAGGTAGGATCAACCTTCAGGTATCTAAGGACATATATGGCAGCCATGAGATGGGGTTCTCTTGGTGTTTGCATGAACTGACTTAAACATTGCACTCTGTAGGCAACATCTAGTCTTGTGTTTGTGAGGAACTTGAGCTTCCCAACTAGCTTCATGTAATATGATGGATCAACCAATAAAGTGTCTTCTTCAGCTTTGAGTTTGTTTGATGAATCAAGTGGAGACGAAACAGGAGAATAACCCAAGCAGTCATATTCTTCTAATAGATCAATGGTGAATTTTTTCTGAGAAATCAGTACTCCATCATTTTTGTAAAGCATCTCCAGGCCCAAGAAATAGTGCAGCTTGCCTAAGTCTTTTATCCTAAACCGATTGTGCAAAAATATCTTCAGTGCTGTGATTTCTTCAAGATCAGTCCCAGTAAAGATCCCATCATCAACATATATGGCCACAAAAACCGATGAATCGCCTTGTTTCTTATAGAATAAAGAATAGTCATTTGTTGAGTGCCTGAACCCCCTAGAGTGTAAAGATTCTGCCAGCTTGTCATACCATTGCCTACTGGCTTGTATGAGGCCATAGAAGGACTTCCTTAGTCTGCACACAAGTGATGTATCCTCCACCATCAAACCTTGTGGCATATGCATATACACTTCCTTATGTAGATCTCCATGGAGGAAAGCATCTTTCACATCCAGTTGATAGAGATCCCATCCTCTCTTTACTGCAATGTTGTTTAAGGTCCTAACAATAGTCATCTTCACCACTGGAAAAAAAGTTTATGTGTAATCAACTCTAGCTTCTTGTGTATATCCTTTTACTACAAGCCTTGCCTTGTATCTTTCCACACTTTTATCGGCTTTGTGTTTAATTTTGTACACCCACCTGCACCCTATAGCTTTCTTTCCTGCAGGCAAATTGACTAAATCCCAAGTATGATTAGTATATAAAGCTTCAAACTCTTGTGTCATTGATGCCTGCCAGGCAGGATTCATAATTGCCTCCTCATAATAGCTTGGTTCACACTCAGGTGAAATATTCTTTACCAGCTGCTGATTATCATGGCTTAAAGCATTGGAGGACATAGACTGATTGTTGGTAAAAAGGGCAGTGAGTGATGTGGATGGGGAATGGACTATTTGATGTTCAGGACTTATACCATTGTTTGAATGGTTATGTGGTTGTAGATTGGTAGTGTACACACATAGTCTTTAAGGTGAGAGGGAGTGATGAGTGTTTTCCATGATCTCCTATGTTGTGTAGGATTAGGTTGGTTATTATCAGGTCGCATATGATGTATTTGCTCAAGGGGTGATACATGTGTTTATGAATGATTTCCAGCTATAGGACTATGTGTATGAGCTCTGTTGTCTGATTCTGGGCTCTGTTGTGAGTCATGGTTATGTAGACTTAAAGAATTTGGAGAATTTGGTGATTTACTTATAACTGAGAATTGTGTATCTTGTGTATCTTCAGATATAGGACTACTAGTGACAGAAGTTGATACATCTCTATCAAGAGTACAATGATCAGCAGGATTGTTCACAATAGTGTTTGGACATGAAGAATTTGAATTTATCATATGCAAGATGGAAGGAAAAGGAGAGTGCTCAGGTGAAATAGCAAAAGGGAATGCATCTTCATGGAACATAACATCTCTAGATATATGTACTCTCTTTGTGTCTAGGTCCTGGACCTTATATCCTTTTACCCCAAAGGGATACCTTTGGCTCTTGGCTCAAATTTATCTTTGTGTGTCTTGAGTGTGGTGAGATAACATAGGCAGGCAAATATTTTAAGGTGTGAGTAGAATGATTTTCTGTTGTAAAGAAGCTCAAAAGGGAAGTTATCATTAAGGACTGTAGAGGGTAATCTGTTTAACAGGTAAGTAGTAGTCAGGATACACTCCCCCCCAATATCTCATTGGTAATTTGGATTGATAAAGTAGGGCCCTTGCAATTTGTAGTAGATATTTGTGCTTTCTTTCCACCACACCATTTTGTTGTGGTGTGTATGGACAGATTTTCTGGTGAATTATGCCTTCGTCTTGAAAGAATAACATGTCTTCACTATTTACAAATTCTAGCCCATTATTAGTTCTAACAACTTTGACTAAAGAATTGAACTGGTTTTCAATCATAGAAATGAGGGCTTTAATGGCTTGAAGTGTGTTGCTTTTGCTGCTCAAAAGATGTGTCCAGGTTGATCTGCTAAAGTCATCAATCATGGTAAGGAAATATTTGTAGTTGTCATGTGTGGCTGTGTGATAGGGGCCCCATACACTACTAGAAATTCGGCAAAAACCGACCAAGATCGACCGACCAACTTTGGTCGGTCAGAAAATCTGCCAAAAACACCACCAAAGTTGGTCGGTTTTTCAAAATATTTTATTTTTTAATTTTTTTTATGAAACCGACCAACTTTGGTCGGTTTATTTTGGCGCAAAAATGCGAAAAACTATTTTTGAGTCCCGCAAAATTTATTTTTCAAGAAACCGACCAACTTTGGTCGGTAATTTTATTTTTTAATAAAACCGACCAAGTTTGGTCGGTTATTTTCATGCGAAAATATAATTAAATAGTATAAATCAAATAAAAGACAGTCTTAAAATAAAATGCACCAATGGTCAAATGGTAGAATAGTATCCTGCCACAGTACAAACCCCGGTTTGATTCCCAGATGGTGAATCTTTTGATTACTTAATTAAAAAAACCGACCAATTTTGGTCGATTCTATTTGCAATATTTATTTTTTGAATTTAATTGACCGACCAACTTTGGTCGATTTGCCTTTCCGGCCATCAAAATACCGTCCACACATAAATAGTCATATTTTGGTCGGTAATTGTCCGTAACCGACCAACTTTGGTCGGTTTTCTTGATCGATGTTTAGCGAATTTCTAGTAGTGATAAGTCTTTGTGCAGGAGTTCAAATATTTTGGTAGTGGATGAGGTTTTCTGGGGAAATGATAGTCTTGTGTTTCTTGCCATGGGGCAGATAGGACAGAGAAAGGTTGTTTAGGAGAAAAATTAACTGGTATGGTAGATATCCTTCTCATTTTCACAAAAAGTACATGACCTAGTCTGTTATGCCAGAGATGTTCAACACTGTCCCCATGAGATGCAATGGATGACAGAAAAAATGTATACCAAAGGAAGAGTAAGTTTTATTTCTTGAATGAAGGTTATTTACATTGTTGAGTGAATGTGGTGATCTATTTACAATTGACAATGAATGTAAAGGAAGACTCTCTCCTTTATTTATAACATCAACTAATGCAGGAAAGCAGGAATGGGAACAAAGAGTAGAAGGAATAGAAGATGGACTACTATGACATTTTGAGCTTAAGAAGTACAAACCACTCCTTGATTTACCAATCTCCAGAGGCTTCTTCAAGATTGAATAGAGATGAGGTTGTACTTGAAACTAGCTACATACAACATTTTGACTAGAGTTAACATTGGACCAAGAAATGCATCTCCAATTTCTGTCACTTTCACCCTATATCCATTAGGTAGTGTAACTAGAAATGGATAAGATAAAGTTCTAATGTTATTCAGAAAATATTTCCTATAGGTCATGTGATTTGAATCTCCACTATCTAATATCCACAAGTCAACAACTAATCTAGAGCATTTACATACAGTAGTTTCAACAATCTCTTTATAAGTAGAACATGCTAGAATACTTGCAAAGTTTGCAACTCAACATGCTGCGTTGTTTGAGCTTTCCCATGTGTTCCTTCCTGGAAATTTTTCCAATAGGCTAAGCAACTGATTGTATTGATCCTTTGTTAAGTACTGAAACTCTTGATCGTGAGTTCCACCCTCAGCTTCTTCACATTCTGCGTGAACATTTGCAGCTGATGATGTATTCCTCCCCTTAGTGAACTTGAAATCCTGTGGAAAGTCATGTATCCTCTAACAATTATCTCTGGTGTGCCCTGGATTTTTGTAGTAGTCACAGAAAAATAGAGACTTGGTAGCTGGATAGCCTTGCTTGTTTGAATTGTACGAATTATGTGCGGCACCATTTCCTCTTGGATTGTAATTTTTCCTAAACTTATTATTCCCAGGTCCATTAACATTCAATGAAATGGACTCCATAACTAGTCTGTTGCTTGGCCTGACTTCTCTCTACTTCTCTTCTTGAATGAGAATGCAGAAAGCATGTGCTATACTGGGCAGTGGATTCATCATGAGTATGCTGCCTCTCACCACTATGTAGACTTCGTTTAAGCCTATCAGGAACTGGATTAATCTTCGATCTTGCTCAGCCTTGTGCATATTGGCCTTTGCAGCACAAGTACACTAACAATTGCACTATGCATGTGCATTCAGTGTATTTAATTCCTCCCAAAGCCTTTTTATTTTTGTGTAATAGCCTGTGATATCCAAAGCTCCATGGCTAAGGTCGTTAATTTTCTTCTGCAGTTGATACAATTTTGCTCCATTAGTTTGATCATATCTATCTTTCAGTTCTTGCCATAATTCCCTAGCATCACTGACATATTGTAGACTATCAGCCAAGTCATTTGAAATTGAGTTTTGGATCCACGACGTGACCATGTCATCGTATCGAGCCCACTGATTATAAGTCGTATCATCAGTATTAGGCTTCTTACATTTTTCGGTAATGAATCCAACCTTGTTCTTCATGGATAATGCTCTGAGAACTCCCCATCCCCAAGATCTGTACCCAGTTCCATCAAAGGCAACAGGTACCAATGTCGTTCCGACACTCTCTGACGGGTGCATGTACAACGGGTTGGTTGAGTCCAAATTATTGGTCGTATTATGAGTTTCTTTATCTCCGGCCATCGATTGAAGACGAACTCTAGAAAATTAGGAGAAATAACCTCTGAATTTGGGGAGAAAAATCGAGGAATCTCAAACCCTAGTGACGAACTGTGAGGTGCAGATTTTGATTTTGCAAAGCTAAAAAACTGAAATCGAATGATGAAATTTGACGAGAAGGAAGAGACGTCGATGAGAAAATCGAGTTGAGCACTGATACCATGTCGAGATTGTAGTTAACGGAATGAATCAACCTTCATTGAAAGAGGTTGAGCTTGAGCTCTCATCGTGAGAGAAGCTTCTGGACAGAGAATGGAATTGGGGGAAAATATTGTGTGTTCCTATTCAACCGAAACCGAAAATGAGTCTTATACACGTGAGAAAATAAAAGAAAGAGTAGACTACTAATTACGAAACTACCCATGTAACTAACTCAACTTCTAACTTCCTAAGTATTATAAATAACACCAACTATACTACTACACTTGATAATATCCAAACATCTCAATAATAGGAGTATAAATTTTATATCTCATATATTAGTAATATTGATTATAAATTCAACTATTATACTCTCTATTGCTTACTCGCATTAACATGTAACTATTAATCCAAAAACAACTCACGCAACAATAGCATCTTTTCAGTAGCGCAACCCAACATCAAAACACATCCGTAAAGTCTCCTCTTTTCCCAGAAAAATTGGTTCCTAATAAGTATATCTTTTCAGTAGGCTTCTTATTCACAACATGGCACTATCCATTATGATCCTGCATTATATATATATATATATATATATATATATATATATACATACATTTTTCCCCACTTGATGTCAGTATTGAGTCTAATTCGGATTCGCACGTAATAGTCTCATATTAGAGGTTAGTTCCAGTATAATTCGTTACTAGTATGTATTTCTCTTTTTGAAACATATTTTGAAACTCCTCGCAGTCTATTCAGACTTTCTGGTCAGCCATAAGCAGATGACCGTGAAAGTAATTCTAGCCAGGTAAATCAAGAAAGGAAACAGGGTCAAATTTGTGCATGTACTATTTAAAACTGAACGGTTTATGTTAAACTTTTATTCTATTATTACTTTTGTCATTAGGAAAAAGTACTCTCGTTTTTTTCCTTGACCCCCTAGTGGAGCTCCAATTGGAGGGTAATTTAATTAAACAGTAGTCACCGGTTAATTGTACCCGTTTCATGCTAGAACTACGTTAGTGGTAAGCCAAGGGAATATATTGTTAATGACAAGGTATGAACGGATCAAAAGTGTAACGAAAAACAAAATCAAACTAATCTTTGGAGGCAAATATATATTTATATCCACAATAAATGAATTAGTGAGACTCCCTTTTTTTTGGTATCCCCAATCTTAATGAATTTTGAAAGTCAAATCATTTCAGGGGTCTGGTTAAATAAAAAACAACAAAGAGGAATTCACATGGATTTATGAAAGGACATAATGTATTTATGTACAAGTTAAAGTTTTTTGAGAAACAAACAACTTTAGTTTCTTTCAATGTCAAATTATAGACCTTTAATTCTTCGTATACCTTACCTCGACCTAGCACAACACAAAAAACATAGTCTTCTTTTTCTGTATTCAACCAAGAAACCCCTCCCCCCACCTGGATTTGAATCCTAAAACTATATATTCGAATAATAGGCAATTTCGATGAGAACTAAATATATTGAACTCTTAGCCTTGTACCAAGGTCTTAAAATAGCTTAGTTAAAATAAAATTAAAATTTGAAAGCAATGTGAAATCAATAGATCTATACTCTAGCTTGCGATATCATGTATACTAATATATTTTTGTAAGAGAGAGAGAGTTGCACTTGAAGTCTAATAAGCCTAGTTTGCTGAAGATGGGTTAATGTTAAAAAAAAAAAACACATATTTCTTCATTCTTACAATATGAACCAAGGAGGTAAGATTCTACGCAACTACTTTCACCTCCAATTGCATGGGTTAAATACACAATCGGTCATCAAACTTATAGTTTAATTGCGGGAAAATTATCAAACTAACTTTTCTGATATATAAGTAATACTCCTATTTACATTAATCATTCGTCACAGCTAGTATAATATACCAAAAAAGGAAAAAGGAAAAGGTAGTAGAACGAGGCGATCTTTCCCCAAAAAAAGTTGTACAAAAAAAGAGATTATATTGGACGGGGTTTACCCAGTTCGCACAAAGCGCTCACCCGAAGGGCAAAGGCTCGGCTGCGGTTACTCCTTACCAAAAAAAAGAGAGTAGTAAATGAGATGCTAATCCTACTTAATTAAGAGATCGCAGAAAGAAAATGCTTAGCTCTTGACCCATATTTTCTTCTGGATCAACCAAATGAAAGGATTCAGAATCATGAGATCCATTAACCCTTTCAAATTTTCCCCTAAGATACATAATATCTTCATCCTCTCTCTTTATAATAGTGCCAGCTCCAACATATTTTGACTCCAATTTTCTCAACACTTTTAAATCAGCTTTTGTAGGTTTTCTCTTAACTGCAAACCCTACTCTTTTTCCATTACAATACATAGCCCATATTGGTATAGACAAAAGAGAATAAGAAGAGTACTCGAATACCATATTTGTACTACTCTCTAACGCGACTCTCACTATTCCCTTTCGCATTTCTCTAGCGAGTGTGGTTGTAGAAACTGCAAGTTCAAGAAGAAGAATAGGGTTTGTGGATTTAGGGTTTGTTTGGATACAGAAACTAACTTTTCCTTTACGAGAGCCGAATATTGTGCCCGTTATTGTTGTCGTTGTTGTTGTTGAGTGGTGCTTGAAATAGGGTATGGGTTTTTTCTCGTAAATTTCTTCTTCAACAAAGATACAATTGCAACGAGGAATCAGAAGTTCCATGAGCGAACGAATATACCTCCATGAACGCACTTGTTTCTGGCAATCCACAGAGGTGATTGGAGAGCTGATCATGTTGTTGATGATATAAAATACTAAGAGGTTCGTGGAGTTTGTTTAATTTGGCAGATGGTTGAAAGTTTTAAGAATTTTGAGATGATTAATTAACGGAAAATAAGTGAATTGAGCTAAGATCAGTTTAAGTTCTATGTGTTTGGGCTAAAACGGCCAAAAGATAAGGAAAAATGACATTCTATGTATATTTTTTTGCATATTTTTTTGTATATATATATTATGTATGTTATATACAAAAATTATACAAATTTTATATATTTTTTCGGCTACCAAATATAAATAATTTTTGGCACGGGCTAAAAGTAAAAAAAAACCAAAAATATAATCTTAACATAGTATGATATTTTTTATTTTGGGCCTAGCCCGCAAGGTTTTACCCTAAAGGTCTTACATCGTTAAGAGTATCAATTTTTTATAAGCAACTTATTTTTCTTTTCACTTTTTATATTGAATTTGGTTCACACACATCCAACAATCTCAATCTCTCCCTTGAACCGAGCTACACAAGACATATCACTATTCATGGGCTAATTTGGAGTAACTATGTGCAACCCAAATGATTTGAGAATTTATGGTTACTGAAGCCTAGAAGAGAGGTTGTGTCTTTGAAGCTACAGGTAAAGATAGTAAACCGGCCAAGAGATGGGCAAAGGCACTAATTCGGGCCCTATGTCATCACTCCGCCATTCTTCATACTCGTCTCGCCAAACCATTGGCTTCTGATACTAGTTATTAGGCTAAGAACGACCGAAATATACTCTTAACATGGTGTGATATTATTCGCTTTGGGTCAAGCCCACACGATTTTCCCCAAAAGACCATTAAGAGTATCTAAATTCTTATAAGTAGCTTATTTTTCTTTTCTACTTTCCATTTGAGACTTTATTCAGACACACCCAACACTATGCACACATAATATTAATATCTACACAATCATATTACTTAAAATATAATTGCATTTTAACTCTAATTAATAGTATTGGTTAGTTACTTTTAATACACTACTAGAAATTCGGCAAAAATCGATCGCGGTCTACCGACCAATTTTGGTCGGTCAAAAAACCGACCAAAGTCGATCGATTTTTCAAAATATATATTTTTTAATTTATTTTTATGAAACCGACCAACTTTGGTCGGTTTTCTTTGGCGCAAAAATGCAGGAAACTATTTTTGAGTCCCGCGAAATTTATTTTTCAAGAAACCGACCAACTTTGGTCTGTTTTTCATTTAAAATAATTTAAAATTAATATTAAAAAATCGACTGCAATGGGTCGGTTAATTCGGCAGGTCATTTTAAAAAACCGACCGAATTCGATCAGTCATTTTATTTTTTAATAAAATCGACCGACATTGGTCGGTTATTTTCGTGCGAAAATACAATTAAAGAGTATAAATGAAATAAAAGGCAATCTTAAAATAAAATGCACCAATAGTCTAGTGGTAGAATAGTATCCTGCCACAGCACAGACCCCGGTTCAATTCCCAAATGATGCTTTTTTTAATTACATAATTAAAATACCGATCGACTTTGGTCGGAAAAAACCAACTAATTTCGGCAATTTATTTTTGAATTTAATTGACCGACCAAAGCTGGTTGGTAATTTTCGACCAACTTTGGTCGGTATGCCCTTCCGACCTTCAAAATACCGACCACACATTAATGGTCGCGTTTTGGACGGTTATTGGTCATTACCGATCTACTTTGGTGGATTTTTTTGGACGGTTTTTGCCGATTTTCTAGTAGTGATAAATGGTCAGTAATATCTTATAACAGATAAAATTACATCGGTAATATAAAAAGATCATCATATATTAATAATGTATATAACTTAAATTCAAGCAAGAAGTCACGAAACACTTGAAATAATGTTTTTCATGAAGAGAAATTTATAAAAAAACAAATTAAGAAATGTTGAGCAGGGACAATGGAATCTAAGGATTATAATGTGACCATTATTATTCTTACCTTTTTCCCTTTGGCTGAAGGAAAATACAGGTGATGAATTGCAACTGTTCTTGTCCTTTTCTGTCATCTTATGAAAACGTCCAAAACCAAATAACCTCCAAAAACCAAATAACCTCCAAAAACCAAATAATTTCCCAAGCATGTTTTGATCTCCTGTATTGAAGGTCTGTGGTGTTATATCCCCTCTGAAAATGATATTTGGACACATGAAAAAGGAGACGTCTTTTCTTGGCCACCTCAAGAAAATAAAGGAATTAATCTCTTTTTGGAAATTAATGTGGTGACTTATATTTCTAGTGACGTCTATATCACACTCTTGAGGGTGCGATTCTTCTCTGGATCGTGAATGCGAGATGTTTGTTCATATCTCTTTTTGGAAAGAAGAAATAACACTCTAGAAGCTTCAGTGAGCTAGCATTTCACCGCTCTAATTAAAGTAAAAGAAATTGTTTTCTCTTTACCATATGCTTGCTTGGCCTTATGTCTAATTAGAGTTGTATAATAACCCTTCAAAATCTAGGCGATTATGTAAAATTGGCTACCTGGATTAAACCTGTATATCGTGTTCAATAAAGTTTCGTACTGCAGCTAGCTCGGACTATACATATATTTGTGTGTACGAAAGTAGGAAAAGAATTGGTATATATTTAAATGGCTAATTCACCGTTTCACTTTCTAGAGGCATATGTAGTCACTACTAAATAAAATATCAAATTTGCTACCGTTAAATCAGTCGGAAATCGTATTTTTCTGACTCTAAAGAGTCAGTCGGAAAACACGTGGTCGCAATATATTTGTGACAGAATCAGTCGAAAATTTACGATGGATTCAGTCGCAAACTGAAAAATATGGGGACATTTGAATTTAAGCCATTTGCGACCGAATCAGTCGCTAAATTTGAGACTGATTCAGTCGCTGATCAGAATTTAAAAAATAAATACAAATTAAAAGTTTCGATTGATTCCGTCGGAAAATTAAAAAGTATAATTAATTTTTAATTAATTATTCCGATTGAAACAGTCGTAAATATTGAGTATTAATTAATTAAATTTTTCAGAAATTCTCCATTTGCGACTGAATCAGTCGCAAATCTTAATTAAAATTTTGTTTGAAATTCTCGATTTGCGACTGAATCGGTCGCAAATATGGGTAATTTCTTGTGAAATTTGCGATTGATTCAGTCACAAATCTGGGCATTTTTAGCATAATTCTGCTATATTTTAAATTATACCACCTGCCAAATAAAACAGCTAACCAAATACCTAACAACCAACCAAACACCTAACAACCAACCAAAAACCTAATATAACAATCCAAATCCAATATTTACTACAAAACGAACAGTAATATTTATAACAATTCAACCAACTAATCAAACAACCTAAATTACACATGTCTCTAACTTCAACTCTAAAACATCCAAATATCCTATTCAGAATCAGCCTCCTCCTTAGACTCAGACTCACACTCCATTGCAGCTCCTTTCTTGCTTTTCCTTTTTAACAATTTTTGGATCAAAGCCTGAGTTGCTTGAAATTATTGCGACATGTGATCCACTTTTTGACGCATAGCTTCCATGTCTTCTTGGAAAACTGATGCCCCAGTAAATAATGCTGCTGGTGGACAACTGGAGGATGGTTGTACTCCAATCCTGTAGACTCGACCTTTATTTATTATTTTTATAAAAAATAAAGAAAAGAAAATAAAACAAAACAAAAACGCAACTTTCAAACTAATATCAAAATAGATAATTACATAATATTTATACCTTTATTCATGCCACCAGCCGCCTGTGTCCAAATTGCAGTCATATCCTCCGAGGCCGGCTGCGTTCCTTCAGACTGAGTTTGTCGCCATGCATCAAGAACAATATGATACTTGTCCTGAAATAAAAATAATATACGTTTTATAAATAAAATAAACCAAGAGGGAAACAAATATGGACTTGTCATACATAACTCAGGTGAAAGATTATACGACGTAACAAACACCGGCCAACATGAATATGGTGCAACATAGGCTGCAAATGGAGTGAATCCATTAGCGCATAATCCCAACCTAATATTTATTGGTTCACTAGCAAAGTCTGGGAACACCCTATCAAAATGCTTCCATGCTTCTCTATCTGAAGGATGACATAGAACACCATCTGGCCTTCTATGCTCATATTGCCATCTCATATAAGGAGCAGAGCTTATTGATGCATACAACCTCTTTAACTTTTGTATAAGTGGTACGTAGTGCATCGCCTTCTTCAGGATCTTCTTCTTTTCATCATTTGTGGCATCCTTGTAACGAGGCTTGTTACAAAATTTGCAGTTCTCTAGAGATGCAACATCCTTATAGAACAATATGCAACCATTCTCACACCAATGGATCCTCTTTGATGAAAGACCAACTTGAAAACTTATTTTTTTGCCATGTAGAAATCTTTGGGTAAGTCAATGTTACTCTGATTAAGTTCATTCATAAGCCCAATGATAGAATTCATGCTCGATTTAGAAATAAAACTATCCGACTTAATCTGAAGTAATCAAACAGTAACAGACAACTTGGAATGCATTGAACCTTCATACAACGGACAACTAGCTTCCTCTAACTCTTTGAAGAACTTCTTAGCCTCACCATTTGGCTCAGATTGAGCCCCCGTGAACATCTCAAAAGCATCCCTCATCATGTTATTGAATGAAGAATTTTCAATATTATTCTCCACTACGGGACTACCCTCCTCACCACCAAAATAATTATGAAAATCAACATTATTTACGCTATAAAGATTCTCCCCATGAGCAGTCCATATATAATAATTTTCCATAAATCCCTTTTTACAAAGATGACAAGTAACAACATCTTCTCTCAATAACTTAACACACTTGCATTTCACATAAGGGCACCTAATCGTTCCTTCAATATAAAAATCATCAAGTGTCCTTGCCTTAGCAATAAATCCAGCAACCCCTTCTTTAAATTTATCCCTTAACCCCTCACGATTAGGATGATTCCTATTATACATATACCTATGATGCACAAATGTCATCTACACACAAAAAAAACTTGAAATTTATAAGATATTTAAATTATTTAGTTTATTTAAAGTAATTAATAGGTTACGCCAATTCAAAGGTTCAGTTTTTAAAGTATTATATTCTTTTAAATTAAAATTCATTAACACTGAAAATCTTACGTTTATCCCTATTCTATGTTATATAAATCTCTCAAAATATAAATTAAATTTAAATAGCTTCTTATATGTTCATAAAGTCCACACATGGCCAATAATTTGTCAAATCTACAAATGCCTTTTAATGTAGCAATTATTAAGTTTTAAATTTAATATTAGTCTATTTAATAAATTAGGAAGCGATAATAAGATTAACTTCTTAAACTTAAAACTAAGGCTTTAAATTATAACTACTTAATACAATTCCAAATAATTCTTCTCTAAAGTTAACAATTTCACATATACATAAACTTCGAAATTTTTAAATCCACATATAGATACTAACCTCAATTTCAAAAGTGAATTTAGTTTCAAGCTTAAATATTAATACATCTATGGCAATTCTAAATAAACATCTATGAAAATTATAAAATAGTTTCAAATTTAATTCAATTAGAGAACTAAAAAGTATCTAAAACCTAGAGGCAAGATTTTTAATGTAAATAGATTCCTAATGTAATTTTCAAATGTGGAGCAGAGATATAAAAATGAAAGAAATTTTGATTCCTTAGACTGCTATAATAAGAAGTGAATGGGGGAGTTGGGTATTGGGGGGGGGGGGGGGGGCGATCTGGGGGTCTCAATGGAGGAAGAAAAGATAAGAAAGAAAGAAAAGAGAAGAAGAAAGAAATGGGGGCGGGGCTGGGGTTTCAAAAGAGGTATGCGACTGATTCCATCGCAAAAATAGTGACTGTTTCAGTCGCAAATTTAAAAAAATAAGTTGACCAAAATTTAAATAAGTTTGTGTCCGTTTCCGTCGCAAATGGTCAAACAAAATAGTTTGACTTTTAGTTTCCGACCGAATTTGTCGTAATTGTTTATCCCGGATTTTTGCATCAAACATTGCGACCAATGTTGTCGGAAACATAGTCGAAAGAATTTAAAAAATATAACAAATATTACTTTTGAAATTTCCAATCGAATCAATTGGAAATTTTCGACTAATTTTTTCGGTCGAAAATTTTCAGTCGCAAATCTGCTATTTTTTAGTAGTGAGTGTAATTGTACGGGGTTCATCTAATGAATCCAGTACTTTCGTTGCGGGAGTATAAATTTAGTGTAAGCATTTATTAAAATTACAACATATAATGGATCTGAACCCATAAAAAATATAATAAGTTCAATATGAAACGTATAGAGTTTAAATCCTAAATCCGCCTCTATCCCTCTCCCTCTGGCCTCCGGTGAGCTCCTAGGAAAGAGATCCTACTCCCAAAGAAAGGAAGCTTAAGAATAGTCATTAAGAGAGGTGATAGTGACCCTCTTTTGCTTTTTCAAGCTACGAATATAGAGATCACGTTGGAGAGTGAAAGGGACGAAGTGGTATGAAGTTGTTTGAACCTAGCGCTCAGTCCCAAATTTGACGAGCGCAAAACACATACTTAAGATATATAAGATGTCTAACTAAAATTAACTAAGAATCTAAATCTATTGACTAATGACAATCAAAACAAGGAATAAGAAAAGAAGGTTATCAATGGGAGAAGATAGGGTTTTGATAGGATAATTGCAAGATAACTGTTTGGGATCTAACTCTAGACAATTCACTTCTAATGTTCAAGCGAGTCTCTCGAATTTACTCAATTATTAGTTCAAACATTCAATAAAAACTTCTCTCTCGATTAAATTTTAACCTCACAAGCTGAACCAATTTAAGCACGTGAAGATATGCAAGAATGTGTAGTGGATTGGTCTTTAGGAAAACCTCTTTCGATTATTCTCCTAACTAGGTTTAATCAATGATTCAACTAACCTCTTTCGATTACTTAGAAGAATCTATGAACTTAACCAATAATATAATGCAAAGATATCAGAAGTTATACCTCTCGCGATTACATGAACAATTGAATATAAATGCAACAATTAAATCATCCAAAAACGCTTCAATACATAAAACTAGAGTTATAATCCAAAAACAATCATCAATACATCAAATCCATCAAACTCTAAAGAGAAATACTCCATAGATATGGAGCAATTCATCACAAATAAAATTAAAGTATAGAAAAACATAAATTCGATCCAAAATCAGGTCTTGAGTGAGGAAGGAATGATGAAATCCTTGTGCTTGTATTCTTCCAACTCCTCCTTAGTCCACTTAGGTGTAAAGTATGTCAAAAAGTCCAGAAAATAACGTTTTTCCATGTATTTATACCAAGTAGGGTCGAGCCTAGACGAAACCACCTTCTCCTAGCCAAAATAGGATTTTCACTCAGTAAAAATTATACAGGCGCGCCGCATGGGGTGACGCGCCATGCAGGGCAATAGTGGGAAAATTCAGAGAGCTAATTTTTTCGCTTTGCATGAATTTTTCACTAGCGCCCCGCTACGCATGGGGCGGGGTTGTAGTGCAAATTTCTGAGAGTAATTTTGTTTTCTCATTTTCTGATATCTAGACTTGGTCCTCGACCCCCGAACACGATCCTGGCTTAATCCCTTGGGCTTTTACTCAGACTTCAAAGCTCCAATTAGCTCGAATTAGCCCCACAAAATCTACATAGCTCAAAATCACTCCTACAAGGCATAAAACACACAATAAGTGCAAAACACTACAAATTAAAGTTCAAACACGAATAAAGTGCAGTGGATTAGAGTGCAATAAGCGACTAAAATACACAATTCTAGCCTACCATCAATACCCCACACTTAAACTATTGCTCATCCTCACGCAATCAAACTACTTCACATAGAACACAGCCTTTTTTAAACAACTTTCATAACTCATCACACCAAGAATATTTAAAACAGAGTAAGCACACTACCGTAACATCCTAGCCTCAAGATTTGACTCAAAAGCACCACGCATTTTTTTATAACCTGCTCACTTACTCTAGCACAGAGGTCAACGACATTACCTTTCCTTCATGAATCAAGTGCCCTCACACAATAATAGAGAGTAGCTCCACATACAATGAAATTTAAGAAAAATTAGGAACTCAAGATAGAAAGAACTCACTCACTATAAGAAACAACATTCATATGCCACAAAAGACGTACCATAGGCTTGCCCGTAGTGTACTATTCTACTAATTGAGGTCATTCAGTAAAGGATCAAGTATGACTTTAACTAGTTATAATATAGGTTGCGGGATGGGTAGGATATATTTAGATATAAGAGTGACTACACCTCCCTAAGCACTTTTGTCACGACCCAAAATCAACCGTCATGATGGCGCCTATCATAGAACTAGGCCAGCCTCAACTCAACAGCCCAACACCAGCAACACTAAGTATGAAAACATTAACGGAAGCATTCAACATTTAAGAAAATTGTTTAAAACATATGAAAATCCCAAAACGATACAATCCAGCCCAAAACCAGGGTATCACTAAGTACATGAGTATCTAGATCAGAAATACATTCCAATACAGTGTCTAGAGATATAACTGAAAGTACAACAAAGATAAAGAAGGAGAGTCAAGGCCCGCGAATGCCATGAAACTACCTTGATAGTCCCCCAAAACTCTAGGATCCTCAATCAGTAACCGCCGCTACGACCGATATCATCTGGATTTGCACACGAGGTATAGAGGGTAATGTGAGTACACTGACACAGTAAGTAACAAGTCCAAACTTTGGACTGAAAGGTAGTGATGAACTCAACCGGTACAGATAAAATAGAAATAATTGAACAAAAATGTAGACATGCTTTCAATTAAATAGGCAACTCAAACAGTAAAATGAAGCATAACCGAACAATGTAAAGAATATAACTCTGTTATCCCTACATGCCAATGCACATACTATATGTGATGCACCATGCTGTCAGCCTCATATGCTCACACTCTCAAATGCTCAACCACTCGGTACTGTATATGGCCCATACGGCTTAGGGAAGATCCATCCAAGAACATATACATCACTGACTATAAGTCAAGCAGTACCGAGGAAGGCCAATCCAGCCTTGTGAAGAAGATCCATCTCCAGGTATCAAGTACTTTGGACAAGATCCATGTCCAGGGAAGATCCATCCCTCAATAATATCAATCGCGCTCACTGAGGGCGTGTTACAAACTCTAGAGGGGCTCCTACAGCCCAAGCACTATCATAATCATCAATATAACCACTACGGTGTGCAGCCCGATCCCATAACTGTCACTCATAACCAGGCACTCGGCCTCACTCAGTCATTAACCTCTCCAATCTCACCACAGACTCACAATGTCATGGAAACAACCCGGAACAATGATATGATGAATAAATAATTAACTGAGACCGAGGTATGAAATAAAAATGCATGATCATGACTGAGTATGAAATAGTAAAAGTAAACAAGTGAGATGACAGCATGAAACGACCGCTACGGGTCTAAACAATACCGGCACAAAGCCTAAACATGATATCTAGCATGATTTACAGTTCAACTACTTTATCACATGATGAAAACATGGATATCAACAGGATGGAGTCACTAAACAGTGCCATGGAATCACCCAGGTCACAATTCTCACGGTGCTCGCCCGCACGGCCCTCACTTGGCATATGCGTCACCTCAATACCAATCACATACCACATAGCTTGGGGTTTCGAACCCTCAGAAGCAAGTTTGAAAGCGTTACTTATCTCAACTCAAGCAAGTCCTACTCCGAAATGCCCTTGCCTCTCAAATCGGCCTCCAAACGTCCTGAATCTAGCCACAAGCAATACAATACGATCAATATATGCTAATGGCATGAATTCCACAAGAAAAACTACCAATTCGGACCAAAAACTCGAAATTGGCTCAACCTCCCCCTAACCCGGCCCTCGGGCCCACGACTCGGAATCGGGTAAAAATCATAAATTACGAACACCCATTCACTCACGAGTCCAACCATACTAGTTTCACTCAAATCCGGCTTCGAATCGACATTCAAATCCCAAAAAATCATTTTATGAAGTTTCTACAATTTTTCCCAAATTTTCACCTCAAAGTACTAATCAGATGATGAAATCATTGATATATTCATGTATATTAACCAAATTCTATATCTTGTGCCGAAACATATCAAATCAATCCGGAATGACTTCAAATTTTGCACACAAATCATAAATGACATAACGAAACTATTTTAATTTCCAGAATCAGATTCCGACCTCGATATCAAAAAAGTCAACTCCCCAGTCAAACTTCCAAACTTAACTTTCTATTTTAGTCATTTCAAGCCAAATTCTACTACGGACTTCCAAATAATTTTTCAGACATACTCCGAAGTCCAAAATCACCATACGGAGCTTTGGGAATCATCAAAATTCTATTCCGGGGTCTTTTGTACATAAGCCAATATCCGGTCAACTATTTCAACTTAAGCTTCCAACATGAAATTCATTCTTCTAAGTTAACTCTGAAATACCTTAAAACCAAAACCGATAATTCACACAAGTCATAATACCTCGTAGGAAGTTATTCAAGACTTAAAATAGTTTAAAGGAGCGTAGATGCTCAAAACGACCGGTCGAGTCGTTATAATCTCCCCCACTTAAACTTACGTTTGTCCTCGAACGTGCCAAGAGTTGTTTCCAAGCCATCACATCACTATTCCATCTACCACGCATATATCCGGGGGTGATCCCACGTCACCCTATTCTATATAGGCCTGACAACGTAACACAACTGAAAATCATTAATTTAACCTTAGCCCAAAACATGGAAACCAATTTCTAACACCCAGAATTCTTTCCAAGATCTAAATCTTACACACCATATAAGTCTGAACAAGCTCTATCAAGACATAGCCATAAACCCAAATATAATCACATTACATACTTCACAACTCACATGCTCGTAACACCATTCCCGATCACAATCACAGTAATTACTCCAAACCAACCAAGTACAAGTATTAAAACCCCGCATTCAACAGAACTTCATTCCAAAACCTTCGTACATTGCCAATGATGAAAGAAACAATCAAAAACTCATAACCACTCATCAGATTAACTAACCATGGAGCTCTCTCGCCCTAACCAGAACCATAATCACTTTCTAAGCCGTTTCAATATTATACTACTGAATGTGCTGTAATCAAACCTGATAGTACCCATTCTAGGTCCAATGACCTTATATTATTAAACACAACTATCCTATTGACATGCCACACCAATACAACTCAATCCACAACTGCGCAACCTCGTACCCAAAATGGAAGATGTCTCAAAGTAGAGAACCATATTGTAAGTCCAACAAGCATCGCCACAACTATAATGCTATAAGCTCATTATATATAGTAGAACCAAGACACACAAATTTAATAACAGTAACCAGCTCTTCTAGAGCTCACATTAACATTACTCGCATGGACAACTCACGTTCTATGGTATCAATATCTGAAATCGCACGGACAACTCACGTGCCAATAACATAATCCGCCTGGCATGGTCACAGGCCTTTAATTCAAGCATAACATACGGGAGAAATCAAATAAGTACACATGAACCATCGTAACTAATCACAACTCCAGTACTCGCATGGCTATCACATTCTTCATTCACGATCTCCCCATGAGGAATACTTTCATAATTCTTTCATGCCACATATAAATAATTTGAATATTAGCAGTCTATCAACCAGGTGGGTACTGCAATATCGATGAACATCCGTAAGTCAAAACACAATGCGCCTTCTGAAACGCGCACCCTTCTCAAGAATTACCGAGTAGTTATAACATTCATCGAATTATCGGAAACCGACCATGCTGTCCAATATTTGTTACCTTTTCTTCAAGACTGAACTGTCACCTTGTACATGTAAATTCTAATCCCGCACAACACAACACATCTATTATGCCATCTGACAAGCACAAGAATCCCATTATCAACTCTCAGTCACCAGCAATTACATACCCGGTTAGTTAGAAACCTTCATCTTGCTTCCTTCCATGAGGAAATCACGATACACAACACGTTTCCCACACCAGTAGAAAATATCTGGTTCAAACCATCAAGAATACTTTAAATTCCATCTGCACATAACCAAGCTATTAGAACTAAATTCCTCTAACTCGACCAAACCACGTAGATCACCAAAACCCAAGAATATTTCCACCAAAACATCTGTAGAGTCTCACCACATCATAATTACCCCTATAAATACCACAACCAAAACACACTCTGAAAATACCTTATTTGAGTCTAAGGTCGTTCAATTCACCTTCCTGATACCGAAATATAAAATCCATAATGATATACAAAAATGCCACAAGTCTCGACACCATCCAACTTAAATCTCAGATTTTAGCCATAAACAAATCCACCAAAAATTCTCAATTGTTACATGTTAATCTCGAATCCATTAGAACTTTCTCGAGAGTCACCCCCTTTGTTCAAATCCACATTATTGCACCGTCCAAACGGGCCAGAAGGTACGAGCCCTATTAGTACAACAACACTCAAAGAAGTAACTCTACTTTAATACCACCTATCAAATTCATACTCCGTGCGCGCTACATCATTCACAAATAACAACTCACTCATCCCACGATTTTCATATACTCATAAAGCGTAATATAACCGGTATCCAGAAATTTCCTTACTCGAGTCAATCTCGAACTCCACCTCTGCAAGTCATCATTGATTCCCAAGTATACTTCAGACCAAACAAATATTTGACACAAAACTATGAATTGAATTGTCAATAGCAGGCTCTCCCACTTGGCTCAAAGCCATAGATTAAAATACTTGATAACTCACAATACCCATACTTTATTACTGCCTTAATACCGCTATCAGTTCAACGAAATGTTTTCTCAAGCTCAGGACACACCAACCATAAAATACCTCAATCATCCGCTAATCTCGCATTAATTCTCTTAACACTCAAGTCAACTTTCTCAACTAGATTCAAATTCAAGTCTCAACACATACACTCCGCTGGCAGAAAAGAAACTCTATATTCGCATCATAAGGAACACACTTACATAAATTACTCCGCAGGAGATAATCCACCTACTTAGTCTCAAATTGGAATCTTGTTATACCCTTTCGCAGCCATAATTACTATGAAATCACTTAATCTTTCTGAGTCCAAACTCATTAACCAGACACGAGAATTAATTTGCCCCACAATTTAACAACATGAAGGATCTTTCAAAACATTCACACTCGAGATTGTATGTCACATCATACTCATCACAAAGCCATTCCACCGCTCATCGAGCCATAAATTCTACTCGTAGGGACATTATCGGATATAAGGATCCAAATGTACAGATTACAACTGAAGCTACAGAGCCTAAGCTGCAGTCTAAACCTGGCCTCAAGTCCTCCAGACTGGCCCATCACCAAAATACAGAATACACATCTTGAACCTCGTTCATAGAATCATAAGCTGGTGATGCACAACTGATACCGAGCGTTCATGTGCGCATACGAATACGTGGAAGGAATTCAAAGAGTTATATTTCATGCTGAATCAATTCCGCACAATAGAATACAAGAAAGTGAAATTTTCCTAAGGGTTCGGCAGCCTCTCGAAGATAAGTTTAGACGTCTCCGTACCGATCCGCAAGACTCTACTAAACCTGCTCATGACTCCTGAGACCTATGTCACCTAAAGCTCTGATACCAACTTGTCACAACCCAAAATCAACCGTCGTGATGGCGCCTATCGTAGAACTAGGTCAGCCTCAACTCAACAACCCAGCACCAACAGCACTAAGTATGAAAACGTTAACGAAAGCATTCAACATTTAAGAAACACTATTTAAAATATATGAAAATCTCAAAGCGATACAATCCAGCCCAAAACCAGGGTGTCACTAAGTACATGAGCATCTAGATAAAAAATACAGTCCACTATAGTGTCTAGAGATATAACTGAAAGTACGACAAAGATAAAGAAGGAGAGTCAAGGCTCGCGAACACCGTACAACTACCTTGATAGTCCCCCAAAACTCTAGGATCCTTAATCAGCAACCGCCTCTACGACCGGTATCATCTGGATCTGCACACGAGGTGTAGAGGGTAATGTGAGTACACCAACTCAGTAAGTAACAAGTTCAAACTTTGGACTGAAAGGTAGTGACGAACTCAACTGGTACAGATAAAATAGAAATAATTGAACAGAAACATAGGCATGCTTTCAATTAAATAGGCAACTCAAATAGTAAAGTGAAGTAGAACCGAACAGTGTAAAGAATATTAATCTGTTATCCCTACATGCCAATGCACATACTGTATGTCATGCACCATGCTGTCGGCCTCATATGATCACACTCTCAAATGCTCAACCACTTGGTACTGTATATGGCCCATACGGCCTATGGAAGATCCATCCCAGAACATATACATCACTGACTATAAGTCAGCCAATACCGAGGAAGGCCAATCCAGCCCTGTGGAGAAGATCCATCTCCAGGTATCAAGTACTTCGGACAAGATCCATGTCCAGGGAAGATCCATCCCTCAATAATATCAACTGTGCTCACTGGGGGTGTGTTACAGACTCCAGAGGGGCTCTTACAGTCCAAGCGCTATCATAATCATCAATATATCCACTGCGGCGTGCAGCCCGATCCCATAACTGTCACTCATAACCAGGCACTCGGCCTCACTCAGTCATCAACCTCTCTAGTCTCACCAAGGGCTCACAATGTCATGGAAAATACCTGGAACAGTGATATGATGAATCAATAATTAACTGAGACCGAGGTATGATATAAAAATGCATGATCATGACTGAGTATGAAATAGTAAATGGAAACTAGTGATATGACAGCAAGAAACAACCGCTATGGGTCTAAACAATACCGGCACAAAACCTAAACATGATATCTAGCATGATTTACAGTTAAACTACTTTATCACATGATGAAAACATGGATATCAACAGGATGGAGTCACTAAACGGTTCCACGGAATCACCCAAGTCACAATTCTCACGGTGCACGCCCGCACGCCCGTCACTTGGCATGTGCATCACCTCAATACCAATCACATAACACATAACTTGGGGTTTCAAACCCTCAGAACAAAGTTTGAAAGCGTTACTTGACTCAACTCAAGCCAACCGGAATGCCCTTGCCTCTCAAACAGCCGCCAAACATCCCAAATCTAGCTACAAGCAATACAATACGATCAATATACGCTAATGGAATGAATTCCACAAGAAAAACTACCAATTCGGACCAAAAACCCAAAATTGACTCAAATCCCCCCTCCCCCGGGCCCACGACTCGAAATTGGGTAAAAATCACAAATTACAAATACCCATTCACTCACGAGTCCAACCATACTAGTTTCACTCAAATCCGTCTTCGAATCGACATTCAAATCCCAAAATTTTATTTTATGAAGTTTCTACAAATTTTTCCAAATTTCCACCTCAAAGTACTAATTAGATGATGAAATCATTGATATATTCATGTATATTAGCCAAATTCTATATCTTGTGCCAAAATACATCAAATCAATTTGGAATGACTTTAAATTTTGCACACAAGTCCAAAATTACCATACGGAGCTATTGGAATCATCAAAACTCTATTCCGGGGTTGTTTACACATAAGACAGCATCCAGTCAACTATTTCAACTTGAGCTTCCAACATGAAATTCATTCTTCTAAGCTAACTCCGAAATACCTTAAAACCAAAACCGACAATTTACACAAGTCGTAATACCTCGTAGGAAGTTATTCAAGACTTCATATAGTTTAAAGGAGCGTAAATGCTCAAAACGACCGGTCGGGTCATTACAACTTTAATATATACATTTCATTGTTCAAAACCCCACACTTATGTCAAACCATAACTCCACCTTCACATAATTATACATCAACTCCCTACTTCTTTATGCACAATTACATCAAGAGTCACCACTATCAAAGAATATTTTGCACAACAATACAACTATTTTTATTCTTTTCTTACTCTTACGTTTTCAAAATAGTGCACCTTCTTTCTTATTTCAATAGTTTCACTCAAACGCCAAACCAACCACCCCACACTTCACTTTTATAAAGTTCATATCAAATTCAAGTGATCACGAGAGGTACAAGGTTCAAATAGATGGTCAATTCAAATAAATGGTTAGGTCTTGTAATGTGATTTCCAAAAAAACGGGATTATAGGTTCAAAAGGGTTAACTACGATATATAACAATTAGGTGGGTAAAAGCATATAGCTGGCTCAACAAAGAAATGCCTAAGTCACTTCCAAGACTGAATAAAACTACTATTACACTTCATAAACACACAGGGCAAGTTCTAGACATCAAATGCAATGCACAGAATAACACAAAACCTCACACACACATGGCACATAACTCACTCAGGATTGTACTATGAAGACACTCTAGTCAAATCAGTTAAGTAAAGTTAAGATCATACAGTTTAAGGTACTTATACAAGAGTCAAAAACTAAGCCTAAGCGTCACAACTAAAGTACTCACTATTCTCAAGGTATAATAGAGTCAAGAAATATTGACTTCAATTCATTTCATAGCACAAGGTTTCTTACTACTCTACAAAATAAAAACTAACTACACCCGGTTCAAGCAAGACCCTTAAAAAAGAACCGCAACACAAAGAAAAACCAAGGGGGAATTATTACACTACCTAACAAAAGAAAATTATTTTGTCTTTTTCCTTTTTTAATACCTCAAGAAACCTGCCGAATGATATCCATCGTCGAAAAAAATTGAATTTTTTTCAATTTTTATGGTTTTTTCAATTTTCCAACTACTACAACTAACAAAACTAACACATATACATACAATATACAATTATCACCCACCCCACACTTTAAGTTGTGGCATGTCTCCATGACACACAATTAAAAAGTATAAGGTAGAGGAAACTTTCCTGAATATCTAATCGGGGTCTAAGTCGAAGTCGGGCTCCATTCCTCGCGCCCGAACTAATGCGCACATACGTGCAGACAGTCTTTTCTCTATATTTTTGGGGTACACCCCACACTTATCTTTCTCGCTCACCGCAACCTTCTCTTTTAAGCCCTTCACTTTTCACTCAACACTCGCAGCTGGTTTTTCTTCTTGCACCCCCTTTTCTACATCCATCTTGAAAGTCACATTTTCCTCACCCACTCTAAGCATGAGTTTCCTCTCATGTATATCTAATATAGCTCTATTGATCTCTAAGAAATGGTCTTCCTAGGATGAGGGGGACCTCCTTGTTCTCCTCCATATTCACAGCTATAAAGTCTATAAGAAATACAAACTTATCTACCCGAATTAACACATCTTCCACTATCTCCTCGGGTGTTATAGTCGTTTGGTCTGCCAGCTGCAAAGATATTGGAACCGACCTCATCTCTCCAATCTCCTTCTCTAGTTTCCTGTAAATAGATAGAGGCATTAAGTTAATTAAGGAACTAGAATCACATAAAGACTTATCAAAAATTATAGTTCCTAATGAGCAAGGTATAGTAAAACTCCCTGGATCTTCACATTTTTGTGGGAGTTTATTTTGCAATATCACGTTGTATGCTTCGTGAGCTTCACCACTGCGGTCTCCTCTATTTTCCTCTTCTTCGTAAGGATCTCTTTCAAGAATTTGGCATAAGAAGCCATTTGTGAGAGCACTTCTGTGAATGGTAAGTTCACATGAACCTGTTTCACCACATCCAGAAATTTCTCAAACTGCTTATCCAGCTTTTATCTACATAGCTTTTGAGGGAAAGGTAAAGCAGACATATGTTTTCTCTCCTCATGTTCCTCCCTTCTTGATTTTTCTTACTTCTTCTTCTTCTTCTTCTTCTTCTTCTTCTCAGTTTTTATCGGGCCTTTCTTCTTCTTGTCATCATCAGTTTTTAGCTGCTCCCCACTTTATTTTGCAAGTATCACATCTTTTTGGATCGAGGTGGGATCTTTCAACACCTACTCCCTTCTCAAGGTCACAACATTCATTATTTCTTTGGAATTCTTTTCTGTATCAACGGGGAGAGTGACTGGAACCCTCTCAGATAATATTGTTGCAATCTGTCCCACTTGCTTCTCCAAATTTCTAATTGCTGCCCCTTGTACTTCAAATCTTTCATCCATTTTCACAATGAAGGCCTTCATAAGATCATCTAAACTAGGCCGATTTGGCTGTTGAGGCTGAAACTGCTGCCTCAGCTGATTCATAAAACCAGGATCTCCTTGTCCCTGAAATCTGGGGTTGTTTTGTTGCCACGCATTTGCAGCACCCCCAGATGAACTCCATGAAACACTAAGGTGCTTCTGACCTATTGCATTAAAATTATAGTTCCCTACAGCATTCACTTCCTGAGTTGAGTCTTGACACTCATGAGTAGGGTGTCCTCTTCCACACATATCACAAGCTGCGTGAGGCTTATTTTGTATCTAGGCTAAGGTCAACTTCCATATTTCTTTGGCCATAGCATCAAGTTGTACCTACATAGATGTATTAGCATCAACCTGGTGAACACCCATCGATTTTCTTCCTTCGGCCCTCTCAGAGGGCCACTGATTTGCATATTCAGATAACTCATCAAGGATTATGACTATCTCCTTTGGAGTCTTCTTCCCGAATTGGCCTTTAGCTGCATTGCTCAATGTTCTACGCGAGTCCGGTGTCAATCCATCCCAAAAGTCCTAGAGTTGCATCCAGAGTTCAATTCCGCTATGTTGACACTTTCGAACAATCTCCTTAAACCTCTCCCATGCTTCAAAATCAGTTTCAGTATCTTTCTGGCAAAAGTTATGGATTTCTCTTCTAAACTTGCCCGTCTTAGCTGAGGAGAAATATTTATCAAGGAATTTTCTGGTCATCTCCTTGCAAGTTCTAATTGATCCCGTAGGCAAGCTTCGGAGCCATTATTTTGCATCATCCTTAAGAGAAAAGGGGAATGCCCTTAAATACAATGCATCTTGTGACATACCATTGTATTGAAAGGTGTTCATAATCTCCTCGAAGTCCATTAGATGTGTGTTTGGATCTTCGTTTGTCTTCTCTCTGAAGACACAACAATTCTGAAGAGTTTGAAGAAACCCTTGCTTCAATTCAAAATTGTCTGATACAATTGAGGGTGGTCTAACACTTGATAAACCTTGATTGTAGACCGGCCTAGCATAATCACCAAGTGGTCTCCCAGGTCCAGAAGCTATATTTCTGAACTGGTCTGCAGCCAAGGGTTGATTTTGAGCAATTCTTCGACCCCTTTCTTCTTCGTACGTAATCTGTGCATCTCTAATAGTTACTTCCTCAACATCCCGTGCAACTTGTTTTCTTTGTTGGGTTGCTTCTCTCGCAATCAAATCTACATTATCTTCACCGTTTCCAGCCATGAGTTCTTTGGTTGAGGATTGCCCAACCTTTTCTACCGCCTCGGTGAGATTTCTTTCCTTCCTTAGTTGTCGCAATTATTTTTTAATTTCTGGCTCGTATGGTAACACTTCCTTTGCAAAAGTTCTAGTCATGCACCACTCTGAACCTGTAACCTGCGCACAGTCAAAGAACACCAAACATAAAAAGAGAAACTAAAAGTAAAAAAAAAAAATTCCCAAATTAGCACTACAAACTATTTCAAACACTTTTGATTGTCAATCCCCAGCAACGGAGCTAAAATTTGACGACTGCAAAATACACACTTAAATTCTGCTCGTTAATCAAATTAAGTATAGTATAATATCGTATCCATAGGGGTTGGATTTAAACAGTATTCTCGTAGTTTCTAGAGTAGTTGCTATCCAAGATGATCAACAGTTGAGATTTATATGATGTCTAACTAAAATTAACTAAGAATCTAAAGCTATTCACTAATGACAATCGAAACAAGAAATAGGCAAAGAAGGTTTTCAATAGGAGAGGATAGGGTTTTGATAGGATAGGTGCAAGATAATTGTTTGGGATATAATTCTAGATAATTCACTTCTAATGTTCAAGTGAGTCTCTCGAATTCACTTAATTATTAGTTCAAACGTTCAGCAAAAACTTCTCTCTCGATTAAATTTTAACCTCACAATCTGAACTAATTTAAGCACCTGAAGATATGCAAGAATGCGTAGTGGATTGATCTTTAGAAAAACCTCTTTCGATTATTCCCCTAACTAGGTATAATCAATGATTCAACTAGTCTCTTTCGATCACCTATAAGAATCTATGAACTCAACCAACAATATAATTCAAAGATATAACAAGTTATGCCTCTCTCGATTACATGAACAAGTGAATATAGATGCAACAATTAAATCATCCAAAAACGATTCAATACATAAAACTAGAGTTATAATCTACAAACAATCATCAATACACCAAATCCATCAAACTCCAAAGAGAAATACTCCATAGATATGGAGCAATTCATCACAAATAAAATTAAATTATAGAAAAACATAAATTCGATCCAAACTCGGGTCTTGAGTGGGGAAGGAATGATGAAATCATTGTGATTGTATTCTTCCAACTCCTCCTTAGTCCCTTAAGTCTAAAGTATGTCAAAAAGTCCAGAAAATAATGATTTTCATGTATTTATACTAAGTAGGGTCGGACCCTGATGAAAACACCTTCTCCTAGCCGAAATAGGATTTTCACTCTGTAAAAATTACACAGGCTCACCGCATAGGATGACGCGCCATGCGGGGCATTAGTGGGGAAATCCAGAGAGCTGATTTTTTCACTTTGCAGGAATTTTGCACTAGCGCCCCACACCCCGCTACGCATGGTGCGGGGCGCTAGTGCAATTTTCTCAGAGTAATTTTGTTTTATCATTTTTTAACATCCAGATTTGGTCCTCGACTCCCGAACACGATCTCAGCTTAATCCCTTTGGCTTTTACTCAGACTTCAAAACTTCAAATATCTCTTATTAGCTCCACAACATCTACGTAGATCGAAATCACTCCTACATGGCATAAAATACACAATAAATGCAAAACATTATCAATTAAAGTTCAAACATGAATAAAGTACAGTAAATTAGAGTGTAATAAGTGACTAAAATATGCAATTCTAGCCTACCATCACACATGCAAGTAATATTGTCCTAATACTTTCATATCAATTTTTGTTTTGTGGTTTGAAAATGATACGTGTAACCTCAATTTCACTAGAATGCCTATCCCTAGGAAGATCTCAAACCATGCCTGTAATATTTTGGCCAATCTGAAAACTTGTTCACACTTCACAGCGCTATTATGTGTAATGATTCTTTAAGTTTTTTTAAATATACTGCGTCTAGTTTGAATGTTTGACAAGAAAAGAAAAAGGTTTTAATCCAGGGGTGAATCTACAATATCAGGTACGGGTTCCCGGGAACCCAATAATTTTTGTCCGCATTCTGTATTTGTATTGAGAAATACACTAAATATATAAATACTTTTAGCTGGGAACCCAGTACTAGAAGTGGCTGTTGGTTCATCGGCAAAGGAGGACCCTGCTTAGACTATGTTTTTGTAAGTTGGTTGACGAGGATTCGAATCCAATATTTGACAAATGAAGTTAAATTAAAAGAGGCCAGCCAAATAAAAAAATTTGTTGAAATTTTTTGTCCCGATAAGTTATTATTGTATATTATTTGAGATCGCTGGGAAGTGGGAACCCATAAGTTTCAAATCCTAAATCCACATATGTTTTAACCCAGTATTTTGTTAAGTATTTGGTAGGAAAATTTTGGCTAGTTGTGATATTTTGGCCTTGGACTTCGAAAGGCAACTTTATAGGGTCCATAAAGACATGGGCGGATCTATGTAGGGACTTTGGGGTGGTACGGCACCCGGACGCTCGGGTAAAATTCTATTTATGTATTGGTATTTTACTGAAAACTATAATATAGGTTTTCAGTGGCACCTGAAGGTAACAAAATGACTATGGGTGCCACAGTTGAGTTGCCAAATTTTCACATGCCAAACTCGGGATCGAATCTCACTTTACTTTCTTTTTCTCATTCTAGATCTTTAAATTTTATTTGAATGTGATTTTAATCATTTTTTTAATCATCTAATGTTATATTTTTCTTGATTTTTTTTAATCATCTAATGTTATATTTTTCTTGATTTTTTAAAAAGTGATGACATCAATAAACGCAATACTATCTAGCTATATGTAGGTTGATTAGACATATTTGCTAACTTAAATTTTATTTATGTGTGTTAATCATAATAAATAGAATTTGTATTGAGAGAATTAGATCGAATTGGATAGTTGTTTTAGTGATCACATATTTATTTATGTACTAAAAATCTTGTAAACTGATTGAATTATTTTATAATGGATCGGATCGAACCGAACCGAATCAATTCAAAATGGGTTGAACCGGCAGAATGTACACCCTAATTCAATGTCCTTCGCTAGTGATAGGTTTGTATTAAAAATAATGGCACACATCGTCATCAAATCCTGGATCCGCCTCTGCATAAAGACAATGAATTTTGTTATGATGCATATTTATTATTAATGCAAATTCTATTTTTACCAAAAAAAAGAAATGTTTATTGACATGACTTGGCACCGATTTCACCTTTCATTAATTTTATACTGTGCTTTCATAAACACTAGCATCTAAATTAAAACGCGCGAGTTCTTTTTCATTTATTCAGAGCTCTTTTAATGGGGGCCGTTTGATTATTGATTTAAGAGGAACAAAAAAAAGAAATAGAGTGAAATCAGGAGAAACGTGTAGCCATAACATCCAAAATTGTTAAACTTTTTAATCATTGAGAGGCCATATATATATATATATATATATATATATATATATATATAGTCAATGAGTTCAATTGATCTCGATATTTTCTATATACAGAATATAAGTATATTTATAAAAAATAACTTAAAATTACAAACAAAAATTTAATTATAAACCTATAATTTAAAAACTGTAATGAACTCGTGATAAACCCTTAATGTTGAACTCATTAAATATATATCTTATAATTTATTGTAATAGTGCACTCATCGTCTGGAAACCCTAGACACGACGTCCGCATGTAACAACCCGACCGGTCGTTTTGAGCTTTTGCACTTCGCTCGGTAGTTTGAGGGTATGAGTAGCTCAGTACGATGTATTATGACTTGTGTGAATCGTCGGTTTGGTTTTCAGGTTATTCGGAATAGATTTGGAAGAATGAATTTCATCGTTGAAGCTTTAAGTTGAAAGAGTTGACCAAGTTGGACTTTTGTGAATTTGACCCCGGAGCGGAGTTTTGATGGTTTCGTTAGGCCCGGATGGTGATTTTGGACTCGGGCGTATGCCCAAATTTGCATTTGAATATTCCTAGAAGGATTCGACACTAATTGGCGAAAGTTGGAAATTTGAAGATTTGGAAAGTTCATAAGTTTAACCAGAAGTTGACTTTGTGGATATCAGATTCGGATCATGGTTCCGGAAATTGGAATAGCTTCGCTATGTTATTTGGGACTTGTGTGCAAAATTTGAGTTCATTCTGAGTTGATTTGTTATATTTCGACGCAAGTTTTGAAAGTTGAAAGTTCATTTAAGTTTGATTTGAGGTGCGGTTCGTTGTTTCGATGATGTTATGAGTGATTTGAGGCCTCGAGTAGGCCCGTATTATGTCATGAAACTTGTTGGTATATTCGGACGGGGTCTCGAGGGGCTCCGGTGAGTTTCAGACGTGGTTCAAATCATTTTTCATCTTGTTGCATTGTTGAAGATTTGCTAGTACTGGTATGCCGCATCTGCCGAGTCTTGGTCTCAGAAGCGACTTCGCAGATGCGGGCTGTCCATCGCAGAAGCGAGAAGAGGTTGGGTGAGGAAAATTGCATAAGCGGAGAATTTGGCGCAGATGCGAGTGCGTAGGTGCGCCGAATTGAAGCGCAGGAGCGAAGGAGTTCGCAGAAGCGGAGTCTTGCTACCGGAGGTCCGAGGGGTGCTGGGCCAATCTCCTTTCGTAAAAGCGAAGCATTTTACCGCAGAAACGGGGGACGCAGATGCGACAGTGTAACTGCATATGCGGAATTTCTGGGCAGAAGCTATAAAATCGAGGTTTTTGTTTTTTTTTTTTTTTATCATATTTTGAGATTTGGGGCTTGGGGTGAAGCGATTTTGGAGGCAAATTTCATCACAAGGATTGGGGTACGTGTTTTATACTCAGTTTTGATTATATCTCGTGATTCCATCTTCGATTTTGGTAATTGGATTATGAATTTTAAAGAGAAATTGGGGGTTTTAGCCTAAAGTTTCATAGAGAGAGTTTTTGAGTTTTGAACATCAATTCGGAGTCGAATTTGGGTAAAACTAGTAAGGTTGGACTCGTAATTGAATGAGTTGTCGGATTTTATAAGTTTTATCGAGTTCCGAGGTGCGGGTCCGGGTTGGACTTTTGTGTTGATTTTGGACTTTTGATTTTAAGATTCGACCTTTATCGATTGGGTTTGTTTCCTTGGTAGTATTTGATGTATTTGAGTTGCTTTGTGCTAGTTTTGAGCCGTTCGGAGGTCGGTACGGAGCATCGTTTGTCTTGAGATAGAATTTTGGAGCATCGTTTGTCTTGCTCGGTATTGGATTTGGCTTGTTCGGGGTAAGTAACACTTCTAAATTTGGTGCTGAGGGTATGATTCCCTGAATATACGTGATATATGTTTAGGTGTTGAGGTGACGCGCATGCTTGGTGACGGGCATGTTGGCGTGCACCGTGTGAATTATGACTCCGTTAGTTATGTGGTACTGTGTAGTTACCTAGTCTTATTTTTATCCATGAGATTTCTACGTGTTAAAGTAACTAAGGTGTGATTCATGTTAGAAACCATGGTTAGGCTATATGCTGATTATGTTGGGACCCACTGAGGTCATATTTGTTGTGGAGTTATTTGCTTAAATTGCAGTTACATACTCAAGAGGGGGTTGCTCTAGTGGTGAGCACCCTCCACTTCCAATCAATAGGTTGTGAGTTCGAGTCACCCCAAGAGCAAGGTAGGGAATTCTTGGAGGGAGAGAGCCGAAGGTCTATTGGAAACAGCCTATCAACCCAGGGTAGGGGTAAGGTCTACGTATACACTACCCTCCCCAGACCCCACTAGTGGGATTATACTGGGATGTTGTTGTTGTATACTCAGTCATACTCATTCATTTGTATGTCATATCTCAGTCTCTGTTGCTATTTATTGATACATCATATCATCATTTTTGGGCTGATTTTCATGATATTGTGAGCACGAGAGACTAGAGAGATTAATGCCTGAGTGAGGCCGAGGGCATGTTTGTGAGTGATATTTATGGAAGCGGGCTGCACGCCGCAGTATGTTATTTTGATTTATGCCATGATTGCCTTATTATAGCGTTTGGGCTGAAGGAGCCCCTCCGGAGTCTGCACACCCACAGTGAGCGCATATACCTATTGAGTGTGAGTGCCGAGCGACTGTGAGGACTAAGTGTTTGTGAGGACTGAGTGATTGGGAGGAATGAGTGAATTTATACTCTAAGAGTATGCATATGGTTGTTCACTATGTTGTATCGCATTGGACATGCGCACTTGACATGCAGGCATAGAGATGCATTTTTCTCATGCTATATGGTATCACGCCATTCATGACTTATCATATACATTGACATGTAGGCAAAGAGATGTACTTTCCTCATGCCATTTGATAATGAAACATTTATATGTGGAAAAGTTTTGGAAAGAAAATCATGGTTTTACAAACTTATTCATGTTTTAGAGCTTTCGGTAAAAGATTTGGGTTTTAGTGTTATACTTGAAAGCATGCCTATTTTTTCGGAATTTTGAACGAGTTGAGCACTATATCTCTGAGTTACTTCTTTTAGCATTTTCAGTATGATGTTATGAACTGTTGTTATAACCATTCAAAAAATCCCATCGGTTCGAAACTAAATCCTAAACTTCGGAGTGGCAAACATTATTGTTAACCCTAAAAATTGAGTAATAATTAAACTTATATTGTGATTTTAAGGATATATGATTTAAACCAGCACCAATTGATAAACAATGAATTAAATAGATAAATTGGGCAATAAAATAAAACAAACCAGTCTACAAACAATGCCTCGATCTCGATTCGAGATAGTCTCGAGGTTTAGTTAATAAGAACAGCAGAGGATGGAACAAGTAGTGATGAAGAGTAAGTAAGACAAAGAAAGCAATGTATATGTATATTATTATCAGTGAATCATGATGCCCTACAAATGATTGGAACTCCTCTTTATATAGTAGAGGAAACCTAATTATGGTATGCCTCTAATTACAGAAGGAAATCATATAAACAGCTAGTTAACCGCTCCTGATTTGGTCCGTTCCGAGATTCACTCCATGATCTTCGACCAATCACGGATATCCGTCCCGAGATTGACTTTTTCTTATCTTCGGTCGGCTTCGGTATCTCCTCTTCCCCGAGGGGAGGCAGCCTCATAACGACATTATCTCCAAGACTTGTATGAGAAGAAATCAAGTTTAAAGGAAGTATTTCACGGGAAAGCATCAAACACGGACAGGGGAACTTACCATGATTTTTGGCCTCCCATCGACCCTTGGCCAAATCATGCCAAGAGCGCTCAGCATACGAAGAGCTTGAAACCAGTTGTCGAACCCAACCTGCAAGGTCCGAGACTGCACCAGGAAATCTGGGGGGAAGCTGCACCATAAAGAAGAATACAGATGAGAAGAGGTAAAGGAAACATAACATGTAATCAAACGTTATCGGTGAAGTTCTACTTACGCTTAATGTTCTATTCTCTGGGGAATGGCATCTTCTCGGCGGGGATTAAATCGGAGGTCTTGACCCGGACAAACTGGCACATCCACCATCGGTCCTTGTCCTTGTCTATTCTTGAGAATAGCACCTTCTTGGCCCGGCGCTGAAGCCTTATCAGTCCGCCCCGATAAAGACGGGGGTTGTACAACCTAATGAGATGATCGAGGGTGAAAGACATCTCCTTGATCTTTCTCGAGAAGAATTTGAGCAAAATGATAATATGCCAAAAAAAGGGGTAGATCTGGACTAGGGTTCCCCTGTATTGGCGGCAGAAGTCGATTATGACGGGTCGACGGAACCCAGTGTGAAAAGGTAAGTATACACACTTAAGAACCCTTTCACATGAGTGGTGATGTCCTCTTCAGGGGTAGGAATCACCACCTCTTTATTCTCCCAGTTGCAGTCCTTTTTAACCTGCTCAAGATCGCCTTCGGATATCGAACAGATGTATCTAGACATGGGTTCGCATCGGCCAGGAACTGAAGAGGGTTTTTTGACTTTAAAGTTGTAAGTAAGTTCACATGGCCCGGGGATGCACTCTTCGATACATGGCTCCACCGGTGTTTTGCCACCGGCCGGCCGCGATGAGGAGGCTTTTTCTTCTTGAGGAACGATCTTTGATGTTTTTGCCATTGCTATATGAGGTTTAAGGAAGGAAAAGGCGGAATTTGCGTTTTAATAAAAGATTGGCAAACGGAAACCGACAAAGTTGATGGACTTGAAGAGAATAGAAGAGCTTTTGAAGATTAGAAAAAGTTTGAAAGTAAAGTTTGAAACGAATATGAAGGTGGTCTATTTATAATAGCCACTTTGACGGTTTGAAAGCGCTAGTGGCCGACCATCAACTGGCATCAATTAATGACCTTGGAAACTGTGCAGATGCGACGCTTCATATCGCTTATGTCGCTTACATCACGATGTTGACATCATAATTGATCGAGGTACTAAATCAAAGGCTCAGTTCGTTTCTTCTCGTTACACTCCAAGAAACGAGGGGACTATATGTATACGGTCAAAATCGGGCCTATCCGATTTTGCTGTTTGATCGAGACAAGGGAGTTGCATCGAGGGTAGCCTCGTAATAAATCAGATCCGAGCTCGAAGATGAGACATCGAGCCTAGAGATCGAAGTGTACGTTGAGACCGAGGCCAGCAACAATCGAGATCAAGTATGACCAACTCCGAGGGGAGCATATTAACGGAATGACGAGATATCAGTAATCGGTCGAAGATCACAGGGCCTCGCCCCCAGATACCCCAAGGCCCAAGAAAAGAAGGGCTCGAAAGTCGAAGACTGATCTCACCGTTCAGCCTACCGATGTAGTCAAAATGCTACGGGATGAAGACGAGGAGGGAGATGATACAGACTGTTTGCCGGTGGATTGAAAGAGGGAAAACTTTGAAGCTTCGAAAACTGCTGAGCCGGTGACCGTCGGGAGGGTTCGGTCGCAGCCCAAGGTGATCTCGGGGGAAGGTCCGAGCAGATTCCCCGAATCATCGGGTGTTGATGATGCCTCCTTCCATGATGAGAAACCGGCAAGTGTGCCCGAAGGGTCTAATTCTGAGGCCCTTCAAAGAGAAGAGAATGCCCCAAGTGACTCGCTTGGGGCAATTAATATTGACGATTCGCCGCCCGGCCCCACATTCTCTGAGGGGCAATTTTGGAATACCCGGTCTATAGGGAGCCCCGATGCAAGGACGTCCCCCGAAAAGGATGATATGTTTCGTGGTTTCTTTGCGGGGGTCGATGATGTTTCCGACCTTGACTCATCACTCATTTTTGATAAGGCTCAGCGGCTTCTGAACCAAGTGAGTTTTAGCCTATGCTACCATGCTTGCGTTTGTTCTTATTTCTCTAAGTCTGATTTCCTTTCTTTCTGTATAGGCTACAATGCTCCATTGAGAAGAGTCTTCCAAGTACTGAGCTGAGCTTGCCCGATGTGAGGCTGATCTCAAAAAGCTTACGGAGGAGGGAAATGCCCTCAAACTCCTCTATGTGCAAAAACAAGAGGAGATCATGAGCATTCGAGCCGAGCTAACAAGAACTCATTGAGATCAGACCGAGCTCACTGAATGGGTAACGTAAATTTTTGGGAGCTTGTTATGTATTAACTTAATATTGGCAACTAACACTTTGATCCTGCAGGTTCAATAGAAGGCCAAATTGGTTGAGCAGCTTCGTGAGGAGGCCAAGATGAAAGAGGCAGAGACTTTGGGGTGGAAGCAGAACATGGACGGTCTCGCCTCGGAGAAAGAAGCGGTTCGGGCCCAACTATCTTTGGTTGAGCGTCAACTCCAAAGTGTGAAGGAGGAGAACTTGGCCCGAGCCCATAATGTTGAAGAGCTCGAGACTCGGTTGGCCGTTGAGCTTGCAAGGGCCAAATCCGAGGCAGAGATGCTCGTGGCCTCCTACCGAGCTGACACCGAAGCTTCTAACACTCGGACAAAGGAAATTTCTGATGCTGCTGAGGTTAGATACTTAGATTGTCTCATGTTGCCGAGCATACTAGGCACCAGTATCGAAGAGAGACTCTTGAGGAGCTACATGCTCATGGCTTTGACCTAATGACTGATATAGATAATGTGAAGGTTTTGGAGGATGAGGCGGGAGCTTTTCTTTCCGATGAAGAAGACTCTACGAGTGGATCCGAGAGCAGAGATGAAGATGAATCTCCCGAAGATGCGGCTCCCGAGGCGGACTAGGCACTTAGGATTTTTTCTCCTTTTGTTTTTTGTGTAAGACCCTGAGTGGTCTTTGTAAATACTTTGCATATATGAAAGGTTTCTTTTCTTTCCGTTTTGTCTCCGATTTCCAATTTATGATAAATTCTGTTTTGCCTTTGTCTTGTGAAAACTTTGTTGCAATCGGGTTATTGTAGTCTTTATAATCGAGTGAGCAATAGCTCGAACTCAGAGTAGAACAAAACCTTAGGTTTTTTAGTTAAGCGAGGGCGAGTTCCCGAGCTTAACAATATGTTCGAGATTTTAATTTTGAATGGCTTGATCAAAGTCGTAAATGTACTTCTTTTATAGCCAAGTTCGAGTAAGTTTCGAACTCACAGTAACAGACCTCTTAAGGTTTTATATCAAATAATGATGAATCCTCGAGCTATATTTTATTTGAGCTCGGAATAGTGAAACCCTTAGGTCCGAATTGAGTGAGAATAAAATCTCGAACTCTAAATGTATTGGCCCTTAGACTCTTTAGATTGGGCCGATGTGGCCTCTAAAAGATGGCTATGTTTTCCCTTTTTTGGCTTAGAAGATTTAGTAAAAAAAAATTCTTTATGTATTAACACATATTGTTTACCCATTGGGTTTTTTGAGGGTTCGATGCCAATTGAAACCCCTTTGCTTTTTGTGCCTTAGCACGTTTGTGTTAATATAATTTGATACCTCTTAAAGTTTTTTGAAGGTTGATTTTATCGAAGTCCTTTTGATTACATGCCAAGGGTAGCCTTTTTTAACCGGTTTTTCAAAGAATTCGATGGCCTATTTTTCTTGCGGAATTCAGACGTCTCCGAGCCGCTTTGATTTGGCCGTAGCCTTTGGGTATGCCTCTTTGGCTTATTTCCCAATAATACTTCGAACTTGTTTGAAGTGTTAGTCCCTGAGAGTGATGCCTTTGGCCTATAGATCGACGAGTACCTCTTTGACGTCTTATGGATTTGAGTTTAGTTTACCCGAATATGTCGATCGTCGATGGTAGTCCCCGAGTGTACGAGGTATATTTGCACTTGTCCTTTGAGCCATTTCTCACAAAATCCTAAGCATAGATCTTGTATAGTAGAAAATTTTCTTTGAGACGCAAGATGTTTGATATAGAAAGAATGCTTCTTTGCATAATTTATACAAGCGTATATGTTTTGACATCCGGGTTCGACTAATATATACGGACACGGTTCATTTGACCGTTTGGCCCATTACAAAGTTTCTCTATCGAGACCCTTTGCCATAATGTATTTTCCTCGAAAATGTAACATTCGAAGGTGATGCCCCCAAGTATTCGAGGTTGATTGTAAAGAAGCCTTGGATACTGTTGAATCGTCCTCAGGTAGCACATAATTGTTGCCTTATTAAAAACCTCGCCGGAAAAACCCACTAGGAACAAAAACCGATCTAAGGGAAAAAGAGTGCAACGCGTGCTTTAAAACCTGAGGTCTCGATATCTTCGATCGATCATCTGCAGTGAGTTAGTGTCGAATATATAAATGAAAAAAGGGAATAAAGTCATACCTTAGCAATAATACCGTTTGAGAAGCGATATGTTCCAATTATTTGACAGTTGTTCGCTATCCATCGTATCGAGCTTATAAGATCCCTTTTCGACGATGTTGAGGACTTGGTAGGGTCCTTCCCAATTTGGGTCGAGCTTCCCTTCATTAGGATCTCGAGTGTTGATGGTGACTTTCCTCAGGACTAAGTCCCCGACTTTGAAGTGGCGAAGGTTGGTTCTCCTACTGTAGTATCTTTCGATTCGTTGCTTTTGTGCAGCCATTCGAACGAGTGCGGCTTCTCGTTTTTTATCCGATAATTCGAGGCTAGTATTCATAGCCTAGTGATTTGACTCTTCTGTTGTATGTTGAAACCTGGCACTGGGTTCCCCGACTTCAACTAGAATCAAGGTTTCGGATCCATATACTAAAGAGAACGGGGTTTCCCCCATACTGGATTTTGACGTTGTTCGATATTCCCAAAGGACTTCGGGTAAAATTTCTCTCCATTTTCCCTTATCGTCGTTCAACCTTTTCTTTAGGATTTGAATAATAGTCTTGTTCATCGACTCGGCCTGCCCGTTACCACTAGGGTAATATGGCGTTGATAATATCCTTTTTATTTTGTGGTCTTCGAGGAATTTCGTTACTTTGCTGCCGATAAATTATTTTCCATTGTCACACACTATTTTGGCAGGTATCCCAAATTGATATACGATGTGATCCCAGATGAAGTCTATAACCTCTTTCTCTCTCACTTTCTCGAACGCCTGTGCTTCAACCCATTTAGAGAAATAGTCAATCATAAATAAAATGAACTTGGATTTACCTGGGGCCGATGGCAGAGGGCCGACGATATTCATCCCCCATTTCATGAATGTCCATGGGGATAAGACTGAATGAAGTTGTTCTCCGGGATAATGGATCATCGATGCAAACCTTTGACATTTATCACATTTTCGAACAAACTGTTTAGTGTCTTTTTCCATGCTATCCCAGTAGTATCCTGCTCTAATGATTTTGTGAATCAGTAATTCGGCGCCGGAGTGGTTCCCACAAGTGCCTTCATGGACCTCTGGTAGAACATTATCGGTGTCTCTTGGTGCTAAGCATACTGCCAATGGTCCATCAAATGTCCTTATGTATAATGTTCCATCTTCAGCCAATGTGAATCGAGCAGCTTTGGTTCGTAGGGCCCTCGACTCTTTAGGGTCCAATGGGAGCTTTGCGTTCTTCAAGTATTCAATATATTTATTCCTCCAATCCCTGGTTAAGCTTGTAGAGTTTATCTTGGCGTGACCTTCCCCGATCACGGATCTCTAGAGTTGAACGACAGTCCCCAAGCTGATCTCATCTTCCTCAACCGATGACCCTAAACTTGCAAGTGCATCGGCCTCATTGTTTTGTTCTCGAGGTACATGTGTAAAGTCCATTCCTTGAAACGGTGCAAGGTTACCTGCAGCTTGTCCAAATACCTTTGTATTCTATCCTCTCGAACTTCGAAAGTTTTGTTTACTTGGTTCACCACCAGTAAAGAGTCACACTTGGCTTCAATGACTTCTGCTCCTAAGCTTTTAGCTAGCTCGAGACCTGCAATCATGGCCTCGTACTCGGCCTCATTGTTAGTCAACCTAGAAGTTTTGATAGATTGCCTAATAGTGCTACCCATGGACAGCTTCAAAATGATGCCTAGCCCGGACCCCTTCACATTCGAAGCACCGTCTGTGAAAAGGGTCCATACCCCCGACGATGTACCTGATTTTAACAAGAGTTCCTTTTTGACTTCGGGACAAGGGTTGGCGTGAAATCGGCCACGAAGTCCGCTAAAATTTGAGACTTGATGGCCGTCCTCGGTTGATATTCGATATCGTACCCACTGAGTTCGACGGCCCATTTGGCCAATCGGCCTGATAGTTCGAGTTTGTGCAAAATATTACAAAGTGGGTAAGTGGTTAATACGCATATGGGGTGACATTAAAAGTATGGTCTTAACTTTCTAGAGGCGCTTATCAGTGCAAGTGCCAATTTTTCCAAATGTGGATATCTAGTTTCTGCTTCTCCTAAGGTTCGACTTACATAATAAATGAGAAATTGCGTACCTTGCTCTTCCCAAACTAGGACACCACTTACCGCGATTTTCGATACTGCCAAGTACAAGTAAAGTTTTTTATCTGCCTTTGGAGTATGAAGCAGTGGTGGGCTCGATAGGTATCACTTCAATTCCTCGAATGCTCGTTGGCATTCCGGGGTCCTAGCGAAATCGTTCTTCTTTTTGAGCAGAGAGAAAAATCTGTGGCTTCGATCCGATGACCTCAAAATGAATTGGCCTAAGGAGGCTATCCGTCCAGTCAGCCTCTGCACGGCTTTTACACTGTCCACGACGGTGATATCTTCGATGGCCTTGATCTTTTTGAGGTTGATCTCGATTCCCCAATTCGATGCCATGAATCCAAGGAACTTGCCCGACCCGACCCCGAAAGCACATTTTTCGGGGTTAAGCTTCATGTTGTCTTTCCTTAAAATCTCGAACGTTTCCTGCAAATGAGCCAAATGGTCCTTTGCGTGCAAGGACTTAACTAGCATGTCATCGATATAAACTTCCATTGATTTACCTCTTTGTTATTCGAATATTTTATTTACTAGGCATTGGTAAGTAGCTCCTGCATTTTTTAGCCCGAAGGGCATTACATTATAACAATATGTTCCATACTTGGTGATAAATGAAGTCTTTTCTTGGTCCTCCGGGTTCATTTGGATTTGATTGTACCCGGAATAGGCATCGAGAAAAGTAAGTATCTCGTGGCCTGCCGTGGCATCGATCATGCGATAGATGTTAGGCAGTGGAAAAGAATCTTTGTGGAACGCCTTGTTTAAATCCTTATAATCTATACACATTCTAATTTTGTACCTTATTTTAGGGACTACAACTACATTGGCTAACCATTCAGGATATTTCACCTCTCGAATGGACCCTATTTTGAGAAGTTTAGTTACCTCGTCCTTTATGAATGCGTGCTTTACCTCGGACAGGGGTCTTCTCTTTTGCTTCACCGGTTTGAACCTAGGGTCTAGGCTTAGCCGATGCATTGTTATCTCCAGTGGGATCCCTTTCATGTCTAAATGGTACCAAGCAAAACAATCTATGTTATCAATAAGAAATTGAATAAGCTTTTTCCTGAGTTCGGGGGTTAATCCCGTTCCCAGGTATACCTTTCGCTCGGTTAGGTACTCGATCAATATAACCTGTTCTAGCTATTCGACCGTTGATTTGGTGGCGTCAGAATCTTCAGGAACAATAAAAGTTTGAGGGGTCAGAAAATCCTCCACTTCTTCTTATATCTCCTGCTTCCCTGATTCGGTCGAGGCTGGTGGCTGTGATTGCTAGTTGACTTCCTTTTTACTTTTGATGCTCGACCATTCTAAGGTTGATAGTGTCGATATCAGTGTTACCTCATCGACCGCGAATATTTCCTTTGCAACATGCTGCTCCCCGTATACTGTTTTTACTCTGGCCGACGTCGGGAATTTCATCATTTGGTGGAGAGTCGAAGGGACTGCCCTCATATTATGGATCCAAGGCCTTCCGAGTAGTGCATTGTACCTCATGTAGACCTAGATTATGTGGAACTTGGTATCTTGAATGGTTCCGGCCACATTCATCGGTAGAAAAATCTCCCCTTTAGTTGTTTCACTGGCGATATTGAAGCCGTTTAAGACCCGATCTGCGGGCACGATTTGATTTTGTAGGCCGAGATGCTCCACGACCCTCGATCGGATGATATTCGCTAAGCTACCTGGATCTTCTAAAACACGCTTAACTTGAACTTTATTTAATAATATAGAAATTACCAGAGCGTCACTGTGGGGCTAAGAAATGGCTTCTGCTTCTTCGTCATTGAATGATAAAGTGCCTACGGGCACATAATCTCGGGCTCATTTTTCCCTAGTGATTGATACCTTAGTGCATTTGAATATGGGTCCCTGTGGAATGTCGACCCCACCGACGATCATATGAATGACATGTTGGGCTTCCTCATGTTCGTTTTTCCTGTTGGCATCCCTTTCTCTGAAATGGTTCTTGGCTCGATCGCTGAGGAACTCTCGAAGGTGGCCCTCATTGAATAAATGGGCTATCTCCATAAATGCCTGCAATCCTCGGTCTTGTGACCATGCGTGCCATGATACTTGCACATCAAATTTGGGTTTCTTTGGAAAGGATCGGTTTGTATGGGTCTGGGCCATCTAGTATCTTTGATCCTTCCGATTGCCGATACAATATCCTATGCATCGATGATAAAGTTATATTCCGATAGACGAGGTGCCTCTGTGGGATCGACATACTTGTCAAAACCACTTTTGCTCATAAGTCCCCGAGAATTCTGTCCTCGGTCACTTCTTTGACCGCTCCGGGCGGCATTGCATCCTGAACCATTATTCCTTCGATCTGTGGTATATGGTTGATATCGATGTCTGTTCGATCTTGGCTCCCTGTCGACGTCTCTCATGTTTTTACCTGCCGATCTGTTTGGATGTACTGAATTGGAAGGGGCTCCTAATTGGTCATCCTCGACCCTGATCTTTGATTGATATCGATTGTGCACATCTTCCCAAGTTACAACTGGATGCTCAATCAAATTTTTTTTCAACTGACGTGATGTTATCGAACTCCGCTCGTTCAACCCTTCGGTGAAAGCTTGAACGGCCCAATCATCTGTGACCGGTGGCAACTCCATGCGTTCCATTTGAAATCAGGATACGAACTCCCTCAGCATTTCATTATCCCTTTGTCTTACCTTGAAAAGGTCCGATTTTCTCGTTGCGACCTTTATAGCCCCTACGTGTGCCTTTACGAAAGAATCTGCTAACATGGCAAATGAGTCGATGGAATTTGGTAGCAGGTTATGATACCAAATCATTGCTCCCTTCGAAAGGGTCTCTCCGAATTTTTTTAACAGCACAGATTCGATTTCATCATCTTCTAAATCGTTACCCTTGATGGTGCATGTATATGAAGTAACATGCTCGTTGAGATCGGTGGTCCCATTATATTTGGGTATGTTTGGCATACGAAACTTCTTTGGAACAGGCTTCGAAGCCGCACTTGGAGGTAATAGCTTTTGTACAAACTTCTTCGAATCCATCCCTTTCAAGATTGGTGGTGCCCTCGGTATCTGGTCAACTCGAGAGTTGTATATTTCCACTTTTTTATCGTTGGCTTCGATTCTATTCTCCCCCGATTCAATTCTTTTGGTGAGCTCCTCGAGCATTTTCGTTACCGCACGATCAGTCCCTGATTTGTTACCATTCGACCTTTCTGGTACTAGCTCGGCACGGCGAGTAATTTCCGGCTCGACCCTATTCGGAGCTCTATGTTGATTTTGTAACTGAGCAATGGCGGCTTGCTGAGCCTGAAGCATCTCGAATATCACTTGGAGACTGACTCATTCGTCTCATCTGACCTGTGTTCCTTGGTGACTAGATCAACCTTCTCTACGTACGCTCCCATCGAGACCTGCGCCTAGGTCCGCATTTAGAGCAACGTGCGAACTAACATCGACTGGGTTGGTAACCGGTGCTCCCCCGAAATTAGCCTGTGGCACCTCGACTCCTGGAGCAATTACATTTTCGTTTTCACCGTAGAATCCGAGGCCGTTATCACCGTTGCATTTTGTGAGTTTGACATGTTTTAACCTGAAAGCAAAGATACTTGACAAGAACAAGCGTAAAATAGTGCGTTTTACCAGAATTAGTACTGAACAATCACTATTACCTTAGCCCCCACGGTGGGCGCCAAACTATTTACCATAAAAATTGAGTAACAATTAAACTTATATTGTGGTTTTATGGATATGTGATTTAAACCAGCACCAATTGATAAACAATGAATTAAATAGATAAATTGGACAATAAAATAAATCAAACCAGTCTGCAAACAATGTCTCGACCTCGATTCGATATAGTCTCGAGGTTTAGTTAATAAGAACAACAGAGGATGGAACAAGCAGTGATGAACAGTAAGTAAGACAAAGAAAGCAGCATATATGTATATTCTTATCAGTGAATCATGATGCCCTACAAATGATTGGAACTCCTCTTTATATAGTAGAGGAAACCTTATTATGATATGCCTCTAATTACAGAAGAAAATCGTATAAACAACTAGTTAACCGCTCCTAATTTGGTCCGTTCCGAGATTCACGCCATGATCTTCAACCAATCACAGATATCCGTCCCGAGATTCACGCCGTGATCTTCGAGCGGTTACTGATATCTTGTCATTCCGTTATTATGCTCCACTCGAAGTCGGTCATACTTGATCTCGATTGTTGCTGGCCTCCGTCTCAACGTACACTTCGATCTCTAGGCTCGATGTCTCATCTTCGAGCTCGGGTCTGATTTATTACGAGGCTACCCCCGATGCAACTCTCTTGTCTCGATCAAACAGTAAAATCGGATAGACCCGATTTTGACCGTATACAGTAATGACAACAAAATAAAAATTTCGGGCAGACTTTTTTCACAGTCAGCAATCCTTTTATTTACAATTTTCTTTTTGTTCTAGTAAATCAGCAGTTCACAGCTACAAGTAAAATGATATTTTCTTTTTCTTTCTCTCTTCTTTTTAATTTAATTTGTCATTTGTCCCGACCTTTGAACAAGGAGGGATATTTTCCAGGAAAAGTAACAAATAAATGAAAACAAATTAAATCTACGACGTGTTGCTTTCTAGCCTGGCTTTTCCACTAATGTTCTTCGCATTTCTTATTTTACATCTACATTTTTCATTTTAAGAAAGTGACATGACAAGACGATTCAATCTATAAATGGAAAGGTGAATAATGATAGAAAGGGAAGGACAAAACTAAAATAGGAAATGCTGATATTTTTAATTCCCTTAAATTAATTTTACTTGTTGACGGCAATCAAATATAGTGGACTGATATTCTGTAGATAAGCTGCAGAACTCAAGCACTCGGCAATTTTCTTGCACATATATTTTTAGCACCCCAAATAATGTCTTATTCCTCGAGCTTGAAATCAAGATTATTTAATAAGCTAATGTAAAAACAAGTAAAACTGTCGAGGTAAAAATGTAATATTTTTATTCAAATTGTAAGTGATCATAACATGAAAGTGTGCTTTTGGTAGGTAGGAAAATATATTTAGAAAAACGTTTTCTCGTATTTTGCCTTTTTTTTTCTTTGTTAATCTTGTGAGTAAGGTGTCTTAGAAATATAATTTTCCCATTGGAAAGGGCCATATTTACTTCGTTATTATCGAAAATAAGCTATATCTTTCTTCCGTTTCAGTTTCTTATTAAAAATATCCCTACTACTACACTTTGAGATTAAAAATACCCCTTTCCCCTCCCCCCCCCCCCCGCGGCATTAAATCACTCTTCAAATAATTTTTTAAGTTTTGAAGAGTGATTTAACGCGTGAGGGGTATTTTTAATCTCGAAGTATAGCGATATGAATATTTTTAATAAAACGAATGGTAGATATAACTTATTTTCATGGTAAAGCAGTAAATATGACCCTTTTCCGTTTTTCAATTGTACGGCTATCACAAGAAAAAAAATAATCTTTGCTCTAGAAATGTGTAAAAACTAATAAAAATTGACAAGAGGTCAAAGTAGAAAAAACTCCCTTATAAATTGCCAAAGTTTAGGGTCGAAAGGACTTAGCAATAGTTAGATGGTATAAAAGGAGACAATAAGAGCAATACCAATATGGTACAGATGTGTGTGCTTTCATATTCAATGATCATGTTGGAAAGAAATTTAAATCATCGATATTTGCTAATATAGAGAGGTCGAGACGAAAGAACATGATGTGACATTTCAATATCTCAGGGTCCATTCTTTGTGCTCCCGTAATGATTTATTAGTGCGTTTATAAAAGTTAAAATAATCATGTATCGAGTTGGTTGGGTGATCGAGTGGTTCTATTGACGAAAGATCTTGAATCGATTCTCCTCACCCACAATCTTTTCGCCCAGAGCTAGTTGCACTGAACTTGTTTAGTACGATTTACGTCTTTCGTGTGATTTGTGAGCTATCACACAATTAGCAGATTACCCAGTGTACATCCAAAGAGTAGCTACTGCGCATTTCCCTAAAAGTTTGCCAAAAATAATGTTACAATAAACATTAAGTCAATTATTATTATTATCAGTAGAATATGTGATTTGGGAACTATACGCGGGGCAATTTAGCATAAATTGATACCGACTCAGAATTTGGTTATCTCTATTCTCAACTCTGTTCACAACAACTTATGAAGAACCCTCGAAATTCAAAATAATCGACCAGAACGTGAATGAAACATTAGAGCCGAGAGAGAGTTTCTCGGAGAGAGAAAACAACTAAACCAACTTTAGCAGCAAAAGGAAAAAGAGAAATATAACACACACACATATAGTTCAGAAATAAACACAGTAATAATCAATACTAGATGGTTTTTCAAATTTATTTTGTATTTGACTGTTCATTTACAATATCGTAACTCGACTAATAAGTAAACTTTTATATATGTTGGTTTTTTATTAAAGTAATAATCAATACTAGATGGTTTTGGTATTATTATTAGAGTGAATACCCTAAAACCCTCTTAAACTATCACGTTTTTGTCAGTTACCTCTTAAACTATTTGGTGTCCCCAAAATCCCCTTAACTATATAACCGAGTCCGTTACTTAAATGATCACTCAACCATTCGAAATAATCTAGTAAAGTCATCTTTCTTTCGTTTTGTAACAGAAAGTCACTTAATTATGTCTACAACACTCAACCAGATTACTCAAACTTTTGATTGTCATACCTATTTTACCCTCTAAATTACCAACTTTATATTTTTATTTTTTATTTTTAATATTATGATTTTCTCTCTCTCTTTTTAATCTTCATTATGGACTTACCTATAGAACAAATAAATTTTATTTATAAAATAAAAAATAAATTAGTTTTCTAGCATATATAATGTCAGAATAATATAGTTGGGCATAATATTCAATAATATATAATGTATATTAAAAATATCTTTTTAAAATTAATTATTTTTTATATTACGTGATTGGAATATATATTATAAGATTTTCATTTTCTTTTATTCTCAATTGTGTAAATAAATTTTTTAGTTTTTTTTGTTAATATCAAAATTATTATTACGAACAAATTGTTCTAATTGATTTTTTCAGTATGCTCAATATTTTATTATTCCAACATTATATATGCTTAAATAATTTTTTTATTTTTTTAATTTATAACTAGACTTTATTTATTCTATAGGTAAGTCCATAATATAAATTAAAAAAAGAAAAATCATAATATTAAAAAAGTTAAAAAAATAAAAAGAAGATAAAAGTTGATAATTTAGAGGGTAAAATAGGTATTTGGCAATCAAAAATTTGAGAAATCTTATTGCGTGATCTTTTGAGTGCTATAAACATTGTTAAGTGACTTTGTTGTTACACACGAAAGAAAGATGACTTTAGTAGGTACTTTCGAATAGTTGAGTGACCATTTGAGTAATAAACTCCCATATACCCCTTTATATTTTAAAAAAAAAAAAAACTCATCAAATTTTTAAGTAACCCACAAAAACGTAATAGTTTAGGGGATAAAGTCAAGGACGACTTTGGGACACTCTTATTATTATCAACATTATAGCATCTGTAAACTTAGAAAGTTTTAATTAAATGATAATGCCCATCCACGCATTATTCACGAAGCCCAAGTCAATTTCACATTTTCTTTGGGCTATATATTCGTCCATCAACCTAATCCAAATGGCCTAATGCGCAAGGTTGGACTTCACAGCCCAGCTATTCCCAACTCGCCCACGCATGCAACAATTCTGTAGAAATGACACCAGGTAGCCATTCTAAAGGATGCTATTTAAAAATTAGTATGTATGTCCTGAATTTTAATTTTTCGAGATAAAAAAATTCTGAATTGTTCTAAAATTAAGATTTTTAGTATAAATTTTTTTTCAAAAAAATAGTGACTAATCTCTAAATAGCATCTATAAGAATGGTTATCCATGCACTTGCCCCAACAATTCTCACTTCCAAAGTACTACTAATATATTTACCTACAAGAAAAGGAGCTCATTTTGACAAAGACCCCTTCTTTCCCTATTGATATAATAATGGTATGGACCAGGAAAGAGAGTTTTCAGATATTATGATCAAGACCTAACTCCATTAAACTCACTGTCAAAAGCATGCACGTGGATATTTGCAAGACACAAATTAATTCAAATAGATGACAAGACCACCTTTAATCTATGTTTCCTCCTTTTTAAATTGTGTGGCATAGTTTGAATGGGCCAAAATTTAAGATAGAACAGAAAAAAAAAAAAATTAACCCAAATAATCATTACCTAATCTATTAAATTAAAAATAATCTAGATATATTTATATATAGAGTACTCCAACGTGATATAATGTAAGTATTGATAGAATCTTCATTGTGACGCAGCCTCTTCATAATTTAATCAAACTTCATTTTTCTATCGAATATATCTCTCTCCTAGTTTTATTTTCTGCTCCGGGTTGTTGAAGGTAAAATTTTGCGAGTATGCTTTTTTTGTTTTCGCTTCTCTTTTTTCCCTTAGACCAATAATTTAGAATCAACCAATATAATGTTAGATTAGGTTTTGAAGAATATATCAGTTATTATTCCTTCAACCTCATGTATATGTACACACATACACATAACAATAGAGACAATATTGCGGTTCGTCCTATTAGCTTTTTAATGTTTAAGGGGTCGCAATTTGAGTACAAACCCATTCAAATTCCCAATCCGTCCAAGGTTTGGTCGCTTATTGACCCGCTGATTGTTGAACTTAGCACATCTTGACCCAACTCGTCTCAGCACATTTAAAATTGGGCTGATTTTTAGTCCAAATTGATTCGTAAATAACTTTGCTAAAATATCTTTAAAATAATATTTTTTTTGTTTGATATGTTATATAGGACCATAACATAATAATTTAATATGTTATATTAAAAAAGTAAACATTGAATTTGGCCAGCTATTAGAATCAGAGACGCACATATGTGTTATAGTGAGGGGCCACCGGACCTTGTAAGTTTCGGCAGAAATCTTGTATATGTATATACCTTAAAAATAGTTAATTTAAAACCTGAACATTAGAAATCTTTAGGGAACACTGATTAAGCAGAATATTGTGTCTAGTCGCGTTAAGATTCTGAGTCCGCCCAAAAAAGAAACGTTACTTCATAAATTGAAATGATGAGCAGCTGACCTTTAGTACACTAAGCTCCAGAAACAACTTTCTTACGAAAAAAATGAGAGGTAGAGCCATATGGAAAATAAATCAGAAAAGAAGCCTCGAGTTCTGTGCTTCCATGGCCATAGAGCCAGTGCTGAAATATTGAAGAAAGAAATGGAACTTGGTTGGCCACAAACTGTACTTGAGAAGCTCGATTTGGTTTTTGTGAACGGACCTTTTCTACTTCAAGACAAAGTCGACAGTCATGGCATTTTTCATCAACCCTACTTTGAATGGTTCCAAAATGATAAGGTTGTACCTCTTTCTTAACCTATAGTTTTTAATATAGAATAGTTCAATGCTAAAAATATGAGTCCGGAACCAAAGTGTGATTCTTTTGGACTCAAAAGATATAAATAGGTAAAAAAAGATAGTGTATCATTTTATATATAGCGCGGTTATTCATCGCGTTATACCTTAACAACACGTTTGTCCGTTAAGGTATAGCGCGGTAAATAATCGCGCTATATTTGAACTCAAATAGGGAGGGAGGTATATCACACATATAGGACGCGTTATAGTATAGTGCATCCTATATATGCGCTATACCTACTTAAAAAGGCGGGCCTCTATTTTTCCCGACCAGAAAACCAGAACCCCCCTTTCCACATTCCACCCCCCTCTCCCCCACCCCCCACCCCAAATTTTAAAGCAAAATAACCCCATTGGAACCCACCCATCCCACAAAAGGTGTACCTTCTCCGTATGGTAGCAAGCTAACACCGGATCTAAGTGGTTATCGCGTAATGGATTGTTCGTTTCGGCCCCCAAATCTTCACCTTTCAAAAAATTTTAAATCGAGCTATTCAGCCTTACTTTTTGGTAAAACTCATGTATAAAAAATACGTATTAGTTATTTTTTACTGTGGTCTATGTTTTTTCGTGATTGTTTTGTAATTTAATTAATTTTTTATTTTTTATCCGGATTAGTTTATTTATGTGCTAAAGAATTAGTAAAATAGATAAATTATTATTTTATGAATAATTAATGTTATTAGTTGTTATAAAAAATATTTATTAGTTTTTTTTTTACCGTGGTCTATATTTTTCGTGATTATTTTGTAATTTAATTAATTTATTTTTTATCCAAATTAGATTATTTATGTGCTTAAAAATTAGTCAAATAGATAAATTATTATTTTATGAATAATTAATGTTATATGGATTTTATTATTGTGCGTATATTAATATGTGACTTTATTATTGTTTAGTGCCCTTTTGTGTTATGTTATGCCCGTAATTGTAATGTAGTGGTCGTAATTATAATATAGTGCCATTTAGCGTAGTAAAACTGATAATAAATTTTAGCTAATGGTAGTTGACTTTGTTCATGGCCATTTTGAGTAGTGTTACTTTAGTGAAAAAATGTTGGAAACTAACATATGAAATATTAATATAGAAAATTTATCAACCTAATTATCTGTTATATGAATAATTACTAAATTATCTTTGTATTTATTAAAATTAATTATTTAATTATCAGTTAACCCCAAAAATGTCTGAAAAAATGATAGTTCAAACACAAACTCTCTCAAAATTTAGTCAACAAATGTAAGAAAATAACAATATTTGTCAAACTAAGTATTTTTATATGAATACTTATTAATTATATCATGTATAGTTATAAAACTTAATTATTTAATTCTATCACACCCAAAAATAGCTGAATAAGAAACAAACATATAAAATAATAAACTAACATTTAAAATAAGAAACAAACATGTAAAATAACAAACTAACATATAAAATAATAAACTAATATATAAAGTAATAAACAAACATATAAAATAATAAACTAACATATAAAATATGAAATAAATATATAAAATAATAAACTAACATATAAAATAATATAATAAACTAACATATAAAATAATAATATAGAAAATGTATCAACCTAAGTAATAATATATTAAAAATATCGATTAAATATTAATATAAAAGATATTGCAATATGTTTAAAGATGTTAAGCAATCAAAAAGAAAAATACTTTAATTAATATTGTTCAATTTACAGACATCGTCACGGAGGTTCCCTCTGTGCATCTCGGACCTGTTTCTCGAGAGCTACTGTTGCTACAGGGCAACCATAGGTCTTCATACATCTAGGACGGGCAGTGTCTGGCCCAGACATTCCGCCCTAGACATATAGACGATAAGTGGGAGTCCATTAGGGACCACCCACTCCAATACGCCTTCAGGATACGGGCTTCTACAAGATCATAGAGATCGGCTGGTTGCCGTTCGACTAGGCATTGATCATAGCTATGATAGAGCGGTGGCGACCGTAGGCACACACGTTTCATCTACCCATCGGCGAGGCTACCATCACGCTTAAGGACGTGGAGGTGCTTTTCAGGCTACCTGTCGATGGATTACCTGTAGCTTACCCGCTTGCTCTTAGAGAATATAGGGGAGTGCATTACCTGCATATGCTGCAGCGACTCACCGGTTTCCAGTCAGCATAGCCAACTGCATTGAGTGGGGCCAGTCGATTGTAGCTGATGCCCATCCGACAGCATCTGGTGGCGATGAATGCAGAGATTACGGATGATTCACTGACGGAGGATATCGACCGACACATGAGATTGTTGTTGCTGCCGATGTTTGGAGGTGTATTGTTCCCGAACACTTCAGGAAACCTAGTCAACTTGAGATTTTTGCATCATCTGGAGCGGCTAGATGATTTACCTAGTTACTGATGGGGTGCAGCTGTTCTAGGTTACATGTATATGCAGAAGTGTCGGGCGTGCATGGGCACTCAGAGAGACGTTGCGGGATTTTTACCGCTGCTACATGTGAAAACATAGTCAATTCTTTTCATGATTATAACATACATAGTAAGAAAAATACCTTAAATTTTACGTCCACAATCTATATTAGATTTGGGCCTGGGAGCGGCTCCTGCAGTTCCAGCCACCTCTACCCCCGATCGCTCCGGATGCACCACCTCTACTGTTTCTCCCTTTATCTTGGAGGTGGGTTGATAGACAAGGCTACGGACGCGAGGTCGAGGCTCGACATCATCTCCCCTATTACAGGTATTTATTGGATTTGCTTGAAGACGCGCAGGTACATATATACTTAAGATTACTTGGCTTGGCTTTGTATGTGTTACTTTTATTCACGATTTTTGTGTTTAATAAATAGTTCGTATGGAGGCCATACATCGACGCGCTCATAGCTGGTTTGCCCCATTATTGCTCTCGCGGCCGAGCTATGTGTAGCTCTTCCGTCCCACTGATATGTCTCGATATAGTCGAGCGTCACGCCACCGAGCGAGTCCCTCGCCAGTTTGGTCAACCGCAACTTGTACCTATTCCGCCCACTTGGGTTAGGACACATTACCGGCGGGATGATCGTTGCAGGGTTGACGAGACATACTTGGCCTAGCTAGAGGTCCAGATTGAGGTTTGGGACCAGAGGTATGACCTGATTCCACCACACCCTCCACCTGAGCGTACGGATGGCGAGAATGAGTATATGGGTTGGTATCACAACGTTACCCAACTTCTCGTCAGGAATCCCGTTCATCGCACTGGTGGTCGGTACATTCCATACGTCGGGAGGCATGAGGCATTGGTATATTATTTTTTATACTTACTTATAACGTTACATTATCCTTCCGTAATTAATATTTTACATGTTATGCAGGCTATTGGCTTACATCAGTTCCACCAGTTGGGACTGAAGATATTGCAGCACACCGGCGAGGGAGCGGCAGCTTTGCACGTGCATTGCCGTCGGGTTACTGATCTTGTTGTCGAGACATTGAGATGTGCCCGAGATGATGAGAGCTTAGGATACGAGACTGCTTATGTGCCGCTAGAGGAGTACCATCATGGGCCACCAGTGGAGCCTAAATGTGGTAGACGTGGTAGGCGTGGCCAGAGAGGAAGGGGTGTCCCACGAGGTTGTGGATGTCGGCAAGGAAGGGGTCCCTAGCAATGAGGCGTTGAGGCACCCATGGAGGATATTAGAGATGATCAGCCGGGTGACCACCCTGAGCCACACGATGCTCATCATGATATGCCGTCATTCAACCTTCAGTTGTCGCCAGATACTTCGCAGGTGACCCTGTTAGCTCCATTGGTGATCTCGGGCAAGGCCATAATGCTACAGGAGTGGGATCAGTATTTTCCTGATCCCCCAGAGCCATCGACGGTTGCTGATGATCATCCGACATGAGAGGTGCATAGTGGGTGACGAGTGAGTTATGGCTCATCACTGAGGGATGCTGAGGAGCTTTCACATACTTTATCTACTCTAGTACACCTTGATGTTCCGACAAAGCCTTGTGGCGCTACTAAGGCGTAGATTTGTTTATATTACTATTATTACTATTTGTTTATATCTCATTGATTAGTAAGTCATATCTAAAGCGTTTTTAATTTTTTTAAAGACATTGTCATTGCCCGTCACGGAGGCCACTTTGTGTGATACTGACATGCCGGAGACGAATGATCTTATTCAGGAGCCCGCTGAAACCATGGTATGACCATTAAAGCGTTTTTTGCTAACACGTACGTTATTAATTTATATTTTATATAGTAAAAATATCTTATTATTTTGTAGGTTACTTCTGGCCCGATGGCCGCTTCTACCGAGTTTGCCAGCCTTACCGACAATCACGCTGCATTGCATCCTCCGATAAAGAGGTAACGTGATGAGAATGATCCTGATAGCGTAGCCGGGCGGGATGGGATGCGCCTCAGGCTAGCCAATGTTTTAAAGCATACAGGTTGTGGGACACATTGACATTTATTATTATTTGTATATATGACATTAAATATATAATAACAACATTATTTATGTTTTACATAATTTGCGCATCTGTTTTTATTTCTCGGGTTAACACACAAAAAAACGACATCTTAACATAAAATTTAAATTCGTTACCAATTAAAGATAATACATGACACATATAACATACAAATAAAATATTACACCCAACGCATCAATGTGTTTGTTTAGTCACTATCGCCCATTATTCTGTGCTTCAACCACTAAAATTTCTCTTCCAACCTATTTTATTCTTTCTCTACCTCTTTTAGTTTCTCCTGCAATGCCGCAAGTTGTCCTTATAGTTTCACGATATGGAGTTACTATTCACCGGTCAAATTTCAAATGTCTAGCAAACATGATTTGTAGTATTCTTTCAATAGACCTCTCCGCCATCTGCTTGAATGACATCCGCACCATGGCAGTGACATGCAATCCACGTGCAGACTTCAATAACCCATTGTCATGACCTAAAATCCCACCACAGGCGTCGTGATGGCACTTAGTCTCTAAGACTAGGTAAGCTGATTACAATTATATTTCGAGCCATTTATTTTTGAAACATTTAATTTAATACAAGTGTCGAAACCAAAAGCGAAAATAAATATAACAACCTCTCAAGACTGGTAATACTGAATCACGAACTCTAACTGAATACATGCAATGATCTCAAGGATCGAATATACAATACTGTTCGAATAAGAGTTGATAGTACAATAAAATGGAAAGACTCCAAGGGACTGCGACGACCAAACAGCTCTACCTTGAATTCTTGCGATCAACACACTAACTCTGCCCGAGTCCGATATCTCCAATACCTGGCTCTGCACAAAAATGTGCAGAAGTATAGTATGAGTACCCCAGAGTGTGTACCTAGTAAGTATCAAGACTAACCTCGGTGGAGTAGTGACGAGGTACAGTCAAGACACTATTCAAATAACCTGTGCAATATAGCAGTATATAATAGTACTGAAAAACAATTAGCAATGATAGCAACAAAAATCAACCAGTGATATAAACAACAAAGCAACAAGAACACCATAATTATTGCTCAAACGAATAAGGAACACAAGTACAACTAATTAATCAAGTCCTTCAATTATAAATCATTCACATATAATTCTTTCGAATAAATACCTTCCGAAAATACTTCTTTCAAATAAATATCTTTCGATTATAAAATTATTTCAAATAAATATCTTTCAAATATACTTCTTGCAAATAAATATCTTTCGAATATAAAATTCTTTCAAATAAATATCTTTCGAATATACTTCTATTAAATAAATATCTTTCGAATATAAATTCTTTCAAATAAAAGTCACTCTGTGATACCTCATTTCATAATCATAAAACACGGGACTCGGCCCACTTTTATATTTTTATAACACGGGTCTCAACCTACTTTCATGTTTCCATGACGCCTCGTGCCCATATTTCTATCAAAACCGCACGGGTAACTCACGTGCCAATAATTAAAATCATCATATTTTTCCCGGCACCTCGTGCCCATATTTCATATTTGTTGCGACGTACAACCCGATCACATATAACACTAATCATACCTGTTGCGGCATGCAACCCGATCCCATATAACATAATCCACTCGGCACTAGTCATAGGCTCACAATTTCAACATAGATCAGACTATTATCAAGTTAATCGAAATAACAATAAACACAAGGAAAATCACAACATCACATGAAAATTACCAACGCAATAACCCCACATCATCACATAAGAATTACCAACACAATAACCCCACATCATCACATATCATCCCTGACAATAGCCACCCTTATCTCTCCTACAGCCACCCTTATCACTCCTATAATAGCCTCCCTTATCCCTTTGCCCTGACAATATCAATAGCCACCCTTATCGCTCTTATAATAGCCTCTCTTATCGCTCTGTTTAATAGCCTCCCTTATCACTCCGCCCGGACAATATCCCAACACACATAACAACAGTGAAATGCCACTCTTATGCTCGCATAATGTCAACAATGGAATGCCACTCTTATACGCCGCATAATAGTAACCCAAATCACACAACAATTCACACAGAATATTATCACAACATCACAACATCATCAACTCGTATTTACAAATTGCCCATAGGCCACAACCATTCCAAAGGTACAACAAAGTCAATTAATTTCACAACAGATAGTCCACGGCTCAACACAATGTATATATAATTTTAAAAACAACCACAGGGATGGGAAAATAACTCATCATAGGACAATACCTTCTTTAATCTAAATTTTTGATAAATATATAAATGCCTCAATTTAAACTTATTTAATTAATTATTTGCAGATGAAAAATTCATAATGTGATTATTTCTAAGAAATATCACATCAACAAACACACAGAATTCACATAAAAATCCAAGTGAAAATCACACCAAATTATCATATAAAATACAAACTCGACAAACAAGGAATGAGGCAATGCAAATGAAGGATTTATTAAATTCTAACAATTCTCCAATATAGTACATAAGGGCGTTTACGAATTTCAACTGATATAATTTGTACATATAAACCAAGTACGTACTCGTCACATCGTGTGCATGGTTTTCAATTACATAATTTCCACATAAGACTCAATTCCTAAGGGGTAATTTCCCCACTCAAGGTTAGGCAAGATACTAACCTCAAGCAACTCAATCCACTAATAAGCTCTTTTCCACGATTATCCAACTCTGAATGGCTCGAATCCAGATGAATATTTCCTTGAAAATCCTTCGGCAAAATCGTTACAAACCGAGCTTTCTTGATTCAGCTCTTTAGTGATATTAAAACCTCCAACTACTCTTAAAACTTCGATCTACATCAACATAATTCGATTGGACCAATATTAGTAAAATTTTCAGGTTTTAAGTCATTTAGACATTTTATCAAACACTTAGAGTGCATAAATCTCTACATCTCTTAACCATGGAATTCGTTCATCCAACTACCACCATTTACCAACAATTTATAACTTCCAATCATCACATGCGTGACCATTCATCTACATCCAACCAACAAAATTACATCAATTAATCACCTTTCAATCTCTACCATGGTTATGTATTTAAATTAGGAATTTATGGCTTCCAATCACCATACCATGAGTTCCAATACTTAATTCATACTCATATTCCCATAATAAATCCGTACATGTAAGTCTAAGGGTGTAGGATTACCTTTTTGGAAGAAATATTGCAAAATTCTCCTTTGAGTTCTTGAAGAATTTTCTTGAAGATCTAAGTATTTTATGTGTAGATTTCATCAATACTAGTGTAGTAATTATCACGAACCAAAACCTAACCCGTCGTGATGGCGCCTATCGTGATACTAGGCAAGCCGACATCTCCAAAACACTTTCAAGATTTAACAGAAATGAATTAAGACATTTAAAATGATCAGAGTTTTTCATAAAAAAGGGGTAAAACCCAATAGCATAAGTGCGGAAAAAAATAGACCGAAATCGGTGTGTCACTGAGTGCATGAGAATCTATACCAGGAGCAGTCTAATACAACATCTAAGGAATAAGAACTAAAATGAGAATAAGATAATGAAGGAGAGCCAAGGCCTGCGAACGTCATGCAGCTACCTCGATAGTCTCTGGAATCAGCTACTCAAATATCAACACCCGCTACGACCGGGAACACCTAGATCTGCACACGAAGTGCAGGATGTAGCGTGAGTACAATCAACTCAGTAAGTAACAAAAATAAATAAGGAGCTGAGAAAGTAGTGACGAGCTATACAATTACAGTTTATTTTTAATAATTCCAGCAAAGAATAGACATGCTTTCATCTCCGGTAGTTTAAGTCAAATCAATTTTATACAATTAAAGTTCAGGTATTCCGGATATAAAATCTTTCAAAAATTTCACAACAATGACAGATAGCAACTACGTGCATCAACAAATGAAAAACAAGTACAGCCTCTCAGGGCAATCGTCACTCAACTCGTCACAACGGCTCAATCACTCGGCTCTCAGCCCTCAGTACTCACACTCAATAGGTACCTGCGCTCACTGGGTGTGTGCAGACTCCGGAGGGGCTCCTTTCAGCCCAAGAACTATATCGCTACGGCGTGCAGCCCGACTCAATCATATAAGTAGCCATAAGGCTCGTTGCGGCGTACAACCCGATCCACAGTCCATAAATAGCCATAAGGCTCGTTGCGGGGCACCCTCACATAGCTCACAGCTCGGCACTCATGCCCTATCTCAGTCACTAACCTCTCCAGTCCTCTCGGGCTTTCAGAAATCATACAAATCAGCCAAAAGAGATAATAACAAGTGTCAACAAGAAAACAAAAGGAAACGGAGATATGACTCGCAAGTAGCACTGTGACTGAGTTCAAGACAGCAAATAATAGTTAATCAACAAGTACTAGACCGTTGCGGGTCCCAACAATGATAACATATGGCCTAAGCATGGTTACTAATATGAATGGCAGTCAAATTTCTAGAAGACAGAGGGAGCATGTAATTAACAATAAGCTATTCGACTTTACAGTCTCACGGGACGGACCAAGTCCCAATCTCCCACGGTGCACGCCCACACGCCCGTTACCTAGTATATGCGTCACCTCCAAAATAATAACATCATACCAAAATCCGGGGTTTCATACCCTCAGGACCAGATTTAAAACTGTTACTTACCTCAAACCGCGCAAAATCCTACTCCGTAATGCCTTTGCCCCTCGAATCAATCTCCAAATGCTCCGAATCTAGCCACAGACAGTACGAGATAATCAATATAGGCTAAATGGATCAATTCCACAAGAAAACTACTAAATTATAACCCAAATCCGAAATCGGCTCAAACCCGGCTCCCGAGCCCACATCTCGAAATCCGATAAAAGTCACAAAATCCGAAAGCCCATTCACTCAGGAGTCTAACCATATTAAATTCATCAAAATCTGACATCATTTGGTCCTCCAAATCCCCAAAATCCACTCTCCAATTCTCAAGCCCCAAACCCCCAAATTTCACTTCAAAATCTTGCTAATTAGGTGGGGAAATCAGTGGGGAATCAAGATTTATGATCAAAAACGAGTACAAAAAGCTTACCTCAATAATCTCCTCAAAACTCTTCTCCAAAATCGCCTAAGTCCGACTCTCAAATGGTGAAATAAGACTAAAATCGCGAACCCTTGCTTTGAAGCCTTCTGCCCAGACTTTTCGCATCTGCGGACCCACTGTCGCATATGCGACGCCGCACCTGTGAAAAATCCATCACAGGTGCGGATTCCACTCCTGCGGCTACAAGACCGCATCTGCGCCTATCGCCGGTGCAGAAACCCATCGCGCTTGTGGCTAAAACTCGCACATGCGCTCAACTGCCCGCTTTTCCGACCATCGCAGGTGCGGGAAAATTTTTGCACCTATGGCTTTTGCTCAACTCATCCATGCCCGCTTCGGCGTGGTCGCACCTGCGGTTCACACTCCGCAGGTGCGATTACACCAGCAACAACAGCACTTTAACTGCCCTTTCAAATCAAAAACCAAGTCTGAAACCTTCCGAATTCCACCCGAGGCCCCCGGGACCTCAATCAAACATGCCAACAAGTCATATAACCCAATACAAACTTAGTCGAACCTTCGAATCACTCAAAACAACATCAAAACACCGATTATACACGGATTCAAATCTAAAGAACTTCTAAACTTCTGAATTCCGCAAACGACACCGAAACCTACCAAACCACGTCCGATTGACCACAAATTTTGCACACAAGTCCTAAATTACACCATGAACCTACTCCGATTCCCGGAAATCAAATACGACCCTGATATCAAAATTTTCACTGCCGTCCAAAATTGCCAAAATTCCAACTTTTGCCAATTCAAGCCTAATTCTACTACAGACCTCCAAATCACAGTCCGGACACGCTCCTAAGTCCAATATCGCCAAACGGAGCTAACAGAACTAACGGAACTCCACTGCAGAGTCGTCTTCACACAATTCCGACTACGTTCAAACACCTAAGACTTAAGCTTCCGTTTTAGGGACTAAGTGTCCCAAAACACCCCGAAACCAAAAACAAGACCTCCCGACAAGTCACATAAGCAGGAACAGATACCGGAAAAACAGTAAATAGGGGATCGGGGCTAATACACTCAAAACTACCGCCCGGGTCATTACAGAACTGATGAAATTTCATACCAGTGCTAGCGCCAAATGCCTATACTTCACTGGTTTTCAAAGTTGCTGAGAGGGCTGGCGTGCCACAATTCGCGCGTTGCACTGTCCCTAGCACGCTCCCAGTTATTTTCTTTTCAATTTCTTGCTTCACCACTCACCCTCATTTGATATCTTCTATGATATAGACCCGAATTGACTTCAAATTTTTCACATAAGTTATAAATAACAGTACGGACCTATTTCAACTTTCGAAACTGGGATCCGACCCCGACATCAATAAAGTCAACTTCCGGTCAAACTTTCCAAAATCTTCCATTTTTCCAACTTTTTCCAATTCATGTCGAAACAACCTACGGACCTCCAAATCAACATCCGGACATGCTACTAAGACCCAAATCACCATCCGGAGGTATTGGAACCATCAAAACTCCATTCTGGAGTCGTTACATAAAAGTCAAACTCCGATCAACTCTTACCGCTTAAGCTTCTAAAATAAGAATCTTTCTTCCAAATTGATCCCGAATCATCCGAAGACCATATTCGACTGCACATGCAAGTCATAGTACCTAATGCGAAGCTTCTCGAGGCCTTAAACTAACGAACGAGATGCTAATTCTCAAAATAACAAGTCGGGTCGTTACACCCAATCGAAAGACTCTAACACATTTGTAGTCAGAATTTCCCATATTCTACCATCATCCGCATGGAAATTCCACTTGTCAAGCTCATGTCGTATCAACCAACGATAGGTTTATGGGTATTCCTGACTAATCAAATCCATTTGCCTCCTCAATTTACACTCTTGGTGATCTGTTGCAGCCATCCACATTAAATCATGCAAGTCCTTGTAGCCCTATAGAAGTTGGCCTTCAAGTGCCTAACATAGTAATGGTGGTAGGCATATGGTTCCTGCCATGCACGCAAATTCTGTACATAACTTAAAATACCACCATGCCGATCAGATATTATATAAATACCTGAATATTGTTTGACAATGTGGTCCTTCAAGTGGTTCAAAAACAATGTCCACGTCTCTTGGCTTTTATTGGCACAAATAGTAAATGCTAGGGGAAATATACTTCCATTAGCATCTACTGCAATGTCGATCAACAACTTAATATCATATTTTCCATAGACATGAGTGCCTCTATGGATATTACCAGCCAACAATGCACAAAACCACCAATGGCTGGTTGAAATGTCCATAACACATATCTGAATATGTATTTTGGTATTCATGGACTCCACTCAAGCTTTCATTTAAGAACAGTCCCGGGGTTAAAGTGTTGCAATGCAGCCATGTACCTGGGTAGAGCGGTAAATGACTTATCCCAGTTACCATAAACAATTTCAAAAGCACGTTTACGCCCGAGAAATGTCTTTTTTGGTAATGGTACATCCATATACCTGGTGGACAGATGTTATTTTTCGACTTTAAAAGTTTCAATCAAAACAAATGAAAACACACCCAAGAAATGAAAACAACAGTTAATTACATATTTACATCCCCACCCCACACTTTAAATTGTGGCATGTCCTTATGACACAAAAATAAAAAGCAAGAGGTAAAGAAAACTCCCCTGGACTTTTTTCGTTTCCGAGAACTTGTGAACTCCACCCCTAAATATGAATGTATTTTTCGATTTCGCTCCTCTGGATTATTTATGGAGCTCATCAGGCCAAAGTCCTTTAGGGATTTTGAAAGACCCGCTCTTTTCTTTCTTTCTTGGCCTCGTTTTGAGTGAAGGATTGTTCTTGTAGGATTATCCTTAACTTGTTTCTACATTCATTTACAAGATCAATCCCTGCATATTCCTGAAAATTCCTAAAAACAAAATCCACATGATCAAGGTTAAAATAAGATAATGAAGAAGAAGGGTCATGTGAGTGTTTCTCTGATATGTCCAATACCATTTGTTCTTCATTCTCTTCTAATAAAAATTGTGGTTGTCGATAGGTGGATAAGGATTTGAACTCTTCTTTTATTGATGCACAATCAACCCAAGCCTCATCTTCAATCATCTCAGTTGCACAAGAGTCCTCTTACAGAGTGGAAAACTCTCTCTGTAGATGTTCATCGTCTTGGGTAGGATAAATTTCACATGGTATATCTTTCATATATTTACCATCACAATGCAATGGGCTTTCTGAAAATATACTTATTATTTGACTCACTTGCATTGTTAGGTTGTTAATGGCTTCATCATCTTGTGTAAACCTCTCTTTCACCTTATTTATGAACTTGTACATAAGCTCTTCTAAACTACCAGTCTAATCTTGAGGTGGTTGTCTCACTTCGCTTTCATTCCAGTCATAATAAGGGTATTCATCCCAACCAGAGTCAGAATTATACCCATATGAATCCTCATACTTGTACGGACTAGAGACAAAGTGAGACAAAAGATGAACCATAAGAAGAATACCTACCTGCTTGACAATCAACCCATAGATGATTTCCACCGCATTTAAAACACAGAGCAGACTGCTGACAGTGTTCAGCTGCTAACTCTTCAACCATTTTCTTAGGCTGGTTGTATGAAGAATACCTACCTGCTTGACAATCAACCCATATATGATTTTCACCGCATTTAAAACATATAGCAGACCGCTGATAGTGTTCAGTTGCTAACTCTTCAACCATTTTCTTAAGCTGGTTGTACTCGATCTTTATAATATTTAGAGTTCAGTATCAAGAATATGCTCTTCAAGATTTCTTCAACAAAAAGAATCTTGAAGAGAAGTAAACCAAACAAACTAAAAATAAAAGAAAAAAAATAAAAAGCTAATTCCTGAATTAGCACTACAAACTACTTCAAACACCATGGATTGCCAATCCCCGGCAACGACATCAAAATTTGATGAGCGCAAAACACACACTTAAATTGTGCTCGCTAGTCAAAGATAGTATAGTATAATATCGTGTACACGTGGATTGAATTTAAACAATATTATTGTAATTTGTAGCTAGATTGATATTCAGGAGGATCAACAGTTAAGGTTTATATAATTAATAATCTAAAATCTACAGCTATTAACTAATGACAATCGCAACAAAGGTAAGCAAGGGATTTATCAATGGAAAAAAATATAGGTTGATTGGATAGGAGCAAGATAATTGTTCGGGATCTAGCTCTAGATAATTCACTTCTAATGTTCAAGTGAGTCTCTCGAATTCACTTAATTATCAATACAAATATTTAGTAGAAACTCCTCTCTCGATTAAGTCCTAACCTCACAATATGAACCAATTTAAGCTCGGTGAAGATATGCAAGAACTCGTAATGGATTGGTCTTTAGGAGAACCTCTTTTGATTATCCTCCTAACAAGATTTAATCAAGGATTCAACTAGACTCTTTCGATTACTTAGAAGAATCTATGAACTCAACCAACAATATAGTGTAAATATATCACAAGTTATGCCTCTTTCGATTACAAGAACAAGTGAACATAGATGCAATAATTAAATCTTCCAAAAATGATTCTAATACATAAAAAAAGAGTTATAATCCATAAACAACCATCAATACACCAAATCCATCAAAACCCAAAAGGTTCTACTCCATAGACATGGAGAAGTTCTTCACAAATGAAATAAAAGTAGAGAGAAACATAAATACAATCCTAACCCGGATCTTGAGTGAGGAAGGAATGATGAAATTCTTGTACTTGTGTTCTTCAAACTCCTCCTTAGCCTCATTGGCCTCCCTAAGTCGAAATCTGTCCAAAAGTGTGTCACAAATGGTGTTTTGGGGTATTTAATCCGCCCCCAAAAAAAATTCAGGACGAATCTACCCTTTCTTAGCGAAATGGCACTTTTCCCGGACAGGATATGCGCGATCGCGCACCTGCTCGCGCACTTGGTCGCGCATTTTGCATATTGTTCTGCCCAAGTGCGCGCCCAGGTGCGCGATCGCGCACTTGGTCGCGCACCTGGGTAGTAAGTTGGGAATTTGGAAAAATGTAAAACATGAAAGTTGTATTCCTTCTAAATATCTTTCTAATGATATATTGTGAAGCCCAAACGGAGTTCGGAGCGAAAGGTTATGTACATTTTACTTGACACTGCACAATATGCTTGCTCGATTCTTCATTTCGTTCCACTATCATCCGTTGATCCCAGAACTCGATCCCGACTTAATCCTTGGGCTTTTATTCAAACTTCAAAGCTCCAGAATAACTTGAATTCATTTTATAACATCTACATAGATCGGAATCACTCCTACAAGACATAGAACACACAATTAGTGTAAAACACTAGCGATTAAAGCTCCAACTAAATTAAAGTGCAGTAAATTTGAGTACGATAAGCGACTAAAACATAAGATTATAGCCTACCATCAAACTACACTTCATAATGACACAACCTTTTTAAACAATTCTCATAACTCATCATACCAAGAATATTTAAAATAGACTAAGCACAATAGTGTAGCATCTTCACCTCAAGAATTGACTCACAAGCACCACACATTATTTACAACTTACTCACTTACTCTGACATAGAGGTCAACGACAGTACCTTTCCTTCATGAATCAGGTGCCCTCACACAACAAAAAAGAGTAGTTCTACACACAATAAAAATTAAGAACAATTAGGAACTCAAGATAGAACGAATTCACTCACTCTCAGAGACAATATTCACATGCCACAAAAGATGAACCATAAGATTGCTTGTAGTGTACTACTCTACTAATTGAGCTCATTCAGTCAAGGATCGAGTAGGACTTTAATAAGTTATAATGTAGGATGCGGGACGAGTAGGATACATTTAGATATAAGAGTGACTATACCTCACTAAGCACTATTAATACATGCATTTCATTCAAAACCCCACACTTATGTCAAACCAATACTCTACCTTCACATCAATATACATTAACTTCCAACTTCTTTAAGCATAATTATATCAAGTAACCACTATCAAGGAATATTTTTCACAATCATACATTTATTTTTTTTCAATTCTAGTGGCTCTTTCTTTTTTAAAATAATGCACATTTCTCCTTAGTTCAATAGTTCCACTCAAAAGCCAAACCAACCACCCCCAGAATTCAGCTTTTACAAAGTTCATACAATTTCAAGTGTTCACGAGAGGTAAATGGTTCAAATAGATGGTCAATTCAAACAAAAGGGTAAGGCTTGTAATGTGGTTGCCAAAAAAACAAGATTATAGGCTCAAAGAGGGTTAACTATGATACATAATAATTTTGTGGGTAAACACATATATCTGGCTCAACAAAGAAATGCCTATATCACTTCCAAGACTGAATAAAACTACTATTTCACTTTGCAAATACACGGGGCAAGTTCTAGACATCAAATACAATGCACAGAATAATACAAAACCTTACACACACATGGCACATAACTCACTCAGAATCGGACTCATCAAGACACTCTAATTAAAGTAGTTAACCAAAGTTAAGATCGTACAATTTAAGGTGCTTATACAAGAGTCAAAAACTGAGCCTAAGCGTCACAACTAAAGCACTTGTTATTCTCAAGATATAATGAAGTCGAGAGATATTGCTTTCATTTAAAATCACAACACAAGGTTTTCTACTTCTAAAAAAAAATTAACTACACCTGGTTCAAATAAAACCCTTGAAAAAGAACCGCGGCACAAAGAAAACAAAGTGGAATTTATTATACTACCTAAAGAAAATTATAATTTTTTTTTCGACTTTAAAAATTTCAATCAAAAGAAACCGAAACACTCTAATTAAAGTGCAGTAAATTAGAGTGCAATAAGCGACTAAAATATTAGATTATAGCCTACCATCATGCACATTATCCTATTGATGATGACTCCCGAATGGACCACCATGATTCAACATATCAAAACTAGGCATATTTCGACTATCCATTGGTTCATAACTTGTAAAATTCATATCTGGTCGGTACCCCCTGTGAAATATATGAGTGTTAATACACATTCAATACATAAAAATAAACATCGTAAAACAAAGAAAAATTGAACGTTTGCTCACACTCATACGGTTACAGATATCTTCCGGTTACTTTAATATTCACTGAACGTTTGCTCACACTCATTATTTTACATAACAACGATACCAATCTATCGTACTCCTTTATAAGTGAAAACTTAACATGAAACTGTGGTGAACAACTATAGCGTACTGATTTATTCTCCACCACAACCTCAACTCCTCTCCCCCCTCCCCCCCCCCCCCCCCCAATATAATGAAACCCTAATTTTTTACTATTCAGACATTATGACAAAATATAAAATAACTTAACGAACAAATATTTTGGAAGACCTGAATGATACAGAATGAATTTTTACCTAATTCTGGAACTCCTTAAATAAGAAAAAAACCAGACGGGGGGTACAAAAATTGAAGTATAGTGCATGCATAGTAGGCGTTATATATTTAGCCCATACGTAATAAGCGCTATACCCATATGCATTATTGGTGGTCAGTTAAGTGCAGAAGAATTATTTGTGGGCAGGACATTTTATATATAGTGCGGTTATTTACCGCGCTATACCTTAACGGACAAACGTGTCGTTATGGTATAGTGCGGTGAATAATCGCGCTATATATAAAATGGTACATAGTTTTATTTTTACCCATTTATGTCTTTTGAGTCCAAAAGAACCACACTTTGGTTTCAGACTCCTAAAAATATAGCGTTTGTGTTTATACATGATAACTTTGAGCCGAATATCTATCAGAAACAACCTCTCTACTTGCATAAAGGTAGGGGTAAGACTGCATACTCACTACCGTCCTCATACCTCACTTGTGGGAATACACTGGGTATGTTATTATTATTGTTGAATCTAATACTAAAATCTTAAAGGTTGAACTCATAGAGCGTAAATTCAAAATTCGCCTCTATTCACAGGTTCAGTAGTATCAAGAGATTTGGGCTGGGTCGAACATTATATACAGTGGCGTACCCATCCTTTGCCAGGTATGGTCAAGCACACACCCTTCGCCGAACAATTATACAGCGTATAAAAGTTAAATGGATATATTTTATACTTTAAACATCCCTAACACAATCGAGTGAGGCAGCCGAGCGATTCAGGGTATTCAAAGGGACATGTTATTCCGGGTTCAAAGTTCTGCTCATTTTGTTTTTCAAAACTAAACGGAGACCACCATGTGTAGTCTATTTGATTCTTTTTCAATCCAAAAATATTTCCAATAAAATAACTCTTAAACTTAAAATATTGACTTTTTTAAAGTTTGAACACTTTTGATAAAATTCCTGGCTATGCCCCTGGTTATATCTACGCACATATATGTTCGCCTCTGTGTCAGAATTGAACTAAATTTATATTGAAGAATTCACTATTTTACTCAAAACATATAGCGTCTATATGTTGGATTCGCCATTGTTAAGAGACGACACTCTTGTTCCGAAAATAAAGCTAGAAGCTAATTTAATTGAACAAATGATAGGATACATTTGAATTTCTTGTATAAACATAGAAAATATTAATTTATTGAACTACTGATGGTGGATATTTTGATTTTAAATCTTTCACTAATTTGGTATAATACAATTTACTATCTTGTAGGACTACAAAGAATTTTACAATTTCGATGAACGTGTTGAATACGTAGAAGCTAACATGGAGAAGTATGGACCATTTGATGGTGTTCTAAGTTTCTCTCAGGTAAGTATTATTATTCCATTCTTGGATTCTTAGATAAATTAATGAAAATTTTCATTTCTATTACTTCTATTTTAGGGAGCAGTTTTAACTGCATCAATGCCTGGAATGCAAAGGGAAAGAGTGTGTCACTGACTCGAAATTCCCACATTCGGAACCGTGACGGCGCCTAACATTTCACTTGCTAGGCAAGCCAACGTTAGAATAATTTAAACTATTTTTAACAATCTATTTTAGTTAATAGTAAAGAAACCAACAAGCGGAATAATATCTGAATTTTTAAATGAACAAACTAAAATAATAACGATATCTAAATACCATTCCAAAACTGGAGTCACAAGTGCACGAGCTTCTAGAATAATACAAACAAGGATCTGAATAAAAATAAAGCTGTCTAAAAGAAAGCACACAACTAAAATAAAGTAGAAGGGGACTTCAGAGTTGAGAACGTCGTGCAACTATACCTCAAGTCTCCACTGATAGCTGAATCCGAGCAATGTGGGGCTCACTTTTTGGAACCCGACGAAAAATCACGGAATCCGGACAACCATTCCGATACGAGTTCAACCATATAAAAATAATCGAATTCCGACATGAGATTGCCCTTCAAATCCTAAAATTATAGTTTTATGAAGTTTTGATAATTTTTCCCAAATTTTCATCTCTAAATGCTAATTAAATAATTAAAACAATGATATATTTATGTATATTAACCAAATCCGAGTAAGAATCACTTACCCCGATGAATTTCTTGAAAAACCCACGAAACATCGCCACAAACCGTGCTCTCTAGGTCCAAAAATAAAAAAATGAGATGAAGCCCTCGTTTATATGGTACCACATATGATCTCCCAATGTGCTGACCGCACATTGTTTTTGTGCCGTCCGCAAATCCCACGTTCTGTGGCCGCAATCCAAATTGTGCGGTCGCACTTCAGCAGCTCTACACTACTAGGTTTCAGTAAATTAACCATAACTTTCTCTACAAATGTCGAGATGATTAATGGTATACCTTTCTAGAAACTAGACGCAAAGGGCTACAACTTTTATTTTTGAATCATCTCCTAATTCCTTGTAAAGTAAACGATATAAGCTTCCAAATTCGGACCATCGAACCTGTAGAATCTCCTTTTGGCGGCCGCGAGAGGAATTCTGCGGACCGCACAATTTCAACTGCGGTCCATATATTTTCAACTGCGGTCCATATATTTTTAACTGCGGTCCGCACAATTACTATTGTCTCCGCACTTTGGGAGTTTACGGCCGCACATTCGCACTTCAAAATGTGCCCTCTGTACTTCAACTGTTCCAGAACATCATCAGAGTGCCCGGAATTCCCAAACTCGTTCAAAATTCACCCTGAAACTCACGCAAGATACTCGGGACCCCGTTTAAATATACCAACCAATCCCGTAACATAACAAGGACCTACTCGAGGTCTCAAATCACGTCAAACAACGTCGAAACTATAATTCGCACCTCGATTCAGACTTATGAGTTTATGAAATTTTTAATTCTATAACTCACGCCGAAACATGTTAATTCAATCCGGAATAATCTCAAATTTTGCAGGTAAGTCCCAAATAACATAACGGAGCTATTCCAACTCTCAGAATCTCAATCCGATTCCGATATCGATAAAGTCAAATTCACGATCAAACTTTGAAAATCTTTAGCCTTTAGATTTCTAGTTTCCGCTAAATGGCGATAATTTGAGCTAGGGACCTCCGAATTCGATTCCGGACATTCACCCAAATCCAAAATTCCGATACGGACCTACCGTAACTGTCAAAATACTGATCTGGGTCCATTTACTCAAAACGTTGACCGAAGTCAACTCGATTGAGCTTTAAAGCTCTATTTTATATTTTAATTAAATTTTCACATAAAACCTTTCCGGAAAATTTACGGACTGCCCACGCAAGTCAAGGAATATTGAAAGGTGCTATTTGAGGTTTTAGAACAAATAATTAATTATTAAATTTAAAGATGACCTAACGAGTCATCAAAATCTCCACCTCTAAAACAAACGTTCGTGCTCGAACGGAATTAGAAAAGTACCTGCGCTGGTGAAAAGGTGTGGATATCTACTCCGAATGTCTGACTCAAACTTCTAGGTAGCTGCCTCAATCGACTGACCTCTCCATTGCTCCTGAACTGAAGGATAACTTTTAGACCTCAACTATTGGACCTGCCGGGCTAGAATAGCTACCGGCTCCTCCACATAAGTCAAATCTTTGTCCAGTTGGACTGAGCTGAAATCTAACACATGGGACGGATCACCATAATATTTACGAAGCATCGACACATCGAAAACTGGATGAACTACTGATAAACTAGGTGACAATGCAAGCATGTAGGCTACTTCACCCACCCTTTCAAGAATCTCAAAGGGTCCACTATACCTAGGGCTCAACTTGCCCTTCTTTTCGAATCTCATTACACCTTTCATAGGTGAAACCCGGAGCAATACTCTTTCTCCAACCATGAATGAAATATCACGAACTTTACGGTCGGCTTAACTCTTTTGCCTAGATTGAGCTGTGGGAAGTCGATCCTGAATAATCTTGACCTTATCCAAGGCATCCTGTACCAAATCGGTACCCAACAACTGAGCCTCTCCCGGTTCAAACCAGTCAAATGGCAAACGACATCGCCTCCTGTATAATATTTCATATGGAGCCATCTAAATGCTCGACTGGTAGCCTTTATTATAGGCAAACTCCGTAAGTGGCAAGAACTGATCCCAAGAATCTCCAAAGTCTATAACACAAGCGCGAAGCATATCTTCCAATATCTGAATAGTACGCTCTGACTGTCCGTCTGTCTATGGATGAAATCCTGTACTCAACTCAACCCCGTGCCTAAATCATGTTGTACAACCCTCCAGAAGTGCGAGATGAACTCTGTACCTCGATCAGAAATGATAGACACGGGCACACCATGAAGACAGACAATCTCGCAGATGTAAATCTCCGTTAACCGCTCTGAAAAATAGGTAACTGCTACTGGAATGAAATGTGCTGATGTGGTCAACATGTCCATAATGACCCATACTGCATCGAACTTTCTCTAAGTCTGTGGGAGCCCAACAACAAAATCCATAGTGATACGCTCCCACTTCCACTCAAGAATTTCTAACTTCTGAAGCAAACCCCCAGGTCTCTGATGCTCGTACTTGACTTGCTGACAATTTAGACACCGAGCTACATATGCAATTATATCATTTTTCATTCTCTTCCACCAATAATATTGCTGCAAATCTTGATACATTTTGGCGGCACCTAGATGAATAGAATACCGGGAACTGTAGGCTTCTTCAAGAATTAATTCACGAAGCTCATCCACATTAGGCACACAAATACGACCCTACATCCGCAGAACACCATCTTCCCCCACAACAACCTGCTTGGCACCACCGTGCCGAACCGTGTCTTTAAGGACAAGCAAATGAGGATCATCATACTATCTCTCTCTGATGCACTCATATAAAAAAGACTGAGCGACTGTGCAAGCTAGAACTCGACTGGGATCTGAAACATATAACCTCACAAACTGATTGGCCAAAGTCTGAACATCTGCAGCTAACAAGCTCTCACCAATCGGAATATATGCAAGGTTGCCCATACTCATAGCCTTTCTACTCAAAGCATCGACTACCACATTGGCCTTTCCGGGGGTGATACAAAATGGTGCTATCATAGTCTTTCAACAGCTCCAACCATCTCTTCTGCCTAAAATTGAGATCTTTTTGTTTGAACTGATACCGTAAGCTATGATGATCAGTAAATACCTCACACGAGACACTGTAAAGGTAATGCCTCCAAATCTTCAGCGCATGAATAATGGCTGCTAATTCTAAGTCATGAACAAGATAATTCTTCTCGTGAACTTTCAATTGTCGCGACGCGTATGCAATCACCCTGCCATCTTGCATTAATACTGCACCAAGCCCAATGCGATATACATCAAAATATACCGTATAAGATCCTGAACCTGTGGGCAATACCAACATTAGCACTGTCGTCAAAGCAATCTTGAGCTTCTGAAAGCTCAACTCACACTCGTCTGACCATCTGAATGGGGCACCCTTTTGGGTCAATTTGCTCAATGGAGATGCTATAGATGAAAACCCCTTCACAAACCGGCGATAATAACCTGCCAAACCTAGGAAACTCTGGATATCTCTAGTTGAAGTAGGTCTAGGCCAATTCTGAACTACCTCCATCTTCTTAGGATCCATTTTTATGCCTTCTGCCGATACAACATGCCCCAAAAAGGCAACCGAGTCTAACCAAAATTCGCATTTTGAAATTTGGCATATAGTTGATTATTCTTCAAAGTCTGAAGCACAATCCGAAGATGTTGTTCATGCTACTCTCAACTGCTGGAGTAGATCAAGATATCATCAATGAATACAACCATAAAAGAATCCAAATAGGGTTTGAATATCTGGTTCATCAAAACCATAAATGTTGCTGAGGTATTTGTTAGCCCAAATGACATCACTAGGAATTCGTAATGCCCATACCGAGTATGAAAGGCTGTCTTAGGGACATCGAATGCCCTAATCTTCAACTAATGGTAACCAGACCTCAAATCGATCTTTGAAAACAACTTGGCACCCTGAAGCTGATCGAATAAGTCATCAATTCTTGGCAACGGATACTTGTTCTTGATAGTAGCCTTGTTCAACTTCCGATAATCTATACATATTCGTATTATACCACCTTTCTTCTTTACAAATAACACGTGTGCACCTCAGGGCGATACGCTAGGTCTAACGAATCCCTGGTCCAGTAAGTCTTGTAACTGCTCCTTCATTTCCTTTAGCTTCAGTGGAGCCATACGGTATGGTGGAATAGAAATGGGTTGGGTGCTTGGAGCCAAATCGATACATAAGTCAATATCTCTACCGAATGACATTCCTAGAAAATCTGCAGGAAATACATCTGGAAACTCACGGACAACTGGAACTGAATCCATAGAAGGAACTTCGGTGATAGGATCGCGAATATAGGCAAAATAAAATGTCCTGGGAGGATGATCCCTACCATAAGTACACATACCTCTAGGTGAGGCGACTCTGAAATTACCGGAATGACGGGGCCTCTTATCTGACACTGGCCCTCTCTCCTGAGCACGAAATAACTCGATCCGCCTAGCAATATTCACAGCTGCCTGGAAGGAAATATCATTCCCTCTCTCCTTGGCCATCTGAAGCCTGTTAGTATAAGTGAGTCCATCAATGAATCTCCTCACTCTCTCCTTTTTAGTAGGAAGCAAGACGATGACATGAAGTGCTAAGTCCACAAATCGGGTCTCATACTGGGTAACAGTTATTCTACCCTACTGGAGATGCTCAAACTGCCTACGGTATTCCCCTCTTAGTGTAATAGGAACAAACTTCTCTAGAAATAGCTGTGAGAACTGCTCCCAGGTAAGTGCAAGCGAATTTGCTGGTCTAGCAAATACATAATCTCTCCACCAGTAGGTGTACCACTGAAGTGAACTAGAAAGAGTTTAGTAAACTTGTCCAATCTCAATAAGGCATCAAAAGACATGGAGGGCCTATCATCGGCCTGTGCCGCAACAACTGGCTGAACTATCCCAACCGGCGGGACTGCTGGAGCCTGACACTGGGGAGCTACCTTCTCCAGAGCGGGAGTAGTGGGAGTCTGTGCTCCTCCCCCAGCCTGTGAGACGGCTGGTGCCACTGGAAACGTACCATTCTAGGCCACGCCCTCCATAAGGCTCACCAAATAGACTAAAGCGTCCTGAAGCACTTAGCTATGAATCCTTCCGGGACCTGAACTGGTCCAACAGGTACAGTCTAAGTTGGAACCTCTGTTTCCAAATCCACTCAAGGTTCTACAATAGGTGCTGCTGCTCGAGTTCTAGACCGAGCTCTACCTCTGCCTCTACCTCGGCCTCGGCCTCTAACCCTGGTCATAGGTTCCACTGGGGGCTCTGGCTCCTGTCCGGAGGTAGATATAATGTGTGTTCTCGCCATTTGTGAGAGAACAAGAATAGAATGGTTCAATCATCGATGATAGAATAAAATCACACGACAAAATAAGAAAGAAGTGATATTGTTCCTAAACTTTATAGCCTCTGGAAGATAAGTACAGGCGTCTCTGTACCAATCCTTCAGACTCTACTAAGCTTGCTCGTGACGCGTACTCGTGAGACCTAAGTAACCTAGTGCTCTGATACCAACTTGTCATGATCCGAAATTCCCACATTCGGACCCGTGATGGCGCCTAACATTTCACTTGCGAGGCAAGCCAATGTTAGAATAATTTAAACCATTTTTAACAATCCATTTTAATTAATAGTAAAGAAACCAACAACCAGAATAATATCTAAATTTTTAAATAAACAAACCAAAATAATAACGATGTCTAAATAGCATTCCAGAACTGGAGTCACAAGTGCACGAGCTTCTAGAATAATACAAACAAGGGTCTGAATAAAAATAAAGTTGTCTGAAAGAAAGCACACGGCTAAAATAAAGTAGAAGGAGACTTTAGGGCTGCGAATGCCTTGCAACTATACCTCAAGTCTCCACTGATAGCTGAATCCGAGCAAAATCTACAGTACACCACTGGGACCAACTCTGGAATATGCACAAGAAGTGTAGAGTGTAGTATGAGTACAACCGACCTAATGTACTCTGTAAGTGCCGAGCCTAACCTCGACGAAGTAGTGGCGAGGCTAAGGAAGGTCACTTACATTAACTTGTATGCAATAATATTAATAATAATAATAATAATAACATGAATAGAAGTAAGACGGGTAAATCATATCAGTAATTGAAATTATTTCAACAGTCGCAACCAATTATTTCTTTTCTCATTCTGTTGCGGCGTGCAACTCGTTTTCCCAATATAATCCTTCAATTAATTCCGTTGCGGCGTGCAACCCGCTCCAATAATATAAACTTAAAATATAATCCGTTGCGGCATACAACCCGATCCCCCAATTTATTTATTTTCATATCCGTTGCGGCGTGCAACCCGTTCCAACAATATAATTTAACAACTCTTAAATATAATAAAAATACTCCAATAAATACCACATTCAATAAGAAACTATTAGGCAACAAAGCATACAATATTTATAAATTATTTAGGAAACAAGTAATGACAAGTAGCAATTAATTATGGAAATCAGGGAGAAAATAGGCAATTTAATATCTAATATAGTAAATGTCAAGTAGCAATTAAGTCACATAAGTCAAGTAAGCATGTAGCAATTATAACATGAATTTAGGACTTAATATTTGGTGAAGAATATGAGAGAAACAATTAATATAATAATTAACTCATGATAAAGAAAATAATTTACGATTTCCAGATAAATATGCAAACAATCAATTTGACGACGTATAGGCACTCGTCAACTTGCCTATACATCGTTACACATGAAATTCACGTAACAAATAATTCATGGGTTCTATTCCCTCAAGTCAAGGTTAACCACGACACTTACCTTGTTCCGCAATTTCAAATGATCACTCGATAACAACTTTTCCTTTGGAATTATTCTCCAAACCAATCAAACCTAGCATATTATTTACCAACAATTCAATTTGAGCTTTAGAAATTATTAACAATTCGAAAGAGACTTAATTTAAGTCATTTTCAGAAAAGTCAACCAAAGGTCAATGTGGGGCCCACTTTTTGGAACCCAACAAAAATTTATGAAATCCGTACACCCATTCCGATACGAGTTCAACCATATAAAAATTATCGAATTCTGACGTCGGATTGCCCTTCAAATCCTAAAATTATAGTTTATGAAGTTTCTATCATTTTTTCCAAATTTCCATCTCAAAATGCTAATTGAATGATGAAAACAATGATATATTCGTGTATATTAACCAAATCCAAGTAAGAATCACTTACCCCGATGAATTTCTTGAAAAAACCCATAAAATATCGCCACAAACCGAGCTCTCTAGGTCCAAAAATAAAAAATGAGATGAAACCCCCGTTTATATGGTACCGCATCCGATCTCCCAATGTGCTGTCCGCACATCTCGCGTTCTGCGGCCGCAATCCAAATTGTGCGAACGCACTTCAGCAGCTCTGCACTACCAGGTTTCAGTAAATTGACCATAACTTTCTCTACAAATGTCCAAATGATTAATGGTATACCTTTCTGAAAAACTAGACTCAAAGAGATACAACTTTCCATTTTTGAATCATCTCCTAATTCCTTATAAAGTAAAAGATAGAAGCTTCCGAATTTGGACCATCGAACCTGCAGAATCTCCTTTCTGTGGCCGCGAGAGCAATTCTGCAGACCACACAATTTCAACTGTGGTCCGCACAATTACCACTGCCTTCGCACTTTTGCGGCCGCACATCCGCACTCCAAAATGTGCCCTCCGCACTTCAACTATTCGAGAACATCATCAGATTGCCCGAAATACCCAGACTCGTTCAAAACTCACCCAGAAAGTCACCCAAGCCACTCGGGACCCCTTTCAAATATATCAACAAGTCCCGTAACATAAAGCGGACCTACTCGAGGTCTCAAATCAGGTCAAACAATATCAAAACTACAATTTTGTCACGACCCGGAATTCCCACCGTCGGGACCGTGTTGGCGCCTAACATTTCACTTGCTAAGCAAGCCAACATTAGAGAATCATTAAACCAAATCCTTATTTCCATTCAGTAAATAACAATAATTAGCTAAGATAAAATATGATAAGTGCGGAATAATATAAACACTGCCTTAATTACTACCACCCGGATCTGGAGTCACAATTCACGAGCTTTCTAGAATTCATTACAAGTAATAGTCTGAAAGAAATACAACTGTTTGGATGAAAGAAATAGTAAAACTGAAAAGATAGACGGGGACTTCAAGGTCTGTGAACGCCGACAGATCTACCTTGAGTCTCCGGATAGCGAGCCAACAGCTAAAATCTCGATCAACCCGAGCCGGTACCAAAATCTGCACGGAAAGTGCAGAGTGCAGTATCAGTACAACGACCCCATGTACTAGTAAGTGTCGAGCCTAACCTTGACAAAGTAGTGACGAGGCTAAGGCAAGGCACCTACAAATCAACTTGTGCATTTTGACAATGTATATACAAATAACAGTAATGAAGAATTAGACAGGCAATATCGGGAGGGGGAAACATGTTGGGGGAAATACGAGATAAAGAACTACAGGAGAATGATAACTGGAACAACCAATATATTATGAATCAACAGGAACACGAATACAGTAAAGGAAAAATGCTCGGCATCACCCTTCATGCTTTTACTCTCAATCTTACCATAAAATCAATCGAAACGGCACGACATCACCCTTCGTGCATTAACTCTCATATCATGGCACGGCATCACCCTTCATGTATTAACACTCACAATATGGCATGACATCACCCTTCGTTCTTTTACACTCACAATATGGCACGACATCACCCTTCGTGCATTAACACTCACAATATGGCACGACATCACCCTTCGTGCATTAACACTCACAATATGGTACGGCATCACCCTTCGTGCATTAACACGCTCCCTTACCATAATGCAATGAACAATTAACAACAAGGAGATAGAATAACACGTACACGCCTTACTTTAACATTTGGTTCCACAATATCAATCTTAACTTTGAAATAAATACTCAATTATCACCAGAAGATCCATAAACATGATAAGAATGATCAATTTGACAACACTAGTCTAAACACGTAATAATTAGGCATAGGAAATAGACAATATAAGAAAAACGGGAGGAAAACAGGGAAAACCGGTAAGTTGGCGGCTCATAAGTACTCGTCACCTCACATATACGCCGCTCACATGAATTTCACATAACAAATAGTCTGGGGTTCCTAATTCCCTCAAGTCAAAGTTAGACACAACACTTACCTTGCTCTGAAGGCCACTTAATTCTCAATCACAGCTTTTCCTCTAGAAATCACCTCCAAACCATTCGTATCTATTCAAAAATGACTCAATAATATCAAATATTGCTAAAGGAATCAATTATATTGCATAAATTAAATTTCCCAAATTTTTCTCCAAAAAGTCGAAAATGGACCCGTTTGGTCAAAACCCGAGGTTCGGACCAAAATCCATTTACCCATTCACCCCCGATCTCGGATATATAATTTGTTTTGGAATCCGACCTCAAATCGAGGTCTAAATCCCCAAATTTCCGAAATCCCTAGTTTCTACCCAAATTTTCTAATTCTACCATGAAAATTCTACATTTTAGGTTGAAAATTCATGAAATGTAATGGGTAATTGAAAGAAAATAGTTTAGAATCACTTACCAACACTTTGGGGAAGAAATTAACTCTTGAAAATTGCCTCTAGCCCGTTTGTTTTTATGAAATTCGGAAAAATGGCTTATTCCCGTTCTTGATTCTGTTTTATGCACTAGGCGACAGTGTGCATCACATTCGCGAAGAGTATCGGCTGCCAAGCCTTTGCGTTCGCGATACCTTGCTCGTGTTCGTGATGGTTACTACCCCCTGGCCTTCGCGTTCGCGAGACATGGCTCGCGTTCACGATGAAGGAATGACGACGATCGACTCTTCCCCAGGTGTGCCTAACACTACGCGTTCGCGAGGAGCTGGTCGCGTTCGCGAAGGGTAACACCCCCATCGCTTCGCGTTCGCGACAAAGACTTCGCGTTCGTGAAGAAGAAAACTTTAGCTGCCCAGTTTACTCTTAGCGTTCGTGAGAGTACCTTCGCGAACGCGAAGAAGGACATGCCAGAACACCAGAATATGCAGAAAACCAGATTTTCCCAAGTCCAAAACATCTCGTGGCCTATCCGAATATCACCCGAGCCCTCGGGGCTCCAAACCAAACATGCACATAAGTCTAAAAATATCATACAAACTTTCTCGCGTGATCCAATCGACAAAATAACACCTAGAACTACGAATTTAGCACCAAGTCTAATGAAATTCTCAAGAACACTTTAAATTTTCAATTTTCTCAACTGTACGTCCGAATCACGTCAAACTAACTCAGTTTCTCACAAATTTTATAAATAAGTCATAAATATTATATTGGACCTATACCGGGCTCCGGAACTAAAATACGGACCCGATATCAACAAGGCCAAACATCAACCAATTCTTAAAAATAATTAAATTTTTAAACTTTTAATTTTCATCAAAATTTTATAACTCCAGCTAGGGACCTCCGAATTCGATTTCGGCCATACGCCCAGGTCCCATAATTCGATACGGACCCACCGGGATCGCCAAAATATGGATCCGGGTCGTTTACTAAAAATGTTGACTGAAGACAACTAAAATAAACTTTTAAGGAAAGAATTCTTATTTTCATCAATTTTCAACATAAAAGCTTTCTGGAAACATGCCTGGATTGCGCACGCAAATCTAGGAGGGTAAAAATGAGATTTTAAAGGCTTAAGAGCGCAAAATCGAGTTCTAAAACATAAGATGACTTTTTGGATCATTACATTCTCCACCTCTAAAACAACCATTTGTCCTCGAACGGACATAGAAAAGTACCTGGGATGGTGAAAAGGTGGGGAAATCTACTCCGCATATCGGACTCGGACTCCCAAGTAGCTGCCTCAACAGGCTGACCTCTCTACTGCACTCGAACTGAAGGGTAACTCTCTGATCTCAACTGGCGAACTTGCCGATCCAGAATAGCTACCGGCTCCTCCTCATAAGTCAAATCTTTGTCCAATTGAACTGAGCTGAAATCTAACACATGGGATGGATCACCATGATATTTCCGAACCATGGATACATGAAACACCAGATGAACCGCTGATAAACTAGGTGGTAATGCAAACCTGTAGGCTACTTCCCCCACCCTGTCAAGAATTTCAAAGGGTCCTATATACCTAGGGCTCAACTTGCCCTTCTTTCCGTACCTCATTACACCTTTCATAGGTGAAACCCGAAGCAATACTATTTCTCCAACCATGAATGCAATACCACGAACTTTATGGTCGGCATAACGCTTTTGCCTAGACTGAGCTGTGCGAAGTCGATCTTGAATAACCTTGACCTTATCCAAGGCATTCTGTACCAAATCATTACCTAACAACCAAGCCTCTCCCGGTTCAAACCATCCAACTGGCGAATGGCATCGCCTTCCGTATAATGCCTCATATGGAGCCATCTGAATGATCGACTGGTACCTATTATTATAAGCAACCTCCGTAAGTGGCAAGAATTGATCCCAAGAACCTCCAAAGTCTGTAACACAAGCGCGTAGCATATCTTCCAATATCCGAATAGTGCGTTCTGACTGTCCATCTGTCTGTGGATGAAATGTTGTACTCAACTCAACCCGCGTGTCCAACTCACGTTGTACAACCCTCCAGAAGTGTGAAGTGAACTGTGTACCTCAATTAGAAATGATAGACATGGGCACACCGTGAAGGCGGACAATCTCACGAATCTAAATTTTAGCTAACCGCTCTGAAGAATAGGTAACTGCCACTGGAATGAAATGTGTTGACTTGGTCAACCTGCCCACAGTGACCCAAATTGCGTCAAATTTTCTCTGAGTCTGTGGGAGCCCAACAACAAAATCCGTAGTGATACGCTCCCACTTTCATTCAGGAATTTCTATTTTCTGAAGCAAACCATCAGGTCTCTGATGCTCGAACTTAACTTGCTGACAATTCAGGCACCGAGCTATATATGCAACTATATCCTTCTTTATTCTCCACGACCAATAATGTTGCCACAAATCTTGATAGATTTTGGCGGCACCTGGATGAATAGAATACTTGAAACTGTGTGCCTCTTCCAGAATTAATTCACGAAGCTCATCCACATTAGGCACACATATATGACCCTGCATTCGCAGAACTCCATCCTCCCCCACAGAAACCTGTTTGGCATCACTGTGCCGCACTGTGTCCTTAAGGACAAGTAAATGAGGATCATCATACTGTCGCTCTCTGATGCGCTCATATAAAGAAGACCGAGCGACTATGCAAGCTAAAACCCGACTGGGTCCTGAAACATCTAAACTCACAAATTGATTAGCCAAAGTCTGAACCTCTGCAGCTAACGTCCTCTCACCAATTGGATTATATGCAAGGCTGCCCATACTCACAATCTTTCTACTGAAAGCATCGGCCACCACATTGGCCTTTCCGGGGTGATACAAAAATGGTGGTATCATAGTCTTTCATCAACTCCAATCATATTCTCCGCCTCAAATTGAGATCTTTTGTTTGAACAGATACTGTAGGCTATGATGATCAATGAATACCTCACATGGCACGCCGTAAAGATAGTGCCTCCAAATCTTCAGCGCGTGAACAATGGCTGCCAGCTCTAGATCATGAACAGGGTATTTCTTCTCATGAACCTTCAGCTGCCGCGAAACATATGCAATAACCTTGAGACCCTGCATTAATACCTCACCCAAACCAATATGAGATGCGTCACAATATACTGTATAAGATCCTGAACCTGTGGGTACACCAATACCGGCGTCGTAGTCAAAGTTGTCTTAAGCCTCTGAAAGCTCGCCTCACACTCGTCTGACCACATGAACGGGACACCTTTCTGGGTCAGTCTGTTCAATGGGCTTGCTATAGATGAAAACCCTTCTACGAACCGACGATAATAACCTACTAAATCCAGGAAACTCCGGATCTCTGTAACTGAAGTAGGTCTATGACAATTCTGAACAGCCTCAATCTTCTTAGGATCCACCTTTATGCCTTCTGCCGATACAACATGCCCCAAAAAGGCAACTGAGTCTAACCAAAACTCACATTTTGAAAATTTGGCATATAACTGATTATTCTTCAAAGTCTGAAGCACACTTTGAAGATGCTGCCCATGCTCCACTCGGTTGCTGGAGTAAATCAAGATATCATCAATGAATATAACCACAAAAGAACTCAAATAGGGCTTGAACCCCCGATTCATCGAATCCATAAGTGTAGTTGGGGCGTTGGTAAGCCCAAATGATATTACTAGGGATTTGTAATGCCCATACCTAGTCCGAAAAGCTGTCTTAGGGACATCAGATGCACTAATCTTCAATTGATGGTAACCAGACCTCATAATTATTTACCCGAATTAACGAGTCACATTTAACACCACCTGGGCGGGCACCTATCTCGTAGGTTAAAATTCAATAATTACAACACGAATTTGGCAAGTATGCACAGAGAATTTCATACAAGAATTTTCAATTAGGCCTAAAAAGCATGACTCCCTATTATTGCTATAGTACAACTTTAATTTCACAAGGGAGAACTTAAACACAAGAATTTTGCTCACAAGGATCTCATCCTTATATAATTTTCACTGCAGCTCGTAGCCCAGTTTAAACATATCAATTTATATTAAAGTATGAGGATCTCGTCCTCAGTTCCGAATCACAAGTAATATGCACATCGTGCCAATCAAATATTTCCATTTTCTTCTTTAAAAAAATTTCGGTTACACCAAATCACAACGCATAATGAACCCCATACCGGTAGGGCATATAATTCACAATTTATAATTAATTATCCGGAAATTATATCAAAACTTACCGAAATGGGTAACAAAAAGCCACATTTAGCCTCACAGCTCTTATTAGTGACCAACATGGAATGATAGGCGTAGTTATATCCATAGAACCTCTCAACAGGAGTAAACACATAAGTAGATTATAGAATCACGAAGCTCACTCATAAGTGGAGCACAATAGGAGGACTCGTTTCGATACTCAGAACCGAATCAAGTTAAGGAAATTATTCCTTTATATTAAATCGAAGTCGTACCTGTAATGACACCATCTGATGTAGCGACCTCTACCATACCATAAAACAAATATAGCAACGGCTGGGTCTCCACCTGTAAGACGCCTTCTACCCGCCTATCCTCTACCCTTAACTGATCGTGTGGGTGGTGTAGTAACTGCAATGGGGCACGTAGCCTGAGTGCTTTGATGAAATATATCTCTCCCAAGTTTGGGACAATTTTCTCATGATGTGCCTGGTATCGCGGTATTCATAACAACCCCTTTGCAGTTTTGGCTGCTCATATTGAGTCTGTGCCAGATAACTATAATAACCATTTGTAGGAACTCATGTCGGTGGTGCATTAAAAGAACTTACTGGAGCACCCCGGGTAATCTATGTGCAAACTGGGCTGGCCGACTGCCCGAGCCCCTGCCATAATGATTTTTACCTGCAGAGTAGAATCCACTGAATCCCCCAGAACTTCGAGACATCTTGGTCTCCTTATCTTAGCAATTTTTACCACTAGCGGAAATGAAGTATTAGCCTGTAGCTCCCGAGTTGTACAAAATTTTATGATTATAATTGGGTCCTTCAATGAGTCTGTGGACTCGCTCTCTGGCTGTAGGAAGCAAAGTAGGAATATGACGGGCTAACTCATTGAACCTAATGGCATATTATGACACCGTCATGGTGACCTGACGCAACAGTTCAAACACTATACGCCACGCATTACAGAGAGTCCGAGAACAAACTTTTTTAAAAGCGTTTCTGAGAACTGAGCCAAGTGGGCGGTGTTGTATTGGCTGGTCTGCCCTCTTCATAGGCTTGCCACGGATACTTGTGCAGAATTATCTCTCCCAAGGCCAATTTCTTCTTTTGTTATGCTAACTTAATACTATTGAGCTGACCCATTTCCTAACATACTCTTTGATTCTTCTCAGAGGTAACCCTTACCCCTATTTATACACAACGATTACAAAAGTAGAGCTCCATACAGACAAATCTTGGCACGGACCACATAGTCCAGAATCTCTTCAACCACTGTACTTCCTCCGAAGCACCCCAAAATATGCAACCATGGAGTCCACACTGAGTAGACCTTCTGTAAATTTAAAGTTGTTTCTCTAACTCCTTGGGTACTGAAGTATAGAATTATTAAGTAGGCGGACATACCGCAAGTCCCAACCTTATCCTCTATAAAATCTCTGGCCTTAAACATGTGTAAATTTGTTTTGGGGGAACCTTTCAGTACCACATATATGCATTTCAGGCCACAATTGATATAACACATGACCCCGCAATCCATCCATAGATAGTGGACTCCCCCACTCGACGCGAAATCATAGTTTACCATGCCCGATGATCCATAATCTTCACAGCTCGTATAAATCAACCAGATGCCAAGGTCCGTTGTACCCCCACATGATTCACAGGGTGGTCTCTCAATGCGCCCGCATCTTCAGTTGGAACCATATGTTGAGACAATGTTTGAGCATCTATGGCTTTCTCGTAGTCTATCTGCGGCATCACGAACCGTTGACGCACCACTGATACCGAGTGCGCAATGTCATACACGAGTGGATACAAAGAAATACGAGATATATGTTTCAAGCTAAATCAATGTCGCACGATAAGGAATGAAAGAAATGATATTGTTCCTAAACTTCATAGCCTCTGAGAGATAAGTACAGGCGTCTCTGTACCGATCCTTCAGACTCTACTAAGCTTGCTCGTGACTCGTGAGACCTAGGCAACCTAGTGCTCTGATACCAACTTGTCACGACCCAGAATTCCCACCGTCGGGACCATGATGGTGCCTGACATTTCACTTGCTAGGCAAGCCAACATTAGAGAATCATAAAACCAAATCCTTATTTCTATTCAGCAAAGAACAATAATTAGCTAAGATAAAATATGATAAGTGCGGAATAATATAAAATTTTCCTTAATTACTACCACCCGGATCTGGAGTCACAATTCACGAGCTTTCTAGAATTCATTACAAGTAATAGTCTGAAAGAAATACAATGGTGTGGATGAAAGAAACAGTAAAACTGAAAAGATAGACGGGGACTTCAAGGTCTGTGAACGCCGACAGATCTACCTTGAGTCTCTGGATATTGGGTCCAACAACTAAAATCTCGATCAACCCGAGCCGGTACCAAAATTTACACGAAAAGTGTAGAGTACAGTATCAGTACAACCGACCCCATGTACTAGTAAGTGTCGAGCCTAACCTCGACGAAGTAGTGACGAGGCTCAGGCAAGGCACCTACAAATCAACCTATGCAATTTAACAATGTATATACAAATAACAGTAATGAAGAATTAGACAGGCGATATCGGGAAGGGGAAACATGCTGGGAGAAATATGAGATAAAGAACTACAGGAGAATGATAACTGGAACAACCAATATATTATGAATCAACAGGAACACGAATACAGTAAAGGAAAAATATACGGCATCATCCTTCGTGCTTTTACTCTCAATCTCACTATAAAATAAATAGAAACGGCACGGCATCACCCTTTGTGCATTAACTCTCATATCATGGCATAGCATCACCCTTCGTGCATTAACACTCACAATATGGCACGGCATCACCCTTCGTGCTTTTACACTCACAATATGTCACAACATCACCCTTCGTGTATTAACACTCACAATATGGCACGACATCACTCTTCATGCATTAACACTCACAATATGGCACGACATCACCCTTCGTGCATTAACACTCACAATAAGGCACGACATCACCCTTCGTGCATTAACACTCACAATATGGCACGACATCACCCTTCGTGCATTAACACTCACAATAAGGCACGACATCACCCTTCGTGCATTAACACTCTCCCTTACCATAATGCAATGAACAATTAACAACGGGGAGATAGAATAACATGTACAAGCCTTACTTTAATATTTGGTTCCACAATATCAATCTCAACTTTGAAATAAATACTCAATTATCACTAGAAGATCCATAAATATGATAAGAACGATCAATTTGACAACACTAGTCTAAACACGTAACAATTATGCATAGGAAAGAGACAATATAAGATAAATGGGAGGAAAACAGGGAAAATCGGTAAGTTTGTGGCGCATAAGTACTCGTCACCTCACATATACGCCACTCACATGAATTTCACATAACAAATAGTCTGGGGTTCCTAATTCCCTTAAGTCAAAGTTAGACACAACACTTACCTTGCTTCGAAGGCCACTTAATTCTCAATCACAGCTTTTCCTTTAGAATTCACCTCCAAACCACTCGTATATATTCAAAAATGACTCAATAATATCAAATATTGCTAAAGGAATCAATTATATTGCATAAAATAAATTTCCCAAATTTTCCTCCAAAAAGTCGAAAATCGACCCCGGGCCCGTTTGGTCAAAACCCGAGGTTCGACCAAAATCCATTTACCCATTCACCTCCGATCCCGGATATATAATTCGTTTTGGAATCCGACCTCAAATCGAGGTCTAAATCCCCAAATTTCTGAAATCCCTAGTTTCTACCCAAACCTCTAATTCTATTATGAAAATTCTAGATTTTAGGTTGAAAATTCATGAAATGTAATGGGTAATAGAAAGAAAATGGTTTAGAATCACTTACCAACACTTTGGGGAAGCAATTAACTCTTGAAAATCGCCTCTAGCCCGTTTGTTTTTATGAAAGCTGGAAAAATGGCTTATTCCTGTTCTTGATTCTGTTTTATGCACTGGGCCACAGTGTGCATCGCATTCGCGATGAGTATCGGCTGTCAAGCCTTCGTGTTCGCGATACCTTGCTCGTGTTCGCAATGGTTACTACCCCCTAGCCTTCGCGTTCGCGAGACATGGCTCGCATTCAGGATGAAGGAACAACCAACCCCCCCTCCCCAGGTGTGCCTAACACTATGCGTTCGTGAAGGGTAACGCCCTCATCGCTTCGCGTTTGTGACAAAGACTTCGCGTTCGTGAAGTAGAAAACTTCAGCTGCCCAGTTTACTCTTCGCGTTCGCGAGAGTACCGTCGTGAACGCAAAGAAGGACATGCCAGAACACCAGAATCTATAGAAAACCAGATTTTCCCAAGTCCAAAACATCTCGTGGCCTATCCGAAACTCACCCGCGCCCTCGGGGCTCGAAACCAAACATGCACAGCAACTGATAGTACAAATCATGAGCTTCTAAGAATAGAGTATACCACGCGAAAATGAAATAAATACATAGTCGATTTGAATAATACATAAACAGAGCTTTTATAAATCTAAGGCTACCATGAATAAGAAACAGCTACAATAGGAACGCAGGTACATCTTCAAATCCCGCAACCATCGAGCACAGCAACAACAACAACCAACATATGCACGCAATGTGTAGAAGTGTAGTATCGGTACAACTGACCCCATGTACTGAGTAAGTAACAAACCTAGCCTTAGGTTGAAAGTAGTGACGAGCTTCTACCAAGGTCGGGTCCAAAACCACTAGTCCACAACAGTCCATAACAATATAAAGCAAATAATACCAGAAGTAACTCAGAGATAAAATGCTCAGCCAAATCATGATTTAAAAAAAAATATTCTTCCTTTCAAGTACATCAGTGAAAAACCCAAATCGTTTACCGAAATTTCCAAAAATATGAATAAGTTTGAAAGCAATAATTTTCCCAAAATCCGTTCAATAATAAATGATATGTTTCATTTTCTTTCTAGATAACCCGTGTAAAACAAATTCATCACTATGCCAATCTGTCAACATGTGTGAGAAATCATGAATAATGTGATACCGTACATCGTGAGAAAAACACATCTCTATGCATATATGTCATGTGTGCATGTCAATGCAATGTATCTCAGAGATTGTACTCATGTACTCATACTCTTAGAGTACTAAATCTCACTGTCTCGCATTCTCTCTCACTATGCTCAGCACACTCAATCACTCAGCGCTAAACAATATCTGCTGCGGCGTGCAGCCCGATCCTTGTTTATAGTCGACTGTGCTCACTGGGGGTGTATACAGACTCATGAGGGGCTCCTACAGCCCAAGCGCTATAAGCACGGACAACTCATATGCTGCACGGACAACTCACGTCCAATAATATCATATCTGGATCCGCACGGACAACTCACGTACTGCACGGACAACTCACGTGCTATAATAATATCTGGATCCGCACGGCCAACTCACGTGCAATAGTATAATATATGTATCCACACGGCCAACTCACGTGCAATAGTATAATATATATATAAAGCCAACATGGCCTACTGCGGGCGGGCAGCCCCGATCCACATAAACATTCTCACAATCAGGCCCTCGGCCTCATTCAGTCATCAATCTCTCTAGTCTCTCTCTCATGGGCTCACAATATCATGAAAATAGCCCAAAAATGATGATATGATGTATCAATAAATAATAACAGAGACTCAGATATGATATGTAATGACATGAATATTACTGAGTATAATTTTCAATTTAAAACAGATAATTCACAGCAATATGACCTTTATGGGTCCCAATAATACTGGCACATAGCCTCTACATGATTTTTAATATGCTTTTCAGCTCAATTTCTTTAACACATAAAACCGTATGGAAAATGCCAAGATTATTTAACTACAAAATTCAACAGAAATAATTATGTCACAATTTTTATAGTGCACGCCCACACGCCCGTCACCTCCCAACAATTCACATAATACATATATTCAGGGTCCATACCCTCAACTCCAAGATTAGAATAGTTACTTACCTCAAAACATGAAATAATTTACTCTGCTATGCCTTTGCCTCGCAAATCGGCCTCCGAATGCCTCGAATCTAGTCACAAATAATTCGTTTCAGTCAATGAAAATTATTGGAATTAATTCCATAAGAAAATACTAATTTTCCATAAAAATCCGAAATTTAACTCAAAAATAGCCCGTGGGACCCACATCTCGGAACCCGACAAAAGTTACAAAATTCGGAAGCCCATTCAACCACGAGTCTAACCATACCAATTTTACCAAAATCCAACCTTAACTCAACCCTCAAATCTACAAATCTTATTTCCAAATTTCTAAGTTCTAATCTCCGATTTACACCTCAAAATCATGTAATCTAGTCGGATTATTCAATGATAATTAAATATTATGGAGTAGAAATGATCACAAGGGACTTACCTCAAGTTTTCCTTGAAAATCTATCAAAAATCGCCTCTCCTCAAGCTCCAATTTGTCAAAAATGGCGAATGGGATGAAGTCCCTGCTTTATAATTCTGCCTAGACTGCCTCGATCTTGGCCTTCGATCGAGGTCCTCATTCCTAGGTCTCGGTCCTGGGCCTCGCCCTCGACCCTAGCCTTCAATCATGTCTTCAACCCTGCCTTCGATCGTGGCCCTCAACCCTGGGCTCGATCGTGGCTTTGATCCTGATCCTTGACCCTGCCTTTGATCGTGATCCTCGAATCTGCCTTCGATCATGGCCCTCGACCCTGGGCTCGATCGTGGCCCTCGACTCTGGGCTCGATTTATTTGGGCTCGATTCAGGGTTCGATTTTTCGGGCTCGATTCTCGCCGAAGAAATTTCCAACATAAGGAAATTGCAGCAGCTGTTGTAGTTTAATTTTTGATCTGTTAACCATCCGAAACTCATCCGAGGCCCTCGTGACCTCAACCAAATATACCAACAAGTCCTAAGACATCATACGAACTTAGTCGAATCCTCAAATTACCTCAAACAACGCTAAAACCATGAATTACGCCCCTTGAACTTTGAAACTTTCCATTTCTACAAACAATGTCGAAACCTATCAAATCACGTCCGATTGACCTCAAATTTTGCACACAAGTCATAAATGATATAACAGACCTATTAAAATTTCAGAATCGGATTTCGACCCCGATATCAAAAAGTCAACCCCCGGTCAAACTTCCCAAAATTCAATTTTTGACATTTCAAGCCTAATTCCACTACGGACCTCCAAATAATTTTCCGTACACGCTCCTAAGTCCAAAATCACCATACCAATCTATTGGAATTATCAGAATTAAATTCTGAGGTCGTTTACATATAAGTCAATATCCGGTCAACTATTTCAACTCAAGCTTCCAACATGAAAATTCATTCTTCCAAGCTAACTCCGAAATACCTTAACCGACAATTCACACAAGTCATAATACCTCGTAGGAAGTTATTCAAGATTTCAAATAATTGAAAGGAACGTAATTTCTCAAAATGACCGGTCGGGTCGTTACAATCTCCCCCACTTAAACATACGTTCATCCTCGAACGTGCCAAGAGTTATTCTTAACCTTCAAATCTTTATTCCACCTTACCACGCACATACCCGGGGGTGATCTCATGTCACCCTATTTTATATAGGAGTGACCACACAACATAACTGAATATCATTCATTTAACATTAGCCCAAAAACCTTGGAGCCAAATTTCTAACATCTAGAATTCTTTTCAAGACCCGAATCTCACATCTACACATTGTATAAGCCTGAACAAGTTGTATCAAGCCATAGCCATAACCCCAGATATAATCACATTGAATACTACACAACACACATGCTCGCAGCACCATTCCCGATCATAATAATTATTCCAAACCAACCAAGTGCAAGTATTAAACCTCATATCAAGCCAAACCTCGTTCCAAAACCTTCGTACACTGCTGATAATAAAAGAAACATGCAAAAATCTCATGACCCCTTATCAGAGCAACAAGTCATGGAGCTCTCTCGCCCCAACTAGAACCATAATCACTTTTTCAACTGACTTTCAATATTATCCTCCCGAATATACCGTAATCAAACCTGATAGTAGCCATTCTAGGTCCAATGACCTTATATAATTAAATACAACTATCCCACAGACACGCCACATCAATATAACTCAAGCCACAACTGCGCAATCCGTGTACCCAAATATGGGAGACGTCTCAAGGAAGAGAATCATATTGCAAATTCAACAAGCACCACCACAATTGCAATGTTACACCCAACTCCTCAAACTTCGTGAAGCTGTAGGTGTATGTGCACAATTGTAGAGGAAGAAAATTAATGAATCAGATAAAGTATCATAGAAATAAAATTTCCACACACGGCATGGACGACTCACGTGCCAATAATATGAATCGCCGGGCATGGTCACGGGCCTCCAGTCCCAGCATATCATACATGAGCAATTAAACAAGTACACTTGTATATGATAATGAAATAAGATTCTCATGCTCCTGGACTAGTATAAATAACACGCCATAGTGTAAGCATGTGCAAAGTCTACTATCACACTTCAAATCGGCAATTTAACGCAGAAATAGTAACTACCCCGTTTATTCAAGGAAATTAGCTTCTTTGTAACCTCAAATGTAGCCCAGATAGTTTTCAACAAAGGTATGAACATGAGAAACATTATAACTTTATGCTTGACAGTCAACTCTAGGCATATCATAGCCTAAGCATTCTTTCGAGTATGAATACATGCCCTGATGCTCGCAGATTGGCTCAAACCTCACATATATGCACACTTATAGCGCGTAGCTATCACAAATAATTAACGCAACTAGTGCCTCCACTGAGTTTAAAGAAAATACTCATCTCAAACAGGCCGCAACCCGATAGAATATACTTCTGAGAACTCCTAATCTCCAAATTCATCAAATACATGAATCACCGTAACTGATCTCAACTCCAGCACTAGAATGACTAACACATCTTCCATTCACGATCTTCCCATAAGGAATACTTTCATAATTCTTTCGTGCCACATAGCAATAATTTGAATATCAATAGTCTATCAACCAGGTGAGTACTACAATACCAATAAACATCCGTAAGTCAAAACACAATGCACCTTTTGAAATGCGCACCCTTCTCGGGGATTACCGAATAATTATAATATTCATCTAATTATCTTAAATTGACCATTCTGTCCAAAATTCGCGATCTTCCTTTCAAGAATGAATTGCCACCTTATACATGTAAATCTTAATCCCGCGCCACATACCACATCTATCATGTCATCATGTGACAAGCACGAGAATCTCATTATCAACTTTGGGTAACCAGTAAATTACATACCCGGTCATTCAGTAACCTTCATCTTGCTTCCTTCCAGATGGAATTCATAATACACAACACATTCCCTACACCGGTAGAATATATCCGATTCAACCCATGGTAGAAACCATTAAGAACACTTTGAAATCTATTTGCACATAACCAAGCTATCAGAACTAAATCCCTATAACTCCACCAAGCAACACAAGTTGCTAAATCCGAGAGTATTGCCACAAAACACCCGTAAAGCATCACCTCATCATAAGAACTAAAAGAACCGAGCATACCATTACCATACTGATCCAGCATGTTACCCATTTGTCCTATTTTCTCCGAGTTTCTTCTGGATTATCCTCAAGTTGCCATTTCTTCTTGTCAGAACACCACTACTTTACCCAGAGCTCACTACAAGACATCCTAACATAAAACTACACCGCCTTAAGGCCCATAAGCCATTGTATTCTTCTTAAGCACCTCCATAAATACCACAACTGTAACACTCACTCTGAAAATACCTTATGCGAATTTAAAATTGTTCCTCTTTCCTTTCTTATACTGAAATGTAGAATTCATAGTCAAACAGAATTACCGCACGCCCCGATACCATCCAATGTAAGTAACCGATTCTAGTGATATACAAATTCAAAAAAAATTCAATTTTCACATATACATTTTGAATCCATTAAAACCCTCTCGAGAGTCATCCACTCTACTCAAACCTAATTTACTCCGCCCCAAACGGGTCGAAAGATATGTGCTCCTTTAGCATGATCAACACTCAAAGAAGTAACCCTGCCTTAACACGACCGATCAAATTCATACTTCGTGCGCACTACATCCTTCAAATTAACAACTTAATCATTCCACAATTTTCATATTTTCATAAAGTTCAATGCAACCCGTGTCCAGGTATTTACTTACCCAAGTCATCCTCGATCTCTACCTCTGTAAGTCATAACTAACCCACAAGTATGCCTCAAACCAAAACTAAAATTTAACATATATCCATGAAATTGAATTGTCAATAGCAAACTCCCCTACTTGGCTCAAAGCCATAGAACAAAACACTCGATAACTCATAATACCCATACTTCATTACTGCCATAATACTGCAGTTAGTTCAACGAAAATGCTTCTAAATCTTATGCAACACCCACCATAAAATACCTCAATCATCCGCTAAGTTAGCATTTATTCTCGCGACAATCAAGTCAAATTTTCTCAACCCGATTCAAATTCAAATCTCAACACATACGCCCCGTTGGTAGAAAAGAAACTCTCTATTTACATCATAAGGAACACACCTACATAGATTACTGTGCATGAGATAACCCACCTGCTTAGTCTCAAATTGGCATCTTGTTATACCCTTTCGCAGCCACAATTACTATGAAATCACTTAATCTTTCTGAGTCCAAACTCATTAACCAGATACGAGAATTTAATTTTTCCCAAAATTTAACAATCACGAAAGATCATTCAAAACATTCACACTCGAGACTGTACGTCACATCAAAACGAAAATCAACCACCCAATGGCCTTTTTTTACATTTCAAGGAAACACTTTTTGTCACATTCAAATCGTCTCAACACATCCCGCAGTTACATCAAACTCATCATAAAGCCATTTCACCGCTCATCGAGCCACAAATTCCACTGTAGGGTCATTACCGGACATATAAGTCCAATTGTATAGGTTACAACTGAAGCTACCGAGCTCAAGCTACGGTCTAACCATGGCCTCAAGTCCTCCAGACTGGCCCATCACCAAAACATAGAATACTCACCTCGAACCTCGTTCATAGAATCACAAGCCGGTGATGCACAGCTGATACCGAGCGCTCATGTGCGCATACGCATATGTGGAAGGAATTCAAAGAGTTATGTTCCAAGCTGAATCAATTCCGCACGATAAGGAAAGAAAGATGGGAAGTATATATCCTAAATGCCCTGTAGGCTCTCGAAGATAAGTATGGACATCATCATACCGATCCGCAAGACTCTACTAAATACTTGCTCATGACTTGTAGAACCTATGAACCTAGGGCTCTGATACCACCTTGTCACGACCCAAAATCCAACTAGTCGTGATGGCACCTAACCCAACCCGCTAGGTAAGCCAACTTTCAATTATCCAATTTCAAATAAAAATTATTAAAGTAATTTAAATGAATAAAGATCTTAATCTTATACACCCCCAAGAACTGGTAGTACAAATCATGAGCTTCTAAGAATAGAGTATACCGAGCGAAAATAAAATAAATACATAGTCTGTTTAAATAATACATAAACAGAGCTTTTATAAATCTAAGGCTACCATGAACAAGAGGCAGCTACAACAGGAACGCATGTACATCTTCAAATCCTGCAACCATCAAGCACAGCAACAACAACAACCAACATCTGCACGCAATGTGTAGAAGTGTAGTATCGGTACAACTGACCCCATGTACTGAGTAAGTAACAAACCTAGCCTTAGGTTGAAAGTAGTGACAAGCTTCTACCAAGGTCGGGTCCAAAACCACTAGTCCACAACAGTCCATAACAACATAAAGCAAATAATACCAGAAGTAACTCAGAGATAAAATGCTCAGTCAAATCATGATTTCAAAAATAATAGTTCTTTCTTTCAAGTACATCAGTGAAAAACCTAAATCGTTTACCGAAATTTTCAAAAATATGAATAAGTTTGAAAGTAATAATATTCCCAAAATCCGTTCAATAATAAATGATATGTTTTATTTTCTTTTCAGAAAATCCATGTAAAATAAATGCATCACTATGCCCGTCTGTCAATATATGTCAGAAATCATGAATAATGTGATACCGTATAGCATGAGAAAAACACATCTCTATGCATATATGTAATGTGTGCATGTCAATGCAATGTATCTCAGAGATTGTACTCATATACTCACACTCTCAGAGTACTCAATCTCACTGTCTCGCATTCTTTGTCACTATGCTCAGCACACTCAATCACTCAGCGCTATACAATACCTATTGCGGCATGCAACCCCATCCCTGTTTATAGTCGACTGTGCTCACTGGGGGTGTGTACAGACTCATGAGGGGCTCCTACAGCCCAAGCGCTATAAGCACGGATAACTCACGTGCTGCACGGACAACTCACGTGCTATAATATCATATCTGGATCCGCACGAATAACTCACGTGTTGCAAGGACAACTCACGTCCTATAATAATATCTGGATCCGCACGACCAACCCACGTGATGCACAGCCAACTCACGTGCAATAGTATAATATATGTATCCGCACGGCCAACTCACGTGCAATAGTATAATATATATAAAGCCAACATGACCTGCTGCGGGCGGGTAACCCCGATCCACATAATAATCCTCACAATCAGGCCCTCGGCCTCATTCAGTCATCAATCTCTCTAGTCTCTCTCTCATGGGCTCACAGTGTCATGAAAATAGCCCAAAATAATGATATGATGTATCAATAAATAATAACATAGACTCAGATATGATATGTAATGACATAAATATGACTGAGTATAATTTTCAATTTAAAATAAATAATTCACAGCAATATGACCTCTGTGGGTCCCAATAATACTGGCACATAGCCTCTACATGATTTTTAATATGCTTTTCAGTTCAATTTCTTTAACACATAAAACCGCATGAAAAATGCCAAGATTATTTAACTACAAAATTCTACAGAAACAATTATGTAATAATTTCTATAGTGCACGCCCACACGCCCGTCACCTAGCATGTGCGTCACCTCCCAACAATTAACATAATACATATATTCAGGGTTCATACCCTCAACTCCAAGATTAGAATAGGTACTTACCTCAAAACGTGAAATGCTTTACTCTGCTATGCCTTTTCCTCGCAAATCGGCCTCCTAATACCTCGAATCTAGTCATAAATAATTCGTTTCAGTCAAAAATAATTATTGGAATTAATTTCATAAGAAAATACTAATTTTCCATTAAAATCCAAAATTTAGCTCAAATATTGCCCGTGGGACCCACGTCTTGGAACCCGACAAAAGTTACAAAATCCGGAAGCCCATTCAACCACGAGTCTAACCATACCAAGTTTACCAAAATCTAACCTCAACTCAACCCTCAAATCTACAAATCTTATTTCCAAATTTCTAAGTTCCAGTCTTCGATTTACACCTCAAAATCATGTAATCTAGTCGGATTATTCAATGATAATTCAATATTATGGAGTAGAAATGATCACAAGGGACTTATCTTAAGTTTTTCTTGAAAATCTATCAAAAATCGCCTCTCTTCAAGCTCCAATTTGTCAAAAATGGCGAATGGGACGAAGTCCCTCCTTAATAATTCTGCCCAGACTGCCTCGGTTTTGCCTCGATCTTGGCCTTCGATTTTGGCCTTCGATCGAGGTCCTCGATCCTGGGTCTCGGTCCTGGCCTCGATCCTGGGCCTCGATCATGGTCCTCGACCCTGGCCTTCGATCATGTCTTCGACCCTGCCTTCGATCGTGGCCCTCGACCCTGGGCTCGATCGTGGCTTCAATCCTGATCCTCGACCCTGCCTTCGATCCTGATCCTCGACTCTGCCTTCGATCTTGATCCTCGACCCTGCCTTCGATCGTGGCCCTCAACCCTGGGTTCGATCCTGGCCCTCGGCTCTGGGCTCGATTTATTTGGGCTTGATTCTGTGGGCTCGATTCTCGTAGAAGAAATTTCCAACATAAGGAAATTGCAGCAGTTGTTGTAGTTCAATTTTTGATCCGTTAACCATCCGAAACTCACCCCAGGCCCTCGGGACCTCAATCAAATATACCAACAAGTCCTAAAATATCATACGAACTTAGTCGAATCTTCAAATCACCTCAAACAACGCTAAAACCATGAATTACGCCCCAATTCAAGTCTATTGAACTTTGAAACTTTCCATTTCTACAAACAACGCCGAAACCTATAAAATCACGTCTGATTGACCTCAAATTTTGCACACAAGTCATAAATGATATAACAGACCTATTAAAATTTTCAAAATCGGATTTCGACCCCGATATCAAAAAGTCTACCCCCGGTCAAGCTCCCCAAAATTTAATTTTCGGCATTTCAAGCCTAATTCCACTACGGACCTCCAAATAATTTTCTGGACACGCTCCTAAGTCCAAAATCACCATACGGAGCTATTAGGATCATCAAAATTAAATTCTGAGGTCGTTTACATATAAGTCAATATCCGGTCAACTATTTCAACTCAAGCTTCCAAGATGAAAATTCATTCTTCCAAGCTAACTCCGAAATACCTTAAAACCAAAACCGACAATTCACACAAGTCATAATACCTCGTAGGAAGTTATTCAAGACTTCAAATAGTTGAAAGAAACGTAATTGCTCAAAACGACCCGTCGGGTCGTTACATTCTCCTAGATGTGCTTAACACTACGCGTTCGCGAGGAGCTGGTCGCGTTCGCGAAGGGTAACGCCCCCATCGCGTTCGCGACAAAGCCTTCGCGTTCGCGAAGAAGAAAACTTCAGCTGCCCAGTTTACTCTTCGCGTTCGCGAGAGTACCTTCGCGAACGCGAAGAAGGACATGCCAGAACACCAGAATCTGCAGAAAACTAGATTTTTCCAAGTCCAAAACATCTCGTGGCCTATCCGAAACTCACCTGAGCCATCGGGGCTCCAAACCAAACATGCACACAAGTCTAAAACCATCATACGAATTTGCTCGCACGATCCAATCGCCAAAATAACACTTAGAACTACGAATTTAGCACCAAATCTAATAAAATTCTCAAGAACACTTTAAAATTTCTATTTTCTCAACTGTACGTCCGAATCACGTCAAACCAACTCCGTTTCTCACCAAATTTCACAGAAAAGTCATAAATATTATGTTGGACCTATACTGGGCTCCGGAACCAAAATACGGACCTAGTATCAATAAGGCCAAACATCAACCAATTCTTAAAAATAATTAAATTTTTAGACTTTTAATTTTCATCAAAAATTCATAACTCGAGGTAGGGACCTTCGAATTCGATTCCGGGCATATGCCTAGGTCCCATAATTCGATACGGACCCACTGGGATCGTCAAAATATGGATTCAGGCCCGTTTACCAAAAATATTGACCGAAATCAACTAAAATCAACTTTTAAGGTAAATATTCTTATTTTTATCAATTTTCAACATAAAAGCTTTTCAAAAATATGCCCGGACTGTGCACGCAAATCTAGAAGGGTAAAAATAAAAAATTTAAGGCTTAAGAGCGCAGAATCGAGTTCTAAAACATAAGTTGACCTTTTGGGTCATCACAAATTCGCACATCGATTCAGACTTATAAGTTTATGAAATTTTCAATTCTATAACTCACACCAAAACATGTCAATTCAATCCGGAATAATGTCAAATTTTGTAGGTAAGTCCCAAATGATATAACAATGCTATTTCAACTCTCGGAATCTCAATCCGAGTCGATATCGATAAAGTCAAATTCACGGTCAAACTTTGGAAATCTTTAGCCTTTAGATTTCTAGTTTCCGTTAAATGGCGATAATTTGAGCTAGGGACCTCCGAATTCGATTCCGGGCGAACGCCTAAATCTCAAATCATGATACGGACTTACCGAAACTGTCAAAATACAGATCCGGGCCCGTTTGCTCAAAACGTTGACTGAAGTCAACTCAGTTGAGTTTAAAGCTCTATTTCACATTTTAATCAATTTTTCACATAAAAACTTTGCGGAAAATTTGCAAACTGCGCACGCAAGTCGAAGAATACTGAAAGGTGCTATTTGAGATTTTAGAACATAGAAATATTTATAAATTTAAAGATGACCTATCGGGTAATCAAAGAGTGGCTCTGACCAAAGTACCAAATATAAAATTTGTGATCATAATATCAGGGGCCAAATTTGGAGGGCGTGAACTTGGGTTGCCCAAGCTTGCTACTAATGCATTTTCATCTCCAATCGAGTGCCCATCTCTGCACTTCATAGGTACTAAAATTGTTTTGCTCTTTTTTTTTTTTTTTTTTTTACTCTGCAGGCCTCTGTTGTTTGGTTCTGTTACTACTTTTGTTACACCAAAAAATAGAAAAGAACTTAGATGTGTCTGGTATTTGGACCAGACATATAAATACAAATAACTTAATCATGGTATATTTAGTTTAGTTTGCGATTGTTAAGATTAAGAAGATTAGTCTGATGCAAGCACTTGGTGTGGATGAGTATTTACCACAAAACAATGTTATCATGACATATTTCAATTTATTTTTCTTGATTAACTTGAATTGTTCTAAATTGCTACTGTGACAGTTTAATTAAAGTATTATCATTTGGTATGCGGGATAAGTTGGGATAAAGTAAGAGATTAAATTTATACCATGTATCGTCAACCAAACATGGTATAAATTCAAACCCAGATTTAATACTGGATATCCTACCTTATCCCATCAAATTTGGGATTATTTTATCCCACCTCCCAGGTGGGATAAATTAGTCCAGGGATTATAATCTTGAGATTATAATCTCGGGATAATTTAGTGCGCATACTAAATGACTAGACTCCATCTATCCCGCTAGATTCCACCTAGTTACTTGTGACAATTTGATGGAGGGCGGCTGATTAGGCTGGGTTAAGGTGAAAGACTAACAGATTTTTAGTTGCAAGCTTTTGAAGAAAGAATGCATATAACACCTTAGGCAAATCTTATATCGGAAGAGAGAAAAAAATAAAGCGCTATGTAAGATAGAGTACGAGTTCATATCATACATGTGTTCAATAGTGACATAGTCTAAGAGACATATCTGTGAGGCCTACAGGGCCTAGTCGGACAATACATCTCGTGGCCTTAGGTTGTGACAAAAATAGTACCAGAACTAGACTCCCACATTATGATGGTAGGGCAAATCTCAATGATGACGCTAAATCTCTAAATGAGTCTATATGTGACACCTTGAGGACGAGCTAATGAGGATGTGTCAGTACGAAGGACTAGCAGGCTTCTAGGCTTCCAAGCTTACTAAGAAAATGTGCATATGACACCTTAGGCACATCTCACATTGGAAAGGAGAGAAACATGAAGTGCTACATAAAATAGAGCACAGGCTCACATGGTACACACGCTCGATGATGACGTAGTCTAAGGGATAAATTTGTGAGGTTTGTCGAGCCAAAGTGAACAGTACGTATTATGAGTATGGGCTGCAGTGAAAAGTATGATATGAGATCCAGACTCCAACAATACGATGTTAGGACAAACATCAACAAAAACATTAAATTCGTAAGGGGGCATATGTGACGCCCTTGATGAAGAACGAGTTGATAGCTAGGTTAAAGGAATTGTACAGAGATTAAAACAAAGGAGCTAAGAGTAAATATCATAACTAGGGAAGTTAGTGTTCCGAAGCCAAACCTAAAGAAAGGTTTATGAATATTTTTCTATTTTATTTGTTAATTATTTACTACTTACTCTAAGATAATGTAAGAACAACCATATGATATGTAATTTTCCGTAAAGGACAAAGATTGTTTGATTGCTTAATGAATATTTCAAAAATTGTTGCAAACAAGAGTATGTTTAGGGTTTTTTTTCCTTTTTCAAAAACATAATATAGATACAGATGGGACAAGTTGATCTATTTATGTTGAAGAAAAGGTAGCTGAATAAAGAAAAGGTAGCTGCTCAAAATTGAAACAACTAGAACAAATTAAAAATAGTGTACACCACTTGGAGTAAAGAATTATGTAAATTCACGTTATCTTTTATTTTCAAAAATTTCTACTACGCAATCACTTGATTATATTCTTTCTAATTAATTTGAAGTATATATGTCCTTTATTGTGATATGTGTTGTATAGGTGAGAAGGAAACCAAAAAGCCAAACGAAGAAGAACTTGTGAAGTGCTTCGTTAATCCTGTTGTGATTCATCACCCAGAGGGGCACAAAGTACCAAATTTAGGTAATTGATAAAATTCCCAGCAACAAGAAAATATAATTTATGGATTTTATATTTTTTATGAATTTTATGCTAAGTATTGTTGGAATAGAATTACGGGTTGTCGGTCGCTCAATGTGGGCTGACCTACCCGGTTAAGAAAAATAAGGTTAAAAAGTTAAAACATACAGAATAGTTACCATATGTTTTTAACCTCTACGGTTACTAACGTGATACACTCTGTAATTGTCTTCAGGTATAAAAATGAGAAAATCGTCAAAAACCGTTTCCGAGAAAATATTAGTTTAATTAAGAGTGTTATTCAGAGGCGGATCCAGGATTCGAAGGTTGCGGGTGCCACCATATTATGCATACAATATACATGTCAGTAACTACAAACACAGATTAGGAACAATGAGTCGGTTCGGTTAGTTTTTGGTTAATTTGAATAGGTCTTTCATTAACAAAGCAAATAAGTTCGATTTTAGTTCAAATTTTTAACGCTTAATTTATACACATTCTAAATAAAAATACAAAAGAAAAATAACATTTCATGAAAGAGCGCCTCCAATATAAATATTTGCATAAAGAGTACCTTAACTACACTATATATTCTTTGTTTGACTAGATCAATTTACTTATATCGTTCTTTGTTTATTTTTCCATCTTAATTGTTGACTTATATGACAATTATTTTCAAAGAAAACCTTCAACATTCAACTTATGATATTCAACTCAAAACGACTATCAATCAAGCCATTTAATTATTTTTCAAAACCCAATAGAAGATATTGCTCAAATTATATTTCACTATATAAATTAATATCGTTTCATTAAAATAAAGAAATTATATGCTAATTAAAATCAATTCAAATTACCTATAGAAAATAATTGTTCATAAAGTAAGGAATAATGATAGAAACAAAATGAGAATTGAAAGTTTAAAAAATGAAGAAGAGAGACTTAGCAAGTAATAAAAGGAGGGAAAGAACCGAAAAAGAAGGAAAGAAGGTGAAGCCCTAGGGCTCAACTGAAAATAAAGGAAATCTTAATAAGTAGAAAAAAGGAAAAACCAAAGGAGCTGCTCCAACAGGGACCAAAGAAACTTTCAAAGAGATGGCTGAACCAATGGCACCCGCTTTCACTTTGAGACTTTTGGGTGCCACTCTATCCATTTATATATTTCTTCACAGACATATTATGTACATAGTAAGAATTTTAGCGAAGCGAGCGGGTGCCGTGGTATCCCTACCTCAGAGGGTAGATCCGCCCCTTGTGTTATTCCCTGTAAAGTTTATCTCTGTAAATATATTCTCTCCGTTCCGTTTTATTACGAAAGTTACTTTGAAACACTGATTAAGAGTATTATTGAGTATTGACTATGTTAACCTTTATCTTTTCTTAACTCATAATAGGAAGTTCAAAGTTGTAAAGATTTTTTAGAAAGTTATTTAGATCATTTATTAACTAGGGTAAATTTGAAAAGAAAAAACTAATACTTTCTTGGTTTTTGAAAAATTAATTATTTTAACAAATAAAAACTGCTTAAAAATCAAATTAAATCAAATAAAACGGAGGGAGTATCATAAGTATTGCTTTCCGACTTTTAACAACAATTTTGTTTACAAAATCATTCACTTTCTTTACGACTATTATTAATTGAAGAAAGAACCAAATTCCAAAGTTCTTGTTTCATTAACTATATTATGTTTCCTTTATATAATTACTTGTTGCGCAAAATTCGGTAATAAAATCATACAAATAAATTTTATTTGTATGAATGATTTGAACATTTGAACAGAAGTTAGAAGTCTACTAAGGAACTGCATCTCCTGGAAATGCCGGAGATGCATCTTTTGTATGCTTCTTTATGTTTTTAACTACAATATAGAGAATTTTTGCAGTATCAGTGTATTTTAATCGCCTACGGCAGTTTAATTAACAATTTACTACTATTCTTATATTACCAATTTTGATTGTAATAATTTTTAAGTAATCAGATTCTGATCCTTTTTCTGTGTTTATCAATTAGATGCTGAAAGCGTGGAAACTGTGATAGCATTCATTAACAAGGTCAAGAAAATCAAGATGCCATTGCAGGGTTCAAAGATGTAACTTTCTCGATAGAGAAAATGTACTTGTAAAATATATCACTACACTAATTTATTTAGCTTGAAGACAGTAATAAATTCCAATTTTTAATTGGTCCGTCCCTTAATTTTGATTGTAATAACTCCGTGAGACTCTAATTTTGGCTGTATTAATGTGTTCTGTAACTATGGTATATATTTCATCGGTTTATTTTTTACTTGTCCGTTATACTAAAAATATATTTTTATTTTTACTTGTTAATTTTAGCAAATCAAGAAAAAAATAAATATTTTACATGTTTTACCCTAATCATTAACTACTCATTCTCGAAATTATTTCTCAAATTCTTTTAAAATATTATCATTATTATAGGTATTATGGTAAATTATAAATATACTTCAATTATTATTTTCTAAAGAATATGCAAAGTCAATTACGAAAAACTAGAAGTGAACGAAAGGAATATTAAATTTGGGAATAGACTTAGGTTCATGACCATTTGTTTTTGAAGCATCAAGAAAGAGCAATATATTTGGATTCGGCTCCTCTCCATTCTATCCATTTCCCTTAGTTGGATATTGATTTTTTTTGCATGCGACATGTTTAAATATTAAACGGACCAGATTTGTTTTTATTTGGTAAAATAAATTCACTTAATATAGCTAAGACTCAACTCTCATCAAAATCCTAAGTTGTTCCCGAATAATTCAGCTTGAAGCAGGGCAATTTGTAAACTTGATTACACTGTGAGGAGTTTTAATTAAGCACATTCTTGGACTAGAGGCGGATCCAATGTATCTGCACCGGATTCAAGTGAACCCCGTACTTTTGACAAGAAACATAAATTTATGTGTAAACATTCACTAATATTGTAATATGTAACTATATGAACCCATTACTTTAAAAATACAATGGATTCAATGCTAAAAACCTTAAAGATTGAACTAATAAAACTTAAATCATAGATCCGCCTCTGCCTAGGACAGCAACCTTAAAGTTGGTAATGTGAAGCTAGTTTTATTATGTCACGACCCAAAATTCACCTAGTCGTGATGGCACCTAACCTAACCCGTCAGGTAAGCCCATTAATAACTATCCAATTTAAATGAGATTTATTAAGAAAAGAAATGAAAATACAACTACTTTTATACAAGAATTTTCCAAGGACTGGTAGTACAAATCATGAGTTTCTAAGATTAGAATTTACAAAGCTGGTATGAAATAATTATATCATCTGTTCGAAATGTACATAAACAGATTTTTATAAATCTAAAGCTACCATGAACAAGAGGCAGCTACAACCGGAAAGCAGGTACATCTTCAAATCTAGCTTTCATCGATCACAGCAATATCATCATCCAACATCTGCACGCAAGGTGCAAAAGTGTAGTATGAGTACAACTGACCCCATGTATGTCACGACCCAAAATACAACTAGCCGTAATGGCATCTAACCCAATCCGTTAGGTAAGTCAATTTATAATTATCCGATTCAATTAATATTTAACTAACTCTAATACACTCCCCAAGGACAAGTAGTACAAATCATGAGTTTCTAAGATTAGAATTTACAAAACTGGTGTGAAATAAAAATACGTCATCTGTTTGAAATATACATGAACAGATTAAAAATTCTAAAGCTAACATGAACAAGAGGCAGCAATGACTGCAACGCATGTACATCTTCAGTTCTAGCTCCCGTCTATCACAGTAACATCAACATCCAACATCTGCACGCAAGGTGCAGAAGTGTAGTATGAGTACAACCGACCCCATGTACTCAATAAGTAACAAACTTAACCTTAGGTTGAAAGTAATGACGAGCTGGAACACAGGTCGGGGTGCAATACCAATAGCCAACAACTAATCAAAACAATATAATGGAATTAATAAAAGAAGTATCTCAGAGATAAAATGCTCAGCTCGTTCACAGTTCCAGAAAAATATGCATGCTTTTCAAGTATATCAGTGAAAACCCAAATCCTTTACCGAAATCACCAAATTTATGAGTAAGTTGGAAAACTGTGATTTTTTCTAAAATTATTTCAACAACAGATAAGACGTTTCATTATCAAATGGCATGAGAAAAATACATCTATATGCCAACATATTAATATGGTGCACATTTTAACCACCGAAAAAAATGTCTCATGAAAATCAACACCTTCTACTTGTGTATCACCCCTTACAACTAACCTTGCTTTGTACCTCTCCACACTACTATCAGCCTTATACTTAATCTTATAGACCCATTTACACCCTATAGCTTTCTTCCCTTGAGGTAACTCAACTATTGTCCAAGTGCCATTAGCTTCTAGAGCCTGAAACTCCTTCCTCATGGCTTCCTCCTAAGCAGGACTGGAAGCATCCTGAATATAAAAATGAGGCTTAGAAGAAACTGTGTGGGCAGCATAAAGGGATGTAGTAGTGGAGCTAGAGAGGGAATAAGGAAGCTGAACAGCAAAACCATTTAAGTGTGAGGGAAAAGTGTAATTCCTAGTGCTTCTCCTAAGTTGAGAAGAATGAATTGGATCAGCATAAGGGGCAGTAGCTATAGGGTCAGGAATAGGTGATGAAACAGTATAGGATTCAGGAGGAATAGGTAGAACATTATCAGGAACAGAGGAATCAGTGATAATGGAAGTAGGTAGAGAAGAGGACAAGGTAGGAGAAAGGGCAGGAGAAGGAGAAGGAGAGGTATCATCAGAAATAAAAACCGGAAAATGACTAGGAGAAGATGATGGAAGGGAGTAAGGGAATACAGATTCATGGAAGATGATATCTCTCGAAATCAACACAGATTGTACAGCTTGTATCCTTTCTTACCAAATGGGTAACCAAGAAAAACACAAGGAACAACTCTTGGGTCAAATGTATCCCTATTACATTTAAGGACAGTGGCATAACAGAGGCAACCAAAAGGTTTAATTGGGAATAAGAGGGAGCCTTCCCATATAAGATTTCAAAAGGGGTTTTATTATGCAAAATAGTGGAAAGGAATCTATTTATTAGACGGAAAACGGTCAAAAATATCCCTTTACTATTGAAAATTATTTAAAATTATCTTCCATTATACTATTCGATAAAAAATAACCTTGTTGTCTAACTATTAAACAGATATGCACTTACTTTAATGGAAGAGCCATGTGGAGGGCTTCTAAGCCTTTTTAATCCCCAACCCAAATTAATTGAATTCGACCTATTACTCAACACCCAAAACCCGTAACCCGTAAAACTTAAGGCCCCTTGAGTTAAAAATCAGAGACCCACCCAAATATTTCAGTTCTTCATCAGTCAAGAAATGTTTTGTAGATTTTGAGGAGAGATTGTTGAAATAACAGCAGAAAGAGGGGGAAAAGGGAATGTATATGCCGGAAAAAGAAGAAAGAGAAGAAGGTTTGTTGTTGTGAAGCTTACTTTTGGATGATAGATTTGGTAAACTTGGGACTGATTTGGTTGACTTTGGTAGGGATACTATGAGACAGACTTCGGTCATACACTTGACTTTCTATCCCTTCCCTTTTCTCTCTATCCATCAGTGTTTTCTCTAACAAATTTACTTTGATGGTTACTTCGGTATTTGTATTTATACCCAGAAAGAGAAGGCTACAGAGGAGGAACCTGAAATAGACCCTGATATTACAACTATGATGGGATTTGGTGATTTCGAAACTTCAAAGAAAAGTGATCACTTGTCATGACCCGAAATTTCCCACCGACGGGACCGTGATGGCGCCTAACATTTCACTTGTTAGGCAAGCCAACGTTAGAAAAATTATTAAACCAATTCCTTATTTCCATTCAGTAAATAACAATAATTAACTAAGATGAAATATAATAAGTGCAGAATATCATAAAACTGTATAATTACTACCACCCAGATCTAGAGTCACAATTCATGAGCATTCTAGAATTTACTACAAATATTAGTCTGAAAGAAATACAACTGTCTGAATGGAAGAAAATAGTAGGACATAAAAGATAAACGGGGACTTCAAGGTCTGTGAACGCCGACAGATCTACCTTGAGTCTCCGGACAGCGGACCAGTAGCAAATCTCGATCAACCTGAACATGTATCAAAATCTGCACAGAAAGTGCAGAGTGCAGCATCAGTACAACCGACCTCATGTACTGGTAAGTGTCGAGTCTAACCTCGGCGAAGTAGTGACGAGGCTAGGACAAGACACCCACATATAACCTGAACAGTATAATCATGCTAGTGGCAACAACAGTAAATAAAATAACACAGAAATAATAGGAGGGGAACATACAGTGGGGGAATACAACATAAAGAGTGAGAATAATGAAAAGACAGAATTAAACCGAAAATCCTTAAACGAATTGAGCAATTAAGACAGCAAGAAAAACTGCACGGCATCACCCTTCGTGCTTTTACTCTCAACCTCCCCAAATAACAAATAAGACTGCACGGCATCACCCTTCGTGCTTTTACTCTCTTTCTCACAATATAAATATTTCATGCACGGCATCACCCTTCGTTCTTTACACTCTTCCTCACAATATAAATAAATCATGCACGGCATCACCCTTCGTGCTTTACACTTTTCCTCACAATATAAATAAATTATGCACGGCATCACCCTTAGTGCTTTACACTCTTCCTCACAATATAAATAATCATGCACGGCATCACCATTCGTGCCTTACACTCTTCCTCATAATTCACAGAATCAATAACAACGGATAGAGAGAAGTTTCACAAGAAATCAATATTTCATCAATGATTACTTTCACAATTTTACATCTCAACCTCGAACCAATATTCACAATTTTATCGACCTTGGTGAAACAGGATACAAGTCTCCAAACATTTCAACAACAACAATAAGCATAGATAACAAGGTTTAAGACTACAAATTTGCAAGAAATGGAATTTCACTCGCATGCTATGACTCGACCACAATGTATAGATGCTCGTCACCTCAACTATATATCGTATTCAACAACAAAACACGTAGCAAATACTCATATAATACATATTCCCTCAAGCCAAAGTTAGACACAACACTTACCTTGCTCCGAAGGCCACTTAATTCTCAATCACAGTTTTTCCTTTGGAATTCAGCTCCAAACCACTCGTATCTATTAAAAAATAACTCAATAATATCAAATATTTCTAAAGGAATCAATTATATTTCATAAATTAAATTTCCCAAATTTTCCTCCAAAAAGTCAAAAAATCGACCCCAGGCCCGCTTGGTCAAAACCCGAATTTCGGACCAAAATATTTTTACCCATTCATCCCCGAGCCCGAATATATAATTGGTATTGGAATCCGACCCCAAATTGAGGTCGAAATCTCCAAATTCCCGAAATCCCTAGTTTCTACCCTAATCCCTAATAATACCATGAAAACTCTAGATTTTTGGTTGAAAATTCAAGAAATGTAATGGGTAATTGAAAGAAAATAGTTTAGAATCACTTATCAACAATTTGGGGAAGAAATGACTCTTGAAAAATCGCCTCTCACCGTTTGATTTTTGAGAAAAAAATGAGTTTTTGGCTAAAATCCCGTTTTTGGAATCTGTTAAGTGTCGGGCGACAGTGTTCATCGCGTTCGCGAGAGTACTGTCGCGTTCGCGATGATTACACCCCCTGGCCTTCGCGTTCGCGATGAAGCAACGACCACCCCCCCTCCCAGGTCCCCACATGCTTCGCGTTCGCATTGAGCCAGTCACGTTCGCGAAGAAGAAAACTTTAGCTGCCTAGTTTACTCTTCGCGTTCGCGAGAGTACCTTCGCGAACGCGAAAAAAGAAATGCCAGAACACAGACTCTGCAGAAAAACCAGATTTTTAAAGTCCAAAACATCGCGTGGCCTATCCGAAACTCACCCGAGCCCTGGGGGATCCAAATCAAACATGCACATAGGTCTAAAAACATCATACAAACTTGCTAGCTCGATCAAATTACCAAAATAACACCTAGAACTATGAATTTAGCACCAAATCGAATGAAATCCTCAAGAAAACTTAAAAATTACTATTTTCTCAACCGAAGGTCCGAGTCACGTCAAATCAACTCCGTTTCTCACCAAATTTCTCAGACAGGTCTTAAATATCATAATGAACTTGTACCGGGCTACGGAACCAAAATACGGACCCGATACTAACAATGCCCAACATCAATCAATTCTTAAAAATAATTAATTTTCAAACTTTTAATTTTCATCAAAATTCATAATTTGAGCTAGGGACCTCCGAATTCGATTTCGGGTATACGCCCAGATCCTATAATTCGATACGAATCCACCGGGACCGTCAAAATATAGATCCAGGCCCGTTTACCAAAAATGTTGATCGAAGTCAACTAAAATCAACTTTTAAGGTAAAAAAATCTAATTTTTATTAGTTTTTAACATAAAACTTTCCGGAAACCTGTCCGGGCTATGCACGCAAATCGAGAAGGGTAAAATGAGATTTTTAAGGCCTAAGAGCGCAGATTCGAGTTCTAAAACATAAGATGATCTTTTGGGTAATCACATTCTCCACCTGTAAAACAACCATTCGTCCTCGAACGAACATAGAAAAGTACCTGGGCTGGTGAAAAGGTGGGGATATCTACTCCGCATATCGGACTAGGACTCTCAAGTAGCTGCCTCAATAGGCTGTCCTCTTCACTACACTCAAACTGAAGGGTAGCTCTTTGATCTCAACTGGCAAACTTGTCGGGCTAGAATTGCCGCCGGCTCCTCTTCGTAAGTCAAATCCTTGTCCAACTGGACAAAGCTGATTCTAACACATGGGACGGATCACCGTGATACTTTCGAAGCATGGACACATGGAATACCGGATGAACAGCTGATAAACTAGGTGGCAACGCAAGCTTGTAAGCCACCTCTCCCACTCTCTCCAGATTCTCAAAAGGTCTGATATACCTAGGGCTCAACTTGCCCTTCTTTCCGAACCTCATTACACCCTTCATGGGTGATACCCGAAGTAACACTCTCTCTCCGGCCATGAATGCAACATCACGAACTCTACGGTCGGCATAACTTTTCTACCTGGACTAAGCTGTACGAAGTCGATTCTGAATAATCTTGACCTTATCCAAGGCATCCTGTACTAAGTCTATGCCCAACAACCGAGCCTCTCCCGGCTCGAACCACCCAACTAGCGACCGACACCGCCTAGCATATAATGCCTCATAGGGAGCCATTTGAATGCTCGACTGCTAGTTGTTGTTGTAGACGAACTCTGCAAGGGGCAAGAACTGATCCCACGATCCTCCGAAGTCTATAACACAAGCGCGGAGCATATCCTCCAAGATTTGAATAGTACCCTCGGACTGCCCGTCCGTCTGAGGATGAAATGTTGTGCTCAACTCAACCCGTATACCCAACTCACGCTGAACTGCCCTCCAAAAGTGTGAGGTAAACTGCGTACCTCGATCGGAAATGATAGACACGGGCACACCGTGAAGACGGACGATCTCCCGAATATAAATCTCTGCTAATCGCTCCGAGGAATAGGTAACTGCCACAGGAATGAAATGCGCTGACTTAGTCAGCCTGTCCACATTAACCCAAACTGCATCGAACTTCCTATGAGTCTGTGGGAGTCCAACAACAAAATCCATAGTGATACGCTCCCACTTCCACTCAGGAATATCTAACATCTGAAGTAAACCACCAGGTCTCTGATGCTCACACTTTACCTGCTGGCAATTTAGGCACCGAGCTACATAGGCAACTATGTCCTTCTTCATTCGCCTCCACCAATAATGATGCCTCAAGTCCTGATACATCTTGGCGGTTCCCGAATGAATAGAATACCGGGAACTGTGGGACTCCTCAAGGATCAACTCACGAAGTCCATCCACATTAGGCATACAGAGATGACCCTGCATCCTCAAAACTCCTTCATCTCCAACAGTAACCTGCTTGGCACCACCGTACCGCATTGTATCTCTAAGAATAAGTAAATGAGGATCGTCATCCTGCCGATCTCTAATACGCTCAAACAAAGAAGACCGAGCAACTGTACAAGCTAGAACACGGCTGGGCTCAGAAACATCCAACCTCACGAACTGATTGGCCAAGGCCTGAACATCCAATGCAAGCGGTCTCTCACCCATTGGAATATATGCAAGGCTACCCATACTAGATGATTTTCTACTCAAAGCATCAGCCACCACATTGGCCTTCCCGGGATGATACAATATGGTGATATCATAGTCTTTCAATAGCTCCAACCACCTTCTCTGCCTCAAATTGAGTTCCTTCTGCTTGAACAAATACTGCAAGATTCGATGGTCAGTGAATACCTCACATGGCACGCCATAAAGATAGTGCCTCCAAATCTTCAGCGCGTGAACAATGGCTGCCAGTTTTAATCATGAACATGGTAATTCTTCTTGTGAACCTTCAGCTGCCGTGAAGCATATGAAATAACCTTGCCACCCTGCATCAATACCGCTCCCAGACCAATACGAGATACGTCATAGTATACTGTATAAGATCCTGAACCGGTGGGTAACATTAATACCGGTGCCGTAGTTAAAGCAGTCTTGAGCTTCTGAAAGCTCGCTTCACACTCGTCTGACCAACTGAACGGGGCACCCTTCTGGGTCAATCTGGTCAACGGGGCTGCTATGGACGAAAACCCCTCCCCAAATCGACGGTAATAGCCCGCCAAACCCAGGAAACTACGGATCTCTGTAGCTGATGCGGGTCTAGGCCAGTTCTGGACTGCCTCAATCTTCTTAGGATCCACCTGAATACCCTCTGCTGATACAACGTGACCCAAGAAAGCTACTAAACTCAACCAAAACTTGCATTTTGAGAACTTAACATATAATTGTCCTTTAGAGTCTGAAGAACGATCCGAAGGTGCGGCTCATGCTTCTCTCGACTGTGGGAGTAGATCAAGATATCATCAATAAACACAACCACAAAGGAATCCAAGTAGGGTTTGAACACTCGATTCATCAAATCTATGAATGCTGCTGGGGTATTTGTCAGCCCAAATGACATCACTAGAAACTTATAATGCCCATACCGAGTCCGAAAAGCTGTCTTAGGAACATCGGATGCCCTAATCCTCAACTGATGGTAGCCAAATCTCAAATCAATCTTTGAAAACACCTTGGCACCCTGAAGCTGATCAAATAAATCATGAATCCTCGGCAATGGATATTTGTTCTTGATGGTGACTTTGTTCAACTACCGATAATCTATATACATCCTCATCGATCCATCTTTCTTCTTCACAAATAACACAGGTGCACCCCAGGGCGAGACACTAGGTCTAATGAAGCCCTTATCAAGCAAATCTTGCAACTGCTCCTTCAATTCTTTCAACTCTGGCGGGGCCATGCGATATGGCGGAATGGAAATAGGCTGAGTGCCCAGAGCCAAATCAATGCAGAAATCAATATTCCTGTAGGGTGGCATCCCCGGCAGGTCTGCAGGAAACACCTCTGGAAACTCACGAACAACCGGCACCGAATCTATAGAAGGAACCTCCGCACTAGAATCGCGGACATAAGCCAAATAAGCTAGACACCCCTTCTCGACCATATGCCGAGCCTTCATATAAGAGATAACCCTGTTGGCAGAATGGCCAAGATTTCCTCTCCACTCTAATCGAGGCAACCCCTGCAAGGCTAAGGTCACTGTCTTGGCATGAAAATCTAATATAGCATGATAAGGTGATAGCCAATCCATACCCAGTATGACATCAAAGTCAACCATGTCGAGAAGTAGAAGATCTACACGAGTCTCAAGACTCCCAATAGTGACCACACACGAACGATAAATACGATCTACAACAACAGCATCTCCCACTGGTGTGGAAACATACCCAGGATCACTCAAAGAATCACAGGGCACAACCAAATAGGAAGCAAAATAGGATGACACATAGGAGTAAGTACATCCCGGATAAAATAGAACTGAAGCATCTCTACTGCAAACTGAAACAGCACCTGTGATAACAGCGTCAGATGTCTCAGCCTCAGGCCTGGCTGGGAAAGCATAACACTAGGGCTGGGCCCCACCACCCTGAACTACGTCCCTGGAATGACCTCTAGCTGGCTGGTCTCCACCTCTAATGGCCTGACCTCCACCTCTAACAGTCTGGCCTCTACCTCTGGCTGCCTGACCCCTGCCTCTGGCTGGCTGAGCAGGTGGTATAGCAACTGGTGCTGGAACTATGGCACGAGAACTCTGATACTGTGAGCTACCCGTTGCCCGAGGGCAAAATCTAGCAATATGTCTCGGATCACTACAAGTATAATATAACTTCGGCTGTTGTGACTGTTGACCCTAAAACTGACCCTGTCGACCTGAATAACCACCCTGATGACTCTGGAGTGGAGGTGCACTAATAGGATCTGGTGGTTCACCGTAGGCTAGCTGGTCGGAATAATGCATCTGAGGGCCACGACCACTTGAGGCACCGTAGGATGCCTGGAGCGCTGAATGAAACGGACTGGGAGGATGGCCTCTACCAAAAGTACTCCTGCCTCTAGATGAGGCACCGCTGAACTCACTGGAATGACGAGGTCTTTTGTCAGACCCCTGATCTCCCTGAGTAAGAATCAGTTCGACTCGTCTGGTGACATTAGCAGTCGCCTGAAAAGAAATCTCACTCCCAGTCTCCTTAGCCATCTGCAATCTGATAGGCTGAGCAAGTCCATCAATAAACCTCCTCACCCTCTCTCTCTCGGTAGGAAGCAGGAGAATAGCATGACAGGCCAAATTCACAAAACGACTCTCATACTGAGTAACAGTCATACTGCCCTGCTGGAGACGCTCGAACTGACGGCGACCCTCTTCTCTCAATGTGATAGGCAGAAACTTCTCTATAAAGAGCTGAGAGAACTGGTCCCAAGTAAGAGCAGGCGACCCAGCTGGTCTGGTCAACAAGTAATCTCTCCACCATTTCTTGGCAGAACCAGTCATTTGAAACGCAGCAAAATCGACCCCATTGGTTTTCCACTATACCCATATTCCGTAAAACCTCGTGACAGCTGTCAAGATACTCCTGGGGATCCTCTGAAGGAGCACCACTGAAGTGAATAGGAAAGAGCTTGATAAACCTGTCTAATCTCCATAAGGCCTCAGAAGACATAGCTGGACCATCTCTGACCTGTGCCGCAATAACCGGCTGAACTAATCCGACTGGCTGAGCTGCTGGAGCCTGATACCGAGGAGCTATCTGCTCTGGAGTGGGAGTGGTAGGAGTCTGGGCTCCTCCTCCATCCTGAGAGACTATTGGTGCCATGGGAAATACGCCAGTCTAGGCCACACTCTCCATAAGGCCCACCAGACGGACCAAAGCGTCTTGAAGTACTGGGGTGGTAATGAACCCCTCCGAAACCTGAGCTGGTCCAGCAGGAACAGTCTGGACTGGAACCTCCTCCTCAAGCTCTATCTGAGGCTCCACTGCTGGGGCTGCTGCTCGGGCTCTAGGCTGAGCCCTGCCCCTACCTCGACCTATGCCCCGCATAGGAGCTGCCACTAGAGGCTCTAACTGCTGCTCAGGTGAGGAAGCGGTACGTGTTCTCGCCATATGTGAGAGAATAAGAGTAGAAGAGTTCAATCAGCATTGAGAAAGCAAAATCGCACGACAGAGAAGAAAAGAAGTGAAACTTGTTCCTAAACTTCATAGCCTCTGAAAGATAAGCACAGACGTCTCCGTACCAATCCTCTAGACTCTACTAAGCTTGCTCGTGAATCGTGCGACCTAGGTAACCTAGTGCTCTGATACCAACTGTCACGACCCGAAATTCTCCACCGACGGGACCGTGATGGTGCCTAACATTTTACTTGCTAGGCAAGCCAACGTTAGAAAAATCGTTAAACCAATTCCTTATTTCCATTCAGTAAATAACAATAATTAACTAAGATAAAATATAATAAGTGCGAAATATCATAAAACTATATTAATTACTACCACCCGGATCTGGAGTCGCAATTCACGAGCATTCTAGAATTTACTACAAATATTAATCTGAAAGAAATACAACTGTCTGAATGGAAGAAAACAGTAAGACATAAAAGATAGACGGGGACTTCAAGGTGTGTGAACGCCGACAGATCTACCTTGAGTCTCCGGATAGCGGACCAGTAGCAAATCTCGATCAACTTGAGCCGGTATCAAAATCTGCACAGAAAGTGCAGAGTGCAGCATCAGTATAACTGACCCCATGTACTGTAAGTGTCGAGCCTAACCTCGACGAAGTAGTGACGAGGCTAAGATAAGTCACCCACATATAACCTAAAAAGTATAATCATGCTAGTGGCAACAACATTAAATAAAGAAATAACGCATAAATAATGGGAAAGGAACATACAGTGGGGGAATACAACATAAAGAGTGAGAATAATGAAAAGACAGAATTAAATCGGAAATCCTTAAATGAATTGAGCAATTAAGACAGCAAGGAAAACTACACGGCATTACCCTTCGTGCTTTTACTCTCAACCTCCCCAAATAACAAATAAGACTGCACGGCATCACCCTTCGTGCTTTTACTCTCTTCCTCACAATATAAATATTTTATGCACGGCATCACCCTTCATTCTTTACACTCTTCCTCACAATATAAATAAATCATGCACGGCATTACCCTTCGTGCTTTACACTCTTCCTCACAATATAAATAATCATGCATGGCATCACCCTTCGTGCTTTACACTCCTCACAATTCACAGAATCAATAACAACGGATAGAGAGAAGTTTCACAAGAAATCAATATTTCATCAATGATTACTTTCACAATTTAACATCTCAACCTCGAACCAATATTCACAATTTTATCGACCTTGGTGAAACAGGATACAAGTCTCCAAACATTTCAACAACAACAATAAGCATAGATAACAAGGTTTAAGACTACAAATTTACAAGAAATTGAATTTCACTCGCATGTTATGACTCGACCACAACGTATAGATGCTCGTCACCTCAACTATACATCTTATTCAACAACAAAACACGTAGCAAATACTCACACAATACCTATTCCCTAAAGCCAAAGTTAGACACAACACTTACCTTGCTCCGAATGCCACTTAATTCTCAATCACAACTTTTCCTTTGGAATTCACCTCCAACCCACTCGTATCTATTCAAAAATGACTCAATAATATCAAATATTGCTAATGGAATCAATTATATTTCATAAATTAAATTTTCCAAATTTTCCTCCAAAAAGTCAAAAACTCTACCCCGGGCCCGCTTGGTCAAAACTCGAGGTTCGGACCAAAATCCTTTTACCCGTTCATCCCCGAGCCCGAATATATAATTGGTATTGGAATCTGACCCCAAATTGAGGTCTAAATCCCCAAATTCCCGAAATTCCTAGTTTCTACCCTATCCCCTAATTCTACCATGAAAACTCTAGATTTTTGGTTAAAAATTCAAGAAATGTAATGGGTAATTGAAAGAAAATGGTTTAGAATCACTTACCAATAATTTGGGGAAGAAATGACTCTTGAAATATTGCCTCTCACCATTTGGTTTTTGAGAAAAATGAGTTTTTGGCTAAAATCCCATTTTTGGATTCTGTTAAGTGCTGGGCGACAGTGTTCATCGCGTTCGCGAGAGTACTGTCACGTTTGCGAAGGGTACTGGCTGCCAAGCCTTTGCGTTCGCGAGACCCAGCTCGCATTCGCGATGATTACTCCCCTCTGACCTTCGCGTTCGCGAGACATGGCTCGCATTCGCGATGAAGCAATGACCAACCTCCCCCCCAGGTCCTCACATGCTTCGGGTTCGCATTGAGCCAGTCGCGTTCGCGAACAGTAAGTCCCCCATCACTTCGTGTTCGCGAAGAGTAAGTCCCCCATCACTTCGCGTTCGCGACCAGGCCTTCGCGTTCGCGAAGAAGAAAACTTCAGCTGCCTAGTTTACTCTTCGCGTTCGCGAGAGTACCTTCACGAACGCGAAGAAGGACATGCCAGAACACAGACACTACAGAAAAAATAGATTTCCAAAGTCCAAAACATCCCGTGACCTATCCGAAACTCACCCGAGCCCTCAGGGCTCCAAACCAAACATGCACACGGGTCTAAAAATATCATACGAACTTGATCGCGTGATCAAATCACCTAAATAACATCTAGAACTACGAATTTAGCACCAAATCAAAAGAAATCCTCAAGAACACTTAAAAATTACTATTTTCTCAACCGAAGGTCCGAATCACGTCAAATCAACTCCGTTTCTCACCAAATTTCTCAGACAGGTCTTAAATATCATAATGAACATGTACCGAGCTCCGTATCCAAAATATGGACCCGATACTAACAATGCCCAACATCAATCAATTCTTTAATTTTCAGACTTTTAATTTTCATCAAAAAATCATAATTTGAGCTAGGGACCTCCGAATTTGATTCCGGGCATACGCCCAGATCTCATAATTTGATACGGACCCACCAGAATTGTCAAAATACGGATCCGAGACCGTTTACTAAAAATATTGACTGAAGTCAACTAAAATCTACTTTTAAGGCAAAAATTCTTATTTTCATTAATTTTCAACATAAAAATTTTTTTAAAACCTGCCCGGACTGCGCATGCAAATCGAGGAAGGTAAAAATGAGATTTTTAAGGCTTAAGAGCATTCAATTTCTAAAACATAAGATGACCTTTTGGGTCATCACATCACTTTGGCCATAAATCTCCCACGAGAATATAATAGCTTGGTATTGGTTTGGAGTAATCTGTCAGAGGCCTCTATTTTAGCTTGAAATGGTCTAAATGTAAGAGAAATTCCATTTTCGGTAGTATCCAGGCGATTGAGGTTTGTGAAACTAGCCTCCAAAGTTTTCTCAATGAATAATTGAAACCAGTTGTTTGGAGAATATATGTGTTCTCTCTTATTGTTCAATACTAATTGAAGTGTCCCAAAATTTTCTCCACCATTCTTATCCGTATTGCAAATGCTTTTTACATGGTTATACAATAATTTTATTTTGGGTTAAACCCAAGAATGAAGAATATGTAAGAATGTTTAGAAAATTCTCAACAAGAACATAAAATTGTGGTTCAATATTTTGAAAATAGAAATGAAATAGGGACCTTACATTTTATGTTTATGGGTTTTAGGTGTTGAGTAGTGGATCAGATTCAATTAATTTGGGTTGGGGATTAAAAAGGAATAGAAGCCCTCCATGCGGCTCTTCCGTTAAAGTTGGGGCATATTTGTTTAATAGTTAGACGGTAGGGTTATTTTTGATCGAATAGTATAACGGAAAATTTTTTTAAATAATTTTCTATAGTAGAGGGATATTTTTGACCCTTTTTTGTTTATTAGCTATGTGGAAGTTAGGATGCAATACGTGATGTTTGGCCAAAACGCTACATTTTTAGTGCATTACTCTCATTATATGTTGTTAGTTTAGTGGTAAATTGCGCGACATTTGAGCTAAATTATATTACTTATGTGTAGGAGCATCAGAATAAAGTGTTTGCACGAAAAGAGGACGAAAATGCAAGAAAAGAGCATAAAAACACGAAGTACCCAAGCCTGGCTACAGGCCAAGCATATCCAGCTCTATAGCCAGCTTGACAGCGCTACAAGCCAGTCGTAGCAAGCTCTATTTCCTGGCTGACCACGCTATAAGCCTTGCCTCGCGAGGTCTATAGCCCGGTGATCGAAAGTGCGTGAATTAAAAGACTCCGACCCAAATTTGGACTTAAGGACCTCGAACCCTAACCTATAAATACTCCCTAAACATGTCTTAGGGGGTTGAACATTATTGGAGAGGCAAGAAGGCTATGAGAACACTTGGAAGCAACGAATCATAAGAGTTTTCTCTTCCGTTCTTCCTTAATATGTATTTTAATGCTTTCAATTATTATCATGATTGTTAGTATGGTTATGAGTAGCTAAACTTTCTCATCTAGGGTTTGATGGAACCTTTTGAAGGATGATTTTTCTATTGCGTTTAATATAATTTTGCCATTGAATTTTCTCTTCTTGTTCAACTACGTGATTATCTTAGTTGATTGAAGGGCCCTCAATTGATTGTACCTATTTAGTGTGTATACTTGGAAAAGAATACATATTTAGGTAGTTGTTGAATAATATCACTCCTAACGTATTGGAGGAATCAATACGAACGGTTTAAAGGTGGGATTAGGAATAACGAAATCTTGGTGCGATTTGAGTGAGCGATAAACTAGTGCCAGCTAGCGTGGTTCGGAAGAATACGTCTAGTAAATTATGGTAGTTGCTCGAAAGAGAATTACGACACTCGAAGTACTCATGATCGGTAGAGAATACTTAGGCAAAATTATAGAAAACGTAGCGGGGAGAATTCTGACAATTGGGGATATCATAACTCTAGGCCTCCTTAATCTTGTCTCGAACTCTTATTATCTTTATTTAATAATTCTACTTTAATTAGTTAGAAATAAAATCTCAATCTTTATAACTTCAGAATTTGTTCAGACTTATCTTCTTAGTGATAGTGACAGTTGTAGCTAAGTTTTAGTTCTCTGTGGGATTTGACTCCGGACTTTTAGATCGGATTATATTTGTAGTGGCCACTTATCCTCTTTAGGATTAGAGTTGGGCATGATCTATTCCCCCCAGCATTTGGTAGGTAGTTTGGAGTAAAACCATAAAGCTCTTGCTAACAAGTATTTATGATTTCTTTCAACAATGCCATTATGTTGAGGTGTATGAGAATAAGTTATTTAGTGAATGATCCCGTTATGTGAAAAATATTGTATGGCAGAAGTAGAAAGGCCAATTTCTAAGGCATTATCACTTCTAATGGTTTTGACTGGAAGATTAAATTGGGTTCTGACCATGGAGATAAAGTCTTTTAGCAAATTGAAAGCATTACTTTTGGAGTGCATTTGATGAGTCCAGGTTGCCCTACTATGATCATCCATAATGGTTAGGAAATACCTTGCACCAAAGTATGTGTTAGTATTATAGGGTCCCTAGGTGTCAACATGAATGAGTTCAAACAAAGACTTGGAAACTGAATTACTTTGGGGAAATGGTAGCCTTGCCCGCCTTGCTAGGAGACAAATGGGACACAACAAAAGATTATTTAGAAGATAGTCGAGCAGAAATGGAAGAAATACTTTTCATTCTAGCAAAAGGAATGTGTCCCAACCTACGATACCAAAGTACATCATGTTTGTTTATACTAGGTACATCATTACTGGAAACTAAAGGAACACAATTCAATGCATATTTAGATTGTTTAGTATTGGTAAAGAACCTATCACCATTATTCATACATTGCACATCTTTATTGAAAACAAAATTAGGACAACTAGGACTAGAATTAGTCTCATTGGCATGAAGGAGCTTGTAGAGGCCTTGGTCCTGTCTACCAAGATCTAGAAGCTTCCTCATGAAATGGGCCTGTATCAAAAGTCAAGAAGAGGAAGTAAACAAGACCATGCAGTGAAATTGCTGAATCAACTTGTAAACTGAGACTAAATTGTATTGAAAACGAGGAATATATAAGACTTTATCAAGAGTTAAAGAAGGGAACAAGGTAACAGAACCAGTATAAGTAACTTTTTCTTTATAACCATTGGGAAGAGTTACCAAATAAGGAGTAGGAAGTGGAGTAAGATTAGAAAGTATGTTTTTGTTTGAGGTCATATGGTCAGTATCTCCACTATCTATAATCCAAACATTTCTAGTAGCACCAAATAACAAGCAAACATGAGAATCATCATTAATATAAATAGGCAGAGAGAAAGTACTACCAGCAAAGTTGGCAGATCCCATGAGGTTAGTTTGAGAATCAACAGCTGAAGAAACTTGATTTTGTTGCAGGAGAGACATAAGTTATGCATACTGTTGCTTGGTCAATCCAGGTACTGAAGAGGCATGTTCCTCACGATCAGAAGCAGTGTAAAGTTGAGGTGAGTTGTACTGTAGAGTGTAGGCTTTTGCAGGATACTCAGCCTCAACAGTCACATTAACAGCCATCCTTTTCCCCTTATTGAATTTGAAATTTTGTGAAAATCCAGGTAACTTGTAGCATTTGTCGATTAGGTGTCCAGGTGTTTTACAATATTTGCAAAACATATTTCCCCTGGACTGATCAAAGTCCATTTTCTGATTATATTGCTTAGGAGAGAATGTCTTATTGTTGACATTGGCATTGGCATTTGTATGGAAAGTTTTATTATTGGCATTTACATTAAAAAGAAATAGATTCTGGAACCAGTTGGGGAGTGTATTGAACTTGCCTCTGATTTTCATCATGAAGTAGAATATTGTATGCACTATCAAGTGTGGGAGGAGGTTGCATCATGTGCAAATTGCTTCTCACTCCCACATATATTTCATTTAGGCCCATAAGATATTGATGAAGCTTATCCTCCTCCTTATCCTTTTGAATACCATCTCTTGCAGCACACATGAAACGATTTCCATGGTTCTTACGCATTGTACCCAACTCATCCTAGAGCTTCTTTAGTTTATTGAAATAGGACACAATATCAAGGGAACCTTGTTGTGTGGATGCCAATTCCTTATTTATTTCAAACACCTTAGTACCATTTACAGCCCCAGACCTACGCTCCAATTGATTCCAAATACTCTTAGTTGTCTCGGAGTACTGGACACTCTTAGCTATAGTTGGTGAAAGTGAGATGGTTAGCCATGAAATTACCATATTATTGCATCTATCCCATTGACGCAACTTTGAAACATCAGTGGTAATTGGCCTAGGACATGAGCCATCCACAAATTTTATTTTACTCTTAGCAGAAAGAGACACTATCATACTTCTTCTCCATCCTCCATACCCTGACCCAGAGAATGGAGTGATCACCAAACACATCCCAGGTATATCAGACGAATGGAGAAATAAGGGACTTGCAGGGTTAGGAATGTATGTAAAGTTATCACTAAAACTAGCATTTACAGGAATTTCAGTATTCGCCATTTTAGGAAGGTACAAAACACTCAAATGCAAAAATAATATTTAAGATTTTTCTGTCACCAAAAAAACAAAATCTTCCAAACTAATTCCAAATAAAATCAGCAAAAGAGAGAAATACTCACTGAGAATCCAATTTCCAACAAAAGTATAGAAATATTATCATCGCAGACCAGTCCGAAGAACAGTCGCAAAAAAAAAAAAGGCGAACGGGCAAAACCTTCGATTCAAACGGTGAGGGTAAGATCGATCGACTCCTCTTGTCAAGATCTATCTAACGCACATGGCTCTTATACCATGTGAACATTAACAAACCAACTGCAACGTATGTGAATTTGATTAGGGTTTCAGATAAGAAGAAAGAAGAAAGCTCAGAGAAAAATCAATATTTTCATTATGAGTGTAAAAAACTGTCTAGAGACTTATATTTATACTAGGGGCAAAACTGTAAACACACTACCCTCTTTATATGGGTTGTAAACCCGAAAACTTATAAATACACGTGAGCCAAACCTTGGGCTAGATCTGGACTAAAACTAACTAATAAGACTAACTAATAAGTGAGATGTATCCAAGATCATGTCTAATAGGTCTAACCAGGTAAAGACGTCAACCTATTATCACGTGTTAAAATTTAAAAGTAATAGTATAAAAAGATTTTATATTATCTACACAAAAAAGTAAAATCTTATACTGATTAGTCCCTATATTCAGGGGTGGAGCTAGAGTGTCGAGAACATATTTGGCCGAACCTAGTAGTTTTAGTCCAAATCTTGTGTTTGCCTTAAAAAACTCATCGAGTATTTATAAATTATTAACTTAGAACCCAGTGACTTAAAAGAATTCGAATTCAAAACCCATAAACTTGAAATTTTGGCTTCGCCTCTGCCTACATTGCCACGACAACAAAGAACAAAAATATTGTAAGGCTACCGCAAAAAGAAAATAATCTTTGCTCTAGAAATATGTACTATATCATTAAGAAAAAAGAGTAAAAATTGACAAGCGGTCAAGATAGAAAAAACTCCCTTATATATTGGCAAAGTTGAGGGACGAAAGAACTTTACAATAGTAGTTTGTATATAAAAGGAGACCATAAGAGACTTGCCAATGCGGTCCAGATGTGTGTGCTTCCATATTCGATGATCATTTCGGAAAGCAATATTAATCATAGATATTTGTTAAAATATAGAGGTCGAAACAAAAACATGATGTGCCATCTCAATATCATAGGGTCCATTTAAGGGTGGCAAGTGGGTTGGTCCCGGGCCTAAACGGGCCAAGTGGGCCGGTCCAAACGGTCCCGGTCTCGGACCGGTCCCAAATTAAACGGGATAAATGGTTACGAGCTAAACAGTCTTTTTTGTAGGGACCGGTCCGGGACCGGGACCGTTTGATCTCGGGCTAAACGGTCCCGGCCCGTGAGCTAAATGGGCTAAGTGGGCCCAACAGATATTTTTAAAAAAAAAAATTAAATAGATATTAGAGACAAAAGGATGTTAAAAAAAATATCTAAAGCAATGCTTTGTAAATTTTTTTATAGAATTGTGACCTAAATTTTATTTAACATCCTAAATTTTAATATTCAATATTTAATATCGAATATAGCTTATATATATATATACACTATACTATATATACATCTTATATCGAATTTAACTTTATATATATATATATATATATATATATATATATATATATATATATATATATATATATATATATATAGCTTATATATTATACATTTAGTATATATACTATACTATACTATATATACATCTCATTTAGTATATATACTATTGTGATGACCCAAAATATTATTTTTAAATTTAATAAGTAATTCTGTGTTCTAAGACCTCGAAAAGCACCATTTATCCTTCCTCGTCTTGCGTGCGCAGTCCGTAAAATTTTCTGAAAAGTTTTTATTTGAAAAATGAATTAAAATGTAAAATAGAGTTTTAAAATTTAAGTGAGTTGACTTTAGTCAATATTTTTAGCAAACGGATCCGGATCAGTATTTTGATAGTTTCGGTAGCTTCGTATTGTGATTTGGGAGTTGGGCGTATGCCCGAAATTTAATTTGGAGGTCCCTAGCTTAAGTTATGACCATTTAACAGAACTAGCAATTTAAAGGCTAAAGATTTTCAAGTTTGACCACGGGGTTGACTTTTTGATATCGGGGTCGGAATCCGATTCGGAAAATTAGAATAGCTCCGTTATATCATTTATGACTTGTGTGCCAAATTTAAAGTCATTCCGGATTCATTTAACATGTTTTGGCACAAGATTTGTAAATTGAAAAGTTTGAAAACTCAAAAGATCGAATCGAGGTGTGAATTGTAATTCTAGCGTCATTTGACGTAATATGTGACCCCGAGTAAGTCCGTATAATATTTTAGAACTTGTTGGTATATTTGTTTGAGATCCCGAGGGTCTCGGGTGGATTTCGGGTGGTCAACAGAATTTAATTTTGGCATTTCAAGAACGTTCGACGTCGTTTCTTCAAGAATAAGTGGTATCCCATTAAGCAAATGAATTCCAAATTCAATTTTGATGGAAGCATTAGATCCGTATTGATATTTTGGAGCCATAGCAAAATGAATCGTCGAATTCGGACATCGTATGAGAGAGTTATGCCCATTTTCGTGTCGGAAAAGATTTTTCGTAGCCGCCAGCGCCCAGGGTAGCGTGGGGCGCTAACCCTGGCGCTGGGAATTATTGGTGTTCTGGAAAGTGTGCCACAGGAAGCGCCCCACGCTACCTGTGGCGCTCGAAAATGCCAAAAATCCCCCATAAAATGGGGAGTTTAGCCATTTTACTCATTTTTGAGTTTGGGGAGCTCGGTTTAGGCGATATTTGGGCGATTTTTACGGGAAAAAATTGGGATAAATGTTCCTTATCCTATATTGATTATATTTGATAATTACATACTCATTTACATCATGAATCCATGAATTTATGGAAGAAAAATCAGATTTTTACAAAACCTTCCAAAAAATATAAAACGAAGATTCGAAGGTCAATCCGATATCGGAATTTGATAATTTTTATATGGTTGGACTCGTCTCGGAATGAGTGTTCGAATTTCGTAAGTTTTTTCGAGATTTGAGATGTGAGACCCACTATCAATTTTTAAAGTTAATTTCATATTTTTATCCGAAAAATTAATAAATTCATATGAAATTAATTCCTACGATTTGTATTGAGTATATCGAATTATCTGTGAATAGATTTGAAGCTTTTGGAGACAAATTTAAAAGGAAAAGTTATGGTCGAGTAATTTATTGGAATTTGCATAGCTAGGTAAGTGTCGTGGTTAACCTTGACTTGAGGGATTAGACCCCTTAAAATATTTGTTATGTGAAATGCATGTGAATGACGTATAGGCGAGGTGACGAGTGTCTATACATCATCAAATTAATTATTTGCATAATTATTTGAAAACCATAAATTGTTCTAAGAGACGAATTAATTGTTATAATAATTATTTATTTCCTATTCCTTGACAAATATTAATCCTTGAATTCCTGCAATAATTGTTACATGCTATTTGATTTATGTGTATTAATTGCTACTTGACATTTAGCATATTAAATATTAAACTGTCTATTTTCTCCCCGATTTTCATAATAAATTGCTAATTGTCATTGCTTGTTTCATAATTAAATCATAACTATTGAATGCTTGTTTTTTTAAAATTTTATATTAATTATTACATTTATTGGGGAAATTTATTCTATAAGAATTGGTAAATGAATATATTGGAGGAGCGGGTTGCGCACCGCAACAGAGTTGATTGAAATGAATATATTGGAGGATCGGGTTGCACGCCACAACAGACTTATTTAAAAGTCCATATTGGAGGATCGGGTTGCACGCCGCAATAGACTTGATTAAAAGTCCATATTGGAGGATCGGGTTGCACGCCGCAACAGACTTGTTTAAAAGTCCATATTGGAGGATCGGGTTGCACGCCGCAACAGACTTGTTAAAAAGTTAATATTGGAGGATCGGGTTGTACGCCGCAATAGACTTATTGAAAAGTCAATATTGGAGGATCGGATTGCACGCCGCAACAGACTTATTTAAAAGTCTATATATATACTTGATTGAAATAAATATATGACATACTTGATTAAAAGAAAAATATTGGGAGAGCGGGTTGCACGCTGCAACAGAATTGAATGTGAATATATTGTGAGAGCGAATTCACGCTGCAACAGAATTTATGGAAATGATAATTGATTATAAATACTGAGTTGGCTTCAACCATTATAAATGAGTTACCTGATTTATTTCTATTATTGATGTTGTTACTAATATTGCGTACAGGTTAATGTAAGTGAACCGCCTTAGCCTCGTCACTACTTCGTCGAGGTTAGGCTCAGCACTTACCAGTATATGGGGTCGGTTGTACTGATACTACACTCTGCACTTCTTTTGCAGATTTCGGAGTTGGTCCCAGCGGCGTACCATAGACTTGCTCGGATTTCAGCTACTCAGAGGAGACTTGAGGTACAACTGCACGGCGTTCGCAGTTCTGAAGTCCCCGTCTACTGTACCTTAGCTGTGTGTTTATTTCCAGACAGCTTTATTTTATTCAGACCTTTATTTTTATTATTCTAGAAGCGCGTGCACTTGTGACACCAATTCTGGGATGGTATTTAGACGCAATTATTTTTGTGGATTATTCACTATATTTCAGACCTTACTTCCGCATTTGTTTCTTTATTATTAATAAATTTAAAAATTGTTTAAAAATGGCTAATATTATTTTAACTTTGGCTTGCCTAGCAAGTGAAATGTTAGGCGTCATCACGATCCGAAGGTGGAAATTTCGGGTCGTGACAGTTGGTATTAGAGTACTAGGTTACATAGGTCTCACGAGTCATGAGGAAGCTTAGTAGAGTCTGAAAGATCCGTACGGAGACGTTTGTACTTATATCTCAGAGGCTATGAAGTTTAGGAATAATATCACCTCTTTCATTCCTTATCGTGCGACATTGATCTTGCTTGAAAACTATATCTCACATTCCTTTGTATCTACTCGTGTATGACATTGCGCTCTCGGTATCAGTTGTTCGTCGACGGTTCGTGATGCCGCAAATGAACTATGAGGGAGCCATAGATGCTCAAATATTGCCTCAACGTGTGATTCCGACTGAAGATGCGGACGTATAAGGAGATCACCCAGTGAATAATGTGGGGGGTGCAACGTATCTTGGCATCTGGTTGATTTATGCGAGTTGTGAAGGTTAATATTGTGGACCATCGGACGAGGTGAACAATGACTTCGCGCCGAGTGGGGGAGTCCACTATCGATGAATGGATTGCGAGTCGTGTGTTAGATCAGCTTTGGCCTGAAATGTATATATGTGGTACTAAAAGTTTCTACCAAAATTTACATGTGTTTAAGGCCCGATATCTTGTAGAGAATAAGGTTGGTACTTGCGGTATGTCCGCCTCCGAAATAATCTTATACTTCAGTACTAAAGGAGTTAGAGAAACAATATTAAATTTACAGAAGGCCTACTCGGCATGGACGTCACGGTTGTGGATTTTGGGGTGCTTCGGAGGAAGTACAGTGGTTGACGAGATTCTGGACTAAGAATTGTCTGTATGGAGCTCTACTTTTGTGATCATTGTATATAAATAAGGGTAAAGTCTATCCCAAAGAAGAATTGAAGAGTATATTAAGAAATGGGCCAGCTCAACAGTGTTGAGTCAGCATAACAAAAGAAGAAATTGGCCTTGGGAGAGATAATTCTCCACAGGTGTCTGTGGCAAGCCTATGAAGAGGGCAGACCAGCCAATACAACACCGCCCACTTGGCTCGATTCTCAGGAATACTTTTGAAAGAGTTTGTTTCTCGAACTCTCTGTAATGTATGGCGCATAGGGTTTGAACGATTGCGTCAGGTCACCATGACGGTGTCATAATATGCCATCAGGTTCAATAAGTTAGCCTGTCATATTCCTACTTTGCTTCTTACAGCCAGAGAGTGAGTCCACATAATCATTAAAGGACTCAATTATGATCATAAAATTTTGTATGAATCGGGAGCTACAGGCTAATATTTCATTTCCACTAGTGGTAGAAATTGCGAAGATATTAGAACGTGTTCGGGGTGAGGAAAAAGGAAACTAAGGAGACCAAGACGTCTCAAGGTTCTGGGGGATTCAGTGGATTCTACTCTGTGAGTATAAATCATTATGGCGGGGGCTCGGGCAGTCGGCGAGCCCAGTTCGCACATAGGATTAATCGAGGTGCTCTAGTAAGTTCTTTTAATGCACCACTGACATAAGTGTCCTACAATGGTTATTCCAGTTATTTGGCACAGACTCAGTATGAGCAGCCAAACTCGCAAATGGGTTGCTATGAATGCGGTGATACTAGGCACATCATGAGAAAATTATCCCAAACTTGGGAGAGACATATTTCATCAAAGCACTCAGGCTACGTGCCCCATTGCAGTTACTACACCACCCACAGGACCAGTTAGGGGTGGAGGACAGGCAGGTAGAAGGCGTCCTAGAGGTGGAGACCCAGCCATTGTTACAATTGTTTTATGGTATGGCGGAGGTCGATACATCAGATGGTGTCGTTACAGGCGCGACCTCAATTTAATATAAAGGAATAATTTCCTTAACTTGATTTGGTTCTGAGTATCGAGACGAGTCCTCCTATTGTATCCCACTTATGAGTGGGCTTCGTAATTCTATAATCTACTTATGTGTCTACTTCTGTTGGGAGGTTTTATGGAGATAACTACACCTATCATTCCATGATGGACTCTAATAAGATCTGTGAGGATAAAGGTGCCTTTCTGGTACTTATTTCGGTATATTCTGATGTATTTTTGGATAATTAATTACAAATTATGAATTATATGCCCTACCGGTGTGGGGTTCATTATGTGTTGTGATTTTGTTTAACGAAAGTTATTTAAAAAGAGAAAATGGAAATTTTCGATTGGCACGATGTGCATATTACTTGTGATTCAAAACTGAGAACGAGATCCTCACATTTTAATATAAAATGATATGTTTAAACCGGGCTACAAGCTGTGGTGGAAGTTATATAAGGACGAGATCCTTGTGATAAAAACCCTTGTGTTTAAATCCTCCCTTGTGAAATTAAATTTGTACTATAGTACTAATAGGGAGTCATGCCTTCTAGTCTTATTTTAAAATATTTGTATGAAATTCTCTGTGCATACTTGCCAAATTCGTGTTGTAATATTGAGTTGTAACCTACGAGGTAGGTGCCCGCCCAGGTGGTGTTAAATGTGACTCGTTAATTCGGGTAAATAATTATGAGGTCTTCATGCCTCGCATCTCGTTATTAGTATTGTGAAGGTTTGAAACGAGATTTTTGTTAACATGAAGTTAATTGACGATTCTATAATTGATTATGAACAACTATTAAGACCAGATTAACCCAGAAAGGTGTCTCATTCAGATGGTCAGACGCGTGTGAGTTGAGCTTTCAGAAGCTCAAGACCGCTTTGATTACGGCTCCAGTGTCGGTATTACCCACAGGTTCAGGATCATATATGGTATGTTGTGACGCATCTCACATTGGGCTTGGTGCAGTATTAATGCAAGATGGCAAGGTAATTGCATATGCGATGCGGCAGTTGAAAGTTCATAAGAAGAATTATCCTGTCCATGACTTAGAATTGGCAGCCATTGTTCATGCGCTGAAGATTTGGAGGCATTACCTCTACGGTGTCTCATGTGAGGTATTTACTGATCATCGCAACCTTCAATGTCTGTTCAAACAAAAAGATCTTAATTTGAGGCAGAGGAGATGGTTGGAGTTGTTAAAAGACTATGATATCACCATTTTGTATCACCCCGGAAAGGCCAATGTGATGGCCGATGCTTTGAGTAGAAAGGCTGTGAGTATGGGCAGTCTTGCGTATATTCCGGTTGGTGAAGAGGCCATTAGCTGTAGATGTTTAGACTTTGGCTAATCAGTTCGTGAGGTTAGATATTTCAGAACCCAGTCGGGTTCTAGCTTGTACAGTCTCTCGGTCTTCTTTATATGAGCGCATCAGAGAGAGGCAGTATGATGATCCTCACTTACTTGTCTTTAAGGACACGGTGCGACACGGTGATGCCAAACGGGTTGCTATGGGGGAAGATGGAACTCTGCGAATGCCAGGCCATATTTGTGTGCCTAATGTGGATGGGCTTCGTGAATTAATTCTTGAAGAGGCACACAGTTCCAGGTATTCTATTCATCCAGGTGCCGGAAAAATGTATCAAGATTTGCGGCAACATTATTGGTGGAGGAGAATGAAAAAGGATATAGTTGCACATGTAACTCGGTGTCTGAATTGTCAGCAAGTTAAGTACGAGCATCAGAGACCTGGTGGTTTGTTTCAGAAGTTAGAAATTCCTGAGTGGAAGTAGGAGCGTATCACAATGGATTTTGTTGTTGGGCTCCTACAGACTCAGAGAAAGTTTGATGCAGTTTGGGTCATTGTGGACAGGTTGACCAAGTCAGCCCATTTCATTCCAGTGATAGTTACCTATTCTTCAGAGAGGTTAGCTGAAATTTACATTCGTGAGATTGTCCGCCTTCACGGTATGCCCGTGTCTATTATTTCAGATTGAGGTACGCAGTTTACCTCATATTTCTGGAGGGATGTACAACGTGAGTTAGGCACGCGGGTGGAGTTGAGTACAGCATTTCATCCACATACTGATGGACAGTCAGAGCGCACTATTCAGATATTGGAACATATGCTCTGCGCTTGTGTTATAGACTTTGGAGGTTCTTGGGATCATTTCTTGCCACTTGCGGAGTTTGCTTATAATAATAGCTACCAGTCGAGCATTCAGATGGCTCCATATGAGGCATTATACGGAAGGCGATGCCGATCGCCAGTTGGTTGATTTGAACCGGGAGAGGCTCGGTTGTTGGGTATCGATTTGGTACAGGATGCCTTGGATAAGGTCAAGATTATTCAGGATCGACTTCGCACAGCTCAGTCTAGGCAAAAGAGTTATGCCGACCGTAAAGTTCGTGATATTTCATTCATGGTTGAAGAACGAATATTGCTCCGGGATTCACCTATGAAAGGTGTAATGAGGTTCAAAAATAAGGGCAAGCTGAGCCCTAGGTATATTGGACCCTTTGAAATTCTTGAAAGGGTGGGTGAAGTAGCCTACAGGCTTGCATTACCACCTACTTTATCAGCGGTTCATCCAGTGTTCCAGGTGTCTATGCTCCGTAAATATCATGGTGATCCGTCCCATGTGTTAAATTTCAGCTCAGTCCAATTGGACAAAGATTTGACTTACGAGGAGGAGCCGGTGGCTATTCTAGCCCGGCAGGGCCGACAGTTGAGGTCTAAGAGTTATCCTTCAATTCGGGTGCAATGGAGAGGTCAGTCGTTAGAGGCATCTACCTGGGAGTCCGAGTCGGACATGCGGAGTAAATATCCACACCTTTACTCCAACTCAGGTACTTTTTTTTCTAACTCCGTTCGAGGACGAACGTTTATTTTAGAGGTGGAAAATGTGATGACCCAAAATATCATCTTTAAATTTAATAAGTAATTCTGTGTTCTAAGACCTCGAAAAGCACCATTTATCCTTCCTCGACTTGTGTGTGCAGTCCGTAAAATTTTCTGAAAAGTTTTCATGTGAAAAATGAATTAAAATGCGAAATAGATTTTTAAAATTCAAGTGAGCTGACTTTGGTCAACATTTTTAGCAAACAGACCCGGATCAGTATTTTGACAGTTTTGGTAGCTCCGTATTGTAATTTGGGACTTGGGCGTATGCCCGAAATTTAATTTGGAAGTCCCTAACTTAAGTTATGACCATTTAACGGAACTAGCAATTTAAAGGCTAAAGATTTCTAACTTTGACCACGAGGTTGACTTTTTGATATCGGGGTCAGAATCCGATTCGAAAAATTAGAATAGCTCTGTTATGTCATTTATGAGTTGTGTGCCAAATTTAAAGTCATTCCGAATTCATTTAACATGTTTTGGCACAAGATTTGTAAATTAAAAAGTTTGGAAACTCAAAAGCTCGAATCGAGGTGTGAATTATAATTTTAGCATCGTTTGACGTGATATGAGACCCCGAGTAAATCCGTATAATATTTTAGGACTTGTTGGTATATTTGGTTGAGATCCTGAGGGTCTCGGGTGGATTTCGGGTGGTCAACGAACTTTAATTTTGGCATTTCAAGAACGTTCGACGTCGCTTCTTCAAGAATAAGTGGTATCCCATTAAGCAAATGAATTTCAATATCAGTTTTTATGTAAGCATTAGATCTGTACTGAAATTTTGGAGCCATAGGAAAATGAATCGTCGAATTCGGACATCATATGAGAGAGTTATGCCCATTTTCGTGTCGGAAAAGATTTTTCGTAGCCGCCAGCGCCCAGGGTAGCGTGGGGCGCTAGCCCTGGCGCTGGGAATTATTGGTGTTCTGGAAAGTGCACCACAGACAACGCCCCACGCTACCTTTGGTGCTCGAAAGCGCCATAAACCCCATAAAATGGGGAGTTTAACCATTTTACTCATTTTTGAGTTTGGGGAGCTCGGTTTAGGCGATATTTGGGCAATTTTCACGGAAAAAAATTAGGGTAAGTGTTCCTTATCCTATATTGATTATATTTCATGATTAAATACTCATTTACATCATGAATCCATGAATTTATGGAAGAAAAATCAGATATTTACAAAACCTTCCAAAAAAAGTAAAACGAAGATTTGAAGGTCAATCCGATGTCGGAATTTGATAATTTTTATATGGTTGAACTCGTCTCGAAATGAGTGTTCGAATTTCGTAAGTTTTTTCGAGATTTGAGATGTGGGCTCCACTGTCAACTTTTAAAGTGAATTTCAGATTTTTATCTGGAAAATTAGTAAATTCATATGGAATTAATTCCTACGATTTGTATTGAGTATATCGAATTATTTGTGAATAGATTTGAAGCTTTTGGAGACAAATTTAAAAGGAAAAGTTGTGGTCGAGTAATTTATTAGAATTTGCATAGCGAGGTAAGTATCGTGGTTAACCTTGACTTGAGGGAATAGAACCCTTAATATATTTGTTATATAAAATGCATGTGAACGACGTATAGGCGAGGTGACGAGTGTTTATACGTCGTCAAATTAATTATTTGCATAATTATTTAAAAATCATAAATTGTTCTAAGAGACGAATTAATTGTTATAATAATTATTTCTTTCCTATTCCTTGACAAATATTAATCCTTGAATTCCTGCAATAATTGTTACATGCTATTTGATTTATGTGTATTAATTGCTACTTGACATTTAGCATATTAAATATTAAACTGTCTATTTTCTCCCCGATTTTTATAATAAATTGCTAATTGTCATTGCTTATTTCATAATTAAATTATAACTATTGAATGCTTGTTGTTTTAAATTTTTTTATTAATTGTTACATTTATTGGGGCAATTTATTCTATAAGAATTGGTAAATAAATATATTGGAGGAGCGGGTTGCGCGCCGCAACAGAGTTGATTGAAATGAATATGTTGGAGGAGCGGGTTGCGCGCCGCAATAGAGTTGATTGAAATGAATATATTGGAGGATCGGGTTGCACGCCGCAACAGACTTGTTTAAAATTCCATATTGGAGGATCGGGTTGCACGCCGCAACAGACTTGATTAAAAGTCCATATTGGAGGATCGGGTTGCACGCCGCATCAGACTTGTTTAAAAGTCCATATTGGAGGATCGGGTTGCACGCCGCAATAGACTTGTTTAAAAGTCCATATTGGAGGATCGGTTTGCACGCCGCAATAAACTTGTTTAAAAGTTATTATTGGAGGATCAGGTTTCACGCCGCAACAGACTTGTTAAAATGTTAATATTGGAGGATCGGGTTGTACGCCGCAATAGACTTATTGAAAAGTCAATATTGGGGGATCGGATTGCACGCCGCAACAGACTTATTTAAAAGTCTATATATATACTTGATTGAAATAAATATATAACATACTTGATTAAAAGAAAAATATTGGGAGAGCGGGTTGCACGCTGCAACAGAATTGAATGTGAATATATTGTGAGAGCGGGTTGCACGCTGCAACAGAATTTATGAATATAATAATTGATTATAACTGCTGAGTTGGCTTCAACCATTATAAATGAGTTACCTCATTTATTTCTATTATTGATGTTGTTACTAATATTGCGTACAGGTTAATGTAAGTGAACCGCCTTAGCCTCGTCACTACTTCGTCGAGGTTAGGCTCAACACTTACCAGTATATGGGGTCGGTTGTACTGATACTACACTCTGCACTTCTTGTGCAGATTTCGGAGTTGGTCCCAGCGGCGTACCATAGACTTGCTCGGATTTCAGCTACTCAGAGGAGACTTGAGGTATAACTGTACGGCATTCGCAGTCTGAAATCCCCGTCTATTGTACCTTAGCTGTGTGTTTATTTTCAGACAGCTTTATTTTATTCAGACCTTTATTTTTATTATTCTAGAAGCTCGTGCAATTGTGACAATAATTCTGGGATGGTATTTAGACGCCCTTATTTTTATGGATTATTCACTATATTATTAATAAAAGCTATATTCGATAAGCTGTATATACATCTTATATAGCTTATATAAGATGTATATATAGTATAGTATAGTATATATACTAAATGTATATATATATAAGCTATATATATATATATATATATATATATATATCGAATATATACATCGAATATAGCTTATATATTATACACTTAGTAACAATAAAGTAAGCAATAGTAGCAATTATAGAAGGAAATTAAAGAGAGATTGTGATAGATTGATGATTTTGTAAGAAAAATAAAAGAATGAATGGGTATTTATAGTTGAAAATAAGGAAAAAAATATAATTATAAAAAGTTTGGGGTTAAAACAAAGTTGGGGAGGGGGGAGAGGAGTTAAATGGCTATTTTATAAATAGCCAACGGCTATTTTTGACAGCCCAACGGCTATATTTTTTTAAAATAATAAAAATAAATTAAATAAATTAAGAAAATATAGCCGTTGGGACCGTTTGGCCCGCTAAAGGACCGGTCCCGGTCCCTGGCAAGCTAAATGGTCCCGGGCCTGACGGACCCAAAGCATAGGACCAGCCTACGAGACCGGCTCAGACCCACTAAAACCGGGCCAAACGGTCCTGGCCCGTTTAGCCCGTTTGGCCCGCGGTCTCGAGCCGATCCCGGGCCTGGACCGACCCACTTGCCACCCTTAGGTCCATTCTTCATGCTCCCATAATGATTTATATGACAATAACAATAAATCCAGTATAATGATGATATATATGAGTGTTTGTAAAAGTTACAATTATCATTAAGTCTATATTATTATTATTATTATTATTATTATTATTATTATTATTATTATTATTATTATTATTATTATTATTATTATTATTATTACAACAATAACAACAAACTCAGTATAATTTCTTATGTGGGGTCTGTGAAGGATAATATGTACGCAGACCTTATATTATAATTATTATTTTTATTATTATTATTACTATTATTATTATTATTATTATTATTATTATTATTAATGTTGCTATTGTTGTTTTTGTTATTGTTGTAAAATCACACATATTATTATTAGACTCACAATTGTTGAAAACACTCGAAATTCAAAATAATAGACTAGAAAGTAAGAGAAACCTTAGAGCCGAGAGAGAGTTTCTTGGAAAGAGAAAACAACTAAACCAACTTTAGCAACAGCAACAAAAAAAAAAAAAAAAAAAAGAAAAATATAACATACATAATCTCAGATGCCCTCTTTATATAATGCATACAACAAGAAAGTACATTAAATAGTTGTAAATGAGGAAAGTTCAGAAAGAAAAGGTGTAATAATCAATACTAGATGGTTTGATATTATTATTATTATCAAAATTATAGCATATGTAAACTTAGAAAATTCCACTTAAATAATACTCATTGTGTTTTAATTTAGTTGACACAATTTCCTTTTTAGTCTGTTTCAAAAAGAATGACACATTTCTACAATTGAAAATAATTCAATTTTAAACTCTTCATTTTACCCGTTTTACCCTTAATGAGAAACTTTTTAAACCACACAAATGTCATGGCCCCATAAAGCCTTTACCCCTTAAGCTTTTAAGACTACAAGTTTCAAAAATCTTTATTTTTTTCTTAAATACTGTATCGAGTCAAACTAGCTCATTTAAATTAAAACGGGGAGAGAAATGCGCATCCACGCATTATTCACGAAGCCCAACTCTATTTCACATTTTCTTTGTGCTATATATTCGTCCATTAACCTAAGAGAAAATGACCCTCTATTGCCCCTCAAAATTTAATAACCCATATTTTTTTCCATTAACACGAAATAGCCCTCCGGCCCAAATATATTACATCTAATAGCCCGAAATGTCTATTTTGTTTATTTATTGTATAGTGACAGTCTATTTTGTATATTTTTTGTATAGTGACAGTTTATTTTTTATATATTTTGTATAGCGACAATCTATTGTATATAAATTGTATAGTGACAATCTATTTAGTATATTTTTATATAGTGACAGTCTATTTTGTATAGTTACGGTCTATTTAGTATATTTTTTGTATCATGACGGTCTATTTTTGTATATATTTTGTACAGTGACAGTTTATTTTGTATATATTTTGTAATATACCAATATTCAAAAAATAAATGCTCTCCAATCTAATACATAGTCTAAAAATATAAGACGTGGGGTTTACCTCTATATTGGTCAAACTTTTGGGACTACTAATTGATTTGGAGTGATTTCTTTTCTTGTCTTTAAGTCGAAGTTTTCAAGAATTGAATACAAGATTTGTCAAATCTCAGTAATTGTAGTATTAATACTAATGGTGTCCAGACTCCAGCTTCGAACTCACCGCAAATTATGGAATCTAAATCAAAACCCAGTCAGTCTAACCCACTGTGCTCGACCTCGTTGGCTTTAGATCTGAACGGAAACTCAATAATCGGCGATCCTCCATTAAACCCAACAACTCTTTCTTCTTGTTTTATTTACTATTTTTGGGGCTTTTGATATTATAAACAACCTTGCATATGGATGAATCCGGTTCGTCACCGGTTTCACACATAGAACCGGATTATCCGCCTGAGGCGTCACCGTATTCTCCACCCTATAAAAATATTTCTGGGATGTTACTGGCGGCTGTTCACTCAAATGCTTCATATTGCTCTCAAATATTGTTTCAGGCAAATCAGTATCAATCTAATTATCTATTATCTAAAAACTATCTAAAAAGGAGTGAAAATAAGGAAATATAATTGATTTTTTTTAAACTGGGGTGCATCTAGTAGTTACGGAGTTGAAAAATTTGAAATTTGAAGGGGGAAGAGTGGCGGTGGTTTTGGGCTAGCCCTTGTAATTGATTTTGGGCTATTAATTGTATGGTTTATTTTATGGCTACCGATTGTCATTAGTTTGTTCTGGATGGCTATACGTGATAATTGCTCTTAAACTAATCTAAATAGCCTAATTCGCAAGGGAGAAATTCAAAAATAACCAGATTTACAAGTGGTAATTGAAAAATAGCCACAGTTTCAAAAGTAATCGAAATTTAGCCCCTTTTCATGTAAAGATAAATCTGATCGAAAACACTGTTCAAAATCCGAAAAATATTCCAGCATAATATACTGGACTGCAGTATAATATACTGAAACTCTAGTATATTATACTGGAACTCCAGCATATTATATTGGAGTTCCAGTATAATATACCGGTCCAATATAATATGCTGGAAGTTCATACACAGGTGCTCCAATCTCCAGTATATTATGCTGGAACTTTCCGCGTGTTGGAGTTCCAGCATAATATACTGGAAGATCATACACAGGTGTACTAATCTCGAGTATATTATGCTGGATTAGTCCGCATTACAGCAAAATATTAGCTATTTTTTAATGACTTTACAAACGCTGACTATTTTTGAATTACCAGTCCAAAAATTGGCTAACTCGTGCTATTTTTACAATGCGCAAGGTTGGACTTCCCAGACCAGCTATTCCCAACTCGCCCATTCAAGCAACAATTCTCATTTCCAAAAGGAAATTATTATGTGGGCGTTTAGATATCAGAATTGTGAAATTTCGAAACAAGTGAATTTTTTTTTTTCAAATGAAAATGGTATTTGAAATTAGAGTTGTATTTGGACATGAATATAATTTAGAGCTGTTTTTGAATTTTTGTGAGTGATTTGAAGTGAAAATTTAAAAAACAGTTTTTTGGCTTTTTTTTAAATTTTCAAAAATTATTGAAATTCAATTTCAAGTGAAATTTGAAATTGTCATGGCCAAACATTGATTTGGAAAAATAGGAAAAAAAAAATCGAAAAAATGTTTTTTAAAAAAAGATTTATGGCCAAACGGGCCCTATGTTACATTTACCTAAAAGAAAGGGAGCCCATTTTGACAAAGAACCCTTCGTTCCTTATTGATATAATAATGGTATGGACCAGGAAGGATAATTTTCAGTTATTATGATCAAGACCTAACTCCATTAAACTCACTGACAAAAGCACGTGGATATTTGCAAGACACAAATTAATTCAAAGAGATATGACAAACACCACTCTTTAAATTATGTGGCATAGTTTGAATGGGCCAAAATTTCAGATAGAAGAGAAAACAATTATTAATCAAAATAGTTGTCCGTCCAATCTTTTAAATTAAAAATAGTTGGTGGATGTATAATATATATATAAATATATATAATTAATATATACCGGCTAGAAAAAATAAAAATTAAATTTGACCCGCTATTTGTGTAACAAACTCAATAGAAAAGAAGATTTTTTAAAATTTGTGTCTGTAAACATGTTATAACATTTGTTTGAATATAAAAGTTTGTCACTAAGAATAAAATTAAAAGTTTAAATTAAATTATTTTCAAATTTAGAAAGTTATCATTTCTATTAGAATCAGAGGCGGACCTATGTGTTATAGTGAGATGTCATCGGACCCCGTAAGTTTCGACATAAACTTTATATATGTATATGTATATACCTTGAAAATAATTAATTTAAAACACTCGATACCCTAATCATTAAAAGCTTTTAGGGACACTGAATGAACATAATATTGTGCCCCTGTTGTGTAACGTCTTGGATCCGCCATCTTAGATCCGCCATCTGACTAGAAGGGAGGAAAAAAGAGATGTTATTACATAAATTGAAATGATGAGCAGATGACCTTTAGTACAATAAGCATTACAGACAACTTTCTTAAGGAGAAAAAGAAGAGGTAAGCCTTGTGGAAAAAAGAAATACAACTGTTTGAATGGAAAAAAACAGTAGGATATAAAAGATAGACGGGGACTTTAAGGTTTGTGAACGCCGACAGATCTACCTTGAGTCTCTAGATAACGGACCAATAGCAAATCTCGATCAACTTGAGCCAGTATCAAAATCTGCACGGAAAGTGCAGAGTGCAGCATCAGTACAACCGACCCGATGTACTGGTAAGTGTCGAGTCTAATCTCGGCGAAATAGTGACGAGGCTAGGACAAGTCACCTACATATAACCTGAAATAGCATAATCACGCTAGTGGCAACAACAGTAAATAAAGAAATAACGCAGAAATAATAGGAGGGGAACATACATTGGGGGAATACAACATAAAGAGTGAGAATAATGAAAAGACAAAATTAAACCGGAAATCCTTAAACGAACTGAGAAATTAAGACAGCAAGGAAAACTACACGGCATCACCCTTCGTGCTTTTACTCTCAACCACCCCAAATAACAAATAAGACTGCACGGCATCACCCTTCGTGCTTTTACTCTCTTCCTCACAATATAAATATTTCATGCACGGCATCACCCTTCGTGCTTTACACTCTTCCTCACAATATAAATAAATCATGCACGAAATCACCCTTCGTGCTTTACACTCTTCCTCATAATATAAATAAATTATGCACGACATCACCCTTCGTGCTTTACACTCTTCCTCACAATATAAATAATCATGCACGACATCACCCTTCGTGCTTTACACTCTTCCTCACAATTCACAGAATCAATAACAACGGATAGAGAGAAGTTTCACAAGAAATCAATATTTCATCAATGATTACTTTCACAATTTAACATCTCAACATCGAACCAATATTCACAATTTTATCGACCTTGGTGAAACCGGATACAAGTCTCCCAACATTTCAACTACAACAATAAGCATAGATAACAAGGTTTAAGACTACAAATTTGCAAGAAATGAAATTTCACTCGCATGCTATGACTCGACCATAACGTATAGATGCTCGTCACCTCAACTATACATCATATTCAACAACAAAACACGTAGCAAATACTCACACAATACCTATTCTCTCAAGCCAAAGTTAGACACAATACTTACCTTGCTCCGAAGGTCACTTAATTCTCAATCACAGCTTTTCCTTTGGAATTCACCTCCAACCCACTCGTATCTATTCAAAAATGACTCAATAATATCAAATATTGCTAAAGGAATCAATTATATTTTATAAATTAAAATTTTCAATTTTTTCTCCAAAAGGTCGAAAAATCTACCCCGGGCCCGCTTGGTCAAAATCCGAGGTTCGGATCTAAATCCTTTTACCTATTCATCCTCAAGCCCGAATATATAATTGGTATTGGAATTCGACCCCAAATTGAGGTATAAATCCCCAAATTCCCGAAATCCCTAGTTTCTACCCTATCCCCTAATTCTACCATGAAAACTTTAGATTTTTGGTTGAAAATTCAAGAAATGTAATGGGTACTTGAAAGAAAATAGTTTAGAATCACTTATCAACAATTTGGGGAAGAAATGACTCTTGAAAAATCGCCTCTCACCATTTGGTTTTTGAGAAAAATGAATTTTTGGCTAAAATCCCGTTTTTGGATTCTGTTAAGTGCTGAGAGACAGTGTTCATCGCATTCGCGAGAGTACTGTCGCATTTGCGAAGGGTACTGGCTGCCAAGCCTTCGCGTTCGCGAGACCCAGCTCGCGTTCGCGATGATTACTCCCCCCTGGCCTTCGCGTTCGCGAGACATGGCTCGCGTTCGCGATGAAGCAACGATCAACCCCCCTTCCCCCCCAGGTCCTCACATGCTTCGTGTTCGCGTTGAGCAGTCACGTTCGCGAAGGGTAAGTCCCCCACCACTTCGCGTTCGCGACCAGGCCTTCGCGTTCGCGAAGAAGAAAACTTCAGCTGCCCAGTTTACTCTTCGCGTTCGCGAGAGTACCTTCACGAATGCGAAGAAGGACATGCCAGAACACAGACTCTACAGAAAAACCAGATTTCCAAAGTCCAAAACATCTCGTGGCCTATCCGAAACTCACCCGAGCCCTCGGGGCTCCAAACCAAACATGCATACAGGTCTAAAAACATCATACGTACTTGCTCGCATGATCAAATCGCCAAAATAACACCTAGAACTATGAATTTAGCACCAAATCAAATGAAATCCTCAAGAACACTTAAAAATTACTATTTTCTCAACCGAAGGTCCGAATCACATCAAATCAACTCTGTTTCTCACCAAATTTCTCAGACAGGTCTTAAATATCATGATGAATATGTATCGGGCTCCGGAACTAAAATACGGACCAGGTACTAACAATGCCCAACATCAATCAATTCTTTAATTTTCAGACTTTTAATTTTCATAATATGAGCTAGGGACCTCCGAATTCGATTCCGGGCATACGCCCAGATCCCATAATTCGATACAGACCCACCGGGACTGTCAAAATATGGATCCGGGATCGTTTACCAAAAATATTGACCGAAGTCAACTAAAACAACTTTTAAGGCACAAATTCTTATTTTCATTAGTTTTCAACATAAAAACTTTTCGGAAACCTGCCCGGACTGCGCATACAAATCGAGGAAGGTACAAATGAAATTTTTAAGGCTTAAGAGCGCAGATTCAATTTCTAAAACATAAGATAATCTTTTGGGTCATCACATCACTTTGGCCATAAATCTCCCACGAGAATATAATAGCTTGGTATTGGTTTGGAGTAATCTGCCAGAGGCCTTTATTTTAGCTTGAAATGGTCTAAATGTAAGAGAAATTCCATTTTTGGTAGTATCTAGGCGATTGAGGTTTGTGAAACTAACCTCCAAAGTTTTCTCAATGAATAATTGAAACCAGTTGTTTGGAGAATATATGTGTTCTCTCTTATTGTTCAATACTAATTGAAGTGTTCCAAAATTTTCTCCACCATTCTTATCCGTATTGCAAATGATTTTTACATGGTTATACAATAATTTTATTTTGGGTTAAACCCCAGGATGAAGAATATGTAAGAATGTTTAGAAAATTCTCGACAAGAACGTAAAATTGTGGTTCAATTTTTTAAAAATAGAAATGAAATAGGGACCTTAAATTTTATGTTTACGAGTTTTGGGTGTTGAGTAATGGATCAGATTCAATTAATTTGGGTTGGGGATTAAAAAGGAATAGAAGCCCTCCATGCGGCTCTTCCGTTAAAATAAGGGCATATTTGTTTAATAGTTAGACGGTAGGGTTATTTTTGATCGAATAGTATAACAGAGGAAAATTTTAAATAATTTTCTATAGTAGAGGGATATTTTTGACCCTTTTCCGTTTATTAGATATGTGGCAGTTAGGATGCAATACCTGATGTTTGGCCAAAATGCTATATTTTTAGTGCATTACTCTCATTACATGTTGTTAGTTTAGTGGTTAATTGTGCGACATTTGAGCTAAATTATATTGCTTATGTGTAGGAGCATCAGAATAAAGAGTTTGCACGAAAAAAGGACGAAAATGCAAGAAAAGAGCATAAAAACACGAAGTACCCAAACCTGGCTACAGGCTAAGCATATCCAGCTCTATAACCATATTGACCGCGCTACAGGCCAGGCGTAGCAAGCTCTGTAGCCAGGCTGACCGCGCTATAAGTCTGGCCTCGCGAGGTTTATAACCCGGTGATCAAAAGTGCGTGAATTAAAAGACTTCGACCCAGTTTTGGACTTAAGAACCTCGAACCCTAGCCTATATATACTCCCTAAATATGTCTTAGGGGGTTGGACATTATTGGAGAGGCAAGAAGGCTATGAGAACACTTGGAAGCAACGAATCATAAGAGTTTTCTCTTCCGTTATTCCTTAATATGTATTTTAATACTTTCAATTATTATCATGATTGTTAGTATAGTTATGAGTAGCTAAACTTTCTCATCTAGGGTTTGATGGAACCTTTTGAAGGATGATTTTTCTATTGCGTTTAATATAATTTTGCCATTGAATTTTCTCTTCTTGTTCTACTACGTGATTATCTTAGTTGATTGAAGGGCCCTCAATTGATTGTACCTATTTAGTGTGTATACTTTGAAAAGGGTACATATTTAGGTAGTTATTGAATAACATCTCTCTTAACGTATTTGAGGAATCAGTACGAACGGTTTAAAGGTAGGATTAGGAATAACAAAATCATGGTGCGATTTTAGTGAGCGGTAAACTAGTGCCAGCTAGCGTGGTTTGAAAGAATACGTCTAGTAAATTGTGGTAGTTGCTTGAAAGAGAATTACGACACTCGAAGTACTCATGATCGGTAGAGAATACTTAGGCGAAATTATAGAAAATGCAGCGGGGAGAATTCTGACAATTGGGGAAATCATAACTCTAGGACTCCTTAATCTTGTCTCTAACTCTTATTATCTTTAGTTAATAATTCTATTTTAATTAGTTAAAAATAAAATCTCAATCTTTATAACTTCAGAATTTATTCAAACTTATCTTCTTAGTGATAGTGACAATTGTAGCTAAGTTTTAGTTCTCTGTGGGATTCAACTCCGGACTTTTAGATCGAATTATATTTGCAGTGGCCACTTATCCTCATTAGGATTAGAGTTGGGCATGATCAATTCCCCCCAGAATTTGGTAGGTAGTTTGGAGTAAAACCATAAGGCTCTTGCTAACATGTATTTATGATTTCTTTCAACAATGCCATTATGTTGAGGTGTATGAGAACAAGTTGTTTGGTGAATGATCCCATTATCTGAAAAATATTGTATGGCAGAAGTAGAAAGGCCAATTTCTAAGGCATTATCACTTCTAATGGTTTTGACTGGAAGATTAAATTGGGTTCTGACCATGGAGATAAAGGCTTTTAGCAAATTAAAAGTATTACTTTTGGAGTGCATTTGATGAGTCCAGGTTGCCCTGCTATGATCATCCATAATGGTCAGGAAATACCTTGCACCAAAGTATGTGTTAGTATTATAGGGTCCCTAGGTGTCAACATGAATGAGTTCAAACAAAGACTTGGAAACTGAATTACTTTGGGGAAATGGTAACCTTGCCCGCCTTGCTAGGGGACAAATGGGACACACAAAAGATTGTTTAGAAGATAATAGAGCAGAAATAGAAGAAATACTTTTTATTCTAGCAAAAGGAATGTGTCCCAACCTACGATGCCAAAGTACATCATGTCTGTTTATACTAGGTACGTCATTATTGAAAACTAAAGGAACATAATTCAATGCAGATTTAGATTGTTTAGTATTGGAAAAGAACCTATCACCATTATTCATACATTGCACATCTTTATTGAAAACAAAATTAGGACAACTAGGACTAGAATTAGACTCATTGGCATGAAGGAGCTTGTAGAGGCCTTGGTCCTGTCTACCAAGCTCTAGAAGCTTCCTCATGAAATGGGCCTGTATTAAAAGGCATGAAGAGGAAGTAAACAAGACCATGTAGTGAAATTGTTGAATCAACTTGTAAACTGAGACTAAATTGTATTGAAAACTAGGAATATATAAGACTTTATCAAGAGTTAAAGAAGGGAACAAGGTAACAGAACTAGTATAAGTAACTTTTTCTTTATAACCATTGTGAAGAGTTACCAAATAAGGAGTAGGGAGTGGAGTAAGATTAGAAAGTATGTTTTTGTTTGAGGTCATATGGTCAGTAGCTCCACTATCTATAATCCAGACATTTCTACTAGCACCAAACAACAAGCAAACATGAGAATCATCATTAATATAAATAGGCAGAGAGAAAGTACTACCAGCAAAGTTGACAGATCCCATGAGGTTAGTTTGAGAATCAACAGCTGAAGAAACTTGAGTTTGTTGCAGGAGAGACATAAGTTGTGCATACTGTTGCTTGGTCAATCCAGGTACTGAAGAGGCATGTTCCTCACGATCAGAAGCAGTGTAAAGTTGAGGTGAGTTGTACTGTAGAGTGTAGGCTGTTGCAGGATACTCAGCCTCAACAGTCACATTAGCAGCCATCCTTTTCCCCTTATTGAATTTGAAATTTTGTGGAAATGCAGGTAACTTGTAGCATTTGTCGATTAGGTGTCCAGGTGTTTTAAAATATTTGCAAAAAATATTTCTCCTAGACTGATCAAAGTTCATTTTCTGAGTATATTACTTAGTAGAGAATGTCTTATTGTTGACATTGGCATTGGCATTTGGATGGAAAGTTTTATTATTGGCATTCACATTGAAAGAAACAGATTCTGGAACTAGTTGGGGAGTGTATTGAACTTGCTTCTGATTTTCATCATGAAGTAGAATATTGTATGCACTATCAAGTGTGGGAGGAGGTTGCATCATGAGCAAATTGCTTCTCACTCCCATATATATTTCATTTAGGCCCATAAGATATTGATGAAGCTTATCCTCCTCCTTATCCTTTTGAATACCATCTCTTGCAGCACACATGCAACGATTTCCATGGTTCTTACGCATTGTACCCAACTCATCCTAGAGCTTCTTTAGTTTATTGAAATAGGACACAATATCAAGGGAACCTTGTTGTGTGGAGGCCAATTCTTTCTTTATTTCGAACACCTTAGTACCATTTACAGCCCCAGACCTACGCTCCAATTGATTCCAAATACTCTCAGTTGTCTCGGAGTACTGGACACTCTTAGCTATAGTTGGTGAAAGTGAGATGGTTAGCCATGAAATCACCATATTATTGCATCTATCCCATTGACGCAACTTTGAAACATCAGTGGTAATTGGCCTAGGACATGAGCCATCCATAAATTTTATTTTACTCTTAGCATAAAGAGACACTATCATACTTGTTCTCCATCCTCCATACCCTGACCCAGAGAATGGAGTGATCACCAAACACATCCCAGGTAAATCAGACGAATGGAGAAATAAGGGACTTGTAGGGTTAGGAATGTATGTAAAGTTATCACGAAAACTAGCATTTACAGGAATTTCAGTATTCACCATTTTAGGAAGGTACAAAACACTCAAATGCAAAAGATAATGTTTAAGGTTTTTCTGTCACCAAAAAAATAAAATCTTCCAAACTAATTCTAAATAAAATCAGCAAAAGAGAGAAATACTCACTGAGAATCCAATTTCTAACAAAAGAATCGAAATATTATCATCGCAGACCAGTCCGAAGAAAAGTCGCAAAAAAAAGGCGAAGAGGCAAAACCTTCGATTCAAACAGTGAGGGTAAAATCGATCGACTCCTCTTGTCAAGATCTATCTAACGCACATGGCTCTTATACCATGTGAACATTAACAAACCAACTACAATGTATGTGAATTTGATTAGGGTTTCAGATAAGAAGAAAGAAGAAAGCTTAGAGAAAAATCAATATTTTCATTATGAGTGTAAACAACTGTCTAGAGACTTATATTTATACTAGGGGCAAAATTATAAACACACTACCCTCTTTATATGGGCTGTAAACCCGAAAACTTATAAATACACGTGAGCCAAACCTTGGTCTAGATCTGGACTAAAACTAACTAATAAGACTAACTAATAAGTGAGATGTATCCAAGATCATGTCTAATAGGTCTAACCAGGTAAAGACGTCAACCTATTATCACGTGTTAAAATTTAAAAGTAATAATATAAAAAGATTTTATATTATCAACACAAAAAAGTAAAATCTTATATTGATTAGTCCCTATATTCAAGGGTGGAGCTAGAGTGTCGAGAACATATTTGGCCGAACCTAGTAGTTTTAGTCCAAATCTTGTGTTTGCCTTAAAAAACTCATTGAGTATTTATAAATTATTAACTTAGAACCCAGTGACTTAAAAGAATTAGAATTCAAAACCCATAAACTTAAAATTTTGGCTTCGCCTCTGCCTACATTGCCACGACAACAAAGAACAAAAATATTGTAAGGCTACCGCAAAAAGAAAATAATCTTTGCTCTAGAAATATGTACTATATCATTAAGAAAAAAGAGTAAAAATTGACAAGCGGTCAAGATAGAAAAAACTCCCTTATATATTGGCAAAGTTGAGGGACGAAAGGACTTTATAATAGTAGTTTGTATATAAAAAGAGACCATAAGAGACTTGCTAATGCGGTCCAGATGTGTGTGCTTTCATATTCGATGATCATGTCGGAAAGCAATATTAATCATAGATATTTGTTAAAATATAGAGGTCGAAACAAAAACATGATGTGCCATCTCAATATCATAGGGTCCATTTAAGAATGGCAAGTGGGCTGGTCCCGGGCCTAAACGGGCCAAGTGGACAGGTCCAAACGGTTTCAATTTCGGATCGGTCCCAAATTAAACGGGATAAACGGTCCCGGACTAAACGGTCTATTTTGTAGGGACCGGCCCGGGACCGGGACCGTTTGGTCCCGGGCTAAACGGTCCTGGCCCGCGAGCTAAATGGGCTAAGTGGGCCCAATGAATTTTTTTTAAAAAAAAAATTAATTAGATATTAGAGACAAAAGGATGTTAAAACAAATATCTAAAGCAATGCTTTGTAAATTTTATTATAGAATTGTGACCTAAATTTTATCTAACATCCTAAATTTTATATATTTAATATTTAATATCAAATATAGCTTTTATATATATATATATACACTATACTATATATACATCTTATATCGAATATATATATATATATATATATATATATATATATATATATATATATTATACATTAGGTATATATACTATACTATACTATATATACATCTCATTTAGTATATATATATATATATATATATATATCAAATATAGCTTATATATTATACACTTAGTAACAATAAAGTAAGCAATAGTAGTAATTATAGAAGGAAATTAGAGAGAGATTGCGATAGATTGATGATTTTGTAAGAAAAATAAAAGAATGAAGGGGTATTTATAGTTGAAAATAGGGAAAAAAATAATTATAAAAAGTTTGGGGTTAAAATAAAGTTGGGGGGAGGGGGTTAAATGGCTATTTTATAAATAGCCAACGGCTATTTTTGACAGCCCAACGGCTATAGTTTTTTAAAAAATAAAAATAAAATAAAATAAATTAAAAAAATATAGCCGTTGGGACCGTTTGGCCCGCTAAAGGACCAGTCCCGATCCCTGACAAGCTAAATGGTCCCGGGCCTTGCGGACCCAAAGCATAGGACCGGTCCACGAGACTGGCCCAGGCCCACTAAAACCGGACCAAAATGGTCCTGACCCGTTTAGCCCGTTTGGCCCGCGGTCTCGGGCTGGTCCCGGGCCTGGACCGGCCCACTTGCCACCCTTAGATCCATTCTTCATGTTCCCATAATGATTTATATGACAATAACAATAAATCCAGTATAATGATGATATATATGAGTGTTTGTAAAAGTTACAATTATCATTAAGTCTATATTATTATTATTATTATTATTATTATTATTATTATTATTATTATTATTATTATTATTATCATTATTATTATTATTATTATTACAATAATAACAACAAACTCAGTATAATTTTATATGTGGGGTCTGTGGAGGATAATATGTATGCAGACCTTACATTATTATTATTATTATTATTATTATTATTATTATTATTATTAATATTGTTATTGTTGTTGTTGTTGTTGTTGTTATTGTTGTAAAAGTCACACATATTATTATTAGACTCACAATTGTTGAAAACACTCGAAATTCAAAATAATAGACCAGAAAGTAAGAGAAACCTTAGAGCCGAGAGAGAGTTTATTGGAATGAGAAAACAACTAAACCAACTTTAGCAACAACAACCAATAAAAAAAAGAGAGAAATATACATAATCTCAGATGCCTCTTTATATAATGCATACAACAAGCAAGTACATTAAATAGTTGTAAATCAGGAAAGTTCAGAAAGAAAAAGTGTAATAATCAATACTAGATGGTTTGATATTATTATTATTATTATTATTATTATTATTATTATTATTATTATTATTATTATTATTATTATTATTATTATTATTATTATTATTATTATTATTGTTATTATTATCAACATTATAGCATATGTAAACTTAGAAAATTCCAATTAAATAATACTCATTGTGTTTTAATTTAGTTGACACAATTTCCTTTTTAGTTCGTTCCAAAAAGAATGACACATTTCTATAATTAAAAATAATTCAATTTTAAACTCTTCATTTTACCCGTTTTACTCTTAATGAGAAGCTTTTTAAACCACACAAATGTCATGGCCCCATAAAGTATTTACCCCTTAAGCTTTTAAGACTACAAGTTTTAAAAATCTTTTTTTTTTTCTTAAATACTTTGTCGAGTCAAACTAGCTCATTTAAATTAAAACGGGGGGAGAAATGCGCATCCACGCATTATTCACGAAGCCCAACTCTATTTCACATTTTCTTTGGGCTATATATTCGTCCATTAACCTAAGAGAAAATGACCCTCTATTGCCCCTCAAAATTTAATAACCCATATTTTTTTTCATTAACACGAAATGGCCCTCCGGCCCAAACATATTACATCTAATAGCCCGAAATATCTATTTTATTTATTTTTTGTATAATGACAGTCTATTTTGTATAATGACAGTCTATTTTGTATATATTTTGTATAGCGACAGTCTATTGTATATAAATTGTATAGTGACAATCTATTTAGTATATTTTTATATAGTGACAGTCTATTTTGTATAGTTACGGTCTATTTAGTATATTTTTTGTATAATGACAGTCTATTTTTGTATATATTTTGTATAGTGACAGTCTATTGCATATAGATTGTATAATGACAGTCTATTTTATATAATTTTTGTATAGTGACAGTTTATTTTGTATATATTTTGTAATATACCAATATTCAAAAAAAAATGCTCTCCAATCTAATACATAGTCTAAAAATATAAGACGTGGAGTTTACCTCTACATTGGTCAAACTTTTGGGACTACTAATTGATTTGGAGTGATTTCTTTTCTTGTCTTTAAGTTGAAGGTTTCAAGAATTGAATACAAGATTTGTCAAATCTCAGTAGTTGTAGTATTAATACTAATGGCGTCCAGGCTCCAGCTTCGAACTCACCGCAAATTGTGAAATCGAAATCAAAACCCAGTCAGTCTAACCCACTGTGCTCGACCTCGTTGGCTTTAGATCTGAACGGAAACTCAAACATCGGCGATCCTCCATTAAACCCAACAACTCTTTCGTCTTGTTTTATTTACTATTTTTGGGGCTTTTGATATTATAAACAACCTTGCATATGGATGAATCCGGTTCGTCACCGGTTTTACACATAGAACCGGATTATCCGCCTGAGGCGTCACCGTATTCTCCACCCTATAAAAATATTTCTGGGATGTTACTGGCGGCTGTTCACTCAAATGCTTCATATTGCTCTCAAATATTGTTTCAGGCAAATCAGTATCAATCTAATTATCTATTATCTAAAAACTATCTAAAAAGGAGTGGGAATAGGGAAATATAATTGATTTTTTTTAACTGGGGGTGCATATAGTGGTTACGGAGTTGAAAAGTTTGAAATTTGAAGGGGAAAGAGTGGCGGTGATTTTGGGCTAGCCCTTGTAATTGATTTTGGGCTATTAATTGTATGATTTATTTTATGGCTACCGATTGTCATTAGTTTTTTTCGGATGGCTATACGTGATAATTGCTCTTAACCTAATCCAAATGGCCTATTGCACAAGGGATAAATTCAAAAATAACCAGATTTACAAGTGATAATTGAAAAATAGCCACAGTTTCAAAAGTAATCGAAATTTAGCCCCTTTTCATGTAAAGATAAATTTGAACGAAAATACTGTTCAAAATCCGAAAAATATTCTAGCATAATATAGTGAAATTCCAGCATAATATACTGGACTGCAGTATAATATACTGGAACTCTAGTATATTATACTGAAACTCCAGCATATTATATTGGAGTTCCAGTATAATATACCGGTCCAACATAATATGCTGGAAGTTCATACACAGGTGCACTAATCTCCAGTATATTATGCTGGAACTTTTCGCGTGTTGGAGTTCAAGCATAATATGCTGGAAGATCATACACATGTGCACTAATCTCCAGTATATTATGCTGGATTGGTCCGTATTACAGCAAAATATTAGCTATTTTTCAATGACTTTACAAACGTTGACTATTTTTGAATTACCAGTTCGAAAATTAGATAACCCGTTCTATTTTTACAATGCGCAAGCTATTCCTAACTCGCCCATTCAGGCAACAATTCTCATTTCCAAAAGGAAATTATTATGTGGTCGTTTAGACATCAGAATTGTGAAATTTCGAAACAAGTGAATTTTATTTTTTAAGTGAAAATGGTATTTGAAATTAGAGTTGTATTTGGACATGAATATAATATAGAGTTGTTTTTGAATTTTTGTGAGTAATTTGAAATGAAAATTTTGAAAAACAGGTTTTTGGAGTTTTTTTAAATTTTCAAAAAATATTGAAATTCAATTTCAAGTGAAATTTGAAATTGTCATGGCTAAACATTGATTTGGAAAAATAAAAATAAAAAAATTCGAAAAAAAGTTTAAAAGAAAAAAAAAGATTTATGGCCAAACGGGCCCTACGTTACATTTACCTAAAAGAAAAGGAGCCCATTTTGACAAAGACCCCTTCGTTCCTTATTGATATAATAATGGTATGGATCTGGAAGGATAATTTTCAGTTATTATGATCAAGACCTAACTCCATTAAACTCACTGACAAAAGCACGAGGATATTTGCAAGACACAAATTAATTCAAAGAGATATGACAAACATCACTCTTTAAATTATGTGGCATAGTTTGAATGGGCCAAAATTTCAGATAGAAGAGAAAACAATTATTAATCAAAATAGTTGTCCGTCCAATCTTTTAAATTAAAAATAGTTGGTGGACGTATAACATATATATAAATGTGTATAATCAATATATACCGGCTAGAAAAAACAAACATTAAATCTGACCCACTATTTGTGCAACAAACTCAATAGAAAAGAAGTTTTTAAAAGTTTGTGTCCGTAAACATGTTATAATATTTGTTTGAATATAAAAGTTTATCGCTAAGAATAAAATTAAAAGTTTAAATTAAATTGTTTTCAAATTTAGAAAATTATCCTTTCTATTGGAACCAGAGGTGGACCTATGTGTTATAGTGAGAGGTTATCGGGCCCCGTAAGTTTTGGCATAAATTTTATATATGTATATGTATATACCTTGAAAATGATTAATTTAAAACGCTCGACACCGTAAACATTAAAAGCTTTTAGGGGCACAATGAACATAATATTGTGCAACTGTTGTGTAAAGTCTTGGATCTGCCATCTGACTAGAAGGGAGGAAAAAAGAGATGTTACTACATAAATTGAAATGATGAGCAGATGACCTTTAGTACAATAAGAATCAGAGACAACTTTCTTAAGGAGAAAAAGGAGAGGTAGAGCCATATGGAAAACAAATTAGAAAAGAAGCCTCGAGTTCTCTGCCTCCATGGCCATGGAGCCAGTGCTGAAATATTGAAGAAAGAAATGGAACTTGGTTGGCCTCAAACTGTACTTGAGAAGCTCGATTTGGTGTTCTTAAATGGACCTTTTCTACTTCAAGATAAAGTCGACTCTCATGGCATTTTTCATCCACCCTACTTTGAATGGTTCCAAAATGATAAGGTTGTACCTCTTTCTTAACCTATAGTTTTTAATATAGAACGGGTTCAATGCTAAAAATATAATATTTGTGTTTATGTATGTTAATTTTGAGCAGAGGGTTTATCAGAAATAACATCTTTATTTGCATAAAGGTAGGGGTAAGACTGCATACTCACTACCCTCCTCAGGCCCAACCGGTGAAACTATGCTGGATATGTTGTTGTTGTTGAATCCAATACTATAAATCTTAAAGGTTGAACTTATAGAGACTAATTCTTGAATCCAACTCTATTAAGGGGTTCAGTAGAATCAAGAGATTCGGCCGGGTCGAACCTTATATCTACGTACATATATGTGTCCGTTTGTGTGAGAGTTGAGCTAAATTTATATTGAAGAATCCATTCTTTTACTCAAAACATATAGCGTCTAAATTTTGGATTCACCATTGCTAAGAGAGGACCACTCTTGTTCCGAAAATAAAGCAAGAAGCTAATTAAATTGAACAAAAGCTAGGATACATTTGAATTTCTTGTATAAACATAGAAAATATAAATTTATTGAACTACTGATGGTGGATATTTTGATTTTAAATCTTTCACTAATTTGGTATAATACAATTTACTATCTTGTAGGACTACAAAGAATTTTACAATTTCGATGAATGTGTTGAATACGTAGAAGCTAACATGGAGAAGTATGGACCATTTGATGGTGTTCTAGGTTTCTCTCAGGTAAGTATTATTATTCCATTCTTGGATTCTTAGATAAATTAATGAAAATTTTCTTTTCTATTACTTCTATTTTAGGGAGCGGTTTTAACTGCATCAATGCCTGGAATGCAAAGGGTAAAAGTGGCTCTGACCAAAGTACCAAATATAAAATTTGTGATCATAATATCAGGGGCCAAATTTGGAGGGCGTGAACTTGGATTGCCCAAGCTTGCTGCTAATGCATTTTCATCTCCTATCGAGTGCCCATCTCTACACTTCATAGGTACTAATTTTTGCATTTTTTTTGCTCTGCAGCCCTATGTTGTTTGGTTCTGTTACTACTTTGTTACACCAAAAAATAGCAACAAAAAAAAAATAATAATAATAAACTTGGCTACAAAACAATGTTCTCATAACATCTCTCAATTAATTTTTCTTCATTAACTTGTGGTATTCTAAATTGCTACTATGACAGTTTAGTTAGAGTATTAGACTCCATCTATTCCGCTAGATTCGACTTAGTTACTTGTGACACTTTGATTGAGGGCGGACTGTTTAGGATGAGTCAAGGTAAAAGATTTTTAGTTGCAAGCTTCCAAAGAAGGGATGCATATGATATCTTAGGCAAATCCTACATTGGAAGGGAGAAAAAAGTGAAGTGTTGATTTATAAGATAGAGTACAAGTTCACATCATACACGTGTTCAATAGTGGCGTAGCGCAAGGGACATGTACTGTAAGGTCTATTAGGCATAATAGGACATTGCAGCCTTAGATTGTGACAAAAATAGTACCAGAACCAGACTCCCGCAACACGACAGTAGGGCAAAGCTCAACGAGGACGCTAAGTCCTTAAAAGAGTTTATATGTGACACCTTGAGGATGAAATAACGAGGGCATGTCAAGTCGAAGCACTGACAAACTTCTATACTGGCAAGCTTACGAAGAAGATGTACATATAATACCTTAGGCACATCTAGCATTGGAAAGGAGAGAGTATGAAGTGCTACATAATATAGAGCGCAAGCTCACATAGTACACATGCTCAATAATGATTTAGTGTAAGAGAAAAATCAATGAGGTTTATTGAGCCAAAGTGGACAATACGTGTTATAAATTTAGGCTGCAGTGAAAAATATGATATCAGACCCAGACTCCAGCAATACGACGGTGAGGCAAACATCAACAACGATTTCTACCATGCAATCACTTGATTATATTCTTTAAAATTAAATTGAGGTATAATATGTCCTTTATTGTGATTGAATAGGTGAGAAGGAAACCAAAAAGCCAAACGAAGAAGAACTTGTGAAGTGCTTCGTCAATCCTGTTGTGATTTATCACCCAGAGGGGCACAAAGTACCAAATCTAGGTAATTGATAAAATTCTCAGCAACAAGAAAAAATAACTGTGGGTTTTTACATTTTTGATGATATTTTATGCGAGGTCTAAAAATGAGAAAATCGTCAGAAACATTAGTTTAATTAAGTTGTCCTTCATCTTTATAAATATATTCCCTCCGTTCTGTTTTACTAGGAAAGTTACTGTGAAACATTAATTAAGAGTTTTATTGACTATATTGACCTTTATTTATTCTTAAATTTACTCATAATATGAAGTTATAAAGACTTTTTAGAAAGTTATTTAGATCATTTATTAGCCAAAATGGCTCGGTCACCTACACTTGAAGCCGTTTGTTATATAAACTTAGAACATTTCCATTTTAGCACTCTTACTTGATCAAATGAATATTATAAACCAGTCTAATTGGCCTATGTGGAGGAGGTGTAGCGCAACAATGCGTGCACATCACTGCTCTAAGGCACGTAAATATAATCCCTTCGATCCCCCTAACTCCTCCATCTTCTCCAATCCCTCACTCCTCTGCTCCCTTCTCCTCCTCCCCTCCAAATCCTCTTCCCCCACTGATTCACATATTTCCATGAGAAAATGCAAAACCCTAACGATGGAGCAACAGTAGCTGAAATAAACCTCAACCGCACATCAAATTCAAAGCCAAAAGTTGTAGTAATAATGGGAGCAACAGGTTCTGGAATTCTTTAATTTTTGTACTCGAAAGCAGAGATTAGTGGAAACCCATCTCCAACATTCTTAAACCCAATGTTCCACTTATAAATTTACAAGAAATTCAAGAGTTCGAAGCCATTAGAGCCATGGGCGAGAGTTATTCTTCGCTGCTTCTTTTCATTCTTTGCTTATTCTTGTCTCTTCTTGCTCTATTATAGATAAGTAAAGAACATTAGTTCTCACCTGTGATGGAGTTTGGCGAGCTATGGTGAGAAGAAAGAGAAAGAAATAAAAAGTAGGACTTGGAAAATTAGAGGGAGGTTGGCGCCCTCTGACGTGTAATAATTTTAGTGGTTAGATGCCCACGTCTGCATATTTGTAATACACGCGTAGTTTTTAGTTTATATATCGGTATGACAAACATGTACAAATTTAGGTGGTTCAGGAGCCATTTTGCCCATTTATTAACAAGGGCAAACTTTGGAAAGAAAATATTAACATCTTGGTTTTTGAAAAATCAATTGGAACAAATAAAATCAAATTAAATATAATGGAATGGAGGGAGTATCATAAGTATTGCTTTCCGACTTTTACCAACAATTTTGTTTGCAAAATCGTTCACTTTCTTTATGTCTATTATTAATTGAAGAAAGAACCAAATTACTTGTTACGCTATTTCGGTAATAAAATCATTCAAATAATTTTTTTGGGGTTAAACTTGAGTATTCAAAAAGTTGTAATGAATGATTTGACCATTTGAATAGTGTCAGTATCAAGTGTATTTTAATCGATTACGATAGTTTAATAATTTATTGCAATTATTATGTTATAAATTTACAATATATTAGACAATTATCTATTGTTGTAGTTTATATTAACTTGATGATGTAAAGCAACTGTTCATGACTTAGCTTAATTTTTTTTTTTAATAATCAAATTTTGATCCTTTTATGTGTTTATCATTCAGATGCTGAAAGCGTGGAGACTGTGATAGCATTTATCAACAAGGTGAAGAAAATCAAGATGCAATTGCAGGGAAACTCAAAGATGTAACTTTCTTCTCGGAAGAGAAAATGTTTTTGTGAAATATGACGACATTTATTAATTTATTTAGCTTGAAGACAGTAATAAATGCTAATTTTTAACTGGTCCGTCCCTTTTGATTGTAATAACTCCGTGAGACTCTAATTTCGGCTTATTAATATGTGTTTTGTAACTATGGTATATATGTTATCAGTTTATTTTTGCTTGTCTACTAAAACTATTTTTTTATTTTTACTTGTTCATTTTAGCAAATCAAGAGAAAAAATTAAAAAAAAAAATTCATGTTTTACCCTTATCATTAATTACTCATTCCCGAAATTATTTCTCAAATTTTTTTAAAATGCTATCATTATTATAGGTATTATGATAAAAAAAACATACTTTATTTAGGGTATGCAAAGTCAATATTGAAAAACTAAAAGGGAACGGAAGGAATACTAAATTTGGGAATAGACTTAGGTTCATGACCATTTGTTTTTGAAGCATCAAGAAAGAGCAATGTTTTTGAATTCGGACTCCTCTCCATTCTCTCCATTTCCCTAAGTGGGACATTGATTTTGTTGCATGCGACATGTTTAATTATTAAACGGACCAGATTTGTTTTAATTTGGTAAAATAGATTCACTTAATATAGGTAAGACTCAACTCTCATCAAAATCCTAAATTGTTTCACAAATAATTCTGCTTGAAGCAGGGCAATTTGTTAACTTGATTACATTGTGAGGAGTTTTAAGTAAGCACATCCTAGGACAGCAACCTTAAAGTTGGTAATGCGGAGCTATTTATATTAAAAATATTGATAAGCTTACTTGAGTAAAAACTGTAAAGGAGCTTAGTAATTGTACAACTGTCACTTAGTTAACTATAGTTAGGTGTCATTAGGTGTTAACTATAGTTAAGCTAATTAACTAGTGTAGTTGGTTGGTTAGTAGTTGATTAGTTATGTGAATGTACAGTGTATTTGGACATTAGTCGGTTAACACAGTAATAACAGAAATTCTTTTCCCTTTTTTCTCTCTCTCTTCACTTCTTCGCTGCAGCTCTTCTCCTTCTTCGAATTCTCCAGATTTGTGAGAATCAACATGGTATCAGAGCATTAATCGTGTGAATCTAGGAGTTTTCATCATCAATTCAGCTAAAAATCGAGAGATTCACCGAACATTTATTTGTAAATTTGTGCCCTAATTTCAATGGTAGGAGATACAGTCGAAGAACGTGATTTTGAAGAACAATTGACCATGCAGGAATCGACTGTGATTGATCACAACCATCCTCTATACTTGCATCCTTCTGATGGACCGAATTCGTTATCGTTTGAATTTCAGTTGATCGGAATGGAAAACTACACACTTTGGAGTCAAGCTATGAAAGTTTCGTTGCTAACACGAAACAAGCTCGGTTTTGTGGACGGTTTGATCGCCAAAGATACCTTTGGAACGAGGTTCAATCATTTGTGGGATCGTTGCAATGCGATTGTCAAATCGTGGCTGATGCACAATGTAAGTCATGATTTGCTAAGTGGTGTTCCGTTTCACTTAAGTGCTCGGTCAATAAGGAAAGATCTTCGTGAGAGGTTTGATAAAGTGAATTCTTCACGAATGTATTATCTTCATAAAGAAATTTTTACCCTAACTCAGGGAACACCATCAGTATCGGCGTATTATTCAAAGTTGAAGGATTTATGGGATGAATATGACTCAATTATTCCAGCTCCTCCTTGTGACTGTGAAAAATCAAAAAAACATCTTGCGCATCTACAGTATCAACGTCTTTGGCAGTTTTTGATAGGCTTGAATGATGGTTATAGTCAAGCTCGAAGCCAAATATTAATGAAGAGTAAAGCACCTTCTATGAATCAGGCCTATGCCATGATTTTGCAAGATAAAAGCCAAAGAATTGTTGCTGGTAGTCATACTGTTCCTATTGAGTCTATGGAACCAACAACCTTGTTCACTTCGTGGAATAACACTCAGAAGCAACGAAGAAACTATAATGTCGAATGTGATTTTTATCACATGAAGGGCCACACTAGAGAAGGTTGCTACAAACTTAGGAAGTGTGACTATTGTAACATGAAAGGTCATCTTAAGGAGAATTGCTATAAGATCATAGGTTATCCGGCTGATTTTAAATCAAAGAAGAAAGTGGCTTCCATCAGTGGTCACTTGGCTAAGACAGAAGTACAGTCAGTACAACAACCAACAATGCCACAACCTCATGTGGTTACACCTGATCAGTATAATAAGATTTTGCAAAAGATAAACAACAAGAAGTCATTTTTTTCAGACTCTAGTGCTCATATGGCAGGTACATCTTTTCTTAGTGCACATATGGCAGGTACTTCCTATTATATTCCTACAAAGGAATCTAGTTGGATAATGGATACTGGTGCTACTAATCACATGATTAGCAATAACCAATTGTTGTTAAATGGTATTGAAATAGGAAGTTCAGGACAGGTTCAAATGCCAATTGGAGAGACTGCTAGAATTACTCATGTTAGGGATTGTGATATGCCTGGAGGTAAACTACTTAAGGATGTATTATGTGTGCCCAATTTTAAATTCAATCTTCTGTCAGTTTCAAAAGTGACAAAGGATTTGAATTGTTGTGCAGTATTTTATCCAGACTTCTTTGTATTTCAGGAGCTCTTCAGTGGGAGGCTGAAGGCGATTGGTAGAGAAAATGATGGGCAATATGTGTTGAAGACAAGGTCCAGGAATGATTTTCACACTCATAGCAAATCTATGGCAGTACAAAATATTACAGACTCATAGATTTGGCATAAACGACTAGGCCATGTTCCTATGGTTGTTCTAAGGAAGATTTTTTTTTTTTTTTCCCAGAATAATCTTAGATTTACTTTGAACAATTGTAATGTGTGTCCACTAGCTAGACAAACTAGGATTGCTTTTCAAACACATACTAGCAAATCTACTGAACCTTTTCAATTGCTACATATGGATGTCTTGGGTCCTTATAACATTGCTACTTATGATGGTATGCAGTATTTTCTTACTGTTGTAGATGACTGTTCTAGATCGACTTGGACTTTTTGATGAGAGTTAAATCAGATGTTTCTTGTTTGTTAAAATCATTCATTGTCATGGTTCTGAATCAGTTTGGAAAGCATATCAAAATGGTTAGGTATGATAATGGTGCAGAGTTCTTTAACTTACTTGTGGATATCTATTCAATACCTATGGGATTATACACCAAAGGTCATGTCCATACACACCTCACCAAAATGGAGTGGTCGAACGAAAGCACAGACATATCCTTGAGACAGCTAGGGCCATCAAGTTCCAAGAAGGTGTGCCCTCAAGATTTTGGGGCTGTTGTATTGAAGCAGCAATGTATATCATCAATAGAGTTCCCTTGTCTGTCTTAGACAACAAATCTGTTTTTGAGGTTCTATATAATCGTACACCATCTCTATCACAACTGAGAGTAATAGGATGCTTAGGTTATGCCTCCACTCTATCCAAGCAAGATAAGTTCAGTCCCAGGGCTATTAAGTCAGTCCTACTTGGCTATGGTATTTTTCAAAAGGGCTATAAACTCTATGATCTTGAGACACACAAGGTATTCATTAGTAGAGATGTTATCTTCAATGAGTCCATTTTCCCATTCAAGACTACACAAAGCAATATTGAGATGTCATTTCCATAGGCAGTTGATACTTGCCAGTTATCTACAGATGATGTCACTATTCATGTCCATCCTGATCCAGTTGCTCCAAATTCACATGATGAGGCTGGTCATCCTGCTCCAGTTTCTCCAACTTCATATGATGAGGCTAGTCAGCCATCCACAGAAGCCACACAGCCTCTTCATTCCTCTAATAATGAGGCAACACTTCCTGATTCAGTTCCTACTTCACAATTATCTTCACAAGAGGTTGTACCAGCACCACCTACAGAACTTCGCAAATCTAACAGAACTTCCAAGCCTCCTATATGGATGAAAGATTTTGTTATCCCTGACAAGTCTCAGGCTGCTCAAGCTTGCTCTCATCCTATCTCTGCTGTCATTTCTTATGATTGATTTTTACTTACTTATCAGAAAAATACGGAGTAGTAGAATGTCAAGGCCAACTCTGAACTGCCTTAATCTTCTTCATATCCACCTTAATCCCCTCAGTAGACACCACGTGACCCAAGAACGCCACCCAATCTAGCCAAAAATTGCACTTGCAGAATTTGGAATATACCTTATTCTCCCTCAAAATATGGAGCACGATCCTTAAGCGCTACTCATGCTTCTCTCGGTTGCGGGAATACAAAAGTATATCATCAATAAATACAATGATTAAGGAATCGAGATACGACTGACAAACTCTTTTCATCGAGTGCATAAAAGCTGTTAGGGCATTGATCAACCCGAAAGACATCGCAAAGAACTCGTAGTGACCATAGCAGGTCTTGAAAGACGTATTCGATATATACGATGCCCGGATCCTCAACTAATGGTGCCCTGATCTCAAATCAATCTTTGCGAATACCCTAGCACTATGCAGTTGATCAAATAAATCATCAACACTTGGTGGTAGGTACTTGTTCTTAACCATAACCTTGTTCAGCCTCCTGTAGTCAATACACATCCTCATAGAGCCATCTTTCTTCTTCACAAATAGAAATGGGGCACCCCAAGGTGAGACACTCAGTTTGATGAAATCCTTATCGAGTTTTTTCTCTTCAAGATGTCCCTTCTACTCCTTCAACTCCACTGGTGCCGTTCAATAAGATGGAATACAGACGGGCTGAGTGCCCAGCACAAGGTCAATACAAAAATCTATATCCCTATCGGGTGGCATGCTCGGTAGGTCTACTAAATATACATCTGGAAAATCGCTCACTACTAGAACTGACTCAACGGTAGGAGTATCAGCACTAACATCCCTCACAAAGGCTAAGTAGTCCAAGCACCCCTTTTCAACAATCCGTTGTGCCTTTAGAAACAGATACTACACTACTAGGTACATCACCCAATGCACCTCTCCACTCTATCCTTAGCAACCTCGCAATAGCTAACGTCATGGTATTAGCGTGATAATAAATAATAGTGTGATTTGGTGACAATAAATCCATACCCAAAATTACATCAAAATCTACCATATTGAGTACCAGGAGGTCAACCCTATTCTTATAGCCTGATAGTGACCAGACAAGAGCGATATGTATGGTCTACCACAATAGAAACCACAACTGGCGTAGACACATAAATAAGGGTACTCAAAGAATCATGAGACACTAAAAATATGAAGCAAAATAGGATGACACATACAAATAAGCCGAACTCGGATCAAATAAAACTGATGGTTGACAACATCTAATGCAACAACCTCAGTCATATAAGGGAAAGCATAACAACGGACCTGACCTCCCTATCTAGTATGTCCTCTAACCATATGTTCTCTACCTTTACCCGGCTGTGCAGGTGAAGTAGCAACTAGAGCAGTAGCCATAGCCTGAATTCACTGTGAGGTCCACCTCTTCGATGTCTTAGATAGTCCCTCTCCATATGCCTTGTATAACGATACTCGAAACAACTCCTTTGCGGGCATGGCTGCAGGTATTGAGTCTGCCTCAAACGAATAAAATAACCGATGTAGGAACCCAGTGCAAAAGGTGGACTAAAGGATGGCTGTCCAAAATGATTACCTTGAGGTCCGTTACATGTAACCTGAACTGCAGACTGAACTGGTCGATTGATAAAGCCTCTTCAATAACAATTTGTAGCTTAACAATGGGAACCGCTAAATCCTCCAAAACCCCGAGGCCTCTTGGACTCTCTATCTCCGCTCTTCCACCCATTGATATTCTTCAACCTCCTACCAATCTCCAGAACCTAGTGGAATAGAGTCCTAGCCGCTAGTTTCCATTCCATCCCAAATCTGAAGCTATAACCGAGTCCCTCAATAAATATACAGACTCTCTCTCTTGCAGTGGAAACCAAAGCATGTGCATTACGAGATAACTCGGTAAACCCCATTGCATACTCGGTCATGGTCATAGTCCCTAGGTGAAAGTGCTCAAACTCGGTGCGCAACGCATAGCTGAGGATTTGTAGAATGATGTCCCTAAAAATGAGATAAATGAACTGAGCCCATGTAAATACAAGGCTACTGGGGAAGTTGAAAGATTCAAGGCTCGATTAGTAGCTAAAGGTTACAGCCTGCATGAGGGTCTTGATTATGAAGAGACATTATCCCCTGTCGTTAAAATGGTGACTGTACGAGCTGTTATTTCTATAGCTGCTATCAAGCATTGGAATATCCATTAAATGGATGTCTACAATGCTTTCTTGCAAGGGGATCTTCACGAGGATGTGTATATGAGCTTGCCACAAGGATTCAAGTCCACTGCTGGGAAACAAACTGCATGTCGACTTCTTAAACCTCTATATGGCCTTAAACAGGCTTCACGGCAATGGAATTTGAAGCTTACCATTGCCTTGCTTTCTTTTAGATTCATTCAAAGCCATTTAGATTATTCTCTTTTTACCAGGAGTTCTTGTGGGAAGACTATTGTGATTTTAGTCTATGTCAATGATCTCCTCATCACAGGTGATGATTTGAGTTTGATAGAAGAAACCAAAAAACAAGCTGCAACAGAGTTTCAAAATCAAAGATCTAGGGGAACTCAAGTACTTTCTTGGCATTTAATTTTCTCGGAGTAAAGAGGGTATCCTTATGCACCAAAGGAAATATGCCTTAGAGCTCATCTCCGATATGGGACTAGTTGGGGCAAAATGTGTGGGTGCTCCTTTAGAACTTAGTCACAAGCTCACATCATCCGAATTTGACAAACATATTGGTGATACTTCTGATGCGATCCCAGTGTCTATCAACGCTTGTTGGGTAGGCTTTTGTACCTCACCATTACTAGGCCAGACATTGCCTATGTTGTACAGAATCTTAGCCAATTCATGTATTATCCAAAGGTTTCGCATATGGAGGCTATTGTTCGTTTGGTTTGCTATATCAAATCTTCTCCTAGCATGAGCATTCTTATGTCTTCTGTTGCTTCGAATACCTTGACCGCCTTTTGCGATGCTGATTGGGCTTCCTGCTCTGTTACGAGGCAATTCTGTGACAGGCTATATGATTAAATTTGGCGCATCTCCTATGTCTTGAAAATCCAAGAAGCAAACCACTATCTCTAGAAGCTCTGCTGAAGCAGAGTATTGCAGCCTTGCTACCACTGTTGCTGAGCTTGTGTGGCTCGCTGGTCTATTCTGAGAATTAGCTATGGATATTCAATTGCCTGTTTCTCTCCACTTTGATAGTAAGTCCGCTATTCAGATTGCCGCCAATCTCGTATTTCATGAGCGCACTAAACACATCGACATTGATTGTCATTTCATGCGCGAGAAGGTGCTTCAAGGCCTAGTACATGTTCAATATCTGCCATCCTCCGAGCAAGAGGCTGACATTCTGACCAAGGCTCTCACTATTCTTCAACATCGTTATCTTTTGTCCAAGCTAGGGATGAAGAACATCTTCATCACCCCTAGTTTGAGGGGGGTGTAAAGGAGCTTAGTAATTGTACAACTGTCACTTAGTTAACTATAGTTAGATGTTATTAGGTATTAACTATAGTTAAGCTAATTAACTAGTATAGTTGGATGGTTAGTAGTTGATTAGTTATATAAATGTACAGTGTATTTGGACATTAGTCGGTTAACACAGTAATAACAAAAATTCTTTTCCCTCTTTTCTCTCTCCTCACTTCTTCGTTGCAACTCTTCTCCTTCTTCGAATTCTCCAGATTTGTGAGAATTAACAAAAACATCATATATATAGTATTTCAATGTGGCAACTTTTTAAATTTAAAACTCATAAAGTTCAAATCTAGCTCCGTCGTCTACGGAGACCATGCAGGGTATAAATGGGTAATAAAAAATGATGAAAGCAATATGGACGTCAACATCGACCTGAAAACGAAAAAAAAAAAAAAAAAGAGGAAAAGAAATAATCATCAAAGAATAAAACATTTTCCTAATTCCACCTAACATGCAAAATGTATTAAAAACATCTATCTGTATTTGGTGTACTTATAGCAGGTCCCCTTCCATGTGGTTATCCATTCTCATCCTGAAAAGGTGTATGAATATAATTCATTTTGACAAAGACGTTTTTTTGTGGTAATATAATATGTGAAAAACTTTGACTTATTAGGATACTGTTATAAAGTGTTCCGATTATAGTATGGATCAGCAAAGATAATTTTGAGATATTATGATCAAGACCTAACTATATTAAACTCACCGACAAAACCATGCACGTGGACATCTGCAAGACACATTTTAATTGAAAAAGATATGACTAAGACCACCTTTAATGTATATTCCCTCCTTTTTAAATTAAGTGGCATGGCTTGAAAGGGCACGAAAGAAAGAAATAAAAAAATTTGAAATTTGTGTTTGTAAATATATCATAATATTTCTATGAATATAAAAGCTTGTCATAAAGAAAAAAATAAAAATTTTAAATTAAATTATTTTTAAATTTAAAAAGAACAAAATGAATTGAATAACAAATAAATATAGATGAGCAGATGACCTTAAATATTGATGAGCAGATGACCTTACGTACACTAAGCTCCAGAGACAACTTTCTTAAGAAAAAAAAGGAAAGCTAGAGCCATATGGAAAACAAATCAGAAAAGAAGCCTCGAGTTCTCTGTCTCCATGGCCATGGAGCCAGTGGTGAAATATTGAAGAAAGAAATGGAACTTGGTTGGCCACAAATTGTACTTGAAAAGCTAGATCTTGTGTTCTTGAATGGGCCTTTTCTACTTCAAGGCAAAGTCGACTCTCATGACATTTTTCATCCACCTTACTATGAATGGTTCCAAAAGGTTGTCTCTCCTTCTTTTCTATATATATATATTGAATATAAGATGTTCATTTCTAATGTTACTCCTTCAACTCAGAATCCACCACATATAAATTCCGAGTTCAACCCTATAATATATGTGTGGATGGTTGTTAATCTATACTAAATAGATAACGTGCAAATCGTAAAACAAGAACTTACTCGTTTAAGATCGGATGAACTGCGACTGAAATCGGTGGTCGGCGGTGGTTATAGAGCAACTCCCAACACATTCCAAAACAAAACCAACACATGTAACACACTTAGTTTGCACATATCATATAGTAGTATTCTTTACCAACTTCTACTTCTTGTTCCGAAAATAAAACAAGAATTGCAACAATATCTTGTAGGACTCCAAAGAAATTTACCATTTTGAGGAATGTGTTCAATATGTAGAAGCTAACATGGAGAAGTATGGACCATTTGATGGTGTTTTAGGTTTCTCTCAGGCAAGTATAATTGTTCTCTCTTGGATTCTTAGATAATTAATCAAAAGTTCGTTCTATTAATAAGTAATATATTAATTTATATGATTTTTATCCTCTTTTTAGGGAGCAATTGTAACTGCAACAATGCCTGGAATGCAAAGGGAAAGAGTGGTTCTGACCAAAATACCAAATATAAAATTTGTGATCATAATATCAGGGTTCAAGTTTGGAGCGCCCGAATTTGGATGCCCTAAACTTGCTGCTAATGCATATTCATCTCCAATCGAGTGCCCATCTCTGCACTTCATAGGTACTTTCCATGACCAATACAAATAACTTAATAATGGTATATTTAGTTTAATTTCTGATTCTTAAGATTTTTTTTTCTTGGATTACCCTCCTCTTCAATTTCCCTTTGATCCCCCTTTGTTGGAGCTATTGCTTTTTTGGTAACTCGAATCCATAATTCTGGGATTGTAGGTGGGGAGGGGAGGGGGTGCTGACCATCTGAGCAACCCCTCTGGTCAATTATTAAGATTAAGAAGTTTAGTCTGATGCAAGAACTCGGTGTGAGTGAGTATTTTCCACTAAACAATGTTATCATAACATCTCTCAATTAATTTTTCTTGATTAACTTGTAGTTTTCTATAAATTACTATTATGCCAGTTTAATTAGAGTATTAGACTCCATCTATCCCGCTAGATTACACCTAGTTAATTACTTGTGACACTTTAATGGAGGGCCCAATGCTTAGGTTGGATCAGGGTGAAAGACTAACAAATTTCTAGCTGCAAGCTTTCGAAGAAGGGATGCATATAACATCTTAGGTAAATTCTACATCAAAGGGAGAAAAAAATGAAGTGTTATATAAGATAGGGAACAAGTTCGCATCGTACACGTGTTTGATAGAGGCATAGCTCAAGGGACATAACCGTGAGGTCGATAGAGCTCAATTGGACAATATATCTCATGGCCTTAGGCTGTGACAAAAATATTACTAGAACGAAACCCCACAGTAGGATGGTTGCCTCAACGACGACGCTAAGACCCTAAATGGGTCTATATATGATATACCTTGAGGACGAGTTAATGAGGGTGTGTCAAGATGAAGGACTAGCTGGCTTGCAGGCTGGCAAGCTTACGAAGAGGATGTGAATATGACACCTTAGGCACATCTCATGTTGCAAAGAAGAGAAACATGAAGTGCTACATAAAATAGAGCACACGTTCACATAATTTACACGCTCGATGATGGCATAATCTAAAGGATAAATCTATGAGGTCTGTTGAGCCAAAATGGACAATATGTGCTATGAGTGTGAGCTGTAGCAAAAAATATGATATCAAATGTAAACTCCAACAATACGATGGTGGGTCAAACATCAACAACTACATTGAGCCTCTAAGGGGGCATATGTGACGCCCTTGACGAAGGGCGAGCTGATAGCTAGGTTAAAGGAATTGTACAGTTAAAACAAGGGAGCTAAGAGAATTTAATATCATAACTAGGGAAGTTAGTGTTATGAAGCCAAACCTGAAGAGAGATTTGTGAATTTTGTTTTTTTATTTTATTTGTTAATTACTACTAATTACTCTAAGATAATGTAAGAACAACCATATGATATCTAATTTTCCATAGAGGATAGATACTCTTTAATTGCTTAAACATTATTTCAAAAATTGTTGTAAATAACAGTATTATATACCCGAAAAATTGAGTAATAATTAAACTTATATTGTGATTTTAAGGATATGTGATTTAAAAATTAAACCAGTACCAATTGATAAAGAACGAATTAAATAGAAAAATTGGACAATAAAATAAATCAAACCGGTCTGCAAACAATGCCTCGACCTCGATTCGAGATAGTTTCGGGGTTAGTTAAGAACAGTAGAGGATAGAACAAACATCGATGAACAGTAAAACAAAGAAAGCAGCGTGTGTGTATATTCTTATCAGTGAATAATTCTTGTCCCCCTACAAGTGAATGAGATTCCTCTTTATATAATAGAGGAATCCTAAATAAGGTACAACTCTAATAACGGAAGTAAATCCCATGATTGGTACTAATAACCGCTTTGATTTGATCTGTTCTGGGATTTCCGTCGTGATCTTCGACCGATTACTAATATCTCGCCATTCAGTTATTATGCCTTACTCGAAGTCAGTCATGCTTGATCTCGATTGTTGCTGGCCTCGATATCAATGAACACTTCGATCTTCAGGCTTGATGTTCTATATTCGAGCTCGAGCCCGATCTATTATGAAGTTACCCTCGAGGCAACTCCCCTGCCAACGACATCGGGTATGCCCGATTTCGACCGTATACAGATAGTTCCCTCGTTTTTTGGAGTATAACGAGAAGAAACGAATTCGAGACTTCGATTTAATACCTTGATCAATTATGACGTCAACATCATGACATAAGCGATTGAAGCGTCGCTTCTGCACAGTTTTCAAGGTCATTAATTAACACCAGTTGATGGTCGGCCACCAGTGCTTTCAAACCATCAAAGTGGCTATTATAAATAGACCACCTTCATGATCTTCTCAAACTTTACTTTCAAACTTCTTCTAATCTTCAAAAGCTCTTCTATTTTGTTCAAGTTCATCAACTTTGCCGACTTCTATTTTCCAATCTCTTATTAAAACAATAATTCTGCCTTCTTCTCCCTTTAACCTCATATAACAATGGCAAAAATATCAAAGACCGTTCCTCAAGAAGAAAAGGCCTCCTCATCGCGACCGACTGGTGACAAAACACCAGCGGAGCCATGTATCGAAGAGTGCATCCCCGGGCCATGTGAACTTACTTCCGACTTTAAAGTCAAAAAACCCTCTTCGGTTCCTGGCTGATGCAAGCCCATGTCTAGATATATCTGTTCGATATCCGAAGGCAATCTCGAGCAAGTGAAAAAATACTGCCACTGGGAGAATAAAGAGGTGGTGATTCCTAACCCCGGGGAGGACATCACTAGTCATGTAAAAGGGTTCTTAAGTGTGTATACTTACCCTTTCACACTAGGTTCTGCCGATCCTGTCATAATCGACTTCTGCCGCCAATACTGGGTAACCCTAGACCAGATCTACCCCTCTTTTTAGTGCATTGTCATTTTGCTCAGATTCTTCTCGATCAAGGTGTCGGGGATGTCTTTCACCCTCGATCATCTCATAAGGCTATACAACCCCCGTCTTTATAAGGGCGGACTGATAAGGCTTCAGCGCCAGGCCATGAAGGTGCTGTTCTCGAGCATAGACGAGGACAAGGACAGAGGATGGATGGGCCGGTTTGTCCGAGTCAGGACCTTCGACTTAATCCTCGTCGAGAAGATGCCATTCCCCCAAGAATGGAACATGAAGCGTAAGTAGAACCTCACCGATAACGTTTGATTACTTGTTATGTTTCCTTTACCTCTTCTCATCTATATTCTTCTTTATGGTGCAGCTTCCCCCTGGTTTCCTGGTGTAGCCCCGGACCTTGCAGGTTGGGTTTGACAACTGGTTTCAACCTCTTCGTATACTGAGCGCTCGTGGAGCAATTTGGCCAAGGGTCGATGGGAGGCCAAAAATCATGGTAAGTTCCCATGTCCGTGTTTGATGCTTTCCTGTGAAATACTTCTTTTTAATTTGATTTCTTCTCATACAGGTCTTGGAGATAATTTCGTCATGAGGCTACCTCCTTTCGGGGAATAGGAGGTCCCGAAGCCGACCAAAGACAAGAAAAGGAGAAGGGACTCACCTCCACATACCCCAAAGCCCAGGAAAAGCAAGGCTCGAAAGTCGAAGACTGATCCTGCCGTTCTGTCTTCCGATGTAGTCCAAACGCTAGGAGATGAAGACGAGGAGGGAGAAGATGCCGACTGCCTGCTGGTGTCTCGGAAGAGGGAATTCATCGAAGCTTCGAAAAACTGCTGAGCCGGTGACGATCGAGGAGGTTCAGCCGCAGACCGAGGTGATCTTAGAGGAAGGTCCGGACAGAGTCCCCGAGTCATCGGGTGTTGATGATGCCTCCTGCCGTGATGAGCAACCGGCGGGTGTGCCCGAAGGGTCTAGTTCTGAGGCCCTTCAAAGAGAATAGAATGCCCCAAGTGACTCGCTCGGGGCAATTAACATTGATGATTCGCCTCCCGACCCCACATACTCTGAGGGGCAGTTTCGGGATTCCCGGTCCATGGGGACCCCCGATGTGGGGATGGCCCACGAAGGGGATAATATATTTCGCGGCTGCTTCGCGGGGGTCAATGATGTTCCCGACTTGGACGCATCATTCATTTTTGACGAGGCTCAGCGACTTCTGAACCAAGTGAAGTTTAGCCCATCTTACCATGCTTGCGTTTGGACTTATTTCTCTAAGTTTGGTTTCCTTTCTTTCTGTACAGGCTATGGCACTCCATCGAGAAGCATCCTCCAAATACCGAGCTGAGCTGGCCCGATGTGAGGCTGACCTCAAAAGATTACGGAGGAGATAGACGCCCTCAAACTCCTCTATGTGCAAAAAGAAGAAGAGATCATGAGCATTCGAGACGAGCTGACAAGAGCTCATCAAGATCAAATCGAGCTCATTGAACGGGTAATGTATAAATTTGGGAGCTTGTTATGTATTAACTTGATATTGGCGACTAATACTTTGATCCTGCAGGTTCAGCAGAAGGCTGAATTGGTTGAGCAGTTTTGACCTCACGGCTGATAGTGAGAGTGTGAAGGTTTTGGAGGACGAGGCCAGAGCTTTGCTTTCTGATGATGAAGACTCTGCGGGTGGATCCGAGAGCGGAGTAGATGAAGATGAAGCTCCCGAAGATGCGGCTCCCGAGGCAGACTAGGTACTTAGGAATTCTTTTTCTTTGTGTAAGACCCTGTGTGGTCTTTGTAAATACTTTGCATATATGAAAGATTTCTTTTCTTTCCGTTTCGTCTCCAATTTCTGATTTATGATAAATTTAGTTTTGCCTTTGCCTTGTGAAAACTTTGTTGCAATCGGGTTGTTGTAGCCTCTATAATCAAGTGAGCAATAGCTCTAACTCAAAGTAGAACAAACCCTTAGGTTTTTTAGTTAAGCGAGGGCGAGTCCCCGACTTCAATAATATATTCGGGATTTTGATTTCGGATGACTTGATCGAAGTCGTAATTGTACTGTTTTTATAGCTGAGTTCGAGTAAGTTTCGAACTCACAGTAACAGACCCCTTAAGGTTTTATGTCAAATGATGATGAATCCTCGAGCTATATTCAAGTCGGTTTTATTTGAGCTTGGAATAGTGGAACCCTGAGGTCCGAATTGAGTGAGAACAAAATCTCGAACTCTAAGTGTATTGGCCCTTAGGCTCTTTAGATTGGGCCGATATGGCCTCTAAAAGATGACTATTTTTTCCCTTTTTCGGCTTAGAAGACTTAGTAAAAAATTTCTTTATGCCTTAACACGTATTCTTTACCCATTCGGTTTTTTGAGGGTTCGATGTCGATTGAAACCCCTTTGCTTTTTGTGCCTTAGCACGTTTGCGTTAAGATAATTTGATATCTCTTAAAGTTTTTCGAGGACTGATTTCATCGAAGCCCTTTTAATTACTTGCCGAGGGTAGCCTTTTTTAACTGATTTTTCAAAGAATTCGAAGGCCTATTTTTATTGCTGGATTCGAACGTCTCCAGTAGCCTTTGGGTATGCCACTTGGGCTTATTTCCCAATAACACTTCGAACTTGTTCGAAGTGTTAGTCCCCGAGAGTGATGTCCTTGGCCTATAGATCAAGGGGTGCCTCTTTGAGGTCTTATGAATTTGATTTTAGATTACTCGTATATGTCGATCGTTGACGATAATCCCCGAGTGTATGAGGTATATTTGCACTTGGCCCTTGAGCCATTTTCTCACAAAATCATAAGTATGGAGCTTGTATAGCAGAAAAGTTTCTTTGAGACACAAGATGTGATATAGAAAGAATTCTTCTTTGTATAATTTATACATGCGTACATGTTTTTCCATCGGGGCTCGACTAATCTATACGGATACGGTTCATTCGATCGTTTGGCCCATTACAAAGTTTCTCTATCGAGACCCTTTGACACGAAGTATTTTTCTCGAAAGTGTAACATCCGAGGGTGATGCCCCCCAGTATTCAATATTGATTGTAAAGAAGCCTTTGATACTGTTGAATTGTTCTCAAGTAGCACATAATTGTTGCCTCGTTAAAAACCTCGTCGGAAAAACTCACTTGGGACAAAAACCGATCTAAGGGAAAAAGAGTGCAACGCGTGCTTTAAAATGTGAGGTCTAGATGTCTTCAGTCGAACACCTGCAGTGAGTTAGTGTCGAATATATAAATGAAAAAAAAGGATAAAGTCATACCTTAGCAATAATACTGTTTGAGAAGCGATATGTTCCAATTATTTGGCAGTTGTTCACCGTCCATCGTGCCGAGCTTATAAGATCCCTTTCCGAAGATGTTGAGGACTTGGTAGGGTCACTCCCAATTTGGGCCGAGCTTCCCTTCATTAGGATATCGAGTGTTGATGGTGACTTTCCTCAGGACTAAGTCCCCGACTCTGAAGTGGCGAAGGTTGGTTCTCCTATTGTAGTATCTTTCAATTCGTTGCTTTTGTGTAGCCATTCGAATGAGTGCGGCTTCTCGTTTTTCATCTAATAATTTGAGGCTAGTATTCATAGCCTCGTGATTTGACTCTTCTGTTGTCTCTCACAACCTGGCACTGGGCTCCCCTACTTCGACTGGAATCAAGGCTTCGGAGCCATATACTAAGGGGAACGGCGTTGCCCCCATACTGGACTTTGATGTTGTTCGATATGCCCAAAGGACTTCGGGTAGAATTTCTCTCCATTTTCCCGTAGCGTTGTTCAACCTTTTCTTTAGGTTTTGAATGATAGTTTTGTTCGTCGATTCGGCCTGTCCGTTCCCACTATGGTGATACGTCATTGATAATATCCTTTTTATTTTGTGGTCTTCGAGGAATTTTGTCACTTTGCTGCTGATAAATTATTTTTCATTGTCACACACTATTTCGGCGGGTATCCCAAATCGACATACGATGTGATCCCAGATGAAGTCTATAACCTCTTTATCTCTCACTTTCTCGAACGCCTATGTTTCAACCTATTTAGAGAAATAGTCAGTCATAAATAAAATGAACTTAGCTTTACCTGGGGCCGATGGCAGAGGGCCGACGATATCCATTCCCCATTTCATGGATGGCCATGGGGATAGGACTGAATGAAGTTGTTCTCTGGGCTGATGGATCATTGGTGCAAACCTTTGACATTTATCATATTTTTGAACAAACTCCTTAGTGTCTTTTTCCATGCTATACCAGTAGTATCCTGCTTTAATGATTTTGTGAACCAGTGATTTGGCGCCGGAGTGGTTTTCACAAGTACCTTCATGGACCTCTCGTAGAACATAATCGGTGTTTCTTTGTCCTAAGCATACTACCAATGGTCCATCAAATGTCCTTATGTATAATATTCCATCTTCAGCCAATGTGAATCGAGCAGCTTTGGTTTGTAGGGCCCTCGACTCGTTAGGGCCCGATGGGAGCTTTCTGTTCTTCAAGTATTCAATATATTTATTCCTCCAATCCCAGGTTAAGCTTGTAGAGTTTATCCCGGCATGACCTTCCTCGATCACGGATCTCGAGAGCTGAACGACAGTCCCTGAGCTGATCTCATTTTTCTCGACCGATGACCCCAAATTTGCAAGTGCATCGGCCTCACTGTTTTGTTCTCGAGGTACATGATGTAAAGTCCATTCCTTCAAATGGTGCAAAGTTACCTGCAGTTTGTCCAAACACCTTTGCATTCTATCCTCTCGAACTTCGAAGGTTTTGTTTACTTGGTTCACCACCAGTAAAGAGTCACACTTGGCTTCAATGAATTTTGCTCCCAATCTTTTAGTTAGCTCGAGACCTGCAATCATGGCCTCGTACTCGGCCTCATTGTTAGTCAACCTAGAAGTTTTGATAGATTTTCTAATAGTGCTACCCGTGGGCGGCTTCAAAATGATGCCTAGCTCGGACCCCTTCATATTCGAAGCAACGTCTATGAAGAGGGTCCATACCCCCGATGATGTACCCGATTTTAACAAGAGTTCCTTTTCAACTTCCGGTACGAGGGTTGGCGTGAAATCAGCCACAAAGTCCGCTAAAAATTGAGACTTGATGGCCGTCCGGGGTTGATATTCGATATCATACCCACTGAGTTCGACAGCCCATTTGGCCAATCGGCCCGATAGTTCGGGCTTGTGCAAAATATTACAAAGTGGGTAAGTTGTTAATACGCATATGGGGTGACATTGAAAGTATGGTCTTAACTTTCTAGAGGCACTTATCAGTGCAAGTGCCAATTTTTCCAAGTGTGGATATCTAGTTTCTGCTTCTCCTAAGGTTCGACTTACATAATAAACAGTAAATTACGTATCTTTCTCTTCTCGAACTAGGATACCACTTACCACGATTTCCGATACTGCCAAGTACAAGTAAAATTTCTCATCTGCCTTTGGTGGGGTGAAGCAGTGATGGGCTTGATAGGTATCGCTTCAATTCGTCTAATGCCTGTTGGCATTCCGGGGTCCAGGCGAAATCATTCTTCTTTTTTAGTAGAGAGAAAAATATGTGGCTTTGATCCGACGACCTCAAAATGAATCGGCCTAAGGCAGCTATCCGTCCAGTTAGCCTCTGCACGGCTTTTACACTGTCCACAACGGTGATTTCTTCGATGGCTTTGATTTTATCGGGGTTGATCTCGATCCCCCGATTCGATACCATGAAGCCACGGAACTTGCCCGAACCAACCCCGAAAGCACATTTCTTGGGGTTGTTCCTTAAAATCTCGAACGTTTCCTGCAAATAAGCCAAATGGTCCTCTGGGCGCAAGGACTTAACTAGCATGTCATCAATATAAACTTTCATTGATTTACCTATTTGTTCTTCGAACATTTTATTTACTAGGCATTGGTAAGTAGCTCCTGCATTTTTTAGCCCGAAGGGTATTACATTATAACAATATGTTCCATACTTGGTAATAAATAAAGTTTTTTCTCGGTCCTCCGAGTTCATTTGGATTTGATTGTACCCGGAATAGGCATCGAGAAAAGTAAGGATCTCGTGGCCGGCTGTGGCACCGATCATGCGATCGATGTTAGGCAGTGAAAAAGAATCTTTGGGGCACGCCTTATTTAAATCCTTATAATCTACACACATTCTAAGTTTATTCCCTTTTTTATGGACTACAACTACATTGGCTAACTATTCGGGATATTTCACCTCCCGAATGGACCCTATTTTGAGAAGTTTAGTTACCCCGTCCTTTATGAGTGTGTGGGATCCCTGTCATGTCGAAATGGGACCAAGCAAAACAATCTATGTTATCAATAAGAAATTGAATAAGCTTTTTCCTGAGTTCGGGGTTTAATACTGTTCCCAGGTATATCTTTTGCTCGGGTAGGTACTTGATCAATATAACATGTTCCAGCTCTTCGACCTTTGATTTGGTGGCGTCAGAATTTTCGGGAACAATAAAAGTTTGAGGGGTCAGAAAATCCTCCTATTTTTCTTCTATCTCCTGCTTCCCCGATTTGGTTGAGGCTGGTGGCTGTGATTGCTACCTTTGATGCTCGACCTTTCCTAGGTTGATAATGTCGATATCGGTGTTACCTCATCGACCACAAACATTTCCTTTGCAGCATGCTGCTCCCCGTATACTGTTTTTACACTGTCTGACGTCGGAAATTTCATCATTTGGTGGAGAGTCGAAGGGACTGCTCTCATATTGTGGATCCAAGGCCTTCCGAGCAGGGCATTGTACCTCATGTTGTCCTCGATTACATGGAACTTGGTATCTTGAATGGTTCCAGCCACGTTCACCGGTAGAATAATCTCCCCTTTAGTTGTTTCACTGGCCATATTGAAGCCGTTTAAGACCCAAGATGCGGGCACGATTTGATTTTGTAGGCCGAGCTGCTCCACGACCCTCGATCGGATGATATTCGCCAAGCTACCTGGATCCACTAAAACACACTTAACTTGAACTTTATTTAATAAGATAGAAATTACCAAAGCTTCGTTGTGGGGCTGAGAAATGCCTTCTGCTTCTTCGTTGTTGAATGATAAAGTGTCTTCGGGAACATAATCTCGGGTTCGTTTTACCCTAGTGATTGATACCTTAGTGCATTTGAATATGGGTCCCTGTTGAATGTCGACCCCACCGACGATCATATGAATGACATGTTGGGGTTCTTCCTTTTTATTTTTCCTGTTGGCGTCCCTTTCTCTGAAATAATTCTTGGCTCGATCGCTGAGGAATTCTCGAAGGTCGCCCTCATTGAATAGATGGGATAAATCCTCCCTTAATTGCATGCAATTCTCGGTCTTGTGACCATGCGTGCCATGATACTTGCACGTCAAATTTGGGTTTTTTTGGGAAGGATTGATTTGTATGGGTCTGGGCCACCTAGTATCTCTGATCCTTCCGATTGCCGATATAATTCCCGATGCATCGATGCTAAAGTTATATTTCGATAACCGAGGTGCCTCTGTGGGATTGGCATACTTGTCAAAACCACTTTTGCTCATAAGTCCCCGAAAATTCTATCCTCGATCACTTCTTTGATCATTCCGGGTGGAATTGCATCTTGAACCATTGTTCCTTCGATATGCGGTATATGGTTGATATCGGTCTCTGTTCAACCGTAGCTCCCTATAGATGTCCCTCTTGTTTTTAACTGCTGACTTGTTTGGATGTACTGAACCGGAATGGGCTCCTAATCGGTCGCCCTCGACCCTGATCTTCGATTGATATCGATTGTGCACATCTGCTCAAGTTACAACTGGATACTCGATCAAATTTTGTTTCAACTGACGTGATGCTATCGAACTCCGCTCGTTCAACACTTGGGTGAAAGCTTGAACGGACCAATCATCTGTGACCGGTGGCAACTCCATGCGTTCTATTTGAAATCGGGACACGAACTCCCTTAACATTTTATTATTCCTCTGTCTTACCTTGAAAAGGTCCGATTTTCTCGTTGCGACCTTTATGGCCTCGACGTGTGCCTTTACGAAATAATTTGCTACTATGGCAAATGAGTCAATGAAGTTTGGTGGCAGGTTGTGATACCAAATCATTGCTCCCTTCGAAAGGGTCTCTCCGAATATTTTCAACAGCACATATTTGATTTCATCATCTTCTAAATCGTTACCCTTGATGGCGCATGTATATTAAGTAACATGCTCGTTGAGATCGGTGGTCCCATTATAATGTCTGGCATACAAAACTTCTTTGGAATAGGCTTCGGAGCCGCACTTGGAGGAAACGGCTTTTGTACAAACTTCTTCGAATCCATCCCTTTCAAGATTGGCGGTTCCTTCGGTATCTGATCAACTTGAGAGTTGTATGTCTCCATTTTTTTATCGTTGGCTTCGATTCTCTTCTCCCCTGATTCAATTATTTTGGTGAGCTCCTTGACCATTTTCATTATCACAGGATCAGTCCCCAATTCATTAGCATTCATCCTTTTCGGTACTGGCTTGGTACGACGAGTAATTTCTGGCTTGACCCTATTCGGAGCTCTATGTTGATTTTGTAATTGAGCAATAGCGGCTTGCTAAGCCTGAAGCATCTCGAATATCACTTGGAGACTGACTCTTTCGTCTCCTCTGCCCTATGTTCCTTGGCCACTAGATCAGCCTTCTCTACGTAAACTCCCATCGAGATTTGTGCCTTAGAGCAACGTGCGTATTGGCATCGACTGGGTTGGCAACCGGTTCTCCCCCGAGATTAGCCTGTGGCACCTCGACTCCTGGAGCAATCACATATTCGTTTTCACCATGGAATCCGAAGCCATTGTCACCGTGTGTGGATACGTTTTGTGAGTTTGACGTGTTTTAACCTGAAAGCAAAGATACTTGACAAGAACAAGCATAAAATAGTGTATTTTACCAGAATCGATACTGAATAATCACTATTATCCTTAGCCCCATGGTGGGCGCCAAACTGTTTAACCAAAAAATTGAGTAACAATTAAACTTATATTGTGGTTTTAAGGATATGTGATTTAAATCAGTACCAATTGATAAACAACGAATTAAATAGATAAATTGGACAATAAAATAAATCAAACATGTGTGCAAATAATGCCTCGACCTCGATTCGAGATAGTCTCTAGGTTAGTTAATAAGAATAGTAGAGGATGGAACAAACAACGATGAACAGTAAAATAAAGAAAGCATCGTGTGTGTATATTTTTATCAGTGAATAATTCTTGTCCCCCTACAAGTGAATGAGACACCTCTTTATATAATAGAGGAATCCTAAATAAGGTACAACTCTAATAACGGAAGTAAATCCCATGATTGGCACTAATAACCGCTTTGATTTGATCTGTTCCGGGATTTTCGCCGTGATATTCGACCGGTTACTGATATCTCGCCATTCCGTTATTACGCCTTACTCGATATCAGTCATACTTGATCTCGATTGTTGCTGGCCTCGATCTCAATGAACACTTCGATCTCCAGACTTGATGTTCTATCTTCGAGCTTGAGCCCGATCTATTATGAGGTTACTCTCGAGGCAACTCCCCTGCCAACGAAATCGGGTATGCCCGATTTCGACCGTATACAAGTATCTTTATCTTTTGTTTTTTCAAAAAGATATTATACATACGGATGGGGCAAGTTGATTTATTCATGTTGAAGAAAAGGTAGCTGCTCAAAATTGAAACAACTAGAACAAAACAAATAGTGGACTCCACTTGGAGTAACGAATCATGTAAATTCACCATGTATTGTACGTTACCTTTTTATTTTCAAAAGTTTCTACTAAGCAATCACTTGATTATAATCTTTCTAGTTAATTTGAAGTATATATGTCACTTGATTATATTCTTTCTAATTAATTTTGAGGTATATATGTCCTTTATTGTGATATGTGTTGTATAGGTGAGAAGGAAACCAAAAAGACAAGCGAAGAAGAACTTGTGAAGTGCTTCGTTAATCCTGTTGTGATTCATCACCCAGAGGGGCACAAAGTACCAAATCTAGGTAATTGATAAAATTCCCAGTAACAAAAAAAATAATTGTGAGATTATACATTTATGAAAAAAATAATAATAGGAGGAATTAGGTGTTACGTATTTCGGTAATAAAATCATACAAATAAATTTTTTGGGTTAAACTTGTGTATTCGAAAAGTTGTAAGGAATGATTTGACCATTTGAATAAAAGTTAAAAGTTTACTAAGGAAATTTAATTTGACCATTTGAATAAAAGTTAATAAATTATGACAGTTTAATAATTTATTACAATTCTTATGTTACCAATTTAGATTATAATAAACAATTACTTGTTGTTGTAGGTTATTTTAACCTAATGGTGTAAAGAAACTGTTCATGACTTGACTTAAGTAATTTTTTTAGTAATCAGATTTTGATCCTTTTCTGTGTTTATCATTCAGATGCTGAAAGCGTGAAAACTGTGATAGCATTTATCAACAAGGTCAAGAAAATCAAGATGGCATTGCAGGGAAACTCAAAGATGTAATTTTCTTCTCGACAGAGAAAATGTATTCGTGAAATATCACTATATGTCTATATCTATTAATATTGAAGACAGTAATAAATACCAATTTATAATTGGTCCGTCACTTTTGATTGTAATAACTCTCCGAGACACTAAGAGCCTGTTTGGCCAGCTTCTAGGAGGTCAAAGAAGAAGTACTTTTCTTGAAATTTGATTTAGCCAAGGTGAATAAGTGCTTTTGAGCAACGTAAACAGTTTTTCTGCTTTTGAGTAGAAGGTACAAATTCTAGTTTCTTTCAAAAAGAAAAAACGGAAAATTAATTATTTAAAGACAAAAGTAGTTTATATTTTCAAATTATTTTTCATTAATTTAATTTTTTTTATTTTCTATTTCTACCATCCTTTTTTATTTATTTATTTTATTTCTATTTTATCTTTTTATTCTCCTCCTCCCATTCTTCTTTGAAATAGTCTCTCCACTATAAATAGATATTTACGGGAATAAAGAAGCATATTTTTAATTTATATTGGAAGATATATTTAAATCATCATATAAATAATAAGTAATACTGGATACGTAATATTGTTGCTTTGGATAACTACTATATCTTATACTAATTAAAATTTTAATATATATATTCTTACTTTATATTTTATATTCTAATTAAATAAAAAAATTAAATTTTTATAATAAGTATTTAAATTTATTTTTCTCTTTAAATAATATATTAATTATAAACTGAACATTTACTGTCATTTATCGTAATTTGACACTCAAAAGTACTTTTTGAAAAAATTAACCAAACACAATTTGCTTATCAAATACTGCAAAAAGTACTTCTCAAATGAATTGACCAAACGCAAACTTTTCAAATGAAAAGCACTTTTAAGCAAAAATACTTCTCAAATAACCAATTGTTAGCAGCTTGGCCAAACGAGCTCTAGTTGCGGTAGTATTACTGTGTTCTATGACTATGGTATGTATACTACATTTGGGTAAATTTCTGCATTGATTTTGTTGCATGTGACATGTTTAAATATTAAATGGACCAGATTTGTTTTGTTAAAATACATTCACTTAATATAAATAAGACTAAACTCTCATCTCTCGTTGCAGCCTCAGGTTATAGATCAAAATCCTAAGTTGTTTCACTAGTGTGACATGATTCAGCTTGAAGCAGGATAATTTGTAAACTTTATTACGTTGTGAGGAGTTTTAATTAAGCACATCCTAAGAAAGCAGCCTTAAATTTGGTAAGGTGGAACTATTTATATTGAAAACATTGATAAGCATACTTTGAGTAAAAATATCATAGTATCTCAACGTGATCAGTGTTCTAAAATTTAGGACTAATGAAGTTCAAATTCTGGCATATCCTTTAATAAACCAAAAATTTATAAGAAACCTGCACATATATGGCCCAAGGTAACATAGATAATCACGTGACTCTGAAGGGATGGATCCAATCCAATGTTATATCCGAGCATAATAACTCTATAATTATTGATCAATCCGCACGTAAACGCATATCGTGCTAATATATCCCTCTCATCCTCACCATTGTAAGGACTCGGCCGGTCGTTTTGAGAGTATTAACCTCTAACCCCTATTTATTGCTCCCTTTATTTTATTATGTGGTTATGTGACTTACCGGGAGGTTTGATTTTTGGTTTCGGAGAGAAGTTTAATTCGTAGGAGTAGACCGTAGTTCGTACTGGGTGAAGACGACTCCGAAATGGAGTTTTGACGGTTCCTATAGCTCCGTAGGGCGATATTGATCTTAGGAGCGTGTCCGAATGTTGATTTGGACAGGTAGGTCCTTTCGGCGTTAATTGGCGAAAGTTGAAAAATTGGATGATTTTTGAAAAGTTTGACCGGGAGTGGACTTTTTGCTATTGGGGTCGGATTCCGATTCCGGAAGTTGGAGTAGGTCGGTAATGCCAATTGTGACTTGTGTGCAAAATTTGAGGTCAATCGAACTTTATTTGATAGGTTTCGGCATCAGATGTAGAAGTTAGAAGTTCTAAAGTTCATTAGGCTTGAATCGATGTACAATTCGTGTTTTGAACGTTGTTTGATGTGATTTAAAGGCTCGACTAAGTCCGTATGATGTTTTAAAACTTGTTGGTATATTCAGACGGGGTTCCGAAGGCCCCAGGTGTGATTCGGATTGAACCGAAACAATTTGAGACTTGTGAAATATGGTGAGTGCTAGGTTGTTCTGGTATTTTTGCATCTGCGGAGGATTTGACCGCAGGTGCGGGCTCGCATAAGCGAGCTTTGAGTCGTAAATGCGGAGCTGGCCTTGCCCAGCAGTGGTCATAGAAGCAGAATATTTTCCACATAGGCGCCTTCGCTTCTGCGATGGCAGGGGCGCAGAAGCGCCAGTGGTCGCAGGTGCGGTCGCCTTCCCGCAGAAGGGGTCTCGCAGATGCGGGCCCTTATCCGCAGAAGCGGAAGACCTGGACTTGGGTGTTTTCCGCATATGCTATGGTTTTTCCGCAGGTGCGGCATCGCAAAAGCGGTTTTTAGTCCGCGTATGCGGTTTAACGGGGCAAAAAAGGCCTAAGTTCGAGGGTTTGATTTCATTCTCCATTTTTGGACCTACAGATCTCGTATTGAGGCGAAAGTTTGAGGAATTTTCAAAGAAAATATTTGAGTAAGGATTCTAGACTCATTTTTGTTTAATCTCCACTAATCTATCATTAATTTTTCATTTAATTAAGGATTTGGGTTGAGAAATTTGGGGGGAAATGGTGAAAGTTCTTAGACCGAATTTTTGGGTTTTGAAAGGCCAAATGAGGTTGGATTTGAGTCATTCTTTTATGGTTGGACTCATTATCGATGAGTGTTCGGACTTTTTTATTTTGGTCGGGTTCTGAGACGTGGGCACGGGTCAACCTTTTGGAGTGATTTTTCAATTCATTTGCTAAAGTCGTAGCGTCATTATTTAAATTAGTTTCTTATAGTTATATTTATAGTGTAAAATTATTTTGGCTAGATTCGAGCCGATCAGAGTTGAAAAGTCAAGGGAAAGGCATTCTTATTGATTGATTGAGCGAAATTTGAGGTAAGTGACTTGTCTAACCTTGTGCGGGGGAAACTCCCCTTAGGATTTGGTACTGTTATGGTATTTTCAATACGTGAAGGTCGTGTGCTCGAGGTGACGAGTGCGTACTCGAGTTAAATATTAAAAATACAGTTCTTGCTAAGTAGTTTCCTTTTCAATTCCTTAACTGAGTTACTCTAGCACGTGTAGTCATCATGTTTAGCCTAATGTCACATGTCTACGTGTCTTAACTCATACTTGCAATTTGTGCAACATGCTTAGTTGAATTATCTGCTTCCTTGATTTTGTATTTAGTCTTTAACTGTAGGATTCCTTATTGTAATTTCGTTATTCCATTGGTTATGAGTTGTATATTTACTTTCGGGACTACGAGGCGATACATCGGGAGCGCCTCTGTTGCATATTTACTTTTGGGACTACGAGGTGGTACCTCGGGAGCGCCTCTGTTGTGTATTTACTTTTGGGACTACAAGGCGGTACCTCGGGAGCACCCCTGTTGTTTACCTCTATTAGCTGGGTTGTTATCTTTCTGTAATTTCTCATTGTTCATTCCTCAGTCATTTCATTATATTATTATATCTTCTGCATTGTTTCCTATTATTTCCAGTAGGGTTGTGACCTGACCTCGTCACTACTCTACTGAGGTTAGGCTTGGCACTTACTGGATACCGTTGTAATATACTCATACTACACTTCTGCACATTATTTTTGTACAGATCTCGGTAATGCTTACCTGACCAGGTACCAGTGAGATAGCCCGTACGTGAAGACTTCTTTTGATACCCAATTTTGCCCTCATATTTTTAAACATATATACATGCCTTCAAAATAGCATTTTATGCATCAATATTTAGTTTACAAATCTATACAAGTATTTCCTATAATTTTTCATATTTTTATAGCTCTTAAATTAATTATCTTGCATTTAAATTATATAAATATTTATTAATTTTCCCTTTAAATTATTTTTTGATGACTTAGTTACCTAAATTATTATTTTACACCTATAATATATGTCTCAAATATTTTTATTTTATTTCATATAATTACATTAGCATTTTTAAGCTATTTATTTAATTTTACAATAATGACCTATATTCATACACAATTGCTCTTTATTTTATATTATTTTTGTCAAAATAACATCTTTATATTTTTATAATACAAATTTATTATTTTGATCATTTTAGTGCATAAATAATATTTTTATTTATTTATTAAGCATTTTAATAAATTATTTTGATAAATATTGGGGTATTTAAATAATAGCCCAATTTTAACCTATTTTTCGGACCCAAATTAACCTAGCAGCTTAGCCCAATTACCCCAAGCCCAAAATCAAACTACCATTTAAATTGACCCGATCGGTACCCGTTTTAATCGACCCGCCCCATTCATTTTAAATCACAACCGTTGATCTTCCAAGATCAACGGTCCTCGTTCGTCCCCCCACATTTAATTAATTCCCCACCTAAACCCTAGAGACCCATTTCGTCTCTTTGCAACCGCCTCCATACCCTCTCTTCTTCTCTCCACATAAACCCTAGTCGCCTCCCCTTAATTCCCTCCCCTAATCCCACTAATAATGGGATTCGACCTTTGTTTGTTTACCATATATGGATCCTTTGGGTACTGATTATGCGATTTTGGTATTACTTAGGTATTTGCCTAATTTTGGCAAACACCACCTCTATATCAGACTAGAATCGACTCAATCTTGAAGATTTGGATGCTATCCCATCCATATACACGAGATGAACTAGATTCTTCATACCAGTTGGCCGATTTTGAGTTTAAAACCCTAACTAGGGTTTGGAGTTTGATACTTTTCCTTTCCTGTTACACTACTGACTTGCATGCAAAATTTTCCCCTTTTCTTCATCCATGTTTACTTGATTTCTTTCCTTATCTACGTTTAATCAGTTATTTTCCTTGTTTGTTCATCTAATTTTACTACTATATAAACCCCTACCCATTCCCCTTTGAGACAGACTTTTTATTCACCATAATCTCACTAAAATTTGAGGCTTGTTATGTTAATTCCTTCATTATCCTATTTTGTGCTTTGTGTTGGAGGGCTGAAAGCCAAGGCCACTGAGAGTCTATTGCTCGAACTTTCAATTGGTGCGAGCATTGCCTGGGGTTCTTTTGAAGCTCTTGGAAACTTTGACGCATCGATATTTCTAGGTTCTTGTGGATATTTTATTCTTTATTGTTGTCCGTTTAACTGGTAAGCTACTTGACTTTGCAATTTTATCCCTATGTGTCTTTGATTCACATATGTTCTCACCTCTGAAATGCATAGCTTAATGTATTTTCTAGATTATTTTGTGCGCGATTATGTTAAGTCTATTGTATTCTAAGTCTCTTTAGCATCCAACTTCCTCCTATTGCTGCTAGTTTTGAGATTGCCTAAGTCTAATCTGGATAATCTGATTCCCTAAAACTTACTTACTAGCCTTGTCTTTAATCTCTATAATGAATGCTTCACACTTGTGCTAGAACTTCCTGTGTTAATTATAACATGTTCCTCTGCTATTGTGCCACTCAACATGAGGCCCATACCCATTTGTGATTGACTTAGATCTTAACAGTTACCTCAACTTGTCTTCCATGCCCTGCTTGAACCATTTTATTTTATGGCATAACTTAGACCTTCTTTAGTTAATTAATTTATTGTGTCAATCCCAGAATAGCTACATGTGATATTTGGCATGAGCTTGCTATCTTGTAGTGCTCTGAATCTCTGCAATGTTTGTCCTGCATGTACAATATATTTCAATTTGTATTAAGACCATTTTTTATAGACTATGATCTTGCTTCTATGCTAGTATGTCTCCCCAGTATGCCTTTGGTTCATCTGATACCCTGTCATTTCAGTGATTGTCACAATGTGAGTCCCCCGTCATGTCTAAATACTGATTAACATAACACTAGGATGTGTACTTAACTTAATTTGAACCTTTAGGTCTCAACTGGTTTAGTATCAGGCATTTGTACATGATAACATATGTATATCCCGCAAACCTGTTTCTTTCCCCAATTCTCTCAATATGATGTTGTCTATGTGGTGCTTTGCTATGTGTAGAATTTCTGTTAAACCTACTGTCATGTTTGATTAGTTTCTCTGTATGCTCAACTTGGTGTATCACTTAATTTATGTCCCTCCATCACTATCCACTCTCCTTACCTGCCACTCATGCTATTCTAAATTCTCATTCTTACCCGGCTGAAAACCAAGGCTATCTAGGTTCTATTGTTGGCCTCCCTAGTGTGAGCACTGATCGGGGTCCCATTGAGGCCCTTGTGAACTCTGACACACTAGGGCTTGGTCCTTAGTCACTCCCTCAACCTCCAAAACTATTCCTACTATTCCACTTCCCCTGTCATGTACTGTGTATCTGAATTTGGTTGTTTCAAGTGGTGCAACACTTGGTGCTGTGGTTAAGTAAATTGGTTTGGACTCTCCTATGGACCCTTGAGTCGTGTATTGAACGTGGCTCTCTGTTGAAGGCCTGGGTACGTTGTAAGAGATGTTGAAGGCCTAGACAATGCTTGGTATTTATTTGGCCCTACTGTGGGCATGTTCACTATTATGTAACATTATTACTTTACTCATTATTGGGCCTGTAATAATCATTGTATAAACAATTAGGGTTGTTAGTAAAAGGGAATGGGGTAGATTTTAATATTTACATGCGATGGGTAGATAACATGCCTATAGGACTTAATAATGTGTTTGCTATATGTGTCGTTCACTCTCTGTGTACACTATAGAAATCATGCCATTAGGAGAAACACACACACACTGCCTGTTTACCATTAAACATGAGTACAAATACTATGTCTACTGCTACGTGTTTGTAGACAGCATGCCTATAGAAAGTGAGCACTCTTTCAATTTGCATGACTGCTTTCAACCGCATTAGAAACCTGCCTATAGGAACAAATGAATTTTCCTTCAATTCACTTCAGTTATTCACTAGAAATCATGCCTATAGGATTTTGATCACTTCATTTGCTATTGTATCACATTGTTCACTGGAAATCTTGTTTATAGTACTAAGTATAAATAAAACAAGCTCTAAAGTACTATGCGTTAGAGATCCTGCCTATAGGAAATAATTGCTCGCTATAATTGGTTAATGCTAGACCATTCAAACACTGCTTCACGTACGTCGTATGAATAATTCTGGGACTTTTTCCCTAGCAGATTCTGTTATAGCCAACTGCTTAGATCACCTAGGCATCACACATATAGGATTGGTATCTTAAAACTGTTAATAATTAGCTTATAATCCTGCATCATCCCGCCTATAAGCAATATACTACATCTGAAATTTACCTGCATACTTTGATCGCCTAGAAAACATGTCTATAGATTTATGATTCTGGATTCTGCCAATTCCTAATTGATATATGTGTTTGCGTGCACTTTCTGCCTAAGTGTGGATCATGACAAGATCACTTTTTATGGCATAACTTTCTAGAGCAGCCAATACCACATTTGAGCCAGTCGTTTCATCAAGCTGACATGATGTGGGGGTATGAAGAAGATGAAGCTCTAGCTGGCATAAGGAAGCTATTTCTGGATGACAAAGACACGGACTGAAGTGTGATAGTTGAGGAGGAGAAGGAGGAGGAAGACCTTATTATTTAGACAACGGAGAAGGGAGTTGTTCTCAAGAATTGGACTGCTGCGCCATCAAGGGCCCGTCGAGTTCTTGGGTAGTCTGGCAATTAGTATCAATTTTTTTTAAAAGAAATTTTATGAGCATCTAAAACATTTTCAATATTTTGTTCTAAACACATTTTGTTTTGAAATAATTGCTTGAGTCATCGAGCTGTACTTGTTTGACATTTTCAAGATTTATTTAATGCATTGTTATTTTTAGTATTTATTATTATTCTTTACATTTTTTCTCTATATAATCATTATCACCTATCCCGATGAACCTACGACTGTGACATATAATGAGACAACACAACATAAGGATAGTGATTTAGAGGATCTGGAAGAGGATATAATACCCGAGGAATTTGTCAGAGAAGTGAAAAATTTTGAAAACAAGCCTAAGTCCAATTTGGATGAGACTAAAACCGTTAATTTGGGAGACTACGAAACAGTCAAGGAAACTCGTGTAAGCATTCACCTATCGTCGTCAGATAAAAAAGAATACATTCGGTTCTTGAAGGAGTATGGAGATATTTTTGCATGGTCCTATGATGATATAACCGGTTTGAGCACATCCATAGTGGCTCATTAACTACCTACCAACCCTATGTGTCCGCCTGTAAAGCAGAAGCTCAGAAAGTTCAAACCAGATATGAGTCTGAAAATAGAGGAAGTTACCAAACAGATCAAAGCCAAGGTTCTCAAAGTTGTTGAATATCCGACCTGGTTGGTTAACATTGTACCGGTTCCAAAGAAAGATGGGAAGGTCAGAGTGTGTGTTGATTATCGGGATTTAAACAGAGTAAGTCCCAAAGACGATTTCCCTTTGCCCAATATACACATACTGATTGACAACTGTGCCAAGCATGAACTTCAATCCTTTGTCGATTTCTTCGCAGGATATCATCAGATCTGGATGGATGAAGAGGATGCCGAAAAGACAACCTTTATTACACCATGGAGAGTATATTGTTACAAAATGATGTCGTTTGGCCTAAAGAATGTTGGAGCCACTTATATGAGGGCCATGACAACTATTTTCCATGACATGATACATAAGGAGATAGAGGTGTAGGTAGATGACATCATCATCAAATCCAAGAAAAGCACAGATCATATAGCAGATTTGAGGAAATTCTTTGATCGACTTCGAAGGTACAACCTGAAACTGAATCCCGCAAAATGTGCCTTCGGAGTCCCTATTGGAAAGCTGTTAGGGTTCATTATCAGCCGCTGAGAAATTGAGCTAGACCCATCAAAGGTCAAGGCTATCCAAGATTTGCCACCTCCGAAGAACAAGAAAGATGTGATGAGTTTCTTAGGGCGTCTCAATTACATCAGCCATTTCATAGCACAATCAACTGTGATCTATGAACCGATTTTGAAAATGTTGAAGAAAGACACTGCAGCAAGTTGGACTAAAGAGTGCCAGAAAGCCTTTGACAAGATCAAGGAATATTTATCCAAACCACCTATTCTGGTCCCACTGGAACCTGAGAGACCTCTGCTACTCTATTTATCTGTACTACATGGGGCTTTTTGTTGTGTTCTAGGACAACACGATGAGACGGGGAAAAAGGAGCAGGCAATATATTATTTGAGTAAACAATTCACACCCTATGAAGCACTGTACTCTTTGCTGGAGCGCACCTGTTGCGCTTTGACATGGATAGCTCAAAAGTTGAGGCACTACTTTTGTGCTTATACCACATATCTCATATCAAGAATAGACCTGTTGAAATACATCTTCCAGTAACCCATGCCTACTGGAAAGTTGGCAAAATGAAAAATATTGCTGAGTGAGTTCAACATCATCTATGTAACTTAGAAGGCAGTCAAAGGGCAAGCATTGGCAGATCATTTGGCAGAAAATCCTGTAGACGAAGAATACGAACCATTGAAAACGTATTTTCCCGATGAGGAAGTATCATTTGTGGGAGAAGAAATCACTGAAGCATACGACGGTTGAAGGATGTTCTTCGATGGAGCCGCAAAATTCAAAGGAATAGGTATTGGAGCTGTCTTAGTATCAGAGACAGGTCAACACTATCCAGTATCCGCAAAGCTCAGGTTTTCATGTACCAACAATATGGCAGAATATGAGGCTTGCATCTTGGGACTCAAGTTGGCCATTAACATGAACGTTCAGGAATTGCTGGTAATTGGTGACTCGGACCTTTTGGTACATCAGGTTCTAGGAGAATGGGCTACAAATAATACCAAAATACTGTTGTGTTTGTACTATGTACAAGAATTGATGAAGAGATTCACACAAATAGAGTACAAACATGTTCCAAGAATCCAGAATGAGTTCGCAGATGCATTGGCTACTTAATCTTCCATGATACAACACCCAGACTAGAATTTCATCGATCCTATCACAGTAGGGATTCATAATCAGCCACCTTATGGTGCTCATGTTGAAGAAGAAATTATTGGAAATCCATGGTTCCATGACATCAAAGAATATTTGGCAAAAAGAGAATACCCCGAGCACGCAAATTAAGAAATGCACTCTCCAAAGATTATCTAACCACTTCTTCCAAAGCGGAGGAATTCTGTATAGACAGACTCCATATCTGGGGTTATTATGGTGTGTCGACACCAAGGAAGCATCCAAATCGCTCGAAGAGATACATGCCTGAACTTGTGGACCACACATGAATGGTTACATCTTAGCTAAGAAGATATTAAGAGCAGGATATTTTTTGATGACTATGGAAACAGACTGCATCAGGTATGTCCAAAAGTGTCATCAATGCCAAGTACATGCTGATATGATACGAGTGCTACCCAATGAACTCAACGCAACAAGTGCACCTTGGCGTTTCTCCGCTTAGGGGATGGATGTCTTCGGTCCAATCAAACCCGCCGCTTCAAATGGGCACAGGTTCATTCTAGTGGCCATAGACTATTTCGCAAAATAGGTTGAAGCCGCATCTTACAAGACTGTAACTAAGAAGGTCATCGCAGATTTTGTTAGGAATCGTATTATTTGTCGATTCGGCGTACCTAATTCAATCATCACCGACAACGCCGCCAATCTTAACGTGATTTGATGAGATCCATGTGTGAAACCTTCAAGATCAAGCATAAGAATTCCACATCGTACATACCGCAAATGAATGGAGCTGTGAAAGCTGCCAATAAGAACATCAAGAAGATATTAAGGAAGATGGTATATAATCACAAACAATGGCCCGAGAAGTTACCATTTGTCCTACTGGATATCGTACCACAGTTCGCACATCAACTGGAGCAACTCCTTATTTACTAGTCTATGGTACTGAAGCCGTCATTCCCGCTGAAGTAGAAATCCCTTCTTTGAGAATCATACAAGAGGTTGAACTCAGTGATGTAGAATGGATACGAAGTCTCTATGGACAACTGGCTCTCATTGACGGAAAAAGAATGAATGCGGTATGTCACGGTTAACTTTACCATAACAGAATGTCCGGAGCTTTCAACAAAAGGGCCAGGCCTCGACAATTCACACCGGGGCAGTTGGTGCTAAAGCAGATCTTCCCGCATCAAGATTAAGCCAAAGGGAAATTTTTACCCAATTGGCAAGGGCCCTACATGGTTCATAGAGTACTAACAGGAGGAGCGCCCATACTTGCAGAAATGGACAGAGAAATTTGGCCAAAACCTATCAACTCATACGTAGTCAAGAGATGCTTTATTTAGATTGTTTACATTTCTTCATTGGATGTAACTGATCTATGCTTGACCTGATTCCCGTTTAAGAGGGGATACGTAGGTAGCCTTGTGGGTTTGGTCACATCTCAATAAGATCTTCATTTTGCCATGGTCAGAAACTGGGGCAGATTTTGAGGATGACCCTCAAAATTCTGAAGCAAGTCCAGCCAACTTCGTCATACACAGAACGGCCAAAGAATTGCTTTTAAACTGGGACAGGATTTTGAGAAGGACCCTCAAAATTCTAAAGCAAGGAAGTCGCAATGTCTCTAAAATATGTCACAGTCATTGGTTCATCTAAATTACTTGATATTGCATACTACTGTATTTAAATAACTACATTCATCAAATGCACACATATTTTTAGAAAACTTTATTTTTATAAACAGCCAGATGCTGCCCAGGGTAACTCAAACAGGATCTCAAGACAGGAGCAAAAGCAAAGCGAGAAGACGAAAGCACGGACCAACCTTCCCCACAAACTCACAATTATTCTTTGGATGCGGGCACAATGAACATAACAGGAATATGCGCAAATACATACACACATCAGAATCACTACCTTCATAATGACAAAGTTGCCAAACGCAAACACTTCTTCAGCTAAGAAATACTCTGCTTTCTCACTATCACTCATTGTTTTCCCGCATGAGGCTAAGCATTGCCTCCCTAATTCCACAAGGCTAAGCATTGCCTCCTTAACTGCATAAGGCTAAGAGCTGCCTTTCTTTGCATGAGACAAAGCATTGTCTCCTATTTGCACGAGGCTAAGCATTGCCTCCTTAACTGCATAAGGCTAATAACTGCCTTTCTTTGCTTAAGACTAAGCATTGTCTCTTATTTTCATGAGGCTAAGTATTGCCTCCTTAACTGCATAAGGCTAAGTGCTGCTTTTCCTTGCATGAGATTAAGCATTGTCTCCTATTTGCTTGAGGCTAAGCATTGCCTCCTTAATTGCATAAGGCTAAGCACTGCATTTCTTTGCATGAGGCTAAGCATTGCCTCCTTAACTGCATAAGGCTAAGCACTGCCTTTCCTTGCATGAGACATAACATGTCTCCTATTTGCATGAGGCTAAACATTGCCTCCTTAACTGCACAAGGCTAAGCACTGCCTTTCTTTGCATGAGACTAAGCATTGTCTCCTATTTGCATGAGGCTAACCATTGCCTCCTTAACTGTATAAGGCTAAGCACTGCATTTCTTTGCATGAGGCTAAGCATTGCCTCCTTAACTACATAAGGCTAAGCACTGCCTTTCCTTGCATAAGACATAACTTGTTTCCTAATTGCATGAGGCTAAGCATTGCCTCCTTAACTACATAAGGCTAAACAGTGCCATTATTTGCATGAGACTAAGCATTGTCTCCTATTTTAATAAGGCTAAGCATTGCCTCCTTAACTGCATAAGGCTAAGCACTGCCTTTCTTTGCATGAGACTAAGCATTGTCTCCTATTTTCATGAGGCTAAGCATTGCCTCCTTAACTGCATAAGGCTAACCACTGCCTTTCTTTGCATGAGACTAAGCATTGTTTCCTATTTGCATGAGGTTAAGCATTGCCTCCCTAATTGCATAAGGCTAAGCACTGTCTCCTCTTCTTGCATCGAGACTAAGCAATGTCTCCTCTTTTTTTATGGGGCTAAGCGTTGCCTCCCTAATTGCATAAGGCTAAGTACTGCCTTTCCTTGCATCGAGACTAAGCATCGTCTCCTCTTCTTGCATGAGGCTAAGCACTTCCTCCTCAATTTCCTAACGCTAAGCATTGCCTTGTACTTGCATAAGACCAAATGCTATCTCTATTATGCTATTTAAAACCTAGCACTATCTTCTACTCGCCTGCAACTAAGCATTGCCTAAGCTCTATCTCGTTTTACTTCGCATACGATCGAGCATCATATATTTGCATCTCATGGGCTGAAATATCGCCATTTCGTCCAAAGGCGTCATAGTCCAAAGGCATCATCCTCATAGCCGGAAGACACCATTCCACGGCCTGAGGATCTCTCGAAAATGCATATCATTATTCAAAGGTGTCATGGTTCGGAGGCACCATTTTCATGGCCCGAGGACATCATTTCATGGCCTGCGAATCCCTTATCACATGGTTCATGGCCCAGGACATCATGGTCTAAGGACATCATCCTCACCGTCCAAAGATAATCTTCATGGTCCAAAGGGAATTTGCATTGTGTTTAAATTCTCGCCATAATATATATACTTGCATGCATCGTGTTTTAAGTTTTGCAGGTAATCCAGAAGGTAACCGTTCTCCTAACGGGAGCAATCCTCACTCCGATTTTCGTTCACAATATTCAGATCCTATAATTATTTCACACGTAACCAATCACCATCAGTTACCCATGTTTACTCGATAACCGTTCAGATATTCATTTTAAGATACATCCATAATGTTTCAGACTCACATTCACGATTTCGTATAAGCTGATACTGTCCTACCCTAAAAGAACCCTTTTCAAAAAATACGACTATTCCTATAACAACTCCATCGGTCTCGTTCACCTTGGATCCAGAACTACACACGACCTGATTTCCATAACACCAGAGATATGTAGGCAACTCAGGAACCAGGGTTCGGCCCCCATTATTTTCAAATCACATCATCCCTCACTCAATTCGTCCAAAATTGGTCGTCATATTCTTTACCCGACAACTTTTGCATCATTCCCTGGTAAATAGGGGCAGCTGTTGATACCCAATTTTATCTTCATATTTTTTAAAATATATACATGCCTTCAAAATAGCATTTTATGCATCATTATTTAGTTTACAAATCTATACAATCATTTCCTATAATTTTCCATAATTTTAGAGCTCTTAAATAATTTTATTGCATTTAAATTATATAAATATTTATTAATTTTTCCTTTAAATTATTTTTTGAAGACTTAGTTACCTAAATTATAATTTTGCACCTATAATATATGTCTCAAATATTTTTATTTTATTTCATATAATTATATTAGCATTTTAAGCTATTTATCTAATTTTGCAATAATGACCTATATTCATACACAATTGCTCTTTATTTTATATTATTTGTGTCAAAATAATATCTTTATATTTTTATAATATAAAGTTATTATTTTGATAATTTTAGTGCATAAATAATATTTTTATTTATTTATTAAGCATTTTTATAAATCATTTTGATAAATATTGGGGTATTTAAATAATAGCCCAATTCTAACCTATTTTTCGGACCCAAATTAACCTATAAGCTTAGCCCAATTACCCCAAGCCCAATACCAAACTACCCTTTAAATTGACCCGGTCAGTACCCATTTCAATCGACCCGCCCCGTTCATTTTAAATCCCAGTCGTTGATCTTCCAAGATCAACGGTCCTCGTTCGTCCCCCAACTTTTAATTACTTCCCCACCTAAACCCTAGAGACCATTTCGTCTCTTTGATGCCGCATTCACACCCTCTCTTCTCCTCTCCATAGAATCCCTAGCCACCTCTCCTTAATTCCCTCCCCTAATCCCACTAATAATGGGATTCAACATTTGTTTGTTTACTATATATGGATCCTTTGGGTACTGGTTAAGCGATTTTGTTATTACTTAGGTATTTGCCTAATTTCTGGAAACACCGCTTCTATATCAGATGAGAATCGACTCAATCTTGAAGATTTGGAAAATATCCCGTCCATATACACGAGATGAACTGGATTCTTTATACCAGTTGACCGATTTTGAGTTTAAAACCCTAACTAGGGTTTGGAGTTTGATACTTTTCCTTTCCTATTACTCTACTGACTTGCATGCAAGATTTTCCCCTTTTCTTTGTCCATGTTTACTTGATTTCTTTCCTTATCTACGTTTAATCAGTTATTTTCCTTGTTTGTTCATCCAATTTTACTGCTATATAAACCTCTCCCAATTCCCCTTTGAGACAAACTTTTTATTCACCATAATCTCACTAAAATTTGAGGCTTGTTTTGTTAATTCCTTCATTACCTTGTTCTGTGCTTTGTGTTGGCCAGCTGAAAGCTAAGGCCACTGAGAGTCTATTGTTAGAACTTTCTATTGGTGCGAGCATTGCTCAGGGTTCTTTTGAAGCTCTTGGGAACATTGACGCATCGATATTTATGGGATCTTGTGGATCTTTTATTTTTTATTGTTGTCCGTTTAACTGGTAAGCTACTTGAATTTGCAATTTCATCCCTATGTGTCTTTGATTCACATATGTTCTCACCTCTGAAATGCATAGCTTAATGTATTTTATAGATTATTTTGTAGTCAATTCTGTTAAGTCTACTGTATTCTAAGTCTCTTTAGCATCTAACTTCCGCCTTATGCTGCTAGTTTTCAGATTGCCTAAGCCTAATTTAGATAATCTGATTCTCTTAAGTTCGTTTAACCAGTGTATTGGTGCCTGAACATTCCCTAAAACATGCTTACTTTCCTTGTCCTTAATCTCTATAATGAATGCTTCATACTTGTTCTAGAACTTCCTGTGTTAATTATAACATGTTCCCCTGCTATTGTATCACTCAACATGAGCCCCATACCCATTAGTGATTGACTGAGATCTTAACAGTTATCTCAACTTGTCTTCCATGCCCTGCTTGAACCATTTTGTTTTATGGCATAACTTAGACCTTATTTAGTTAATTAATTTATTGTGTCAATCCCAGAATAGCTACATGTGCTATTTGGCATGAGCTTGCTATCTTGTAGTGCTCTGAATCTCTGCAATGTTTGTCCTGCATGTACAATATGTTTCAATTTGTATTAAGACCATTTTCTATCGACTATGATCTTGCTTCTATGCTAGTATGTCTCCCCAGTATGCCTTTGGTTCATCTGATACCCTATCCATTCAGTGATTGTCACAATGTGAATCGCCTATCATGTCTAAATACTGATTAACATGGAACTAGTACGTGTACTTAACTTAATTTGAACCTTTAGGTCTCAACTGGTTTAGTATCAGGCATCTGTACATGATAACATATGTATATCCCACAAACCTGTTTCTTTCCCCAATTCTCTCAATATGATGTTGTCTATGTGGTGCTTTGCTATGTGTAGAAATCCTGTTGAACCTACTGTCATGTTTGATTAGTTGCTCTGTATGCTCAACTTGGTGTATCACTTAATTTATGTCCCTCCATCACTATCCACTCTCCTTACCTGCCACTCATGCTATTCTAAATTCTCATTCTTAGCCGGCTGAAAGCAAAGGCTATCTAGGTTCTATTGTTGGCCTCCCTAGTGTGAGCATTGCTCGGGGTCCCATTGAGGCCCTTGTGAACTCTGACACACTAGGGCTTGGTCCTTAGTCACTCCCTCAACCTCTAAAATTGTTCCTATTATTCCACTTCCCCTGTCATGTACTGTGTATCTGAATTTGGTTGTTTCAAGTGGTGCAACACTTGGTGTTGTGGTTAAGTAAATTGGTTTGGACTCTACTATGGACCCTTGAGTCGTGTATTGAACGTGGCTCTCTGTTGAAGGCCAAGGTACACTGTAAGAGATGTTGAAGGCCCAGGTAATGCTGGGTATTTATTTGGGCCTACTATGGGCATGTTCACTATTATGTAACATTGTTACTTTACTCATTATTGGGCCTATAACAATCTTTGTATAAACAATTGGGGTTGTTAGTAAAAGGGAATGGGGTAGATTTTAATATTTATATGTGATGGGTAGATAACATGCCTATAGGACTTAATGATGTGTTTGCTATATGTGTCGTTCACTCTCTTTGTACACTATAGAAATCATGTCATTAGGAGAAGCGCGCACACACTGCCTGTTTACCATTAAACATGAGTTCAAATGCTATGTCTATTGCTACGTGTTTATAGACAGCATGCCTATAGGAAGTGAGCACTCTTTCAATTTGCATGACTGCTTTAAACCGCTTTAGAAACCTGCCTATAGGAACAAATGAATTTTCCTTCAATTTACTTCAGTTATACACTAGAAATCATGCCTATAGGATTTTGATCACTTCATTTTCTATTGTATCACATTGTTCACTAGAAATCTTGTTTATAGGACTAAGTATAAATAAAACAAGCTCTAAAGTACTACGTGTTAGAGATCTTGCCTATAGGAAATAATTTCTCGCTATAATTGCTTAATTCTAGACCATTCAAACACTGCTTCGCGTACGTCGTATGAATAATTCTGGGACTTTTTCCCTATCAGATTCTGTTATACCCAACTGCGTAGATCACCTAGGCATCATACATATAGGATTGGTAACTTAAAACTGTTAATAATTAGCTTATAATCCTGCATCATCCCGCCTATAAGCAATATACTGCATCTGAAATTTACCTGCATACTTTGATCGCCTAGAAAACATGTCTATAGGTTTAAGATTTTGGATTCTGCCAACTCCTAATTTATATATGTGTTTGCGTGCACTTGATGCTTATGTGAAGTCCTTAGATGTTTTGTTTGTTGCCTAGTTTTTTTACATTTTTGAGCAGCCCAGATAAGGTCTAGAACCATCCAAATAGAGGTCCAAAACCTCCTGGACTATAGGTATAGGACGGGTATTGCACGCATAGGGCACAACTTAGAATTTAATTAGAGCACTTTTAGGTAAACAACTTTAACATAGTAATCGGGTAGTAGGAGATGATAGTTTGTGCTCTCTGAATAATATGAGTAATACCCCATATCGAGGGAGTTACGAAATATTATTTATGTTGCACGGGGTGATCCTTTAGGCTAAAAAAATTAGTACCCCCCTCTTTTCTTACTTTTCTATTAATAGTTGTACCCCTCTGTTCAAAAACTTTTTAATAATTCTTAAATTGTACTTTCTTTGCTTACTTGATCACATAGATTAATCCATATAATTTAAGTTTGGCCGGAACCCACAGTTGTGGACCTTGAGGAGTGCCTAACACCTTCTCTTTGAGGTAAATTGAGCCCTTACCCGATCTTTGGTGGCATTGACTAGTTAAAAGAGAGTCATTTGCAAGATAAGTGCCCTAACGCACCTTAAAAATTATTAGGTGGTGACTCTCCTCTTTTAATACCTCCTTAAAAGAGTTGTCTCATGTCGAAGCCCACTTTTCGCAAGATAACGGGGCACGACAACTTCAAGGTATATCTGCCAGTGTCCGCAGACCTCTGAGTCCACCTCTACCTTTATTATGTTATTTTCTTTTATTTTTATTACACTCTGATGTATAGAAATATGTAGCATTTTCTCTTTAGATCTTGTGACTTATTTCTGCTGGGTTTTGGGAGTTGTAACTATTTTGGATAGCATTTCTTATTTATTTCAGATGTTGAGGTTGAGTTTCAGCTTTGTATTCAGTTGTTCCGCATAATTTTTAGGCTTACCTAGTCTTAGAGACTAGGTGTCGTCACGACATCCTATAGAGAGAAATTGGGGTCGTGGCAAGTTGGTATCAGAGTTCTAGGTTCAAAAGTGTGATGAGTCACAAGCAGGTTTAGTAGAGTCTCGCGGATCGGTACGAAGATGCCTCTACTTATCTTCGGGAGGCTATGGAACTGTTAGGAAAAGTTTCACTTCTTTGATTCCTTTCGTGCGAGATTTTGACTTCAGATTGTAAATTTATGTCTTTCTATTCACTCACAAATGGTGAGGACAGGTACAACTGGATCAGATGACTAGATACCCATGCCCTCTGCTAGAGCTGCGAGAGGCCAGGGCCGGGGCCGGGGTAGAGGCCGAGGATGTCCACGTGGTGTAGACAAAGCACCCGCACGAGCTGCTTCAGACGAGCCACCAGTAGCTCCAGTTGGAGGGCAGGCACCTCAGACGCTTGTTACTGCACCAGCCTTCCAGGAGACTCTCGCCCAGTTTCTGAGCATGTTCAGCATCTTGGCTCAGGCAGGATTGATACCACTTACTCCTGCCACATATCAGGCTGGGGGAGGAGCAGAAACTCCCGCCACACGTACCCCAAAGCAGCAGGGTCTATGTCGAACAGGTTCCTGAGGTCATACCGATGCAGCCGGTAGCTCCAATTCAGCCCGAGGTTAGGGTAACAATTTTTGAGGGCGATCAACTCAGGCTCGAGGGGTACAAGAAGTACTACCCTTTTACTTTCAGTGGCTTTGCATCAGAGGATGCCCAGGGTTTTCTTGAGGAGTTCCACTGTATCCTCCGTACTATGGGTATTGCGAAGTCTAATGGGGTTTCTTTCACTATGTTACAGCTTAGAGGAAAGGCCTATCAGTGGTGGCAAGCATATGAGTTGGGTAGCCCGGCCGAGGCAGCTTTACTCACTTGGACTCAGTTCTTAGATATGTTCTTGAGGGAGTATGCCCCCCAAAGTCTCAAAGATGCATGGTGCGTAGAGTTTGAGTAGTTGCTCCAGGGTTCTATGACCGTATCAGAATATGCGTTCTGGTTCAGTGATTTGGCCAGGCATACACCGGCCTTGGTTGCTACTGTTCGGCAGCGGGTTCGTTGATTTATTGAGGGGCTCAACCCTAGTATCAAATTTAGCATGGCCCGAGAGTTAGAGATGGATATCGCATACTAGCACATTTTGGAGATTGCTAAGAGATTGGATGGTATGTTGACTCAGGAGAGAGATGCCAAGAGGTCTCGAGAGTCTGGCACATATAGCAGTACTCGTTCCCCAGCTACAGCTTATCAGGGTAGGGGCAATGTGGGTCGCCCTATTAATTCAGCACTTCCAGCAGCCAGTGGTGCTCCGGCCACTCCTAGGCCCAAGGCTCCCTATTATGCACCGTTATTGTCTAGTGTACCTCCTACATGGGGTGCTTTCAGTAGTCAGTCCAGCTGATCAGGCCCGAGCTAGCCACATCAGCCACGTCCTCTGAGAGCTTATTTTGAGTGTAGGGACACTCGTCATGTGGTGAGGGATTGCCCCAAACTCAGGAGGGGTGCACCTCCATAGACCACTCAGGCAACGCGTGCTCCATCGGGTCCTTATGCTATGGTTACAGCACCAGCTACCACCCCACCTGCATAGCCAGCTCGAGATGGAGGTTGGACAGGTAGAGGTCGCCCTTGAGAGGGAGGCTAGGCCAAATATTATGCCATTCCTACTAGGACAGAGGCAGTTGCATCCGATTCTGTTATCACAAGTATTATTCTGGTCTGTCATAAAGATGCTCGGTCTTATTTGATCCAAGCTCCACTTATTCCTATGTGTCATCCTATTTTGCTCTGTATTTGAGTGTATCCCATGATTCTTTGAGTTCTCCTATTTATGCGTCTACATCTTTGGGAGATTCTATTATTGTTGTCCGTGTGGTTTTGAGACCAGAGCCGATTTATTATTGCTTAGTATTGTGGATTTCGATGTTACTTTGGGCATGGACTGGTTGTCGCTGTATCACGCTATCCTTGATTATCACTCCAAGACGGTGACGTTGGCTATGCTAGGTCTACCGTGGTTAGAGTGGAGAGGTATCTTAGATTATATTCCTAGCAGGGTTGTCTCATTTCTAAAGGCTCAGCAGCTGGTTCAGAAAGGGTGTGATGCATATCTGGCATATGTGAGGGATCTTAGTGTTGATACTCCTACCGTTGAGTCAGTTTCGGTAGTGAGGGATTATCCAGATGTATTTCCGGTGAATCTTTCGGGCATGCCGTCCGACAGAGATAGCGTCTTTGGCATTAATTTGTTACCGGGAACACATCCCATTTCTATTCCACCCTATCATATGTCCCCAGCAAATTTGAAGGAATTAAAGGAACAGTTGCAAGAGTTGCTCGATAAGGGCTTCATTCGGCCCAGTGTGTCGCCTTGAGGTGCTCCTGTTTTGTTTGTAAAGAAGAATGATAGTTCTATACGAATGTGTATTGATTATCGCCAGTTGAACAAGGTTACAGTGAAGAACAAATATCCATTGCCACATATTGATGACCTATTTGATCAGCTTTAGGGTGCTAAAGTGTTCTCTAAGATCAACTTGCGTTCAGGCTATCATTAGTTGAAGATTCGGGAACTAGATATCCCGAAGACTGCTTTCAAGACTCGGTATGGTCATTATGATTTCCATGTGATGTCTTTTAGGCTGACCAACGCCCAACATCCTTTCAGCCCTATCTTGACTCGTTCGTCATTGTGTTTATTGACGACATTCTGGTGTACTCCCGGAGCCGGGAGGATCTTGAGCAGCACCTGAGGACTGTGCTTCAGACTTTGAGGTAAAAGAAGTTGTATGCAAAATTTTCGAAGTGTGAATTCTGGCTAGAGTCAGTGGCATTTTTGGGTCATGTAGTATCGAGTGAGGGGATCAAGGTATATCCGAAAAAGATTGAAGCAGTGCAGAATTGTCCCATACCATCCTCAGCTACGGAGATCCGGAGTTTTCTTGGCTTGGCGGGGTATTACCGCCGATTTGTAGAGGGTTTCTCGTCTACTGCAACGCCTATGACCAGATTGACCCAGAAGGGTGCTCCGTTAAGGTTCACCAAGGAGGGTGAAAAGAGCTTTCAAAAGCTCAAGACTGATTTGACTACAGCCCCAGTGTTGGTGTTGCTTACTGGTTTGGAGTCCTATACGGTGTATTGTGATGCTTCGTGCATTGGTCTTGGCGCGATGTTGATGCAGGATGGTAGGGTGATTGCCTACGCATCTAGAAAGATGAAGGTGCATAAGAAGAGCTATCATGTCCACGACCTCGAGTTAGCAGCTATTGTTCATGCCCTGAATATCTGGCGGCACTATTTGTATGATGTCCCTTGTGAGGTCTACACCGATTACCTGAGTCTACAATATTTGTTTAAACAGAAGGATCTTAACTTGTGGCAGTGGAGGTGGTTGGAGTTGTTTAAGGATTATGATATCCCCGTTCTATATCATACCGAGAAGGCCAATGTGGTGGCCAATACCTAGAGTCACAAGGTAGAGAGTTTGGGCAGTTTGGGATATCTACCGGTAGCAGAGAGGCCTTTAGCCTAGGATGTTCAGGCCTTGGCCAACCAGTTTGTCAGATTGGATATTTCCGAGCCGAGCAGAGTTTTGGATTATGTGGTTTCTCATTCTTCGTTTTATGATCGTATCATAGAGCGTCAGTATAATGACCTCATTTTCTTGTTCTTAAGGACACGGTTCAACATGGTAATGCCAAGGAGGTCACTATTGGAAATGACGGTGTGTTATGGATGCAGGGCAAGCTATGTGTGCCCAATGTAGATGGTTTGCGTGAGTTGATTCTCTAGGAGGCTCACAGTTCGTGGTACTTCATTCACCCAGGTGTCGCGAAGATGTATCATGACCTAAGGCAGCATTATTGGTGGAGGAGAATCAAGAAGGACATAGTGGAGTATGTACCTCGGTGCCTAAATTATTAGCAGGTGAAGTATGAGCATTAGCAACCAGGTGGATTGCTTCAGAAGCTAGAGATTCCGGAGTGGAAATGGGAACGGATCACTATGGATTTCGTTGTTGGGCTCCCACGGATTCAGAGGAAGTTCGATGCAGTTTGGGTGATTATGGATAGATTGACAAGGTCAGCTCATTTCATTCCTGTGTTTAGTACTTACTCTTCGGAGCAGTTGGCTTAGGTTTACACTCACGAGATTGTCAGACTTCATAGCGTGCCGGTATCTATCATCTCTGACCCGGGTATGTAGTTTACTTAGTAGTTTTGGAGAGCCGTATAGCATGAGTTAGGTACTCAGGTGGAGTTGAGTACAACATTTCACCCTCATACGGACGGACAGTTCGAGCGCACTATTCAGATATTAGAGGATATGCTTTGTGCATGTGTGATGGATTTTGGGGGTTCTTTCGATCAGTTCTTGCCACTTGCAATGTTTTACTACAACAACAATTATTAGTAGAGCATTCAGATGGCCCTGTATGAGTCTTTATATGGTAGGTAGTGCCGGTCCCCAGTGAGTTGGTTCGAGTCGGGTGAGGCTAAACTATTGGGTACATACTTAGTTAAGGATGCTTTGGAAAAGGTTAAATTGATTCAGGATGAACTTCGTACAGCCCAATCCAGGAAGAAGAGTTATGAGGATCAAAAGGTTCGCGACATTTCATTCATGGTTGGGGAGCGGGTCTTGCTCCGGGTTTCACCCATGAAGGGCGTTGTGAGGTTCGGGAGGAAGGGAAAATTGAGACCTAGGTATATCGGGCCTTTTGAGATTCTTGAAAGGGTTGGAGAAGTGGCTTACAGACTTGCACTACCACCTAGTCTCTCTGTGGTTCATCCCGTGTTCCATATTTTCATGCTCCGAAAGTATCACGGCGATCCGTTTTATGTGTTAGACTTCAGCTCTGTCCAGTTGGACAAGGATCTATCCTATGTTGAGAAGCCGGTGGCTATTTTGGACAGGTAGGTTCGCAAGTTGAGGTCGAAGAACATCGCTTCAATGAAGGTTCAGTAGAGGGGTCATCCGATCGATGAGGCGACTTGGGAGAACAAGCATGATATGTGCATCTGTTATCCTCATCTTTTCACCACTTCAGTTATGTCTCTATAGTCGTTTGAGGACGAATGTTTGTTTTAGGAGGGGGAGGATGTAACGACCCGGCCGGTCATTTTGAGAGTATTAGCCCCGAACCCTAATTTATTGCTCCGTTTATTTCATTTTGTGGTTACGTGACTTGCCGGGAGCTTTAATTTTTGGTTTCAGAGTGAAATTGGATACATAGTCCCTAAAATGGAAGTTTAATTCGTAGTAGTTGACCGTTGTTTCAATTGGGTGAAGATGACTCCAGAATGGAGTTTTGACGATTCTTATAGCTCCGTAGGGCAATTTTGGACTTAGGATCGTGTATGAATGTTGGTTTAGAAGTCAGTGGGTTATTTCGACGTTAATTGGCAAAAGTTAGAAAATTGGATGATTTTTGAAATATTTTACCGGGAGTGGACTTTTTGATATCGGGGTCGGATTCCTATTCCGGAAGTTGGAGTAGGTCTGTAATGCCAATTGTGACTTGTGTGAAAAATTTGAGGTTAATCAGACCTGATTTGATAGGTTTTGGCATCGGATGTAGAAGATAGAAGTTCTAAAGTTTATTAGGCTTGAATCGATGTGCAATTCATGTTTTTAACGTTGTTTGATGTGATTTAAAGGCTTGATTAAGTCCGTATGATGTTTTAAGACTTGTTGGTATATTCGAACGGGGTCCTGGAGTCCCCGGGTGTGATTCATATTGAAACGAAACAATTTGAGGCTTGTGAAATATGCTGAATGCTAGGTTGCTCTGGTGTTTTCGCACCTACGGAGGATTTGACCATAGGTGCAATCTCGCATAAGCGAGCTTTGAGTCACAGATGAGAAGCTGGCCTTGCCCAGTAGTGGTCACAGAAGCGGAACATTTTCCGCAGAAGCGCCTGAACTTCTGCGATGGCAGGGGCGCAAAAGTGCCAACGGTCGAACGTTTGAGGGTTTGATTTCATTCTTCATTTTTGGACCTAGATAGCTCGGATTGAGTCGAACGTTTGAGGGATTTTCAAAGTAAACATTTGGGTAAGAATTCTTGACTCACTTTTGATTAATCTCCACTAATTTATCATTAATTTCTTCATTTAATTAAGGATTTTGGTTGAGAAATTTGGGAGGAATTGGTGAAAGTTCTTAGACTGAAGGTTTGGGTTTTGAAAGGCCAAATGAGGTCGGATTTCAGTAATTCTTGTATGGTTGGAATCGTTATCAAATAGGTGTTCGGATTTTTTGATTTTGGTCGGGTTCCAAGATGTGGGGCCGGGTCTACTTTTTGGAGCGATTTTTTAATTCTTTTGCTAAAGTCGAAGTTCCATTATGTAAATTAGTTTCTTATAGTTATATTTATAGTATGTAATTGTTTTGGCTATATTCGAGCCTATTGGAGTTGGAAAGTCGAGGGAAAGGCATTCTTATTGATTGATTGAGCGAGATTTGAGGTAAGTGACTTGTCTAACATTGTGTGGGGGAACTCCCCTTAGGATTTGGTATTGTTATGGTATTTGCAATATGTGAAGGCCGTGTACGCGAGGTGACGAGTGAGTACTCGGGTTAAATGTTAAAAATACGGTTCTATCAAATTAATTTCCTTTTCAATTCCTTAACTGAATTACTCTAGCATATGTAGTCATCATGTTTAGCCTAATGTTGCATGTCTACGTGTCTTAACTCTTACTTACATTTTGTGCAACATGCTTAGTTGAATTACATGCTTCCTTGATTTTGTATCTAGTCTTTAACTGTAGGATTCCTCGCTTTACATTCGTTGTTCCATTGGTTATGAGTTGTATATTTTCTTTTGGGACTACGAGGCGGTACCTCGGGAGCGCCTCTATTGCATATTTACTTTTGGGACTACGAGGCGGTATCTCGGGAGCGCCCTTGTTGCATATTTACTTTTGGGACTATGAGGCGGTACCTCAAGAGCGCCCCTGTTGTGTATTTACTTTTGGGACTACAAAGCGGTACCTCGGGAGCTGTAACACTCTGTAAATTAGGACTAGGTTTGGAAACGTTAAATGAGCATTAATGTTATATTTTGGACATATGAAGTCCTATCGAGGTGAGTATGGGTGGAAATAGTCGTTTGGAATCAAGACGGATAGTGAGGAGCATAAGATCCGATAAAATCGACTAAGTTTATGGAAAGTTTGTATTCCATCAAGATTTCGTGAAACTCTGTAAGGCATTTGGGAAAACACAAAACATAAAAGTTGTAGACCTTTAAAATTTCTTTCCAACGAAATATTTGGATCCCGAACGGATCTCTGTGTAAAACGTTATGTGTGTTTACTGGACAATGTGCAGTATGCGCACCCAGATGGTCCTGTGCGTGGCCGCGAACTTGTGGCATTGCTACTGCCCTGTTGCGTGCCCATGTGCACGGGAGCGCACCCGAGGGTCTTTTTTAAAGCCCTACTTCGTCTTCCACACCCCAAAACACAAAAACATGCTTTAGAAAGGGAAGCTCTCAAAAACCTAACTCTTCTAAGGTCCCTCCACCATCCAAGGTAAGTTATAATGGTGATTCTACGTTAATTGCAATTCCCCAACACCTTATTAACATGGGTAAATCCTCTAAATCGTTTTTTGTTTTTTTAAACCCCTCCAAATCATTAGATATTCGATTGGGACAACATGGTTGAGAAAAGAAATCCTAGAACTCGAATTCAAGAGGATTCAACTTCAAAAAGGCAATGTCTTCACCCTCTAATTGATTGTAGCATTGGATTAATGATTATATACTCTAGTTCATGAGATATGGGTTTGACAGAAAAATATGAACGATTATAAGTTTGGGTTGTTGAAGATTAATTATTGGTTAAGGGTGTTATTTATCTTATAGGTGATGAAGAATGATATTGATTATAACAATTTGAGATTTTAAAATTAGCTAGAAGCAACAGAATAAGTTGTTGGGTGTAGAAACACCATTAATAAAGGGGTATGAAGTTTTATGCCCACCAAGTGTTTGATAAAATGTCTATGTACCTAAAACATGAGCATTAGTGCTAATATTGGTTCCTCTTGATATATGTTGTCATAGATTACTATTGAAAGAGGTGACGAACATTGTGATACACTCAAAAGGGGAAAAGCCAAGGTATGTGAGTCTAACTCTCTATGTTTGGGAATGTTAATGATTCTCCCTACACTACATTTATTTTGCGACGTTACTACTTGCCTCAGAAATATCGTTAAGCCTAGTTCCTTGAATAGTTGCAGAACTTCTATTATCTAGCTTTAGAACTCGTACATGTCTTTCATTCTAAATGTTGTAAGCTTAGTGCGTAATAAAGATTGACTTGGCTTTGACACTATCTTATCCACGAGCCTCATTTGGGCAAGGATGGATAATGCATAAACCTCTTCCATCGTCCACCATGATACGTTTGATATCGGTATCTAAAATGCGTAAAGTAATAACGAGGACATCATTATGAGGGAAAGTCAAACCGTCAGTATACGACTCGTCGAAGATGATACTTTCTTTGAGATCGTCGTACCGTTTGCGGGTGATAGATTGCTTGAGTTTGTGAGTGGTGATGAACTTCACGCCATTGATAGAGGCATGGTCGTTCCACCGATGATCATATTGATGGTACGAGCTGGAGATGGCGGCTTCGGCAGGCCTTGATATTCACATCCTCTAGCGAAGTTGGTCCTCCCCCTATCGCTTAACAGGTCTTTGAGGTGCCCTTGCCGTAACCTGTTTACGACTTCCTGTCTGAGGGTGATGCAATCTTCTATTTTATGCCCGTATTCGTGGTGGAACTCACAGAGGGCGTTAGACTTTCTGGTGTTCGGATCTGATCTCATCTTTGGCGGCCACTTCACTTTTGTTCCAAGTCTCTCAAGAGCGTAGTCTATTTCTGTAGGCGATGATCGGGGCCAAACCTACACCAATATGTAGTAGCGAGGATGGTCGATGCAGTTTTACCCAACGAGGTCTGGATCGATTTCCACATGCAGTTAATTTGGCTTGGAGTTGGGTATCTAACTAATCTAGATGTGCGTGTTATTCCCAATTGCACTTCCAAACATTGTTTCAATTGATTCTATTCTAATTTTATACTATTGTATGCTAAGTGTAAGCTAAGTACAATATTCTTTTGTGAAAGTTTTCAAGTGTTAAAAGGCACTAGGGAAGTGACTTCTGCCTAGGTGAGTATCTAGTGGGTATCAAGAATCTAGTACAAGCTTGTTATGATTGGGGTTGTGATATAACCATCACACATAAGTGCTCACTCTATATCTCTCGGTAGTTTGAGTGACTTTGCCCAATTTGGCTTTCTCAAACCCAAATAGGTGTTCATACAATACAATCGAAATTGGCTCAAGTTGGGTATTACTATCTCTAGGTTTAACCCTTTAATTGGGGATATCAATCTCTTGAGTTCATCCCAATTCCTTGTTAGCCTAATTTTCCTAGACTTAGTCCTCTTTCTCAAGAAGAGACTAAGTCATAAAGGCATAAACCAGTGTTTGCAACCACTAATTCTACAATTTTAGCATGAATTAGGCTAAATATCACTAACCCATAAATAATTAATCCATAAAATTCAAGACCCATTAAATACCCACACTAGGGTTGGGTCTCAACCCTAGATATAGGGTCTAGCTACTCATAATAACAACAGAAATCAAAGATAAAAATGAAATAGAAGCCATTATATTAAAGTACAAGATGAAAATCTAAAGTTTGAAGGTAAATCTACTCTAAAATTGCCCAAAAAGGGAAAAACTAGTCGTTCACGTACTCTGCTAAACAAAACTCTTTCTAAAAATGTCAAAAAAGTCTATTTATACACAGCTAAATCTTTTGGACAAAAATACCCCTGCGGAGGATTCGCGGACGCGTAATTCTGACCGCGTCCGCGCTTGAGCTTTCGCGGCCGCGTAATAATGAGCGCGGTCCGCGTTTCTTAAATACTGGGCTTGGATTGGGCTTAGTTTCACGGACCGCATAATTTTGACCGCGTCTGCGTGTGCTTCCATCGCGGCCGCATAATTTGGACGCGAGCCGTGTTCTTCAGTTAAGCCCGACTTGCAAGGTCTCTGAACCTCAAGATGCGCTCGCAACGGAATTCCCTTCGCTTCCGCGTAAGATCAATTCGCGGCCACGTAATTTGGACACGGGCTGCATTCTTCATTTGAGCCCAACTGTAGAGTCTCTGAACCTCAAACCACGCTCTCAGCGAAAATCCCCTCGCGGCCGCGCCAAAGATTTCACGGCCGCGCTTTTCCAATGCGGTCAGTAGTGATTTTAGTACTCAAAGCAGCTTCTCTGAATCTACTTTCGCGGACCACGTAATAATGGTCGCCTCAGCGATGGTCCTTACGCGGCCGCGCTCTTCTGCCGGTCTCAGCGCTCTAGTCTCAGCCTTGAATTCATGCAAGTTTGACTCCTTCATGGGTTGATTATGGATTCTTTGCCTCATTTTGACCGAACCCTGCAAGCAAGAACATTAAGTTAGTTTTCGGGAATACCTTTATGCATTTTTGACCCAAATCCTAAGCAAAAAAGAGCAAATAATAGGCTAAAATCCCTAGTTATCAACTCCCCCAAACTTAAGCTTTTGCTTGTCCTCAAGCAAACAAGGTAATTTCCACCTCCACAAAAAAGAAAAAAAAGGAAAATTTCAGCTTTCCTAAGGTGACTTCATCAAGCATCAATTGGGACTAACAATTACCCTCAACACAAATGCATTATCAACAACATCATGCTATGACTTCTTGAGTTCCATAGTTCTAATGTGACACAAAAGCATCAAGAGTTGACTTAATTCATCAAGGAAGCTCACTTTCTCACGTAGGTCATTGTGGATCCCAAACTTCTCCTCCTCTACTTTCCATGAGCAAATCTCACTTTAGAGAATGTGACACTCAAAACAAGGATTGTAAAGAAGTGCGCTCATCATTCTCAAAAGAATACCACAAGTCCGGCTCTAAGTACCATAAGCTTGCCCCTCATGTAAATCACCACTAATGTAAGCTCACTCAACTTGAAATCCTATAGGGCTTTAGCGGGATGTAATGAAGGCTTTTTGGATCAAGGTAGGACATGATGAACTATGATGGTATCATCTTTCCTTAAGCACTCCATTTTCTCATTTCGGCTCATACTTTCTTGACTCTTTGAGTCATTTTCTTCTTCCTCAGGGGAGCTAGAGAGACACATTGTCACTCTTTCTTGTTCATGACAATCATTTTTCTCCTTTTCTCATCATTCCTTGCCTTTCAACATTGTTTTCTTTGAATCCCTTCAACCTTTTCTTTCTTTTTGACATATTTCTTTTTAACTCTTCATCCTTTTCTTTGCCTTTCCTTTTCATCAATTCTTTTTGTTCTTTGTACCTTTCATCACTTTGAAATTCCTCGTCTCTCCCCCATACTTATGGTTTTGCTAATTGCTCATCATGAATGCTAAGGAAAGATTGGATGTCAAGAGAGGGTCATTATAAAACGGATGAAGGCTTTGTAATGTGGCTATTGAATGAAAAAGACTCAGGCTCAAAGGGGTTGACTAGGGATATAATATTGGTAGGCTACGGAAACTTTCACAGTTCAAATGGGACCAAGTAGAGCCTATAATCACTTCTAAAGTCCATCTATACTTAGAATTTCGCCTAGACAAACATTCAGGGCAAGTTCTAGACTTATTGGAACAGGACTTGGACTTGCAATTCAATACCTTACCTCTCTCTCAAGCTAATGGATTGTTAAAGAGAACAGAGTCGAGGGCCCACAACAACCCTAGCTAAGATTGAATATCACAAATGGCTCAAAGAAACCACTTGATGATAGTTTTAGTCAACTCAAGAGTCTAAAGGTCACAACTAGAGCTTTTCTTTGTCAATCAACTTGTTTCTAACCATGAGGTCGAAGGTAAATGTGTTAGTACTAAGTGAAGCCTACTTGAGACACTTTTATTCATTACTACTATATATCAAAATAGAAAGAAAAACAGACTCAATCCCTTAAGAAGGTTGTCACGCCATCCATCGTTGGGAAGCGCCACCCGGTTCACACAACATCCACTTTTGGAAAGAACCGTAGCATTAAGAAAACCAAAGGCTTATTGATCATGCAGAAATGTAAAAAGAGGCTACAAACTTAAAACCAAGCTACTAAAGGAAATAAGAAGCTAAGCTATTAAGGAAAATTACAAAAGAAGTTATAAAGTAAAATACGGAAAGTAAAATGAATATGTACAATAAGGGAGTGAAACGAATATATATATAAAATGGGGATGAATATATACATGGAATGGTAAAGTTATATACATATCAAAAGTGAAAAATAACGAAAATGAAAATAACGATAAGTAAAAATAAAGAAAAATAGTATCATAATTATTACATGCCAGTCATCAAATCAAAGTAAGCCCCACCACCCCCCAAATAGAAGTTAGCATTGTCCTCAATGCTAAAAGTAAAAATAAGATCAGGGGAGGGATAGAGAGTAAAGTCTGAGGGTCCCGCAATGAAGTATAAGGATATGTGAAAGATGAGGGCACATATAATGGGGCTGTGACAGATGGTCCGGATGAGGGAGGTGGCATAGCAGCCGAAGAACCCTCCGTTGTGGAAGGCTCAGAACCAGTGGACACTACCATTGGCTCTTCAGACTGACCAGTGGAGGTAGTGGCTTTGCCTTTGGACTTCGGGTTGTCTGCTTCCTGAAGGCTGTACCAAGAGAAGGGTCTTTCCGGCTTCACCTTCATGTCAAAGCGTCTCCCCTCAATCCCCTGGTCCTCTAGGTACATAGTGATGAAATTGGGGTAAGGGTAGGAACTTTCCTCCTTCCCGGTTGCCTTAGATGTGTTCTGGGCCATGAGGTTCCCCACATTTATTGGGTACCCCACCATGATGGACGCTCTGAGGATCGCTCGGGAGAGTGAAATGTCACTTCCATGCTGGCATGGATCAAGCAGCTACAGATGAAGGTGGACCACCCTTTGGCTTCAAAGCTAAGGGTGTTTCTGGCAATTGAGACTCCCGGTGTAAGACAAGTCGGTGTTGTCCCAGGGATGGCTATCACCTCTACAAGCCATGGACGGGCTGCCTCATCTAATGCCACCTTCTCCAAGTACATGGATTCGTCCACATCATCGAACCCGGCATATGTGTTCAGTGTCTTGCCATCAAATCTGATCTTCCGATTCCGTACCTTAGTCACATAGGTGCCCTTTTTTATGTGGGTGACATTGGTGTAGAATTCCTTGACTAGGTACTCATTTGCTTCTAGCAACTTGATAGTGAAGAATTTCCACCCCACTCTTTCATCAAATTGTCTCTTCACGTTCGGGTTGTGAGGGAGAAGCTCTCTTTCTATGAAATGTCACTCAAGGGTGAGCGAACTTTATGGCCACCATTCGCGAAATTTGTGGTAGGCCTTCTCACTCACGAACCTATCTTGCCGCACTGCCGGTTTCCTTGATCTAATCAAACCTTCAACCCGGGTATCACCACCTCTCCCATCATCCGAGATATCCTTTTCATCATCAATATTAATTGGAACCGTTGTTGAGGCTGAAGTTGCAGCAGGTGGGGCAAGTGGTGTCAAAGTCTCACTACCTCCTCCCGAGCCATCAGACGACCCAGACAAGGAGATAGATTCATTGACGAGGTGGTAGGGCTGTGATTGAGCCTCTTGTTGGGGTTATGCAGCTTCCCCTTCAGAAATCTCCCGGGAGGGGACATATTCACTAGTCTCAGAAGAGTCGGGAGTGGGTCTTCGGAGGGTTTGCTTCTTGCCAATGAACCTTTGAGGTGCTAAGGGTGCATTATGTTTCCCTCTGCCCCGGCCTTGGGAAGATTCTCCCCTCCCTTGTGATTTCTCAGGACCGCCACAAGATCGCACCATTATCTGCATACATAATCAGTGAAAGCTCATTAGTATTGTGGTTCAATGAATCAGCAAAGAAAAATGGTGTTTCTCAAAGCAGGGGTCCACTGACAGCATAAAAAGAAGCGCGGTCGCAGAAGGGTCATCGTGGTCCGCGTAAAAAGGAGCACGGTCCGTGAAAGAGTTGGGACCAGACTACCAACTATCTGAACATTGTTTTCCGCTGACCGCAAAATAATGGGCGCGACCGCGAAACAAAAGACGCGGACCGCGTTAAAATGAATGCGGTCCGCAGAATCAATTTGTTAATTCTCTAAAGTTCATGAACGCGGTCCGCGAAATTATGGATGCGGCCGCGTAAAGTCAACCGCTGACCGCGGAAAACTCATCGCGTCCCCGAACATATAAGCCTGCCCAGTTCTCACAAAAGCATGATCGCGAACCGCGTAATTTGGACAACGGTCCGCGAAATTCAAATCATACTGGCACTGATGAATTATTTAAGACCTAGGGGTTTCACTTAGTGCAAAAATATAGGCAATTAATAGGCATAGTGGACAACCCTATCATCACCCATTAGGCATTAAACATTACCAACATGCAATTTTAGCATCAATCAAGCATCATTTTGAAATCATGACATGTGATTTACCCTAAAAAAATAAAAAGTAAAACTAGAAGGAAAAAAAATCAAAAGATGAAATTAATGCAAAGATTTGAGCATACCAGATGTGGATTTATAGTAGGAAATAGCTTCTTGATTAATGAGATATGAAACTGAAAGTGTAAGAAGGGGAAGATGAATAGTGGTCTATTGAGAGTGTGGGGTTCGAAAAGTTTAAATGTCTTAAGGACTTCCTATTTATACCAACCTCAGAGGTCCCACCGACTTACTTGAGCGCGGTTCACGGAATTCTACCACGGTCCGTGCTTTTTATCTTTCAAAGAGCCTTTTCAGAAACAGGTCCGCTGAGAGCGGATTAATGGGCGCGGCCGCATAAGATCAACGCGGACCGCAAAATTACGCACGCGGATGCGAATACAACTTCAGAGAGTTGATATTCTAGACTTGTCATGTCCGCGTCCGCTGATAATTTGTGCCTCCGCGAAAAGCTCTTGCTGACCGCGAACATTTGAGCGCGGTCCGCATAATTCCCCACACTTAGGCAAATTTTTCATTAATAATCCTGTACAGCACAAACAATTCCTATACAAAGCTCACAACCAGTTAGTTCAAAATAAAGCCTAATCTAAGAAGAAAATCAAAAAAGAAAGAAAAACACATGGGTTGCCTCCCAAGAAGCATCTGATTTAACGTCGCGGCACGACGCATGTTACCAACATCATTGGAAAATGATCAAGGCCACCACATGGCTGTCATCAAACTTGCCGAGGTAATGCTTCACTCGGTGCCTATTAACTCTGAAGATTTCACCATTTTTGTTTTCAAGTCAAGAGCACCAAACGGAGTCACGTGCACCACCTCAAAAGGGCCACTTTATTTTGACTTGAGCTTTTCGGGAAACAGTCGTAACCGAGAGTTGAATAGAAGAACCAAGTCACCCTCCTTGAATTCTTTGTTCCGGGCATATTTGTCATGTAAGTACTTTATCTTGTCCTTATACAAGGACGAGCTGGAATAGGCATGAAACCGGAATTCATCAAGGTTATTGAGTTTCTCTACCTGGAGATTGGCCGCTACATCCCATTCAAGGTTTAACTTCTTGAGCGCCCACATGGCCTTGTGCTCTAACTCAACCAGAAGATGGCATGCTTTCCCAAATACCAACCGGTATGAAGACATACCAATTGGAGTCTTGTACGCAGTTCTATAAGCCCACAAAGCATCGTCAAGTTTCCTTGACCAATCCGCCCGGTTTGCATTGACGGTTTTCAATAATATGATCTTTATCTCCCTGTTGGAGTCAACTTGTCCACTAGACTGGGGATGATAAGGGGTTGACACCTTATGATTGACACCATACTTGGAAAGTAAAGTGTCGAAGGCCTTGTTGCAGAAATGAGAACCCCATCACTAATGATCGCCCTAGGAGTGCCAAACCTTGTGAAGATATTTTTCTTTACGAATGCCACCACACTCTGTGCCTCATTGTTGGGCAAAGCTACAGCTTCAACCAACTTGGAAACATAATCAACAACAACCAGAATGTAAGTGTTACCACACGAACTCACAAAAGGCCCCATGAAGTCTATGTCCCACACGTCAAAAATATCGATCTCAAGAATAGTGGTGAGAGGCATTTCATCCTTCTTGAAAATTCCACCAACTCTTTGGCATTCATCACACCTTTTAACAAGCTCACTTGCATCTTTATATAGGATAGGCCAATAAAATCCACAACTAAGAACCTTTGAAGCAGTTCTTGCCCCACCATAATGACCACCGTAGGGCGAGGAATGGCAAGCATCAAGAATATTCATTTGCTCCTCTTCCGGGATACATCTTCGGATCACACCATCATTGCAAATCTTGAAAAGATAGGGCTCGTCCCAATAATAACCCAAGTTGTCTCGTTTGAGTTTCTTCCTTTGGTTAGAAGAGAGCTCCTCGGGACAATGCTGGTCATAAGAGAGTTAGCCACATCAGCGAACCAAGGCATACCATTCAAAGACACGGAGAAGAGTTGTTCATCCGGGAACGAATCATTAATTTCAAGGCCATCGTGGGGCCTCCCCTCCTCTTCTAATCAGGACAAGTGGTTCGCCACTTCATTATCACTTCTTTTCTATCAATGATTTCAAGGTCAAACTCTTGAAGCATAAGAACCCATCTCATCAGCCTAGCCTTCGAGTCCTTTTTAGTCATCAAGTAACGGAGTGCTGCGTGATCGGTGAGCACAATCACTTTGGCACTCATGAGATATGGCCTAAACTTTTCCATGGAGAAGACAATGGCTAATAACTCTTTCTTGGTCACCGTATAATTAACTTGGGCGTCATTTATCGTTTTGCTTGCATAATAGTCCAGGTGAAATATCCTGTTGACCCTTTGCCCCAAAACCGCTCCTACCACAATGTCACTAGCATCGCACATGAGCTCAAATGGTAAGCTCCAATTAGGTGCGGTAATGATGGGAGTGGTTGTCAATTTATACTTGAGAAGCTCAAAAGCTTTCATGCAATCTTCATTGAACACAAACTTTGCATCTTTTTCTAGCAGCTTGCACAAGGGGTTCACCACTTTTGAGAAATCCTTGATGAACCTTCAGTAGAACCCTGTGTGCCCAAGAAAGCTCCTAACTCCCTTGACGGAAGTAGGAGGAGGGAGTTTTGAAATAACTCCAATCTTCGCTTTGTCCACTTCAATACCGTTCTTTGAGATTTTATGGCCGAGGACAATGCCCTCCTCGACCATAAAGTTGCATTTTTCCTAATTAAGCACTAGATTGGTCTCTTCACATCGGGCCAACACTTCGTCAAGATTATCCAAGCATTCTTCAAATGAGTCCCCCACAATACTAAAATCATCCATGAACACTTCGAGGAAGTCCTCCACCATATCCGTAAATATTGCCATCATACTCCGCTGAAAGGTAGCCGGTGCATTACACAAACCAAACGGCATCCGTGAGAATGCAGATATGCCATACGAACATATGAAGGTGGTTTTCTCTTGGTCTTCCGGTGCAATAAGAATCTGGTTGTACCCTGAGTACCCATTCAAAAAGCAATAGTAGGCACGCCCGGCAAGTCTGTCCAACATTTGATTAAGAAAGGGTAATGGAAAGTGGTCTTTGCGGGTCACTTTGTTCAACTTTCTGTAGTCCATACATACCCTTCATCCGGTGACAGTACGAGTGGGGATTAACTCATTTTTCTCATTTGTGACCACAGTCATACCCCTCCTTATTCGGCACACATTATACCGGTAAAGTCTATAAGCTATCCGAAATAGGGTACATAACCCCTGCAACAAGCCACTTGATAATTTCCTTCCTGACGAACTCTTGCATAGCCTCGTTCAACCTCCTTTGATGTTCCACGGAAGGTTTGGCATTATCCTCTAGTATAATTTTGTGCATGCCAAAGGCGGGGCTTATACCCCGAATGTCAGCCAAAGTCCATCCAATTGCCTTTTTCCTTCTTTGAAGCACCGCAAGGGTGGAGTCTACATGCACGTTAGTTAGGCAAGCAGAAAGAATAACAGGTAATGTGAAAAAAGGGCCTAAGAATTCATACCTGAGGTGTGAAGGCAAAAGCTTCAACTCCAATATTTGTGGCTCCTTGATTGAGGGCTTTGTTGGTGGAGTCTTCCAGTTTTCCAAGTCCAAGGAAAGTTTACGGGGGCTATATGAGTAGGATCCCATTCCTTGCAACGCATTTGCACATTCAACCAAGCCTTCCTTTTCATCATCCTCATGGTTTAACAACACAGCTTCCAAAGGGTCTTCCACATTGATCATGGCACTCGTGTCATCAACTATCACCTTTATCACAAGATCCACTAAAGAGCAAACTCCATTGCTATTTGGTTGCGTCATTAATTTGCAGACGTGGAATACAACTTTTTCATCGCCCACTCGGAAGGTGAGATCCTCTGCTTCCACATCAACCAATGCCTTCCCGGTTGCTAGGAAAGGTCTCCACAATATTATAGGCACCTCATAGTTGACTTCGCAGTCGAGAATCATCAATAATACCAAGCGGCCTTTTCATTGTCCGATCCGCCATTTGTAATCTCATGGAAGTAGCTCTTGGTTGCCCAATATCTAGTGTCTTGAACACGGAATATGACATCAAATTAATACTTGCTTCCAAATCTCACACAAGGCTTTTTCAAAATCGGCGCTACCAATGGTGCATGGAATTATAAAGGCACCGGGATCTTCAAGCTTTGGAGCCATCGTGTGCACAATGGCACTCACTTGATGAGTCATTTTGATGGTCTCACAATTCATAGATCTCTTCTTAGTTACCAAGTCCTTCATGAACTTGGCATATCCCGGCATTTGTTCGAGAGATTCCACCAAGGGCACATTGATTGACAAACTTTTCATCATCTCAATAAACTTCTTGAATTGGTTTTCATTATTTGCTTTGCAAGCCTTTGAGGATACGGTGGAGGAGGCCTTGGAAAAGGGGCCTTGGCTTTAGGCACTACCGTTTCCGGTATGTCTATCACGTGTTCCCTAGACGGGTTCACATTATTTTGAGTCTCCTCCATGTTGTCATCAATATCGATCCTCACTTCATCATTCACATGCTCATTATTGGCTTGAATCTCATCATCTTCTTGCAACACAACAACATCACTCACAATCTTCTTTGGATTAGAGGTACTTGCATCTCCACCTCTAGCGCTTCTTGTGGTCACCGCCATAGCATGACATGTATTGTTTCCACCCTTTGGGTTTACTACCGTATCACTTGGTAGTGCCCTCTTAGGGCGAGTATTCAATGCTTGAGAAATTTGACCCATTTGTACTACCAAGTTGCGAATAGAGGTAGTATGGGAGGCTATTTGGGCATCGGAGTCAACATTCATTTCCATCATTTGTTTGAACATACTCTCTATCCGCCCCATCTCATTGTTTGAAGAACTTTGCCCTTGTGACAAATATGGAGGCAGATTGTTGGGTTGTTGATACATCGGGGGCCTTTGAAAGCCCGACCCCCGGTTTCCTTGATTATTATTATTCTAACCCCCTTGGATTCCATTTTTGCCCCAATTCTGATTGTTGTTCCCCCAATTGTTCGAGTTGTTGTTGTTGCCATTATTCCAGTTCCCTTGGCCTTGGTTGCCCCAATTTTGATTGTTCCCTTGCGATTTCCATTGTTGATTTGGAGCATTGCTTCGTTGACCTTGGTAGTTATTGGCATATAACACTTCCTCACTTTGATCATCAAAAAGTCGTCTTGATTGTCACCACAACCACTTTGCTCATATTGATCTTGATTGGTTTGCACTTGTTGACCACACTGTCTCCTCTTGTTGACCATGACATTTATCCCTTCCATGGCATTTACTTGCTTTGTCCCTTGAACTTGCTAAAGCTAGGCCTTTGCTAACTGATACATAGTAGTTGTCAACTCGGCTATGGCTTGTCCGTGATCATAAAGTTCCTTGTGAATATGGATGACACCAGGGTCACCGTGAGGAACATTTGCCCGACTCTGCCAAGGTGAGGATGTGTCAGCCATCTCATCAAGTATGTCACAAGCATCGACATAAGGAGTTTTCATAAAATTTTCCCAGCTAGCTGATTCACTACACACTGGTTGGTCGTGTTAATGCCCCTTATAGAATGTCTGTTGAATCATTGCTTCAGTCATATCATTATTTGGGAATTCCTTGACCATTGTCCGGTATCGCTCCCAGATTTCATGTAGGGGTTCATTAGGTTCTTGTTTAAAGGCTAAGATCCCATCCCTCAATGTTGCCATATAACCTGGTGAGAAAAACTTGGCTATAAACTTTTCTGCCAACTCATTCCACATTTGTATAGAGTGGTTGGGTAGCCTCTCGAGCCAGTCCAAAGCTTTCCCTCTAAGTGAAAATGGGAAAAATCTCAATCTCAGAGCATCCTCCGACACATTCGTCTACTTGCTCCCCCAACATGTGTCTATAAAACCCTTTAGATGCTTGTGTGCATTCTGATGAGGAGCTCCAGTGAAGAAGCCACTTTTCTCCAGTAGGGTCAGCATGACATTTGTAATTTGAATATTTCCCGCCTGAATCCGGGGCGGGACAATTGCACTTGCGTAACCTTCATTGGGTAGCATCCGGTGTGCTGTCCATGGAGGAGGTGGGGGAGGGTTTGCAATGTTGTCATTTGCCTGGCGGCCTCTTCTTTGGAATTGAGGTTCTAGATTAACCTCATACTCACCATTGTCATCTACCTCCTCCCCCGGAAGAACATGTCCGAGAGCATCATTATGAGCCATTTGGTACCTAAAGCGATTGATACACAAAAGTTAGAAAAATAGAAGGAAAGAAAAACTAGACACAAAAATAGTTAGATAGATAGCCAACACCGTCTAACTCCCGATAATGGCGCCAAAAAATGATCGGGGCCAAACCTACACCACTATAGAGTAGCGAGGATGGTCGATGCAGTTTTACCCAATGAGGTAAGGATTGATTTCCACCGGGAGTTAATTTGGCTTGGAGTTGGGTATCTAACTAATCTAGATGAGCATGTTGTTCCTAATTTCACTTCCAAACATTGTTGCGATTGATTCTATTCTAATTTTATACTATTGTATACTAAGTGTAAGCTAAGTACAATATTTGTTTGTGAAAGTTTTCAAGTGTTAAAAGGCACTAGGGAAGTGACTTCCGCCTAGGTGAGTATCTAATGGGTATCAAGAATCTAGGACAAGCTTGTTATGATTGGTGTTGTGATATAACCATCACGCATAAGTGCTCACTCTATACCTCTCGGTAGTTTGAGTGACTTTGCCCAATTTGGCTTTCTCAAACCCAAATGGGTGCTCATACAATACAATCGAAATTGGCTCAAGTCGGGTATTACTATCTCTAGGTTTAACCCTTTAATTGGGGATATCAATCTCTTGAGTTCACCCCAATTCCTTGTTAGCCTAATTTTCCTAGACTTAGTCCTCTTTCTTAAGAAGAGCCTAAGTCATAAAGGCATGAACCAGTGTTTGCAACCACTAATTCTATAATTTTAGCATGAATTAGGCTAAATATCACTAACCCATAAACAATTAATCCATAAAATTCAAGACCTATTAAATACCCACACTAGGGTTGGGTCTCAACCCTAGATATGGGATCTAGCTACTCATAATAACAACAGAAATCAAAGATAAAGATGAATTAGAGGCCATTATATTAAAGTACAAGATGAAAATTTAAAGTTTGAAGGTAAATCTACTCTAAAATTGCCCAAAAAGGGAAATACTAGTCGTTCACGTACTCTGCTAAACAAAACTCTTTCTAAAAATGTCAAAAAGGTCTATTTATACACAGCTGAAACTTTTGGACAAAACTGCCCTTGCGGAGGATTCGCGGACGCGTAATTCTGACCGCGTCCGCGCTTGAGCTTTTGCGGCCGCGTAATAATGAGCGCGGTCCACGTTTCTTAAATACCGGGCTTGGATTGGGCTTAGTTTCACGGACCGCATAATTTTGACCGCGTCTGCGTGTGCTTCCATTATGGCCACATAATTTGGATGCGAGCCGCGTTCTTCAGTTAAGCCCGACTTGCAGGGTCTCTGAACCTCAAGATGCACTCGCAGCGTAATTCCCTTCGCGTCCGTGTAAGATCAATTCGCGGCCACGTAATTTGGACGCGGGTTGCGTTCTTCATTTGAGCCCAACTGTAGAGTCTCTGAACCTCGAACCATGCTCTCAGCGAAAATCCCCTCGCGGCCGCGCTAAAAATTTCGCGGCCGCCCTTTTCCAGCGCGGTCAGTGGTGATTTTAGTACTCAAAGCAGCTTCTCTGAATCTACTTTCGCAGACCGCATAATAGTAGCTGCCTCAGCGGTGGTCCTTACGCGGCCACGCTTTTCTGCCGCTCTCAGCGCTCCAGTCTCAGCCTTTGATTCGTGCAAGTTTGACTCCTTCATGAGTTGATTATGGCATATTTGCCTCATTTTGACCAAACCCTTCAAGAAAACACATTAAGTTAGTTTTCGGAAATACCTTTACGTATTTATGACCACAAAACCTAAGCAAAAGAGAGCTAATAATAGGCTATAACCCCTAGTTATCAGTCGACACACAAATATTGTGAGTAAATAATAAATGAGGCATACCTATTTCATTCTGATGAATCCCTGTCCTTGGTCTAGACGGGCTTTCTTCACAGCGGAGGGAGGGTGTGGTGGCCGCCCTGACATATGGTTGGTGTCATTCCATGTTAGGTCGCGGAATCAGATGATCTCTTCTAGTACTGTCTCTTCATTCTTTTCTATATTTGACTTGTACCGATGTTAGCAGGTGAGTTGGTCCGTTGAGATCGTCCTCGTCTGCTCGGACCTCAGGCACAATAAGCATTGTGGATTTCATCCCAAGTGGTTGGAGGATAATTCATCAATCGGCTCAACAATTTTCTAGTTGCTCTTGAACCCTCTCTATTCAGCCCGTTCTAAAAAGTTGTGACCGCCATCCCTTCGGATAAGTTTGGCAGATTCATCATTACTCTATTAAACCGGGCGAGGAAGTCCCTTAGTCCCTCTCCAATGACTGCTTAATAGCAAATATGTCGTTTACTCTCGCCTTGGCCTTCTTGGCTCTGGCATGGGTGGTTACGAACTTATCGGCCATTTCTTCAAAAGTTTCTATGGAGCGGGCTGGTACCTGTGAATACCATGTTAATGCCCCTCCGGTGGAGTTTCGTCAAACTTCTTCAGCAAAATGGAGGACACGTGTTCCTTGGCGAGGTCGTTGCCTTTCATGGCGGTGACGTAGTGAATCACATGATCTTCAGGATCGGTCGTTCCGTCATATATCCTGAGGCAAGGAGGCATTTTAAAAGTCTTTGGTATGGCATGCGGGGCTGCATCATCATTGTACGGCTGCTCTAAATTTATATAAATGAGGGTTAATCTTAGCTAATAATAATATCCCTAAGATGGAGTTCTTGAAAAAGTAACAAACACTATGTAGATATAGTCGGACAGTAGCGGTGACATGCAATAAATATTCCAAGAAATCAAAGGCAATAGTGTAGCATTCAATATCAATGAATAGCAATAAATGACATTTAAGTAAATAGAATGAATGAGTCATCCAAGAAAGAATGTAATAAGTGGATGTTTCTTTTTAACAATGACAAATGATAGACAATCCATTGAATATTTACGTTATTCTCGGATCTAGTGGAAAAGTATTGACAAGAATCTTAGTGAAAATGTGTTATTTGTATCTTATCAATGAGATCCGATTCTCTTTCTCAAGTCAAAGTGTATTTTATAAATGAATATCACTTGTCCCCTATCATTGTGTTTTTTTCTATTTATAGGGAACATTTTCCTTTAAAAAAAAAACTAATAGTACAAATGCAGAGAATATCCACTAGAATATTCTGTCTAATGCTCTATCTTGAAAACTAACCGTTATAATTCTGTCAAGAGTCCTCAACCTCGGTCCTGGTCCTTGTTGATTCCTCGACCACAACCTTTGCTGATAATTAGATTACTCTGACATGCGGTGTCCCAAGAGTGCTTTGCTAACACTGTTGTTTACTTAAGATGGATTTTGATCCATACAGTAACAGTCTTTGTTTGTTTCGATATTTAGTTACAAAGTTGTATCCGAAGAAAACTATATCGTAATAGAGAAATGTTGTTATAGAGGATGACTGTTATAGATACGTCTGTATATAAATGAGATGTGAAGAATTTTTGCATTTTCAATGTCGTTTTCTATATGTGACCTATAGGTCACGGGTCCGAGGCGTGGAATAAGCCACTAATGCTTGCATCAGGATATGCTGTCTATATCACATTCCGTTGGGGTGAGGCCCTTTTCCAAACCCTATATGAATGCGAGATTATTTATTTACTCCATTTTTATGTTACCAAATAAAATTTTACTATAGACAATTATCTATCATTTAGATGCTGAAAGCATGGTAATTGTGATAGCATTCATCAACAAGGTCCAGAAAATCAAGATGCCATTGTAGGGAAACTCAAAGTTGTAAGCCTTCTCTTGACACAGTTTCAGCAAATGTACTAATCTAAATTCTCTTTGTTGGGAGACTTTAATTTTGTATTAATGAATTCTATATATGGCTATTTGTATACTTATATGAAGTCCAAGTTTAGTACTATGCTTTTATGCCATTAGCTTGGGAACAAACTTGTGTTCCAATATATATATATATATATATATATATATATATATATATATATATATATATATATATAGGCATAGATTATGTGATGTGGATGGCACCTCTCTATGGCCTCCATTCATATTTATCTTTTATCTCTTTCTTTTTTTTGAGTTTTACTCTATTTTTTCCCTTATTTTCTAATTAAAGGATTAATTGTATTCTACCTTTATTAAGTTTGATTAAATAATGTAACAGACGTATTGATTTATTGTGCTGAAATGCCATCACTTTAGGATCACGATAACTGTTTGTGCGTAAAAATTCAAAAGCCGCAAACTAAAAGGCTCACTTTAATTACGAAACCAAAAAACCGCATCAGTTACTCATCGATGAGGTAAATATAAAGTAGAACTCTTTCATCTACGTCTTAATTTTCTTTGACCTTTTTCTCTTTCTTTTTGGTTTCTAATGCCATATTTTATATTGAAACAAGAGACTAGGCCTTTTTTCGTCCATTTTCGCTACTTAATTCGAGGATGATTTCGACGTTGATATTTGCTAAGTAGGTACATAAAAAACTGATTAACACTCTTTTTGAACTATTCATATACTTTTATATGTCAATCTTTTTTATCCTCGAAAAGCTTCCCTTGATGATTTTTATTTTCGTTCTACTAACATGTTTTCCCTCATTTATAATGAATATTTCATACTGGTTTAGATTTTAATGTTTGTTATTTAATTCCGATGATACAAATTTAGATAGAGTAGAATCAGAAATGGTGATTCATCTACTAAATAAAAAGATATAAAGAAATTAAAAGGGTAAATTCTCATTTTAGATTGATAGGAAACACTATCAAGGTAATTTCTTTTAAAACTCTTTTCTTAATTAAGTTCCATTTGAATTTGATATTAGACAATTATTGCAGGGTATGATGAATAATAAAAAACAAATGAGAATTCTACAAAGAATTAGGAGGACGTATTGAAGATTCATACAAATCAAGGAAGATAAATTTTTCATTTTTTGGAATAACCTCGGGGAAGCGTAAGAAAAGAAAACAAGGGAATGTTTATAGAGACGTTGGACGACGGTAAAGAGAATTTTGGACAAATGAGGTGACGAAGAGCTATTAGTTTGATTCTATTGAGATCTTTACAATTATTTAGACCTTTACAATTAAAGAAGAGACTACTCAAGGAAGACTGGAATTTGCAAGAAAGTGAAAATAGAGAATGGAAATAAGATCTAGCGAAAATTGAAGGAAGAGGAATAAATAATGAAAATGTAAAAAAGTTGAGATCAGAATCAAGGCGTAGGATACCAATGAAGCATATGTAGAAGTTTCTGAAAATGACCAACAATCAGTAGACAGATACTCCTTGCGTTCCAAAAAGACAGTATGGATTCGGATTACGAGGGTCAAACTAATTAATGTTCGGTGTGACTTCAGACATAGAATTTTTAATATATTTTTTAAAATAAAAATTACATATTTAGAAACTGAATGGAAAGTATTACAAGTCACAATAGTTTACAATTCAAAATATTTAGAAAGTATCTGAAAAATTATAGTCAACGAAAATTTATTTTGACTGTCCAAATAGTAACTAAGACAGTCTTATTGAGACGGAGGAAGTAATATATATTGAGGCTCAGACAAGGACTTTTCCCCTTATCAAAATTTGTATTTTTAACGCAAAGAAGTGATTTACTTTTATAATTCAATTTCATACATAATAATTAATTTAATGAAAATTTTTAATTGTCTGTGCTTAATCTTATACAAATATTGCATTTACAAGATAATTCCTAAATAAGAATGTCTTTGTGCACTTTATAACTTTTACTTTCAAGTAACCAAAGAAAGACTCAAAAAGTAACTAGAAAACCAAAGAAAAGGTCTACTAAAGTACTACACAATATTATTAAAGAGGCAAAAATGGAAAGAAAATGAAAAGGAAAAAATGAAAAATACTGCGAAGAAAATAGGAATGGCCAGATTTATTTGTTTCGTACTTTTGGTTTCTTAGTATATCACATATCTTTTTTGTTATTTTTTTCAAAATATGGTAAACATCATAGAAAACTTTAGAAATATGCATATACAATTTTTAGAGACATATACAAAAGATGTAGTATATCTTTTCTATCTAAAGATTTTTGCAAGAAGGTCGTTTCATAAATTTACTATTATTTCTTATAACCGCACGGAGCGCGAAAATATTTATTAGTCTATTTAATATAGTTAAGACTAAACTCAGATAATTAGACACGGAGGGAGTACTTATTTACTCATTTAAGGAATTATGACTTGATTCAGATTTGCTACTCTGTACTTTACCATTGATATGTGCAGGAAATTATCCCTTTAGATCAGCTTAATTGTTGAGCTTCAAGCCTCTCCTATCCGTTGGCATATCAATCCTACGGGAAAGTAACATATTTAGCCGCTGGCTTAAAAATATTTACATTCGCTAATCATTATAATAAATTATACATTTGTTGACTATTTTTTTGAGTGAGTGGCTATACGGTGTCAATCCTCATTCCTCCGTCCTTCTTTCCTCCTAATTCATGGCATTCAAATATTGGGAAAATGAGATAGTCCAGTAGCTGAAAGGTCATAATTTTAACTAGAGTGATTCCGTTGGATTCCAATTTTCTCTTGAAAAAGAAAAGATAGGGCCAAGCTATGTGTGTGAATTCTTTATACCAACGAGAGAATTTCAAGAGTGGCTATATCTCGTAAGGATTTAAGTGATTTACTCCGTCAAGTGCCCTTACATACAATTGTCTTGCAAGTAACTTTTTATTTATATAATTCATTCAACTAGTATATAAAACTCTTAAAGGGATAACTACACAGTATAACCCTTTCAAAAATAATAGCAGCCATATATATATATATATATATATATATATATATATATATATATATATATATATATATATATATATATAACGAATGTAATTAGTTTTGGCCGATTGGTCAAATGTGTAACTTGTGCAAATTTAAATTCACATCTTAACCTCATGTAGTAATGGCATTTCACATTAAGGCCATGGGCTTAAATGTTATGATCCGTAAAAATAACACAAGGTAGCCACTCTAAAGGGCTACTATTTAGGAATTAATCAGTGCGTCCTGAATTTCAGTTTTTCAGTTCATGTTTTTGGGATAAAAGTGTCCTGAAGTTAAGATTTTTAGCTTAAAATTTCATAACAAAATAAGTACTGCTAATCTTTAAATAACATCCGTGAGAATGGCTATATATGCACTTGTCCCTAATCCCTAATGATCCTTGGGCCTTGTGTGGATTTAAGTGGGCTCATAGCCTATAATGAAATATCAAAAGATGAAGAAGGGAGCACGCCAGTAGTGATCCCCTCGTATCTGTACTTTAAACCTCTTGTTTACCCTAAAAACGGATAACAATTAAATTTATATGTGATTTTAAAGATTTGCGAATTAATTCAATGCAAATGATAAATAACGTTAGATTAAACAGATAAAGGATATAATAAATTGTCAAACCAATTAAGGGGAGTGATCCCGGACTCAGTAACAGCTTAATGTAACTTCGATCCCGGGCTCACAACAATGAAGAACTGATGAACAAAAGTAAGAAATTTGAATAACAGAGAAAATAAGAATATATTGTCTTGATATGCATGTTACAATGTGTCTAATGAATAGTCAGACTCCCCTTTGTATAGTAGGGGAGTTTTACCCTAAGTACAATTCCACAAAAGGTAAAAATCTTCTGTTTTTCTAATCACATATTTTCTGCCGATACGTGCCGAGATTCATGCCGTGACATCCAGCTGGGCGCGGATATCACGGCCCTTTGCTAGTCGTGCTCGATTATCTGATAATACTCTCCGATGTTTTGGGATTCAAATCGGACGTGGGGGATGTGACCCCAATTCTTCCGAGGGCAGGTGTTTTGCCCGGACCCCGACTCGAGGGGCTCCTTGCCCTGATTTCGGTTCCTTACGATCATGCCTCTGCTCCGTTTACTCCGTCGAGAACCGAGGTGTCCAACGGGCTCGGTTTCACCCGTATACAGATAGTCCCCTCGTTTCTCAGAGAATAAGTTTACTGAAACGACGAGAAACGACATATGCACTTCGATCCCTTCCTCAACACGCCATGACCGAAACGATAAAGAATCTGAAACGTCCTGTCAGTCGTATCATTATGATTTCAAACACGCGACAAGCAAGTCATCCCTGAATGCGAAACGGCGTGAAACCTCTATAAATACTTTCCTCCTTTGTTCATTTTTTACCTTTTGGCCAAGCTTCTACCTTCGAGTTTTCAGGATATCACTACCCTTTCTTCACACTCTAATGTTTTTATCTCTGTTCCCTAATTTTTACCCAAATCAGCTTACCTGACTTTTCATCTTTCAATCTTTCTTCATATTTTTCAAGCTTTTTCCAAATAAAAATGGATAAAACTTTCAAATATGTTCCCCAACAATCCGCTTCTTCTTCTTCGCAACCGACCGCTGAAATCGAAGAGATCACTCCCAATATGGTTGTCCTTGAGAGGTCTGCTCCTGGAGCAGCTACCGATGAACCGGCTGCGGAGCTTCCCTTGAAAATGTTCGTTCCCGGGGGTTGTTCGATTGCCAATGACTTTAATGTTAAGAATCCCTTGTTGGTGCAGGGTCGGGGTAAATGAGTATCAAGATATATATGCTCCATTATCGAAGACGTCCTCCCCCGGTCCGAGAGGACTGCAACTGGGCGGGTAAGGACGTAGTAGTTCTCGGGACTACGAACGCTATCACTACCCACGTGGAGGGGTATCTAAGTATTTACACTTATCCCTTCATATTGGGCCCAGTGGACCTGGTTATCTTGGATTTCTAAAAGAGGTACGAAGTGTGCCTCGGTCAAATTCATCCGTCGCTGTGGAGGATTGTGATCCTCTTTCATTTTTCATGAACAAGACCGAATCCCGTCGGTTCACCATCGATCACTTACTTCGCCTATAAAGACCTTGAATCTTTCGAAGGGCACTAATAAAGCTCACATGTTGGGCCAGCAAAGCCCCATTCTCGAGCATTGATGAGGACTGAGACCGGGGCTGGCAGGGGCGTTTCGTTCGTGTGAAGACCGAACACTTGGTTCCCTCCGAACTCATGCCATTCCCCGAGAAGTAGAACGCATCTCGTAAGTATGGTTTCCCTTTGAACGCATGCCATACCTCTGCTTAAGGAGTGGATCGAGGACATTAGTTCACAGATGCCTTATTCCGAGCACTCATGGCACAAACTCTCCAGGGGCCGCTGAGAGGCCCGTTCTCACGGTAAGACCCTTCCTCGAATAGGTGACATCTGTCTCTCCCATTCGCATCATACTTACCCTTTTTTCTTTACTTTTCCTTTTGCAGGTTTGCCTAAGACCATTGAGCTTAGGCCATTAGCAGGGGATGAGGATCCGTCCGTTGACCCCTCCACTTTGGGGCAGCTCAGGGCTACAGCAGGAGAAAAGAAGAAAAGGAAGGCTCTGGGCTCCCCGAGCTCAGAGAAGAAGAAGCAAAAGAAACGTTTGGCCCGTAAGCCAAAGGTAAATTCTAGATCTCGAGCACCCAACTCAAATTCACTTTATCAGCTCAGGGATGAGCCCGAAGAAGATGATTATTTCATGGCCCACGGGCCGACATCTCCCAAGGAGCAAGCAACCATTGAAGAGGAGATCTATGAGGCTGATCCCCCTCAGGCCCGGGGGTTGATGAGGAGACCGGGGCCGAGACTTCCCGGGATGCTGGCCACGCCCTGAAGGAGGCACCCATTGTAATAAATATCTCAGGGTCACCTTCTTATACCGCGTTTATGCTCGATTAAGCCCGAACGGGAAAGGAGAGGTCTAACGAAGGGACTCATGGCACGGATGATCCCCTTCGTTCATTTCTTAATGATATGGACTCGTCCGTCTTGGAGGATTTTCCCGGGCTGGGTGACCTATAAGTGCCGAGAAAGGGGTCTTCTTCAGAAATCAGCTGGCTGAATTCGAGCCCGAAGTTAGTCAACCAATTCCTTTCCCCGAGTGTAGATCCCGGCCGCAAGAGGTCGATTGTTATCACCAGGTGGACGGGATCTACACTTGGGGATATAATTATGATCTTTCTACCTATGACTTAGTCCTTGATATTTCTCATGTCTACTTTCTTTTACCCTTTCGCAGGCCTCGATACTCCATCACGAAAGCTTTCTTCGATACCGGATAGAGGTTAACTTGCTTGAGGCTGAGATCAAGGAGCTCGCCAAGAAAAAAGACATGTATAAGCTTCTCAGCGAGCAACACGAAGGGGTCATCAAGAATCTCCAGGCCCAGCTGAATGCAGCTCAAAATGAGCATGCCGACTTGGTCAAAAAGGTAAAGGCTTTTGAAGTTAGCAATGAATACTTAGCCATGGTGACTAACAACCAAACCTCGTAAGTTCAGCAGAAGATTGATTGGATCGACCATCTCCGAGCTTAAATAAATGAGGTCCAAGCCTTGGACGATGTTTGGAAGGGTAAAATGGACTGGCTGGATTCGGAAAAGGAGACCGCCCAGGCACAGCTGTCATCGGTAGAAGTTCAACTCCGAGTTGACAAAGAGAAGGCCGATAAGCGAGCCCATCTGAACGAGGAACTCCAAGCTTAACTGAACTTGGCCCTAGCAGAGAAGGATGCCCTCGGCAGTGAATGTGAAGCTGTAAAGGCTCAGAAGCGCACAACCTCTGTCGATGCTGAAGAGATGGTGGCCCAGTATAGGGTCGATGTCGAGGAATACGAGGCCCGCCTGAAAGCCACTATTGAGTACTTGAAATAGTTGTCTCGAAGGGAGACCCTACAAGAGATCCATGTCTGAGTCTTCGACCTATCTGACGAGATCGAGAAGGCGAAAAGGCTCGACGTCGAGGCCAAGAATCTGGTTGAACCCGAGGATAAAAAAGACTCTAAGGGCTCCGATGAACCCAAAGATGAAGAAGGCCCCGACGTCTCTGGTAACGAGGCGGGTTCTGGTGAAGATCAGGTGTATCGGCCTTAGATATGTTTTTCTTTGTTTTTGCACCTTGTACATTTATTTTGTTGAGGCTGTTTTCATTGGCCTGTGTAAAGACATTCAGGAATCTATATATAAAGTTTTTTTCCCTTTTGGAAATTTTCAGGTTTATTACCTGTAGCATCCTTTTTACAATTGCAAAGATTTCAAATGCATTAGAACGGAATAAAACGTAGTAATAAGTTGCTTTTTAGAGGTCCAAACAAGACTTGTCCTCGATGCAAGTTTTGTTTGAAACTTATGGGGGCTCGGAGTAACCAGAAGCTTTCCCCAAGATATTTGTTTAAATAATTTTAGACTATAATTTTACCAAGGGTAACCTTTGAACATGTTTGCAATTTTGTTGAAGGCCTTATATTTTGATTACGGGCTTCGGACGTTTTTGAACTATTTTTAGGTTGGTCGTAGGCTTTTAGGTTTGGGAACTGCCTAATAGGTTTTGTGCCTACGGGTTTCGATAACTCGAGCCGTCTGAACTTATCCAAGACGACAGTCCCCGAGTGGGGGTAGCCCTTTGGGCTCGGATAGGGGTGGCCCTTAGGCTTGATAGTTCTCAGGTAGGAGTAGCCCTTAGGCTTGATACTTTTAAGAAGCAAAAAATATTTGTTAGCAAAATAGAAACTTTCTTTCATTTCTGTATGTAACGTACAAGATTGTATAAAAGCTCGTATTGCGGCCGGTGTGACCTACTCGTGCACGGTTCATTTGGTTGTTTGGTCCTTACAATGAATCCTAACCACCGAGCCTAGACTATTCGAGCACAAAGTTTCCTTTCTTGCTAAAAATCATAACCCGAGGGTGATGACCCCCAGTATTTGAGGTCGGTCTTCAAGTGGACTCAGATACTGTTGATGCGACTATTGACTCCGATTTAAAATCAATCTTCGACTCTAAGTTAGCACGATTTATTGTTTCCTCATTAAAAACCTTTCCGGAAAGCCCATTTGGGACAAAACCGCTTCAAGGGAAAAAGAGTGCAATGCGTGCTTTCAGGCCTAATCAACTACATTCTCCTTCGGTTGTTGCCTGCAAGTGTTAGCCAAAATAAAAGAAAACAAATGATGGTGCACCAGCAGTAGTATCATTTTAAGTGGGTCATGTTCCAGTTGTTTGGTAGTTGTGTGTCATTTCCCGCTTCGAATTTGTACGAACTTTTACCGGTAATCCCGATGACTCGATACAGACCTTCCCAGTTCGGTCCTAACTTTCCTTCATTCGGGTTTCGAGTGTTCTGTGTTACTCTTCTTAATACCAAGTCCCCGATGTTGAAATATCGGAGGTTGGATCTTCGGTTGTAATATCTTTCTATCCGATGTATTTGGGCGGCTAGCTGCACTAGAGTGGCCTCGCGTCTCTCATCTATTAGTTCTAGGCTCGCACTCATGGCCTCGCCATTGGATTCTTTGGTTGCATACCAGAACCTGAGGCTCGGTTCTCCCATCTCGACCGGTATTAGTGCTTCGGCGCGGTAGACCAACAAAAATAGGGTGACCCCGGTATTAGATTTTAAGGTTGTGCGATATGCCCACAAGACTTCGGGTAGGATTTCCTTCCATTTCCCTTTGGCATTGGCTAACCTTTTCTTAAGGTTCTAAAGGATTGTTTTGTTCGATGACTCCGCCTGCCGTTCCCACTAGGATGATAGGGTGTTGACAAGATCGTCTTGTATTTATGGACCTCGAAAAATTTGCTTACTTTGCTGCCAATGAACTGTTTCCCATTATCACATACTATCTGGACCGGTATACTGAACCGTCATATAATGTGGTCCAAAATAAAGGCGATGACTTCTTTTTCATGGACCTTCTCGAACGATTGAGCTTTAACCCATTTAAAGAAATAGTTAGTCATAAATAGTATAAATTGAGCCTTACCGGGTGCCCATGGTAGGGGACCGACGATGTCCATTACCCACTTCATGAACGGCCAAGGCGATAGGACCGAGTGTAGTAACTTCCCGAGTTGATGGATCACTGGTGCGTGCCTCTGACAGCCTTCGCATTTTCGCAGAACTCCTTCGCATCTTTCTCCATGTCGATCCACTAATAGTCGGCTCTGATTATCTTATAAACCAACAATACTGCCCCCGAATGGTTTCCGCATGTGCCTTCGTGAACTTCCCTCAAAACATATTCGGTGTCTCCCGGCCCCAAGCATATAGCGAATGGGCCATCAAACATTCTTCTAAACAGAGTATTATTCAGACAAGCTAAACCTAGCCGCCTTTGTTCACAGAGTTCTTACTTATTTGGGATCCGAGGGTAGCTTCCCGGTCTTTAGTTAATTTATATACTTATTTCTCCAGTCCCAGGTTAAACTTGTCGAGTTTATCTCGGCATGGCCTTCTTACACTACCGATTTCATGAGTTGTACGACCATTTCCGAGCTGAATTCATCGTCATCAACCGATTACCCCGAGCTGGCCAGAGCATCGGCTTTACTATTTTAATCCCCGGGCACGTGTACTAAAGTCCATTCCTTGAATCGATATAGCGTTACCTGTAGTTTATCCAAGTATCTTCGCATCCGTTCCTTTTTTACTTCGAATGTCCCATTGACTTTATTTACCACAAGGAGAGAATCGCATTTACCTGCAATCATGGCCTTATACTCGGCCTCATTGTTAGTCAATTTCATAGTTCTAATAGATTGCCTAACTACATTACCCGGGGGCGTCTTCAACACGATGCCAAGTCCGGACCCCTTTGCGTTCGATGCATTATCCGTAAAGAGGGTCCAGATACTCTAGAAGGTCCCCGAGGTTAACAACAATTCCTTTTCGAATTCGGGTATTAAGGCCGGCATGATGTCGGCCATGAAGTCTGCCAAAATTTGAGATTTGATAGCGGTTCGGGGTTGATATTCGATATCATACCCGCTAATTTCCATGGACCATTTGGCCAACCGTCCCGAGAGCTCGGGTTTGTACATTATGTTCCTCAATGGGTAAGTAGTTACGACACATATGGGATGGAATTGAAAATATGGCTTTAACTTCCTGGAGGCGCTTAGCAAAAGTGAGCGCCAATTTATCCAGGTGAGGATACCTTGTTTCGGCCTCGCCTAGAGTCTTGCTAACATAATATATAGGAAATTGCGTACCTTCCTCCTCCCGGACTAAGACTTCACTTACTGTTATCTCGGATACCGCTAAGTACAGGTACAACTGCTCGTCTGCCTTCGGAGTATGAAGCAAAGGCGGACTCAAAAGGTACCATTTGAGTTCTTCCAAAGCTTGCTGGCACTCCGGGGTCCACGAAAAGTTATTCTTCTTTTTCAAAAATAGGAAGAACCGATGGCTCTTATCGGAGGACCTTGATATGAACCGACCCAGGGTGACTATATGCCCGGTTAACCTTTGAATAGCCTTCACATTGTCTACTACGGTGATGTCTTCTATAACTTTGATTTTGTTGGGATTGATGTCGATTCCGTGCTTGGACACCATGAATCCAAGGAACTTCCCGGACCCTACCCCGAATGCCTATTTTTCGGGTTCAGCTTCATATTGTATTTCTTCAGTATGTTAAAGGTTTCCTGCAAATGTTCCAAATGGTCCTTTGCTCGCAGGGACTTAACTAACATGTCGTCAATGTAAACTTCCATTGATTTTCTTATTTGCTCTTCGAACATCCGATTTACTAGGCGTTGGTAAGTGGCACCGGCATTTTTTAGTTCGAATGAAATTACGTTATAGCAATAGGTGTCATATTTAGTAATGAAGGAAGTCTTTTCTTGGTCGCCCAAGTCCATCCTGATCTGATTATACCCGAAATAGGCGTCGAGAAAGCTGAGAATCTCGTGGCCAGCCGTCGCATCGATAATGCGATCGATGTTATGCAAAGGAAAAGAGTCCTTAGGGCATGCCTTGTTCAAGTATTTGTCATCTATACACATTCTTAATTTATTTCCCTTTTTCGGCACTACTACTACGTTTTCTAACCAATCCTGGTACTTAACTTCCCGAATTGAGCCTATTTTAAGGAGTTTGGATACCTCGTCTTTGATGAATGCATGCTTGACTTCGACCTTGTAACGACCCAATTTCCCCTCCGTTGGGTATCGTGATGGCACCTAGTCTTAGGGACTACGTAAGCCTAACATTAATTGAAACAACAACATTATTTAAATAACATCTAACAATTTTAAATACAAATCTCTTAAAATTTACAATTCCCAAAACCGGTAGTACAAGTCATAAGCTATACATAGTGTTTGCTAGAAAACTTCTAAATACAACTGTCTATAAATAAAAATAAACAGTGCAAAACAAAAACTTAAAGGTGACTCCGAAGCCTGTGAATGCATCAGCAGGTTTACCTTGAGTCTCTACAGTCACATCAGCAGAGAGGTGTTATGAGTCATAAGCGAGTTTAGTAGAGTCTCGCGGATCGGTATGGAGACATCTACTAAACTCGTTCGTGACTCGTAGAACCTATGTACCTAGAGCTATGATACCAACTTGCCACGACCCAAAATCCCACCACAGGCGTCGTGATGGCACTTAGTCTCTAAGACTAGGTAAGCTGATTATAATAACAATTCAAGCCTTCTTTTTAATATAAACCAACAGCGAAAATAATTACAAATATAATAACCTCCCAAGACTGGTAATACTGAATCACGAACTCTAACTGAATACATGGAATGATCTCAAGGATCGAATACTCAATATTGTTTGATTAATAATTAACAGTACAATAAAATGAAAAGACTCCAAGGGACTGCGACGACCAAGCAGCTCTACCTTGAATCCTTGCGATCACACTTTAACTCTGTCTGAGTCCGTTATCTTCAACACCTGGCTCTACACAAAAATATGCAAAAGTGTAGTATGAACACACCATGGTCGGTACCCAGTAAGTATCAAGACTAACCTCTGTGGAGTAGTAAGGAGGTACAGTCGAGACACTCACTAGTCTAATAACCTGTACAATATAGTATGCAAAAATAATAGGAAACAAATAACAATGATGGCAACAATAATCAACCAGTGATATACACAGCATGGCGATAAGAACACAATAAATATTGCGTAACAAATAATGAATACAAGTACAACCAATTAATCAAGTCCTTCCAATATAAATCTTTCGCCTATATGTTTTTCAAATAGAAATCTTCAAGATATAATACTTTCAAATAAATCTCTTTCAAATCTCTTTCCTTCAAACAAATTTCTTTCAAATAAAACTCTTTCGAATAAAGTCACCCTGTGATACAACATTTCAAAATCATAAAATACGGGCCTCAGCCCACTTTCATATTTCAATGGCACCTCGTGCCAATTTCTCTATCACAACCGTACGGACAACTCACGTGCCAAATATCATCATCATTTAACCACGACACCTCGTGCCCACATTTCATATCACAAATGTACGGACAATTCACGTACCAATATATTAATGTATATAAGATCCGCATGATCAATTTATTTTCAATAAAGTAAGTTTATAATTTTTTAAACCAAGTAAGAAATCATCAAAGAAATGATTTTATTTTTGAACTCGTTTGGGTGAAGAAAATGATATTTCAATTAAAATTAAGCATCCGATGACTGCTAATTTGGATGTAAAATTTATTAAATTAAAATATAATAGCAATTTCTTTTATTCGAAACAACTCAAATCTCGAAAACCAGTAAAAACCATAAACACAAATCCTCAGAGTCTTGTACAAAGAGCCAAGGCCAACACAATACAACAAGGAATACAAAACACATAATAAAATCAAATAATATATCACGGAAGAACACAAGAATTTACATATCACAAAAAAAAAAAATAACCAAAGGCAAGTGTAACCATAGAAAAATATCAACAAAGGGCACTCCCGAGGTACCGCCTCGTAGTCCAAAATCATAAATATCAACAACAACAATATAACGGACCTATGAAAATTTTTAAAACTGGATTCCGACCTCGATATCAAAAAGTCAACTCCCCGGTCAAACTTCCAATTTAAACTATATATTTTCGCCATTTCAAGCCTAATTTAACTACAGGATTCCAAATAATTTTCCGAACATACTCCTAAGTCCAAAATCACCATACGAAGCTATTGGAATAATCAAAACTCTATTCCGGGATCGTTTACTCAAAAGTCCAACTCTCGTCAACTGTTTTCATTTACGCTTCAAAAATGAAAATTGTTCTTTCAATTTAATCTCGAATCATCCGAAAATCAAACTCGACCACACACGCAAGTCATAATATACATCATAAAGTTGCTCATGACCTTAAGTCATTGAACGAGACGCTAATCCTTAAAATGACAAGTCGGGTCATTACAGACTTGAGGCCTCCTCTTCTGTTTAACCGGGTGGAACTTCGGATCCAAGCTCAGCTTGTGAGTAGTTATTTCTGGCGGGATCCCTGTCATATCAAGATGGGACCAAGATAAACAATCTATGTTAGCAATAACGAATTCAATGAGTTTTTTCCAAAGCTCGGGCATTAGCCCCGTGCCCAAGTATACCTTCCGATCGGGCAAGTGCTCGATCAATCTGACTTGATCCAGCTCCTCAACCTTTGATTTGGTGGAATCGGAATCGTCATGGGCTATGAATAACCTAGGGAATCCGTAATCATCATCCTCGCATGTCTTTTGCTTTTCTGGTTCGGTCGGGGCCGGCATCAGTGATTGCTATTTGGTTTCTTCCTTGGTAGTTGAGCTCGGGTGCTTTGATGTCGAGAGTGCAGATATCAGGGTCACCTCATCGACAACAAATATTTCTTTTGCGGCCGACTGTTCTCCATAAACAGTATTGATCCCTCCCGGTGTGGGGAATTTCAATGCCTGATGTAATGTCGAGGGTACTGCCCTCATGTTGTGAATCCATGGCCTTTCGAATAGAGCATTGTATCTCATATCTCTTTCAATCAGGTAGAACTTTGTTTCCTGTACGATCCCGGTGTTGTTTACCAGCAGGGTTATCCCCCTTTTGGTAGTCTCACATGCCATGTTAAATTCGTTTAAAACTCAGATTGCAGACATCATCTAGTCTTGTAAACCTAGTTGTTCTACGACCCTCGATCTGATGATATTGGCTGAGCTACCTGGATAAATTAACACACACTTAACTCGAGATTTATTCACGAGTACAGATATTACCAGCGCATCATTATGTGGTTGCACGATGCCTTTAACGTCCTCGCCATTGAAAGATACGAATCCCTCCGGTACATAATCTCGAGTCCATTTTTCCTTTGTAATGGACACCTTGGTGCGCTTTAACATCAGCCCTTGGGGGACGTCAACTCCACTAATGATCATATTAATGATGTGCTGAGGTCCTCTTGCTTGATCTGCTTGTTGGAGTCCCTATTCCTGAAGTGATTTTGGCTCGATCACTCAAAAATTCTCGGAGGTGTTCGTTATTGAATAATCGAGCTAATTCTTCTCTAAGTTGTCAGCAGTCTTCGGTTCTGTGGCCGTGAGTACCATGATACTTACACATTAGGTTGGGATCCCTTTGGGATGGATCAGATTGCAACAGTCGAGGCCACTTAATGTCTTTGATGCGTTCGATGGTTGATACGATGCCGGTAGCATCAACGCTGAAGTTGTACTCCGATAACCTTTGTGCCTCCTTAGACCCGATAACGGTCTGTCGAAACCATTTTTTCTCATGAGTACCCCGTTATTTTGACCTCAATCGCTTCTTCTTTCACTCATCGCAGGGTTGCGCCATGACCCATTACCCCTTCGATCTCCATTGTATGGTTGATATCGATCTCTGTTCGATCTTGGTTCATGATCGATGGCTCTTTTGGATCTGTCACTAGTTCTGACGGGATAAATGGATCCGGAAGGGGCCCTGAGCTGATCGTCTTCGACCCTAATTTTTGATTGGTATATGTTATGGACGTCGGCCAAAGTTATCGCTGCATAGCTCTTTTGGACAAGGTCTCTCTGAGCTTTTTCAGTAGAATGGATTCGATATCGTCATCTTCCAAGTCGTTTCTCTTGATGGCACATGTGTAGGAGGTCACATGTTCATTAGGATCAGTTGTTCCATTATACTTTAAAATTTCGGGCATACGGAACTTCTTTGGGATCGTCTTCGGAGCTGCGCTCAGAGGGAACGACTTTTGGACAAATTTCTTGGAATCCAGGCCCTTCAGTATTGGTGGTGCTCCTGGGATTTGATCGACCCTAGAGTTATAGGTCTCTATTTTTTGGTCGTTGGTTTTGATTTTCTTTTCTCCCAATTCTACCCGTTTTGTCAGTTCCTCTAGCATCTTTATTATCTCAGGGGTTGGTCCCGGGTTCTGCTTCACCCTGCCTTTCTGTGGCCGGTTCAATTTTGCGAGCATTATTTTGGGATGGTTCAGGCTCAATTCTGATGGGGCGAGGCTTTGGTTCTGTAACTAGGCTATTGCTGCCTGTTGAGCCTGTAACATTTTGAAAATCACCCGCAGGTTTATCCAGCACCTTCGACGTCGTGCGTACTCCGGGCTGTCGACCGGGCTAGCCCGTGAATGCTACTTTCGAGGTCACCAGGAAAGTTTGCTTCGATAGTCACTTATGAGTTAGTATCGATTGGATCCGCGACTGGGAATCCGTTAGGGTCAACAGAGGGCACCTCGTTGCTGGGCACCACGTTGTTGTTCACGCCATGGTGGCCGAACTCAACATCAACGTTCAAATGGGCAAATTGGGAGTTTGACATTTTTAATTTGACCTGAAAAAGCTCAAAGAACAAGTGTAAAATAGAGTGTGTGATGAAAATTTATATCAAATTGCCATTATTATCCTTAGCCCCATGGTGGGCGCCAAACTTTTTACCCTAAAAATAGATAACAATTAAATTTATATATAATTTTAAGTATATGCAGATTAATTCAATACAAATGATAATTAACGTTAGATTAAACAGATAAAGAATGTAATAAATTATCAAACCAATTAAGAGGGGTGATCCCGAACTCAGTAACATCTTAATGTAATGCGTGCCTTCGATCCCGGGCTCACAACAATGAAGAACTGATGAACAAAAGTAAAAAATTTGAATAAAAGATAAAATAATAATATATTACCTTGATATGTGTGTTACAATGTGTCTAATGAATAGTGAGACTCTCCTTTATATAATAGGGAGTTTTACCCTAAGTACAATTCCATAAAAGGTAAAAATCTTTCATTTTGCTAATCACAGATTTTCTGCCGATACGTGTCGAGATTCACGTCGTGACATCCGCCTGGGCATGGATATCACGACCATTTGCTAGTCGTGCTCAATTATCTGGTAATGCTCTCCCAAGTTTTGGGATTCGAATCGGACCTGGGAGGATGTGGCCCCGATTCTTTCGATGGCAGATGTTTTGTCCGGATCCCGACTCGAGGGGCTCCTTGTCCCGATTCCGGTTTCTTACGATCATGTCTCTGCTCTGTTTACTCCATCGAGAACCGAGGTGTTCAACGGGCTCGATTTCACCCGTATACACCTCCATTTGCTTTGTCTTTTTTTTCATACAAAAATTAAACGGTGATACTTCACTTACTCCCATCGTGGTGGTATTTTAATCTTTCCTTTCTTCCTTGGTATTCAACTTGAATATTTAATTGAGTTCAAATAGTCTCAGCAATGTTGCTCGGAGTTTTTAAAAATATCTTCCGTGCGTGTTGGATCCTGCAAAAATAATATATTTTGAAGGATCTGACACGAGTAGGGCAACAATATTTTTGGAGAATCCAAGCAACATAAATATTTTTAGAGAATCGAAGCAACATAGCTAATAAGTAATTTTGCAACTCCATCCTCTAATTTTTGGTCAATGACAATTCTTCACGCATGCTTCAATTAACTCACGAGAGAAAGTAAGTAGAGAAATTAAACAATTATGAAGGTCGATGTGACGAGTGCAAAGGTTTGAATAGTGTTGGGAAAAAAAGCAGAGAGTTAGTATTATTTTACCATATGCGTGCAAACATGAAGTGAATCATTTCATACAGTTACCCTATTTTTAGCACTGATTTGATTCTTTCTTTAACTTTAGAGTACACAGAATGGGGCCAAAGTCTACTATCTAATGGAAGTCATTGATAACCCTAAGCACGGTTTGTGGTACTTCCTGCAGCTCACATGTGCCCCCAACTACCTATTTGAACAATTTAATGCCCTTTCTCAAATTTTGTTTGTTGTTTTTTGTTATGTTGGCCAGGAAAACTACTGTAGTATATCTATTTTGAATTATTTTGTGAATTTGTGGGGAACTTTTCTTACAAGTGGCATAAAGTCGAACCCAAGATTCGAATGTCTCAGATATATTTTTGTATTCAATCAAAATCTATTTTGTATATAAGATGTTATTACTAATATATCACTTTTTTAAATATATATATATATATAAATTTGTATACATAAAAATTTGTTCGAACTTTCTGGACCCCTATCTTTACAACATAGGTCCTTCTCACGTCGCATATAGCAATTGATCTAAGGAAGTGAGACAACTTACTAATTTTCCTCTACCCCCTCAACCAAATCCCTAAGTTGTTAAGGCATGCATATGGGTAGACACGTACGTATATAAACATAAAATAGAATGCCCCTAGCTTCATTTTATTTAATCATTTGATTTTATTGTTCGTTTTAATTTATATGGTATAGTTTGATTGGAGAGCTTGTTGGGTCCAAAATAAATTATTTATATATTTTAAGTAGTTTTTTTTGGCACAAATATAAAATTTGGGTCAAAGTTATTAGGTACTACTAAACTCGTACACAACATTATAGCTCCACCGATATTGGCTAGACATAGAGTTTAGGGAAAACCTTTAAAAACTTGTGATCTTAAGATATAAGAGTATGCCAATATGAGTAAAATACAAAGTTTAGAAATTAAATTACTTCTAAATAAAAAAAAGATAGTCATTCTCTTTAGTATAGATTAATAATGAAATAGTGTCATGTAAAACAAAAGAGATGGCGTTTTTTCTTATGAGGTTGGGCCACAAAAAAATTATCGTGAATTTAACCTTTTTATATAGTATAAAATTACCAAAAGATAACTACAGAGTAGTGAAATTAGTTACCTAAAAAATAAAGCAGATAAGCAGTAATTAAATTAAAGTGATAGCATAAAAACTCTTTAAAATATTAGTGGTACTAAGTTAAATCCAAAATTTATTACATGCAATTCTTTCTTTTTTTGTCAGCACCAAACAAATAACATTTCACGCAAATAGCAATGCCAAACCCCCTTAAGGAAAAACCTGTTACAAAAACCGGATCATGCACGGCATCAGAGATTGAGTGAAGACATAGGCAAAAAACCAGACTAAAAAAGAAAGTGAATGGTCAGGAATGGCACTTAGGCAAAGCAGTTCATCACTGTAAGCTGTCTGTAATAAAAGAAGAAGAAATTAAATAACTTTGGTTTTCTTGATCGGATAGTCTTTTAATACACAATACGGGAATACACTATTGTTGTTGTGTTGAAGATGTTAACGTGCGACAGAGAAGTAGTGACATAACAAAAGAAAAAATTGTCGTTTTCCATCTGTCTGCATGCATTTATATGTATCTGTTTATGCTCTGCAGCTATAAGTACAAACAATTATGCTGGAGTTGGAGCTTTCTCTTGTATAATTGGTTTCCTTTTAGCTGACAAGAATGCAGATTAGTGAGTGTGAGAGTAAATGTGGGGAAGAATTAGAGTGTTAAAGTTTCATATCGGTTGAAGAAATGATCGAGTTAAATTAGGCCGAATATTCTTTTTTTAATTTTTATATGGTATCGGAGTCGAGATTCATCCATCGTGTTGTTGTCTTTCTCATTATTGGCCTCTTGTATTATGTTATTCATATTTGAATCGATCTCAGACGCTTTTCATTTTGCTAGCTTTTAAGATTGAGTTTGATTCATTTTCGATTTTTCTTTAGGAATTATACGGAGATGAGGGTATTTGTCAAGGAGCAATGACTTGTCACAGTCCATCCGGGTTGTCTATGTATTAAGGGATCACATGAATGATGAATCCCCTCACTACTCAGTACTGCAAAATCTTAAATTATGCGATCTTATTCTGCGACTTTCTATCTCTTTAATTATTCCATTAATTACTTGATGGATTGACAACTGAACACATTGCTCTCTGCTCACTCTATAAATATAAAATATACATGCCAAATTTATTTATATATATATATATATAGATAGATAGATAGATATAGGGGTGTTCATAAAAACCCGAAAAGCCGAACCAAACCGACCAAAAAAAGGATACTTTTTTGGTTTGGTTTTGGTTTTGAATTTTAAAAATTGATCAAATTTGGTTTAGTTTTGGTTTTAATCAAAAAATAACCGAAAAAACCGAACCAAACCGACTATAGAAGTAGCTATTTAAATTTATTATTACACATATATATATGTATATTTTTATATAAAGTTTCTAAAATATTATGGTACATATTAGTCGTTTGTATTTTTAGTTAGTTCTTTGCTATTATAATAATCTAATTCTTTGCCTTTACATTCTGGTTTGATTGGTAGTTTACTTTTGCTAAGTACAAGAATTATTTCATGTTAAAAATAATTAATTTTTAATTGAGTACTTAAATTATTCATCACTATTTGATTCAAGTATCATCAAATATATCATGGTAAATGATAGATTTCTCAAAGAGCAATTGGTTTGATAGTGTTACGTTGAAAATGTAATCGCCGTAATATGTATTTGGTAGTGTATGTCTCATATTTAAGAAAAAATCCGATAAATAACCGAAAAAAATCGAAAAACCGACAAAAATCGAATCGCTAAAATCCCGACTTAATTGGTTTCGTTTGGTTCCAATATTTTAAGAACCGACTTACTTGGTTTGGTTTTTTTTTTAGGAAAAAATCGATCCAAACCGAATCATGAACATCCCTAACCACGATCCATGATTCTCTCCCTTGAACTAAGTTTCACATGGTCCATTACTACGATCCACAGATTAATTTTCGAGATTTACTGTGCCACCCATATTGTTAGAGTGTTATGGCAACCGAAGCATGTAACTAACTTTTTCTTGTCTGTGTGTGTCTTTATGTAATACATAAGCATGATTCATGGGTCTCTCTCTCGAACTAAGTTCCATGTGCTCACTATCACGATCCACTGATCACTTTTTGAGATTGACTTTGTGCCACCGACATTGTTACAATATTATAGAAATCGAAGCACGGAGCTAGCTTCTTCTTGTCTGTGTGCGTCTCTGAGCTCATAAGGGAAAGTAAACCAAGCTCCACGCCATCACTGTCATTGGTTTATATACTCGTCCTGCTGAACATGGGGTTCAATATCAGTTGTTGGGCTAAAACAACTCATAAGTATTTTAACATTGTGTGATATTGGCCGATTTGGCCCAAGCCCGCACGATTTTTCTGAAAATGTCTCATACCATTAAGAGATTCTTACACCTTATATGTAGGCTCCTAATCTTTTTAGGTACCGATATGGGACTTTGTTCGCATACAGAACAATATACATATAGACATAGGCGGATCCAGGATTTAAATTTTATGAGTTCATACATTTAAGGTTTACAACATTAAACTCATTATATTTGTAATGACCCAACCAGTCATTTTAACTTTTAGAACCCCCTTCCCTAAAATAAAATTTTCCGTATGTGCTTTTAATAATTTATGACTTGCGGGGATAGTTGGTTCGGAATTTGGAAGTGTTTGGGTTGAAACCGGAACACTTGATTCCTTAAGTTGTCCTTAAAATGCTAGGTTTGACTTCGATCAACATTTTGAGAAAACGTCCCCGGAATAGAATTTTGACGATTCCAACAGCTCCGTATGGTAATTTTGGACTTAGAAGCGTATTTGAAATTTTATTTGGAAGTCCGTAGTTAAAGTAGGTTTGAAATGGCTAAAATAGGAATTTAAGTTTGGAAGTTTGACCGGGGAGTTGACTTTTTGATATCAGAGTCGGAATCCAGTTCTGAAACTTTTCATAACTCAGTTATGTCATTTATGACTTGTATGCGAAATTTGAGATCAATCGGACTTGATTTGATAGGTTGCGGTACCTAATGTAGAAGCTGGAAATCTTAAGTTTCATTAAGCTTGAATTGGGGGATGATTCGCGATTTTTAGGGGGGTTTGGTGTGATTTGAAGGTTCGACTAAGTTCGTATGTTGTTTTGGGACTTGTTGGCTGTTGGTATAATTGGTCGAGATCCCGAGGGGCTCGCGTGAGTTTCAAATGACTAACGAATCACTTTTGACCTTTGGAACACTAGTGATAACTGCTGGTATTTTCTTCTGATTTCCTTATACGCGATCGCGTAGAGAAATTTGGACAGAGGTGGATTTGTTCTACGCGATCGCGTGAATGGGGTTGCAATCACGCAGGCTTATTTTGGATAGCTGAAAATTCGTTCTATGCGATCGCGTGGGCACGTTTGCGATCGCGTAGGTTAGGCCAGCTTGTGCATCGCGATCGCGTGTAGTTGTTTGCGATAGCGTAAGGGAAACTGGGGAGGAGCTGGGCCACGCGCTTAATGCTTCATGATCGCATGAGGAGGCTCGCGATCGCGTAGGCTTGCGGAGACTGTGCTTCGCGATCGCGTGAGATTTTCTGTGATCGCGTAGGGTTAATGTTTGGGCAGTAAAATTTATGCTACGCGATCGCGTGAGGAAGTTTGCGATCGTGTAGAAGAAATCACTGGGCAGAGAGTCTAAGTTCTGAAAATGGGATATTTTTCATTTTTAACGATTTGGAGCTCGGATTTAGGCGATTTTTGGGAGATTTTCAGAGAAAATAACGGGGTAAGTATTGTTAACTCAATATTGGTTAAATTACCCGAATCCATTACTATTTTTATCATTTAATTGGTGAATTGAGTTGGAAAAGTTTGAAAACCCTCTTAGTTAGATTTGAGGATTTGAGGGCCGAATTTTTATCGGAATTTAGTGATTTTGGTATAGGTAGACTCGTGGTTGAGTGGGTGCTCATATTTCGTAACTTTCGCTGGATTCCGAGACGTGGGTCCCACGGACGAATTTTTAATTAATTTCGGAATTTTTATTAAAAATGTAGTATTTTCTTATAGAATTGATTCCTATAATTTTTAGTGATTGTATCGAATTATTTTTGTCTAGATTCGAGCCAGACAGAGTTGGATAATCGTGGAAAAGGCCCTCTAATGGATTAAATTGGAGCAAGACGAGGTAAGTCTCTTGTCTAATCTTATGAGGGGGAAATTACCTCATATGTGATTAAAAATTAAATAATTGTTGCTAATTGTGGGGGGGCTACGTACGTGTGGGGTGACGAGAGTCCGTGCGTAGCTACTATTAATACTAAAGTCCGGGTAGTTTAGGTCTCAAAGCATGAATTACTTGTGTAAATTATATTCCTTGATTAATTAATATTAATTGATATATATGAATATATTGTGAATTGTTAGATAAAGATATTAAAGAATGGAAATCTCATATGCTTGATTTTTTGTTTAAATTAATTAATTGCTAAAATGAAATTGTTCTCCTCTCGAATTTATCTTATAATAAATATATTCTCCTTCCGGTGGTATATAAGAAATGTCCTCCTTTCTTGTGGAGCGGGCCAAACGCCTCGGCATGATAGATGCATCTATGGATCGCGCAGCACGTCCCTCGGCAGTGTACACGACACTCTGGATCGGGCCGTACATCATCGGCAGAAATCGTGCTTAATAATAATAATAATTACACGATACTTTAACAGTTTATTTCAGCTTGCGTAGCTAATTGATAAATCAAAAAATTCTTTGAATTTAATGAATTATTATTCTTGCTTGTTAAAGCATTAATTGTTATTCCTGTAAATGATATTTAACTGATAAATTAAAAATTATTTAAATTGAAGGAATTTAATTAATATATTGAGAATTGTTGCATTTGAAGGAATTTGATTATTTGCGCTGATTAAATAAATTATTTTAAATTCTATGAATCATGCTGATTTAAATATCCTAGTTGTATTTCAATTATTATTATTGACCCATAGTGAGTGTCAAAGTCGGTCATCTCGTCTTTACCACTTCGAGATTAGGCTTGATACTTACTGGGTACACGTTGTTTACGTACACATACTACACTTGCTGCACTTTTTGTGCAGGAACTGAGGCAAGTACTAGTGGGGGACCTATCGTCTTACACCCACGTTATTCAGGGGCATAGTGGTGAGCTGTTTTCCTGATCCGTTCTGCAGCTACTAGTGTCTCTCTTTGTATTTTTTATTCTGTCTATTTTTATTTCAGACAGTATTGGAGGTTTGTATAATCTACTAGATGCGCATACACTTGTGACACCAGGTCTTGGCACACACATTGGTAGAATTTGGATTTCTATTATTTCTCTTGGTTTTAAATTTTGTCAATGAATGCTTAATTAGTTAAGTTGGCTTGCCTAGCCGTAGTGTTGGGCGCCATCATGACCTATAGGTAAAATTGGGTTGTGACAATATTTTTCTTAGCACGGTAAATGGTTCAACTCAGTAACTATAGATCATAGATTTTATCTCTATTTTTCCATTCTGTAGATGTAATCTATTACAGTTTGTTGAAGCTGATGAAGATGAAAAGATCTGATTAACAAATCTGTATAGCACACATATAAGGCCACTCTGTTTTGAGCTTGATTTTGGGTCATCAATGCATTTTGCATTGGGCCTGCTTGCCCCTAGCCCACTTCTGGGTCTGCCCTTTCCAGAAGTATTTTAATTAGCACATATGAATATATATTTTAATTATTTGCTTCATCCATGTATTTATTTTATGTATACCTTTATACTAGCTAATAGGACATTGCCACTTGGCAATATAGTATGTAGCCCTAGATTCATTCCTATTTGTATATAATTCAAAGCACGTTCAGGAATACACAGAGATTTATTGAAAATACAAAGGAAATATTCAAATCATTTTTCTCATTCTTTCATGGTATCAGAGCAGGTTTGATTCTGCTATCATTTTCTGCTTTCTCAGTCATAAAACAGCTTTCCTTCTTCACTTTTCTTCTTCTTTTAAGCTTGTCTGCTATGAGTTCTTCACCACAGTCGGTTGATACTCTAGCTTCTGGTACTGCCACCACCAATGTTCCTGCACCTGCACTTACCATTGATTCAGGAGTGATTGACTCTACTCACCCTTACTACCTCCATCCTTTTGACTATCGAGGGATGAACCTTGTGTCCTCAGCCTTTGATGGAAAAGGATATGGAGGTTGGAGAAAGGGAGTTATCATTGCCTTGTCTACAAAGAACAAGCTGGAATTTATCGATGGTACCTTTATTATCCCTAAAGCTGATTCTGCAATCCAACAAGCCTGGGCAAGATGTAATGATATGGTACTTTCATGGCTGCTCAACTCCTTGTCCAAAGAGATAGCTGAGAGTGTTCTCTATTCACAGAGTGTAAAGGATTTATGGAGTGACCTGGAAGACAAATTTGGTTAGAAAAATGGAGCAAAGTTGTTCCAATTACAAAAGGAATTAAATTCAGTGGCGCAAGGAAATTCAAGTGTACCAACTTACTTCACCAAATTGAAGATCCTATGGGATGAACTAGATGCACTTAACACATCGTTTGCTTGTGTTTGTGAATGTGAGTGTGGGACAAAAGTCAAAAGCTTGAAAGCACACCAAGATGAGAGACTACTACAGTTCCTAATGGGACTGAATGACATATTTATTGGGGTAAGGAGCAATATTTTATTGTCATCACCTTTACCTTCCATTTGACAGGCATACTCTCTTGTGATTCAAGATGAGAAATAGAGGGAGATATATCTACCCCTGCATACTCTAGGGAATCTATCTCATTCATTGCTACAAACCAACCAGGAAACTTCAGGAAATTTAATGAGAACAGGATGCAGAAAACAGGTTTTAAATCTAAGAAAAAGGCAAGAATTTGTTCCTATTGAAAGAAGCCTGGACATAGCATAGACAAGTGCTATAGGATTCATGGGTTTCCAGCTGACTTCAAGCTCACAAGGCAGAAAAGGTTTCAGATAGGTACCCAGGCAAACAATGCTTTCCTCTCAAATGAGGGTAGTGAACAAGAAGCAGAAAATACTACAGGAGTTCAGAATCTCACCTAGGAAAATATGGTTGAGTTGCTGCAGCTTCTTCAGCAAGAAAAAATAGGACAAAACAGTGCAGGAACCTCTGATGTTGCAGCAAATGTGAGCTGTGCTAGTGTAGCCAATTTCTTTGGAGATTTTGCCTGTTTAATTCAAATCAATGATGAGTCTTGGATATTGGATAGTGGAGCAACAGAACATATGTCTTTCAGTAAAGAATATTTCACAGATTTGAAAACCTTACCCAAACATCTCATGGTTAAACTCCCTAACTCTTACAGAGTTAAAATCACTCATTCAGGAATTGTGTCTCTTTTGCCTATTCTGATTCTGCAAAATGTTCTTTACATTCCATCTTTTAAATATAATCTGTTGTCCGTGCACAAGTTGTGCACACAACTCAAGCAATATATTTTATTCACTCCCTTTTCTTATTTTCTTTTGTAGGGCCCTTCAATGAAAAGCCCACTGAAGATTGGTAAAGAGAAAGGAGGCCTCTACATTCTCAGATCCAGACATAGAGCAGCGGTGTCTAAGAGTTCACCTAAGTTTAGAAGAGTTTTCATTCCATGAAGGAATTTTGTTTCCAATCATGGTTTACATTCATGTTTTAGTTTTTCTGATTCAAGTGTAAAGGAAAAGATGTGGCACTACAGATTAAGTCATATTCCCCTTAGCAATATGAAAAATATTTCATCAGTTTCTATATCCAAGTGTTCCAAATTCTCCACTCCATGTGTTATTTGTCCTATGGCAAGGCAGCCCAAACTTCCTTTTCCCTCTAGTTCTATTTCTACTAAAAAAGTGTTTGAATTAATTCATGTGGGTGTCTGGGGACCATACAATAAGTCTACATATGATGGATTTAAGTATTTCCTTACAATTGTTGATGATTTCAGTAGAGGCACATGGACCTACCTACTAACCAACAAATCCAATGCATTCACTATTCGAAAAAGCTTTCTAGCTATGGTAGAAAGGCAGTTTAATAGCAAGGTGAAAACTATAAGGTCAGACAATGCTTTTGAATTGGGAAGTGGGAACATTCAATCAGAATTTTTTCAGTCACAAGGTATTGTTCATCAAACCACTTGTGTGTACATACCACAATAAAATGGAGTTGTGGAGAGAAAGCGCGAGTATATTTTAGAGACATCTAGAGCCTTGTTATACCAATCACACCTACCTATATCATACTGGGGTGTCTGCCTTCTTACAGCAACCTATTTGATCAACAGATTTCCTTCAAGTGTCTTAAAGCTTAAGACTCATTATGAAGTTCGTTTTACAAGCAAGCCAAATTACTCTAACCTTAGATGCTTTGGGTGTTTATGTTTTGCTTCTACTCTCTCAAATCATAGAACTAAGTTTGAACCAAGGGCTACTCCTTGTGTTTTCTTAGGTTATCCTATTGGAAAGAAGGGTTACAAAGTGTTGAACCTCAATAATTTAAAGCCCTTCATTTCTAAAAATGTTGTATTTCATGAAGAATTCTTTCCATTTGCTTCTATTAAGTCTAATTCTTCTTTTGGTATTTCTTTACCCACTACTAAAGCTACTCTAAGTAACCAGACTCCTGAAACTCTACCTTTTGCTAGCAGACCTCACACTCAAGCTTCCCAAGAGCCTACTGAATCATCAATTAATTTTTGTTCTTCACCCATTTCTTCAATTCATCCTAGCACACATATTCCCTCTATCTCTTCTTCTAGGTTATCTCCAGATTCTCCAGTATCATCTAGTCATTCACATGCATCTGCACCAGTTTTTCCTTCTTTATATTCTGATTTTATGATGGATGTTCTTGTTAGGAAGTCTACCAGACCACACACAACTCCATCTGATCTCAAGGATTATATCTATAATGCACTCCAACTCATAGATGTTAGCAACTCTTACTTTCTCACACCTGTTACACCTACTTGTATATATTTCAGTGGATTGTCTTATACTAATTAACATATGCTAAACACATTGTCCAATATACAAGAACCTATCAACTATTTACAGGCAACACATCAACCAGGGTGGCAAGAAGCAATGGACAAATAGATTGAGGCACTTGAACTTAATAAGACTTGGGAAGTGGTTGAATTACCATATGGGAGGAAAGTTTTACCATGAAAATGAGTGTATAAGGTTAAACAACATTCAGATGGTAGTGTGGAAAGACTAAAGGCAAGATCGGTCATTAGAGGAGACATACAGAAAGAGGGGATAGACTTCAATAAAACTTTTTCACCTGTAGTGAAGATGACCACAATCAGATGCATACTAGCCACTGCAGTAAAGAAAGGATGGGGTCTATACCAGCTCGATGTGAATAACGCTTTCCTACATGGAGATCTAAATGAAGACGTGTACATGAAATTCCCACTTGGGGTTTTACCTCCTTCACCTACTCATGCATGCAAGTTAAAGAAATCAATTTTTGAGCTACGACAAGCATTTTGACAGTGGTATGCTAAACTTACAACTGCTTTAAGTTTTAAGGGATTCACTCACTCATTAAACGACTATTTCTTGTTCTTTAAAAAGTCAGATTCTTACTTTTCTATAGTGGCTATCTATGTGGATGATATACTCTTGACAAGAAATGACAATATAGAATTACATGCGTTGAAAGAATTTCTCAATCAAGAATTCAAAATTAAAGATCTCGAGGACTTATTTTTTTTTTCTAGGGATGGAAGTTATCCGAGAAACAAATGGACTCATCCTTTCTCAGCGCAAATTCACTTTAGACCTTCTCCAAGAATTTGACTCCCTCCATTTGTCACATGTTTCTTCTCCACTCAATTTATCTACTCGTTTGTCTACTCACATAGGGGAACCAGTAAAGGATCCCACCTTGTATCGCCATCTCCTTGGCAAACTTAACTACCTCACACCCGGCCAGACTTATCCTTCAATGTCCAGCACCTTAGCCAGTACATGCAGGACCCACGACAGCCACACCTAGATGCAGCATTCCGCGTGCTTCGCTATCTTCTCATAGACCCTCGGCTTGGGCTTTTTATGTCTTCTTTCTCCTCATTCAAGCTCCTAGCTTTTTGTGACTCCGATTGGGCCACCTACCCGGACTCGAGGAAGTCGGTGAGTGATTTTTACATTTACCTTGGTACCTCTCTGATCTCTTGGAAATTCAAGAAGCAAATTTCCATCTCACTCAGCTCGGCCGAGGCAGAATACAGATCTATGCGGCGAGTGGTTGCAGAGCTTACATGGTTGGTACATCTTTTTGAGGATTTGTTCATTCCTATTTCTCTTCCACTCACTCTTAACCCCGACAGCCAAACAGCAATTCACATAGCAAAAAATCCTGTTTTTCACGAACGGACAAAGCATGTTAAAATCGTCTGTCATTTTGTGCACGAACAACACCTAGCTGGGCTAATTTTGTTATTATTTGTTCGATCTTCTGCCCAGTTGGCAGATCTCTTCACAAAACCACTCACAGGACCTCTTCATCGTGATCCTTTGGGCAAGTTGGGTGTGTTTTCTACACCCTCCAACTTGGGGGGGGGGGGAGGGGAGGGGAGGTGTTGGAGCCGATGAAGATGAAAATATCTGATTAACAGATCTGTATAGCACGCACATGAGGCCACTCGGTTTTGGACCTGATTTTGGGTCATCAATGCATTTTGCATTGGGCCTGCTTGCCCCTAGTCCACTTCTGGGTCTGCCCTTTCCAGCACTATTATTCACATAGTGCATAGTACATGTGAATATGTATTTTAATTATTTGCCCTATCTATGTATTTATTTTATGTACATTTTTATACTAGTTAATAGGATATTGCCACTTGGCAATATAGTATGTAGCCCTAGATTCATTCCTATTTATATATAATCCAAAGCATGTTCAGCAAATACATAGAGATTTATTAAAAATACAAAGGAAATCTTCAAATCATTTTTCTCATTCTTTCACATTTGTGGAGAAGTAAGTAAAGAAATTCAAATAAATCTAGCGGATGATTAAAAGTAGACAAACTACGAAGGCTTGGAATCTTTTTTTCTTTTTTTTTTTAAGAATAAAGAGATAGAGAGTGAACTTGTATCCGCAAGGCAGATTAAAGTTTTTACGGTCCCCCTCTCTCTGCTTACTTTACCGTGCGATGAAAGCAATGACAATCCATCAAAGAGAAAATTTTGATTCTTTCCCGTTTAGAGTGTACTGTTTATTACGGTTATTTTATCGGTTCATTTTTACTTGTCACGTTTTGCTATTCGATAGTTAATTTGATTAATTTTTAAAGCTAAATTGCATTAAATTTTCTTAATATTTTAAAATTAAAATTTTGATATTCAGAAACTATATAAAAAATATTATAATTTGTAATTTTTCTCATATCAATATAGTAAAAAAATACATGTTAAAACGTTGATCAACGTTTGACTCTCGAAAAGCGAAACATGACAAGTAAAAATAAACGGAGGAAGACCGGGGCATAAAATGTAAAAAAGAATATAGGAATAAACCTTCTGGAACACAAAGGAATGGAGATTGCACCCAAAAAGAAAAATGGAGATGAAAAGAATTTGAATTTTTTTGAAGTCCTTTTTGAAGAAAGCAATTCAAGTAGGGCTTGAAAGAAGCCAGGCGATCCGATTAGAAGATAAAACTGAAATATTCAGAGATTACTTTACTTGAATTCTTAGGTGGTGAATTTAGCTAAAGAAGTTAAACTAGAAGTTCATAGTTAAACTGGAAGTTAAGTTTTAACTTTATTTTCAACAAACAACCATTAAAATTTAAGAGAACTGAAGACAGTGAAAATGCATATTGCACGTAATTGTGAGTTTGACTAATATACTCCTTTAGTTCACTTTTACTTGTTCATTATTGACTTTGCACACCCCTTAAAAAATAATAAATAAAGTGCATAATTTATCATGATACTCATATTAATTGGTGTATAGTTTTAATGAATTTGAAAAATGATTTGGAATGAGTAATTAATGCTAAGGCAAAACAGAAAAAATAAATTATTTTTCTCTTGATATGCGAAATTGGACAAGTAAAATTAAAAATCTATTTTTAGAATAAGACAAGTAAAAGTGAACGGAGGGAGTATACAGTATACCATATTTATTCTGTAACAAGATAGGCACGGTGAAATTCATACTCGAAGATTAATAAAGGCGCCGTTTGGCGTCAGTAATATTTCAGTATTCGTAAATACTGAAGTTGAGGAATTTGATATTTAAAATAGAGTATTTCGAGCAAAATAACGACTTTATTTCGAAATATAAATAAAACTTATGTTCAAATACACTTTTTGACACAATTTACGTGATACTTCTTCTTTTTTAGTCTTCCAAAATGGATGATGACTTTTTTATGTTTAAAAAATAATTTAACTTTAAATATCTCATTTTACGCCTAATGAGATAATTTATAAATACGTAAATTTAATTAACTTATTTTAGTCACAAATTTTAAAAATATTTCTTTCTTTTTTAAAAGTGTCATGATTTTTTTTATATTTTTTTTTGTTCAATTTTAACTTCAAGTAGTTTACTTTTTCGCCTTGTGTCAAATACTGTTTAAAGCGTACTAAAGAAGTTGACACTCATATTCCTAAATCCTAATCCCACTATTTTATCCGAGGCAAAAGGAGTATATATTTATAGACACATATTATTGGATTAGCTACTGAATTTAGCTAAAGGAGTAGCTAAATCCCATGGAGTTCGAAACTCAAGAAGATCAGAAAGAAATTAAAGCATCACCAAATTATAACTCAGTACTCGAAATCTCCAACTCAACTAATGAGCCCAAAATGCCGAGTAATTCCGACGAATTGATACTCGACGCGCCGCTGCAAATGAGGAAACCGAAGTACAAAGAGTGTCTCAAGAACCATGCCGTCGGTATCGGTGGCCACGCCGTAGACGGCTGCGGCGAGTTCATGCCTGCCGGAGAAGATGGTACACTCGATGCCCTCAAATGCGCCGCCTGCAACTGCCACCGTAATTTCCACCGGAAAGAGACGCAACTCCACCACCTACCCTACTATGGAACCCCACCGTGTGGGTACGTTCAACATGTCTTGCCACCGCAGAGACCTTTAGCCCTGCCGTCAACTTCTGGAGGAGGTGGTGGTAATGTGTTTTTGTTTGTTATAATTAATTAAAGTAGTTCTGGGGTTTCAAAAATAGTGGGTCAAAATTTAGAGTTTAATTTTTATATATTAATGGAGTAAAAGAAATGTTGTACTAATTACATGTAAATCCCTAAGTTAAACATAATTAATAATCTGATAAAAATAAAAATTAATGTGTTATAATAAGTAAATTTGACATTGTTAGTTTGGAAAAAGAATTGCACTATCAGATACTCCATCGGTCTCAAACTATCTGTCGTATTTTTGTTTTACATGCTCTTTGAGAAAATAATAATTAGGAGGTATTTTTGACTATTTTATCCTTATTTATGTCTTCTTGGTATTTAAAAATCATAATATTACCTCATAATTGAGGTGTTTGTAGTATTCAAGAACATTTACTACTAAGGGTAAAATAGGAAAAAAAAAATTCTTGAACTTATAAATTGACAAATAATTTGAGATACTTATTTTTAGAAATCATAAATTTGAGACAGAAGGATTACATGTAATTTAAATCTTAAAATTAATATGTATGTAGACTATTTTAAAGCTTTCTAGAGTAATAAATTTAGAACGACTTTTAAAGCTACTATAATCCTTCCCAAAATTACTACAAGTCGTTCTAAAATTACTACTCAACGTACGTAATCTGTTTAAAATTAGTACTCATCTGATTTCTACTTTTTCCACTCTCAAAAACAACAGGTGGTGGATATAGGGAGGATCAAGAAGAGTTGTGCAACCCTAATAACAGTGTGACAAAGAAGAGATTTAGGACGAGATTCAACCAAGAACAAAAGGAGAAAATGCTGGAACTGGCTGAGAAATTAGGGTGGCGAATTCAGAGACAAGATGAAGGAGTTGTGCAGCAGTTGTGTAATGAGATTTGTATCAAAAGGCATGTTTTCAAAGTTTGGATGCATAATAACAAACTTACACTTGGTAAGAAAACCCTAATACAAAGTACAAACCCTTAATTAGTCCCAACTCAAGAAAGAAGCTGAAAAAGAAGAAGAATAAGATAAAACACCCAAAAAAAAACATTTTTAAGGTACTTTCATTATAGGGGTAAGGTCTGCGTACGTATTACCTTCTCCAGACTCCACTTGTGAGAATATATTGGATATGTTGTTATGTCGTTGTTTCTAGAAGAACAAGTAAAAAGAGTACGTCAGAAGAGGAAGACGAAATTTATTTGAGATGCTGGTTGAGAGTGTTTTCTCCTTTCTGGGAAGTACTTCGTAATTTTTTGGCCAAAGCTTTTGGTCTTTTCTTCTATAGTTTCACTTGTTTTCTTGGAAATATATATCAATATATGTTTAGGTGGGAATGTTGAATGCCTCATTATATATCTAATTTTGTCCTGACTATGAGTTTATGAATGGATTAAAGGGTATTCGTTACATTTATTCTGAGTTTTATCTTTTAAAGAGATGACTTGTTGCAAGCTGCTTATAACATTCTTGATCAAACTTCTGGTTGGAAAGTTTGCTTGTTCTGACTATTAACGAAGTATATGATACTATCTCCGTTTCAATTTATGTGAACCTGTTTGAGTGGGCATGAAGTTTAAGAAAAAATAAAGACTTTTGTAATTTGTGATCCTAAACAAATCAAAAAGGGGTCCAGAGTATTTGTGTGGTTATAAATGCTTCTCATTAAGGGTAGAATTAGAAGTTTAATTTAAATTGCATCCAAATTTAGAAAGGGGTCATTCTTTTTGGAACGGACAAAAAAAGAAATAGGTTCACATAAACTGAAACGGAGTGACTAAGTTAAATTTATGTGAAGCCTAATTAGTGAAAAGAGTTAGGACTATAGGATAACGCATTTTTCTGCTTTCATTGTTAACCTGTCATTTGTGTGATCATTCATGAATTTCAAGTGACCGGCTCTTTGTTCTGAATCCTTCAAATTTTGAGCTAATCTTCATGTCCTTTATCCTCTTCAAGAAGATGGTAATTTCTTTTGGATTGGTGAATGGGAAATGGAGGTAAGAAAGTGGAGGGAAAATGAACTCCCTTTTTTTTATATTGAGAAAGTACTTCTTTTGGTGTTGAAAGGGTTGGAAAGAAAGTAAGTCTCGCGCCGTCATCGTTATCGCTCGGCTTCGGCTTCGGTTAACGATTGATTGATTGATTAATTTTTTGAACAAAATTTCTTTCAATTATTTAATTAATTAATTAACTAAAATTTAATCCGGAATAGCCCATGACCCGTGACATGTATTTCAAAAAAATTCTGATCTTCTTCTTCTGCACAAAATTTTTCAATGTGTTTTACAACCATTGAGTGGTTCGCATTTCATAAGAGAGTGGTTCGCATTTCATAAGAGTTTTTGGTACCAATACACTGGTGAGTTAAATCATTCTATCCTGAGAGGATAATATTCAAGCACCTCGGATACTTGAGGAGAATAATTTTTTAAGGGCACACTATGCATTTAGTGGGCTCGATTTATTTCGAAATTATTTTCAGATATTATTTCGACATTCTGTTACTGCTAACTTTCTGTTTCTTATTTCTATTTCAAAAAGTTTACTGTTTCATAATTCATTAATATAGTAATACAGATTGGCTAACACTTTAAGCTTTAAATGTGTCATGCCATTATAAGCAGGATACTCCTTTCGGACTTCGGTTCTAAATATTTATCATTTTGTCAAACTGAAATTCATTTATTATTAAATTTACCTTCAATTCATTTAGTGTATACAAATAAAAGATCATTTTTTGACAAATACTCTTATACTCCTAATTAATAAGGTTAATTACATGTCTTTGAGAAGGGGAATTTTGGAGCAATGGTAAAGTTGTCTCTGTGTGATCTATTGGTCACGAGTTCGAGCCGTGGAACCAGTCACTTATAATGTTTGCATTTGGATGTATTGTCTACATTACACTGCCTTAGGTTGCGGCTATTCTTCGAACCCTGTATAAATATAGTACATTTTGTGCACCGAACTGTTTTTATTTTTTATTTTTAAAACATATGTCTTTGTCGAAAGATGTAGACAGAAAATATGGTGCGTCTTAATTCCGATTCATAGATGTTTCCTGAATTGCATTTACCATCTTCCAGTCACGACAATGAATACACGTTTCCATTTTTTTAAGTGCGGAAATATTCTTCTTTTTTTTTTTTAATATTTTGTAAAATCAGACACAAAAGAACTAAATATGTTTAATTATAGAGGGCTGTGAAGTGTACCTAGGGAAAGGAAGAACTAAATATGTTTAATTCATATTTTACGGAAATATTGTTGTCTTGACCTCAAATTAATTTATGCCTTTTAGAGTACTACTCCCTCCGTTCACTTTTACTTGACACGTTTTGACTTTTCACGTCCCTTAAGAAATAATAGATGAAGTGCATAATTTATCATAATACCTATATTAATTGATGCATATTTTGTTGAATTTGAGAAAATGATTTGAAATGAGTAATAAATACTGTGGGTATAATAGAAAAATAAATTTGTCATTCTCTTAATATGCATAAAGTGACAAATAAAAATAAAAAATTATTTTTAATATATATGTCAAGTAAAAATAAACGGAGTACAATTTTTCTTGGGAAGGAAAATGTCGATACTGCAACAATAACTGCGAGGAAAACTCAAGTGCAATTGTTGGTAACTTGGTGAAGTACACATACATTTCAGAAAGTTGATTGATAGATCCAAAGCTTGATCAGAAATTCCATTTCTCTTTTTCTTCTTTTTGAACATCATCATTTTCTTCTTATTCCCAATTGAATCGGAACCAAAATATTGTCTTTTCGGATTCAAAGCACATATATCTGAGTATTATTTTATATATAACGCGATTATTCATCGCACTATATCTTAACAATATGTTTGTCCGTTAAAATATAACGCGGTCAATATATTCGTTAAATTTGAACTTTAAATTGACGGGCGGTATAACGCATATGCAAGTATATGCGCTATACCTATATTAAAAAAATGGGCCCGTCTTCTTCCCCGACCAGACAGAAATCGAAAAACAAAAAATGGTCCCCCCCCCCCCCCAACATTTTTTAACCAAAAAATTCTATTGGAGCCCACTCGTCCCCCAAAAATTGTGTCTTCTCCGTATTTTAGCAAGCTAACACCGGATCTAAGGCGTTGTCGTATAGTGGATCTCGTCCATTGCTCGTTTCAGCTCCCAAATCATCAATTTTTTACATTTCAAAAAATTTTAAATTGAGGTATTCTGACTTACTTTTTGGTAAAACTCATGTATATAAAATGCTTATTAGTTCTTTTTTACTGTGGTCTATTTTTTTATTATCGTTTTGTGATTTAATTAATTTTTTATTTTTTATCCGGATTAGTTTATTTATGTGCTAAAAAATTAGTAAAAAATATATATTGTTATTTTATGAATAATTATTGTTATGTGTGATTTTATTGTTGTACGTATATTAATATGTGACTTTATTATTGTTTAGTACCCTTTAGTGTTATGTTGTGCCCTTAATTGTTATGTAGTGTCATTTAGCGTAGTAAAGCTGATAATAAATTTTAATTTATGGTAGTTGACTTTGTTTACATTTAGAGTAGTGTTACTTTAGTGCTCTTTAAGATTTCAATATGTAGAATAAAAACTTTGTGCTCTCCTTAACAAACTCAGATAGAGTACTCAATTATGGATTTAATGTATCAATAGATAATTATCAAATATTAGATAGGAATCATAAAATAATCAGTTGTCGAGAAATTTGAACAAAATATGACAGTTAACAAATAAACCGTTACGAATGTAGTAAATTCAATATTATTTACTATTAAGTTTGTAATATTTTTTATATGATTAATTATTGAATATATCTTGATTACTTATGAAATTTTAATATATAATTCTGTTATAATTCAAAAATAACTTTAAAAGATGGTAGTTCAAACAAAACCCTGCAGAATTTTAGTAAACAACTGTTGGAAACTAACATATTAAATATTAATATAGAAAATTTATCAACCTAAGTATTTGTTATATGAATAATTACTTAATTATCTTTTTAGTTATTGAAATTAATCATTTAATTCTCTATTAACCCCAAAAATATTTGAAAACAAATGATAGTTCAAACACAAACCCTCTCGAATTTTAGTCAACAAACGTAAGAAAATAACATAAAAACAACAATATAGAAAATTTGTCAAACTAAGTATTTTGATATGAATATTTATTAATTATATCATGTATAATTATGAAAAATAATTATTTAATTCTATTATACCCAAAAATAGCTGAGTAAGAAACAAACATATAAATAATAAACAAACATATAAAATAATGTAAGAAACTAACATATAAAATAATAATATAGAAAATGTATCAACCTAAGTAATAATATAGAAAAAATATCAATTAAATATTAATATAAAAGATATTACAATATATTTAAAGATGTTAAATAATTAAATAGAAAAATACTTTAATTAATATTGTTCAATTTACAAACATCGTCATGGAGGTTCCCTCTATGCATCCCAGACCTACATCTCGAGAGCTATTGTTGCTACAGGGCAACCATAGGTCTTCACACACCTGAGATGGGCAGTGTTTGTCCCAGATATTTCGCCCCAGACATATAGACGGTATGTGGGAGTTCATTAGGGACCACCCACTGCATCCTCGTATAGTTAGACGCCTTCAGGGTACGAGTTTCTACAGGATCATAGAGATCGGTCGGTTGCAGTTCGACTGGGTGTTGATCACGGCTATGATAGAGCGGTGGCGACCGGAGACGCACATGTTTCATCTACCCATCGACGAGGCTACCATTACGCTTGAGGACGTGGAGGTTCTTTTCGGGCTGCCTGATGATGGTATACATGTAGCTTACCCGCATGCTCTTAGAGACTATACGGGAGTGGATTACCTTCATATGTTGTAGGGGCTCACCGGACTACATTGAGTGGGGCCAGTCGATTGCAGTTGATGCCTGTTCGGCAGCATCTTGTGGCGATGTACACGGAGATTACTGATGATTCACCGCCAGAGGATATCGACCGGCACACGAGATTGTTGCTGTTGATGTTTGGTGGTATACTGTTCCCGAACACTTCGGGAAACCTAGTCAGCTTCCGATTTCTACATCATCTGGAGCGGCTAGATGATTTATATGGTTATAGCTGGGGTGCAACTATTCTAGTTTACCTATATAGGCAGATGTGTTAGGCGTGCATGGGAAAAAGTAAGTTACATAGGGAAGAATAATTTTTGTGATAACTTTTTGGCTCATTTTATAACTCTTTGCCCACTAGTTGGCATGATATTGCTCAAATTGTTCTTATTAAGAAGTGAAATTTATCCATCTTGATTACAAGTTCCATGTATGTTAGTTTTTGTTAAAAATAATTCTTGTATTTACTTTTATCATCTAGAACTTGCACGGTTGGTCTTTCAATGCTAATGTTAATTATGTTTGGTTGGAGGGATGAACTTAGGCATTCTTTTTGATTTTTAAAAAAGCCTCTTTCGCCTTTCGAGCCTACCATTGCATAAATACTATCACTAGTTAACCCCATTTGAGCCTTTAACCTTTACTTTGACTACCTCATTACAAAACTTTACCTTTTTTTATAAAATAATTCCCTCTTTTGAACCCGTCCCTCCTTGAATGTTAAGAATGAGGCTAAAAGCCTAAGTTGGGGGTGTTGGTGTTAATTTGAAAATGGTGAAGATGTACATTGTGTGTAGAAGCATATACCTCAAAGTTATTTATATGAAGATATTCAAGCTCCAAAAGAAAATAGTTGTATAAAATGAAAAAGAAAAAAAATATGGAGTCTTGAGAAAATTAGAGAGGTGCTTTAAGGTGGTTCTATGTTGGTAACTAGATGGCAATAAGGGCTATGTGATTTAAAAAAAAGCAAAGTGCAAAAAAAAAAGACAAATGTGAGTAGTGTTCAAGGAGGGTGTAGTCACTTGTATCCCAAATATTTATCCTACCCTTCCCTAAGCCTACATTACAAGCTTAAAAAGTCCTTATGGGATCTCCAACTGAATGTTCTTGAATAGGCGGTGAATTAAAATAAGGGCAAGTTTATGATATGATATTTTGTAACACTTGAAATTCTTTGTTTGGAGTGAGTGTCTTTGTACATTTGTCCCTTGTGTTGTTGTTGTAAATATGGTAATTTTGGGACTTTCTTTCTTGTGAGGGCACGTGGATTATAATGGATTGGTGACATTGATAGATTTCAAATTGAGTAAATTGAGCATATGCAGTAGACTAGTGCTTTTGAGTCACTTCTTGAGGCTTGGTTGTTGTCACTTAATTATTTTGAAACTCCATTGCATTCTTGAGATTGTTTTAAACGAGGGAGTTGTTTGGTTGAAGTTCACATGCTTGAGCATAATTATTAGTGCCAACCAAAATTATAAGTGTTGTGCTTAATCAGAGAATATGATTTGAAGATGATAGCGATGCTAGTTGAGCTTTAAATGTTAGAGCCTCATTGAATTTTTGGTTTTGATTTGCTTGAGGACAAGAAAAAACTTTAAGTTGGGGGTATTGATGAGTCGGGATTTTACCACTCATCATAGTCTCTATTCTTTAGTTTTTGTGTGCTTTAATTATAAAATAAGATAATTTATGGTGTGCATTGCAAGATTTTTAGGTACCATGAACCTTGAAGAGAGTTGAGATCAAATGAAGTGAAATTGTGCAAAAAGAGTAAAAGAAGTGAAAATATTTCCAGTGAAATTACATCTGCGCAGGCAGGTCCGCATCTGCAGAATGAGACTTGCAGGACAAAAATCGCATCTGCGATTGATAAACCGCTTCTGTGGTCACGCTTCTGCGCTTGAAGACCGCTTCTGCGGACGCGCTTCTGCGTCCTTTTAGCCGCTTCTGCAAAATAGTCGTTCTCCACTTGGGACTTGAAGATTTGAAGCTTTTGGTTGAGAATTTCTCACCCATTTATGTTCATTTCTTCATTTTCTTGCTTTGTATTGTATATCTAAGTGTGTAGTATTTTTTCCAATACTTGAATCTTGTTTATGGGAATATTTGTACTTAAAGTGTGGATTAAATATCTTGTTGTACTTATGTATTGAACGATTTTTATTTATTATGAAATGAGTTATTGTTTCTTTAATTATTCTTGTTCTTTAATATTTTCAAAGGGATTAGCTAACCCTAGGGATCGCCCATTAACTTCGAATTGATTTTGTAAAAAGATAATTTGGGATTGAGGAAGATAAATTAACAAGAACTTGAGGTGTTAACCCTCACTTTATAGATTCTACCTAGGTATAAGATTGAACTACTTGTAACCATATTCGGGTATGCTTAATTATTGTTTTAGGAATAATTCAATTAGGAAGTCTTGTTAGTCTTCGAAAGAAGTTAATATAAAATTATTACCCGAGGCTAATTAACATAAACTCGCTCATATTTGTAAAATCGTGAAATAAATTGGATCGTTACTTGAGTGTAATTCCCAATGCATCCATGCTTGTATCCATTGATCATTTTATTTGCTTTCTAGGTTAGTTTACATTTTCGTAATTAGTTATATATATTTTCTCAAAACCTTTCTAAGTGTTTGGCTTAGAATAACAAGTGAAAATTCTCTTACACCCCTAATCGCCTACATATTGTTCTCTGTGGTATTCGACCCCGACTCATAGTTAGGTAAATTATATTGCATGCGACCGTATCCATTTACTTTTTAGTAGTGGATTTGGACGTCATCACTTAGCATAAATTTAAATTCGTTACCAATTAAAGATAATACATGACACATACAACATAAAAATAAACTACTACAATAAACGCATCCATGTGTTTGTTTAGTCACTATCGCCCATTATTCTATGCTTCAACCACTTAAATTTCTCTTCTAATCGATTTTTTTCTTCTTCTGCCTCTTTTATGTCTCCTTCACTGCGGCAAGTTATTCTTGTAGTTTCAAGATCTGGAGTTCGTATTCACCAATCAGATTCCAAATATTTAGCAAACATGATTTGTAGTATTTCTGGTTAATGGGTTCATCATACCATTCTTCAAAACCACATTGATTTTCATCCTACTGTCACGACCCGGAATTCTCACTTTCGGGACCGTAATGGCGCATAACATTTCACTCGCTAGGCAAGCCAACGTTAGAGAAATTCTTAAATCAATTTATTAAAACAGTTCAAATAAATAAACCAATTAAACTGGGATGAAATAAAATGAAGTACGAAGTAGCATAATAACCAGCATATCTAAATACAACCCGGATCTGGAGTCACAATTACACGAGCTTCTAGAAGTTCTACAAACAGAGTCTGAAATAAATACAATTGTTTCGAATGGAATGAACAGTAAATACGGAAAGAGGAAAGGGACTTCAAGGTCTGCAGATGCCAGTAGATCTATCTCGAGTCTCCAAATATGCCAATCCGAGCTAATGCACCTCATGTACAGCTGGGGCCAGTACCAAAATCTGCACAAAAAGTGCAGAGTGTAGTATGAGTACAATTGATCCAATATACTATGTAAGTGTCGAGCCTAACCTCGACGAGGTAGTGACGAGTCGATGACAGGATATACGTGCAGATCTGCCGGGGATACCTAAAAAGAAAATATACGTGCAACATAACAACAAATAGAGATTAAACACTTACGATTGGGAGGGGACATGCGAAAGGGGGTAGAAGATACAGTAACTACAATAGGAAATGACAACATGAGACAGTCAAAAAAACCATCAACCAATGAAAACGGATAAACATAATGAATAAAGATGGCACGGCATCAACCATCGTGCTTTTACTCGCAAAATTACCATGAATAATAATAATGGCACGCCATCACCCTTCGTGCTTTTACTTTCAATCTCACCATGAAATAATAATAATGGCATGGCATCACCCTTCGTGCTTTTACTTTCAATCTCACTGTGAAATAATAATAATGGCACGGTATCACCCTTCGTGTTTTAACTTTTAATCTCTCCATGAAACGATAAATATGGCACGACATCACCCTTCGTGCTTTAACACTCTCCCTTACCGTGTAGCAATGCATATAAACATTTGGGAGATAGAATAAGCAAGAATAAACTTTACGTCAATAATGGTTCCAAAATACCAAACCTCAACTTCCAAAAATATTCAATCATCACAAATAGTTCATAAATGCGGAAAGAACGATCAATTAATTAATAAAGTAGTCTAAGCATGGATATCATAATCACAGAAGAAAATAAATTACAAGTAAACAAGTCTCACCCGCATGCTTTAACCCAACAACAACGCATAGGTACCCGTCACCTCACATATACGTTGTACCCACACATTTAAACACGTAGCAAATAGGCAAACAAGTCCTAATCCCTCAAGTCAAGGTTAACCACGACACTTACCTCACTCCGTAATAGACTCAAAGTCCAACCACGACCTTGCCTTTCAAATAAGCCTCTGAACAAACCAAATCTAATAAATTATTAACCAAACTATTCAAAATAAGCCTTAGGAACTACCCACGAATGAAAGAGGTTCAATTTAGGTTTTTATTGAAAAAGTCAACAAAAGTTAACCTTTTGCCTGCTTGGTCAAAATCCCGAAATTCGGACCAAAACCCGACTACCCATTCACCCCGAGATCAGTTATGTAATGTTTTTCGAACTCCGACCTTAATTCGAGGTATACATTCCAATTTTACTAAAATCCCTAATTCTACCCAAATCCCCAATTTCTACCATGAAAATCATAGATTTAAGGTTGAAATCTTATGAAAGGTAGTGGGTAATCGAAAGAAAGTAGGTTAGAGTAACTTACCAATGAATTGAGGAAGAAAAGCTCTTGGGAAAATCGCCTCTAAGGTTTTTAGGGTTGAAAATTTGAAAGAATGAACCAAAATCGCGTCTAACTCAGCTTTTGACCAAGCGCAGATGTCGCAATTGCAACCTGGAGTTCGCAATTGCGAACCCCGCAAATGCAAAATTACCGACACCTCTACTATCATCGCATTTGCTATGATTTGTTCACAAATGCAAATTTGGGCCTTATCATAAATGCAAACTAGCTTCCCCCTAGTCCCCATCGCAAATACGACCTACTTGTTTGCAAATGCGAACCTGCCTCTATCGCAAATGCGGTAGAGTACTCACAAATGCAACAAACCTGCCCACCAGCCCATGCTCACAAATGCGAAGTCTTATTCGCAAATACAAGCCAGATCTCGCAAATGCGAGATCTGCGATAGAAACCAGAAGCTAAAAGGCATCAGCTATGATTCTAGGTACAACTTCACTTCACTCCGTAACCTATCCAAAACTCACCTGAGTCCTCGGGGCTCCAAACCAAACATGCACACAAGTACAAAATATCATACGAGCTCATTTGCGTAATCCAAATAACACCTAGAACTATGAATCGGACACCAAAACAAATAAAATTTTCAAGGAAACTTAAGAATTTTTATTTTAACAATCGGATGTTCGAATCATGTCAAATCAACTCCGTTTTGCACCAAGCCCCGGAATCGAAATACGGACCCGGTAGAAACAAAGTCAAACTTCGGTCAAATCTATAAATTCTTTAAACTTTTAAACTTTAAATATTTCAACAAATTCTATAACTTGAGCTAGGGACCTCCGAATTCGATTCCGGACATACGCCCAAGTCCCAAATCACGATACAGACCCATTAGGACCATCAAAATATGGATCCGAGCCCACTGGTAAAAAGGTGTAGATATCTACTCCGTATGTCCGACTCAAACTCCCAAGTGGATGCCTCGACTGACTGACCTCTCCACTGCACTTGAACTGAAGGACAACTCATTGACCTCAACTGTCGGACCCGCCAGGCTAGGATAGCCACCGGTTTCACCTCATAAGTTAAATCTTTGTTAAACTGGATTGAGCTGAAGTCTAAACATATTGGACGGATCACCGTGATACTTCCAGAGCATGGACACATAGAACACTACATGGACTGCTAATAAACTAAGTGGAAATACGAGCCTGTAGGCCACCTCACCCACTCTCTTAATAATCTCAAAGGGTTCGATATACCTAAGGCTTATCTTGCCCTTCTTTCCGAACCTCATCATACCTTTCATGGGTGAAAACCCGAAGCAAAACTCTTTCTCCGACCATGAATACAAAATCACAAACTTGACTATCGGCATAACTCTTTTTCCTAGACTGAGCTGTGTGAAGTCGATCTTGAATAATCTTGACCTTTTCCAAGGCACCCTGTACCAAATCTGTACCCAACAACCGAGCCTCCCTCGGCTCAAACCATCCAACTGGTGATCGGCACTCCCTCCCGTATAATGCCTTATAGGGAGCCATCTGAATGCTAGACTAGTAGCTATTGTTGTAGGCAAACTCGGCAAGTGGCAAGAATTGATCCCAAGAACCCCTGAAATCTATAACACAAGCGCGAAGTATATCCTCCAATATCTGAATAGTGCGCTCGGACTGTTCGTCCGTCTGGGATAAAATGTTGTGCTCAACTGAACCTGCGTACCCAACTCACGTTGTACTGACCTCTAGAAGTGCGAGGCAAACTACGTACCTCGATAAAAAATGATAGACACAGGAATACCATAAAGAGCGGACGATCTCACGGATGTAGATCTCATCCAACCGCTCTGAAGAATAGGTAATTTACATAGGGATAAAATGCACTGACTTGGTTAGCCTATCCACAATGACCCATACTGCATTGAACTTCCTCTGAGTCTGTGGGAGTCCAACAACAAAATCCATAGTGATACGCTCCCACTTCCACTCAGGAACCTCTAACTTCTGAAGCAAACCACCGGGTCTCTGATGCTCGTACTTTAATTGCTGACAATTTAGACACCGAGCTACATATGCAACTATATCCTTATTCATCCTCCTCCAACAATAATGTTGCCGCAAGTACTGATACATCTTGACGGCGCCCCGATGAATAGAATACCGGAAACTATGGGCCTCCTCAAGAATCAACTCACAAAGTTCATCTACATTGGGCACACAAATATGACACAATGCATCCTCAAAACCCCATCATCTCCAACGGTAACCTGCTTGGCACCACCGTGCCGCACTGTGTCCCTAAGGACAAGCAAATAAGGATCATCATATTGTCACTCTCTAATGAGCTCATACAAGAACGACCGGGCAACTGTACAAGCTAGAACATGACTGGGCTGTGAAACGTCTAACCTTACAAACTGATTGGCCAAGGTCTAAACATCTGATGCAAGCGGCCTTTCACCCACTGGAATGTACGCAAGGCTGCCCATACTCACTACCTTTCTACTCAAGGCATCGATGATACAAAATGGTAATATCATAGTTTTTCAACACCCTCCAACCACCTCCTCTACCTCAAGTTGAGATCCTTGTGTTTGAAAAAATATTAAAGACTCCGATGATCCATGAATACCTAGCACGACACGCCGTACAGATAGTTCCTCCAAATCTTTAGCGCATGAACAATGGCTACCAACTCTATGTCATGAACGGATCTCTATAGCTGAAGTGGGTCTAGGCCAGTTCTGAATTGTCTCAATCTTCTTAGGATCTACCTTTATGCCCTATGCCGATACGACGTGCCTGAAGAAGGCGACTGGGTCTAACCAAAACTCGCACTTTGAATACTTGACATATAACCGGATGTCTCTCAGAGTCTGAAGTACAATCCGAAGATGTTGCTCATGATTTTCTTGATTGCAAGAGTAGATCAAGATATCATCAATAAATATAATCACGAAGGAATCCAAGTAAGTCTTGAAAACCCGATTCATCAAATCCATAAATACTGCTAGGGCATTTGTCAACCCAAATGACATCACTAGAAACTCATAATGCCCATACCGAGTCCGAAAAGCTGTCTTAGGAACATCGGATGCCCTAATCTTCAACTTATGGTAGCCAGATCTCAAATCAATCTTCGAAAATACCTTGGCACCCTGAAGATAATCAAATAAGTCATCAATCATCGGCAATGGATACTTGTTCTTGATGGTGACTTTGTTTAACTGTCAATAATCTATGCACATCCTCATCGACCTATATTTCTTCTTAACGAACAACACGGGCGCACCCCAGGGCGAGACACTAGGTCTAATGAAGCCCTTATCAAGTAAATCTTGCAACTTCTCCTTCAATTCTTTCAACTCTGGCGGGGCCATACAGTATGGCAGAATAGAAATGGGCTAAGTGCCCGGAGCCAAATCAATACAAAAGTCAATATCTCTGACGGGTGGCATCCCCGGCAGATCTGCAGGAAACACCTCTGGAAACTCACGAACAACTGGTAATGAATCCATGGAAGGAACCTCCACACTATAATTGCGGACATAAGATAAATAATCTAGACACCCCTTCTCGACCATATGTCAAGCCTTCACATAAGAGATAACCGTGTTGGTAGAATGGCTAGGAGTTCCCCTCCACTCTAATCGAGGAAACCCCGGCAAAGCTAAGTTCACCGTCTTAGTATGACAATCCAATACAGCATGATAAGGTGACAGCCAATCCATACCCAAGATGACATCAAAATCTACCATGTCAAGCAGTAGGAGATCTACACTAATCTCGAGGCTCCCAATGGTAATCACACACGAACGATAGACACGATATACAATAATAGAATCTCCCACAGGTGTGAACACACACACATGAGCACTCAAAGAATCACGAGGCATAACCAGATATGAAGCAAAATAGGATGACGCGTAAGAATAAGTAGAGCCCGGATCAAATAGAACTGAAGCGTCTCTATGGCAAACTGGAACAATACCTGTGATGACAGTGTCAGATGACTCGGCCTCAGGCCTAGCTGAAAAAGCATAACATCGGGGCTGGGGCCTACCACTCTGAACCACGTCCCTAAGACGGACTCTAACTGTCTGGCCTCCATCTCTAATAGTCTGACCTTCACCTTTGGCTACCTGACCCCTGCCTCTGGCTGGCTGAGCGGGCAGTGAAGCAACCGGTGCCGGAACCATGGCACGAGAACCCTGTTGTTGTGTGTTGCCCGGTGCCCGAGGGTAAATTCTATAAATGTGCCTCGGATCACTATAAGTATAATAGGCCCTCGGCTGCTGTGACTGTTGACCCTGGAACTGACCCTGCCGACCTGGGTAACCAGCCTGAAAACTCTGGAGTGGAGGTGCACTAATAGGAGTTGATGGTGTACTGTAGGCTAGCTGGTCGGGATGAGACACATAAGGGCCCCGATTACCGGAAGCACTGTGAGATGCCTGGAGCGGAAGGGAAATTGTTCCTAAACTCCACAGCCTCTGGAAGATAAGTACAGACATCTGCGTATCGATCCTCTAAACTCTACTAAGCCTGCTCGTGACACATGAGACCTAGGCAATCTAGTGCTCTGATACCAACTTCTCACGACTCAGAATTTTTACCTTCAAGGCCGTGATGATGCCTAACATTTCACTCGCTAGGCAAGCCAACGTTAGAGAAATTCTTAAACCAATTTCTTAAAATAGTTCAAATAAATAAACCAATTATACATAGATAAAACTAAAATGAAGTACGAAGTAGCATAATAACCAGCATATATAAATACAACCCGGATCTAAAGTCATAAGTACACGAGCTTCTAGAAGTTCTACAAATAGAGTCCGAAATAAATACAACTGTTTCGAATGGAATGAACAATAAATACGAAAAGAGGAAGGGGGCTTCAAGGTCTGCGGACGCCAGCAGAGATCTACCTTGAGTCTCAAAATATGCCAATTCGAGTTAATGCACCTCACGTACAGCTGGGGCCATTACCAAAATCTGCACAAGAAGTGCAGAAGACAATAAATTACAAGGAAACAAGTCCCACCCATATGCTTTAACCCAACAACAACGCATAGGTACTTGTCACCTCACATATATGTTGTACCCACACATTTAAACACTTAGCAAATAGGCAAACAAAACCTAATCCCTCAAGTCAAGGTTAACCATGACACTTACCTCGCTCTGCAATCGACTCAAAGTCTAATCACGACCTTGCCTTTCGAACAAGCCTCCGAACCAACCAAATCTAACAAATTATTAACCAAACGATTCAAAATAAGCCTTAGGAACTACCCCACGAATGAAAGATGTTCAATTTAGGTCTTTATTTAAAAAGTCAACAAAAGTCAACTCCGAGCCCACTTGGTCAAACCCCCGAATTCGGACCAAAACCCGATTACGCATTTACCCCCGAGCCCGGTTATGTAATTTGTTTCGAAATCTGACCTCAATTCTAGGTATAAATTCCAATTTTACAAAAATCCCTAATTCTATCCAAATCCCCAATTTCTACCATGAAAATCCTAGATTTAAGGTTGAAATCTTATGAAATGTAGTGGGTAATCGAAAGAAAGTAGGTTAGAGTCACTTACCAATGAATTGAAGAAGAAAATCTCTTGGGATAATCGCCTCTAAGATTTTTAGGGTGGAAAATTTGAAAGAATGAACCAAAATTCCGTCTAACTCAGCTTTTGACTAGGCGCAGATGTCGCAATTGCGAACCCCGCAAATGCGAGATTTTCTTCGCAAATGCAAAATAACCCACACCTCTGCTAGCATCGCATTTGCGATGATTTGTTTGCAAATGCAAACTAGACCTTACCCCAAATGCGACCAAATTAATCGCAAATTCGAACTAGCTTCGCCCCAGTCCCCATCGCAAATGCGACCTACTTGTTCGCAAATGCAAACCTGCCTCAATCACAAATGCGATAGAGTACTCCCAAATGCGAGAAACCATCCCCTTAGCCCATGCTCGTAAATGCAAAGTCTTCTTTGCAAACAACATAAACTAGAAGCAAAAAAGGCATGAGCTATGATTCTAAGTCCAACTTCACTCCGTAGCCTATCCGAAACTCACCCGAGTCCTCGGGGCTCCAAACCAAACATGCACACAAGTCCAAAAATATCATACAAACTCGCTCGCATGATCAAAGCACCAAAACAACACCTAGAACTACGAATCGGTGTCACGACCCCAAATTTTTTCTGTAGGATGTCGTGATGGCACCTAATCTCTAAAACTAGGTAAGCCTAACAATGAGGAATAAAAATTTAAATCTGAAATAAATAAACTACAATTCAAACAATTTCAACTCCCAAAACCCGGTAGAAATAAGTCACAAGCTTCTAAGAATTTATCCTTAATGTCTCTATATAACAGAGTCTTAAAAAAAAATAAGGAAGCAACATAACAATAATAGAAGGGGACTCCAGAGTCTGCGGACGCTGGCAGATATACCTCGAAGTCTCCGTGCAGAGGTACTCACTGATATTTGGGCTGGTAAGAAGTACTTGGATCTGTACAAAAGATGTGCAGAAGCGTAGTATGAGTACACCACAGCGGTACCCAGTAAGTACCAAGCCTAACCTCGGTAGAGTAGTGACGAGGTCAGGTCAGGCCCTACTGGAGAATAGATAATGACATGGAAAAAAATATTTAAACAATTTAATAAAATAAAATGACTATGGAAATGAATCAAATAGTATGTCACATTTAATGACACCAAATAATTGCAAATAATATCTCGTGGAATCAAAACAGAATCCCTTTCAACTTTATGAAAATCACAACAATTAATCGAAGGCAACTATGGCCATAAATCAATATCAACAAGGGCACTACCGAGGTACCGCCTCGTAGTCCCAAATCATAAATAAATTCACAATATCTCATTTCCTTATCTCACCGGGGGAGCCTTCATAATTTATTTTAAAGAAATCATTTTTCCCGAAATAGCATCTCGCGTTTTAGCCATCCTTATCACACCGCGTGACTTCTAGTAGTTCCCCCTACTAGTCACGCATATCAAGCCACCCTTATCTCACCGCATGCGTTTCAATACCCAGACCTTATACCACCGCATGTGTATCAATATCACAATATATCACAATTTGCACTTCAAGTGCCCAAATATTTCAATTTGCCAAAATCAACGATATTTTTCACAATAAAGAGCTCACGGCTCATGCCAACATAAATCAACAATAATATTTTTTCACAATAAAGAGCCCACGACTCCATCACAATGAGTACAAAAATCTTACAAAAATATTCAGGAATAAATAATTTAGCAAAATAATATTTCAAAATCTTTATAAAGTTGCTTCAATACCAAATTTAAAATGTCAAATACTTCATATTAATAAGATTTAATTTAAAGAAAATCAATTTCAAATAATACACAGAATAAAAGAAACCAAGTTTCAACCAAACAGGTAAAACAATTAGCACGGAAATGTCAAGCAAATTTAAAGTATACAAATCAAATCAATGATAGAGAATATAACAAGATTTAATAAATTAATTAATATGAAATAGTGATCTTCACAATTTAAAAACATAATCCTTCACATTTAGTACGTGTACACACTCGTCACCTTGTGTACACGACTTTCATCACATTACAATTAATACCAATCCTATGAGAAATTTCTCCCACACAAGGTTAGACAAGTCACTTATCTAGACTTGCTCCAATTTAACCAAGTAGTATGTTTTTTCCTCGATTTTTCGATTCCGGTCGACTCGTATCTAGTCATAATTAATTCGATACAGTCAACAAAAATTATAGAATTAATTCTGTAAGAAAATACTATATTTTTCAATAAAAATCCGAAATTAACTGAAAAATGGCACGTCTCGGAGCTCGACAAAAGTTACAAAATCCGAAAGCCCATTTAACCACGAGTCTAACCATACCAATTGTATCAAAATCCGACCTCAACTCGACCCTCAAAGCTTTAAATCCTATTTTCAAATCCCTAAGTTCTAACCCCCGATTTACACCTCAAAAATATTAATCTAGTCGGATTATTTGATGATAATTCAATATTATGGAGTAGAAATAATCACAATGGACTTACCTCAAGTTTTCCCGTGAAAACCTTGCTCAAAATCGCCCAACCAGAGCTTGAAATGCCCAAAAAATGGCAAAAGCTCGGAACCCCTATGTTTTTGTACTGTCCAGGGATTTTCGCATGTGCGGCAACTTGGCCGCTTTTGCGCCAACCGCATGTGCGGAAAAAGTCTCGCATCTGCGCCTTTTCCCGCATCTGCGCGCCTGTTTGCGCTCCTGCGCAAGCCGCTTTTGCGCGCGTCCCTCTGCATCTGCGCTCACGCACGTGCGGAATTTCCCTCGCACCTGCGACCATTGCCCCATAGTCCATTTGCGCATCTGCGCTTGCCAGGCTCGCTACTGCGAGCTCGCACCTGCGGTAGAATTTCCGCAGGTGCGAATGCAGCAGAGGGCACAAACTTCAGTTATTTCTTCTAAGTCCGAATTTGATCCGTTAACCATCCGAAACTCACCCGGGGCTCTAGGGACCTCAACCAAATGTACCAACAAGTCCTAAAACATCATACAAACTTAATCGAGCCTTAAAATCACATCTAACAACACTAAAACACGAATCACACGTAGATTCAAGCCTAATGAACTTTAAAATTTCTAATTCCTACAAATGACTCCGGAACCTATCAAATCACGCCCGATTTACCTCGAATTTTGTGCACAAGTCATAAATAACATAACAGAGGTACTCAAATTTTCAGAATCGGATTTCGATCCCAATATCAAAAAGTCAACCTCTCGGTCAAACTTCCCAAAAATTCAACTTTCGGCATTTCAAGCCTAATTCTACTACGGACTTCCAAATAAATTTTCGATCACGCTCCTAAGTCAAAAATCACCATACGGAGTTGTTGGAATCATCAAAATTCTATTCCGGGGTCGTTTGCACATAATTCGATATCCGGTCACTATTTAAACTTAAACTTTTAATTTTTCATCAAAATTCCATATCTCGGGCTAGGGACCTCGGAATTTGATTCCGGGCATACGCCCAAGTCCCAATTCATGATACGGACCTACCAGAACTGTCAAAACACTAATTCGAGTCCGTTTGCTCAAAATGTTGGCAAAGTGAACTCAGTTAAGTTTTAAATCTCTAATTCATATTTTAATCTATTTTTCACATAAAAACTTTCCAAAAAATTTTACGGACTGCGCACGCAAATCGAGGAATGATAAATAGTACTTTTCGAGGTCTTAGAATACATAATTAATTATTAAATTTAAAGATGACATTTTGGGTCATCACAATCGAACACCAAAACGAATGAAATTTTCAAGGAAACTTAAGAATTTTTGTTTTAACAACTGGACATCCGAATCACGTCAAATCAACTCCATTTTGCACCAAACAAGTCATAAATATAGTAATCAACCTATACCAACCTCCGAAACCAAAATCCAGACCCGGTAGCAATGAAGTCAAAATTCGGTCAAATCTATAAATTCTTTAAACTTTTAAACTTTAAATTTTTTAATAAATTGTGATAACTCGAGCCAGGGACCTCCGAATTCGATTCCAGGCATACGCACAAGTCCCAAATCACGATACGGACCCACCGCGACTGTCAAAATATGGATCCGAGTCCGTTTTCTCAAAACGTTGACCGAAGTCAAGTCAAATAAATTTTTAAGGCAAAAATTCATATTTTAATCAATCTTTCACATAAAAGCCTTCCGAAAAAAGACACAAACTGCGTACGCAAATCGAGGAAGGCTAAAAGGAGCTATTTGAGGTTTTGAAATACAGAATTAAGGGTTAAAATTCTAGATGACCTATCGGGTCATCACACCTACCAATGAGGATGATAACATAAGACTATTAATTAACATGTTATATAAAAAGTATTAACAAACATTTTTTCCAAAAATAATAACTTACAACTTGTTTACACATCTAACGTATGTGCCCTATATTGCAATTTGACCAACATGGCTTTAAAATCGCACGTTTGCCACAGTAACACCTTGGTACGTCATTGCGTCCAGACATGTCGTAATGCTCGAAAATGAAAAATTAACCGAAAGTTGTTCTATTCGTTTCGTTACAACGCAAATAATAACTAAAATGCGCGAGGTTTTTATAGGCAGCTAAGAGTGATTTCAGGTACATAACACATATTGGTGAAGCGCTATGTATCAGGTGATAATGATTCTTTAGGGTACAAATGGGTGCAGCTTTTCAGATGGACAACTTTTTCAGGTTGACAGCTTTTTCAGGTCGACATGACAATATACATAACGCATATTGGTGACGCGCTATGTTTCGCGTGATAATGATTCTTTAGGGTACAAGTGGGTGCAGCTTTTCAGATAGATAGCTTTTCCAGGTCGGAAGTTTTTTCAGGTGACAGCTTTTTCAGTTCGATAGCCTTTTCAGATCGACATGACAATACACATAACGTATATTGGTAACGCACTAATATTTCGCATGATAATGATTCTTTAGGGTACAAGTGGGTGCAGCTTTTTAGATTGACAGCTTTTTCAGGTTGACGTGATAATACACATAACGCATATTGGTGATGCGCTACGTTACGCGTGATAATGATTCTTTAGGGTACAAGTGGGTGCATCTTTTCAGATCGACAGCTTTTTCAGGTCGACATGACAATAAATATAACGCATATTGGTGATGCGCTACGTTTAATATACAAGTTCGTGCAAATTAGTTCTTCTTAAGTTGAACCAAGAGATCAGTATTCAAAGATCATGTGAAAAACCATTACAAACATCCATATCATAAATGCCACTAACATTTAATAAGTGGCTTAAGAAGAGGCAAAAAGGTGAAGGTAGTTCAACAGATTCACATAGAACACGTCATAACACAATCAATCCTTACCTTGAAAAAAATATTCTTGGTTGCTATACTGATTTGGTTGATGACAAGTGGTATGGTGTTCTACGTCCTTTGAAAAATAAGCCTATCAATATACAGACTGATCTCAAAGTTGCAGGGCATATTATTGAGGGCGAGGCGCATTCTACAAAGCCTGAAGGTATGCGAATTTGGGGCGAAAAACTGCAATAGGTTCCCCTTTACTCAAAACGGTGTGATGCACACCAGTGCGAACTTCAAAAATATTTCGCTCGCTACAATACTACAAAAATATATGTCACTGTGCTCGCTTCCTATATTTCTCAAATCGTTTCATTGGTTATGGCATAAATTCAACACCCATTTCCATCAATAAAGATTCACCTCTAGATCTTTCAACAAATCTCTCCGCCATCTGCTTGAATGACATCTGAACCATGGTAGTGACATACAATCCACGTGCAGATTTCAATAACTCGTTGAAAGAATCTAACACATTTGTAGTCAGAATTCCCAATCTTCTACCACCATCCTTGTGCAGAGTCTATTTGTCAAGGCTTCTGGATCTTCCTGCCTAATCGCCTCCTGAATTTATACTCTTGGTGATCTGTTGTAGCCATCCATATTAAATTATGTAAGTCCTTGTTCGGATAAGCCCTCTGGAAGTTGGCCTTCAAGTGCCTAACACAGTAACAGTGGTAGGCGTATGGTTCCTTTCATGCACACAGATTCTGTACAAAACTTAAAATACCGCCATACCGATCAGATATTAGACGAATACTTGAACGTTGTCTGACAACGTGATCCTTCAAGTGGTTCAAAAAAAATTTTCACGTCTCTTGCCTTTCACTGGCAAAAATAGCAAATGAGAGGGGAAATATGCTTCCATTAGCATCTACCGCAACGGCGATCAACAACTTAATATCATACTTTCCATAGACATGAGTGTCGTCTATGGATATTACCGGCCGACAATGCACAAAACCATCAACGGCTGGTTTAGATGCACAGAACACATATCTGAAGATGAATTCTTGTATTCCTGGACTCAGCTCAAGCTTCCATTCAACAACAGTTCCGGAGTTAAAGTGTTGCAATGCAGCCATGTACCTGGGTAGAGCGGCAAAGGACTAATCCCAATTACCACAAACAATCTCAAACGCATGTTTACGCCCGAAAAATACCTTTCTTTTGGTAATGGTACATCCATATTACTGGTGGACAGATGTTATACACTCTTTAATCTTGTACCTTATGGACGATTCAATGTGTGAAATCAAGACAAGAGAAATCAAGTCAACATTCAAGTTAAAATTATTCCCACTGAATGTGTCCATTTCACAAGTGTGGGTGCCAATGTATTTCCCCACAATCCACATATTTGTTTTCAACTTTCTCGCACACAGCATCCATGTACAACCTTGAAACCATCTATGACAAATAACATTTTATATACTTCCGGAGATGACTCATGAACCACGATCTTACGACACTCTTTTATGTTATACATTCGCACCGCCCTGCTTAGGCACGCTTTATCAGCAAAAAGCATATTCTTTGACAGCACTGTTGGTCTAGATACATCCCACATTGTTATCTAGATGTCGTCAAGATCCCTTGTGAGGGCATCCACATCCTGCATACTGGGTAACTGATCAAGGTAGGGAATATCCCTTGAATGAAACGACACATGGGATTCGTACACTCTCGGTCTAACGGGGGTGGAGTCTGCATATATGGAGCATGCTCATTGGTGGCATCATGATCCCTCGTCAAATCAAGTTCATCATTCTCGTCCTCATCATCATCACCCTTATCGGGGAAAGGGTGTGTCATCTCCAGACTCATCATCATTATTGTCATAATCACTATCATCTTCTTGACTATGGGCATCTGTCAAATCCCGATTAAATATATCGTCTTCGAAAAATTGAGTAAGGACAGGACCTTTAAGTTGCTCGTTTTCACTATACAACCAATAAAATAATGAGTTTCTCAAATTCATCCAAACATTAAATATAAACTTTATCACTTAACTTATAAATCATAATCTGTTGTTATCCCATGATGCACATTATCCTGTTGCCGATGACTCTCGGATGGACCACTAAGATCCAACACACCAAAACTAGGCATATTCCAACTGCCTGTTAGTTCATAACTTATAAAATTCATATCTGGACGGTACCCCCTTTGGAATATATGAGTGTTAATATAAATACAATACATAAAAAAACATCGTAATACAAAGGAAAATTAAAATTTACCACTCGGCTTATGGATTATGTAAACTTGGGGAGAAATTATGTCCTCGCTCCTCATTCGTCCGTGGAGATAAGTTTAGATTTGGCCATACTCTTTCAAACGGAACATATTCGGATAAAACTGCTCCATAAAAACCACCAGATGATTGAGGGTTATCCCTATTTTGCAGAACCTCAATATTATGAACGTCTTCAGCCTTGACGTACATTTCCAATATTTTTATCACAAAAAGTTCCCGGTGTTCTTCCGAAGTCCTCAAAAAATCTGTCAGAGTTTCATCGTCTTCGATGTTAAACTCAGCATAACAAGCAACCCCTTGCGGAGTAACAGAATACGGATATCTTCCGGTTACTTTAATATTAACCGAATATTTTCTCACACCTATTTTTTTACATAACAACGATATTAATCTATCGTACTCCATTGTAAGTGGCAACTTAACATGACACTGTGGAGAACAACTATATTGTACTGATTTATTTTCACCACAACCTCACCTCCCCCCAATATGATGAAACCCTAATTTTTCGCTCTTCGGACATTATGACAACATGCAAAATAAGTTAACGACCAAATATTTCGGAAGACCTGAAGGATCCTGAATGGATTTTTACCAAATGCTGAAACTCCTTATATAAGAGAAAAACTAGTGCTGGGGTACAATAATTGAAGGTATAGCGCATGCATAATATGCGCTATATATGTAGCGCCTATTATGAATGCGCTATACCTTCAATTATTGGTGGATCAGTAAAGTTAGATGAATTATTGGTGGGATAGTAAAGTTTATATATAGCGCATGTATTGACCGTGTTATACTTTAACGGACAAACGTACCGTTAAAATATAGCGCGGTGATTAACCACATTATATGTAAAATGATACTCATATGTTTTTTTCACTTATTTTTGTGGACAACATTTTGATTCCGAACTCCAATTTTACTTCCTTTTGAATGTTCCAAATGGAACATGTGGGGTCTACAGCAACACAGTAGTCTCATGCATTATAATATTCCTACATGTTTGTTTTTCTTGTACTCCTTTGCAGGTACATTTTTGTTGTGGCTATCTGCGTTTCACGAGTCCCCGCATAAATAAGGAATATCTCCGCGACCAAATAAATAATATGGAGTAATACTAGTAATATAATAAGTAAAGAAAAGAATTCAAGCATTTAAGAGAAGTTTTATCAGATGGAACGTTATGTTTGTATCAAAATGCTTACCATCATGTCAAAATTATAGTTGATAATAAAGACATAACTTTATTTCTTAATTGAACATGTCAAGCAAGCGTCATATTTGATCATGACTCCGACCTAGATTCCCCGATCGATGCAAAGGCAGATTCAAAATTTCAAAAGAATGGGTTAATTATTGCGAAGAGACGGATCTAAAATTTACAGTTGACAGTTTTAAATTTAGTCTCTTACTCTAAATCCATTACATTTTTAAAATTAAAGGTCCAAATTATATTCTTTTTAAAATTTTACTGATTTTGACATATATATCTATACTCTGTGTCAAAAACAAAACCATTTAAAGTGGGATTTGAAGAGTCAGTTTTACTTGTAGAGGTAAACTCAATAATTACTGTACCATAGGAGTCTTTGAACATAAGTGCCCGCACATATATTTAAATAAATTTGAAGAAATATAACATAATATGTGATTTAGAAAGAGAAACCTAAGTTCAGGTGAACCCATATTTTAAGAGCTAGATAAGCCCCTACATCACTTAGGCCTCATCATAGGCAGGATGCTGCTGGCGTTACACTCCCAGCACTTTTCATGCACAGCTAATAGTAAAGGCAAAAATTCATTTTTTAACCGAGCTCATCAAGCAAGCATTATAGTCAATTTCGCCTTGGACCCTGGTCATCCCCAACCCATCACATGGGCCTCGTCATACATAAGCAGGATGTTGGGCTTATGCATGTGAAGTGTAAAGGAAATTTTACCTCTTATAGTAAAGGTATACACCTTATTTATTATAAATTAAAATTATTTTCAAATATTATTTTTTATAGCTAACTTTTATATTTTATAGCAAAATAAGTAATTTATGGTATTTACTATCATTGAGACATGAAATACACTATTTATGTTTTTTCTCTCTCTTAGATAGCTGGACATACCTATTTTTAAGGGATTGCCGTTAATGTGTTCATGAATACATGGCGCGACTACATGCGAATACATGCGCGTACAGCTGTATTCATGAATACAGCAGCGCGAATACATGTGAATACATGTGTGTACAGTTGGATTGTCCTGATTTTAGGCGCTTTTTGCTGTTGTATTCATGAATCCATGGGGCGAATACATGTGAATACATGCGCGTACAGCTGGACTGCCCTGATTTTAGGCGCTTTTTACTGTTGTATTCATGAATATAACAGCGCGAATACATGTGAATACATGCGCGTACAGCTGGACTACCCTGATTTTAGGCACTTTTTACTGTTGTATTTATGAATACATGGTGCGAATACATGTGAATACATGCGCGTACAACTGGACTGCCTTGATTTTAGTCGCTTTTTGTGAATACACTACCGTAACAACTGAATAGTAGCTATAGGAAGTAATTATGTATATGGTAGTTATAGAAAGTTAATAGCCACTAAACAATAGTGGTTTCTGAAACTTTCTCAAGTGTAAATAGCTCATGCGTGGAAGGAAAGAATTTCAAAAATGGAAAATGATAAAATTCAAAAGAGAAAGATGAGATGGTGTGAGATTTAAATTTTTTAATTTTTTTTTTTTACTTTCCAATTGGTGTCCGCATTTGAACTCCGACTAATTCGAATTCGTGCTGCATAGGAACTGTTAAAGGGGTAAAACTGCTCGCTACCAAGAATTTTTTCCATTACTAGGCTCAATCCAAGATTTCTAATTAAGAGAAAATGAATCATATTCATTCCACCATAATTTTTGGTGGTGAAAATTAATTATTATCTAATGCCATGACACTCAACGTACAAATTCAACCTCAACCAATTATAGTTGCTAGTAGGAGAAATAGTAGTTTAGATGTGCCAATTCATGTTTTACTATGCTTCCTTGTTGTTGTAATAATATCACTTTTTTATTGTGATGTTACCAACTTACCATTGGAATAAAGCTTCCCAACACACTACTTTATTGAAAGAAAAAAGCTCATTTATTTCTTTGAGTAGGATACTTATAAAAGCTTAAAGAACACAAAATCGATGTACTTGCTGTTCTCCTATAATAGGTAATCAATCATGTTTTAGAAACTTGTGGTATATATAATAAAGCTATCGATCTTAGGCTTTTCCAAAGTTGGATATTTGACTTTTATTCCACTTAATTTTGGTTGGAACTTTGTTTATTTGATCCGCAAACTTTGGAAGTTGAAATCATTGCAAATTGAACATATTGCTTTACTAAGTTAATGGCGTTGTTTTTAAAAAGAAATTCAAATTTCGTTTTTTTTTTTCGGTTCTTCGTAAAACTTTTTCAACCAAAATAATTACAGCAAATGTGATTGCACTCACTTTTTCCAATTCGAGATATATACATATGTAAAATTTCGTAGTAATGGATGTTATAGTGCTACTCTAAAGTTAATTACTTCAAACTCTAAATCTATTTTGGTCTTTGAATTGCTTCTTTTTTACATTGGTCTTCTCTTCTTCTTTTTTTCACCTTAATTTTGGTTATTACATGATTTCTTTTTTACTTTTCAGACAAAGGGAATTTCTAGTACTGTTTATTGTGTATCTTTAAACTGCATAGTGTAGGCTTAGTATAAATTTAAATAAAAAATTATTATCAGTTATAATCAATCCAATTTATTTGGGATCGAAGGTAATAGTTGTTGTTGTCGACTAGTGTACGTGTCGAGATTCCAACCTACAAACCCCTTATAGGGTGTACCTTTAAACTTGAGAGTTAACTTTTTCTTTGGGTCATAGGTCAAATTCTACTTCCTACACATGTTATACTAGAACTACAAGTAAAAAGGGTTGCAGACGCAAGATACAGGAAAGAGTCGTATATTAATGGGCAAGATATAAATAATTTACCCAAATACAAATATTAGTGATTGCTTTCACGGCTCAAATCTATAGGTCACACGTAGAGATGTTAAATGGGCGAGTTGGACTGATTTTGGGGGGTCAAAATGGGCTGAGTCAATAAATTGACCCGCACAAAAGTAACATGGGTTGAGATGAGTTGGGTCAAGTTGGGCTAAAATTTGGGTCATACCCAAACCCGTCCAACTCTTACCAAACTTTAACTAATATGTACTATTTTTTATGAATTATTTAATAATCAAATAAGAATTTTTTTTCTTTTGTTATGGTCATATATAACATATTAAAAAAAATTGAGATATTTTAGCAAAGTTACTCATAGATTAATTTGGGCTAAAAATCAGTCTAACTTTTGATGTGTTGAAATGGATTGGGTCAAGATAGGCTGAGTTCAACAAATGGGTGGATTAATAACCAGCCTAACCTTGGACGGGTCAAATAGATTTGGACTCAAATTGGCACCCCTATTCACACGAATACAACTTTTACGGTTGCTCCAATGCTCCAATTATACTACTAGTACTACAAGTGATTAAAGGAATTCTTGGATATTCCGTTGTTTACTTATGTGTGTGGGTTCAATCCAACTAAATTTGGCCACTTGATTTTAGAAGAGAAATTTTCAGAAACTACTATTGTTTAGTGGTTATTAACTTGTTATAGCTACCATTTACTTAATTACTTCCTATAGCTATCTTTTCAGTTGTTATAGAATGTATTCGATGTATTCAAGTTATTGTATTCATGAATACAGTAGTAAAATTCGGCGAAAAAATAGGGCATGTCAGCTATCATTCGCTATATTCATATGTATTCGCGAGCTGTATTCATGAATACAGAAAGACATTTGCGTAAAAATAGGTCTCTCCAGTTGTTTAAAAACGGAAAGTGAATCAATTAACGTGATAAACTCCTAATATAACGCAACAAACTCAATTATAATACACAAAATTATTAATCCAATTAATGAAAAGATTTCTCAGGCGAAAAACACCCAAAAATCAGAGCAATATTCAGAGATTCAGTTCATCCTTTTTTTCATGGTATATTTCAAGGAAATTTTATCCCGCTGATATTGTTCGAGGTTCTGCTAGGAATTCATACAAGTACCTACAGAAATAGACTGAAATTCGATTTTCCAGATGGCAAGTTTAACTGTGCTACTGCGTCATTCTGGCAAATGGAACATTGAGAATAGCTATGTCGATTATTCGATTGATGGGATACTTATAAAGGAATATGCGTCGTACAATGATTTGGTTACTTCAATTTCGAAGCAACTTGCCATAGATTTGAGCTCAAAGTAAATTAAAATTGAATATAAAGTGGAAGAAAATTGCACGCCGATGGAAATACACAACGACATGGGTTACATGGTGTATGTAGAGTTGAAAAAGGAGAACAGAGAATTCGAGATGTATCCATTGTGTATAACAACAATGGATAAAGAAATTATAGCTGGAGGAACTTTAATTCAAGGCGACCTAATCCAACTAGACGAAATAGATGGGGTGAGTAATTTTGATACAATTGATATACTTACTCTTGAGTCAGTAAACTCAGGTGAACCATATGAGGTTTTCGAACCGGAAAGGGATTTGATTATTTCAAAAACTAATCAAAGAGAAGTCATGGCTGGATAAGTATATAAGGATAATTCCATATTGAAGGCGGTGATAGAGCAATATGCAATTGCTGAAAGGTTTCAATTCCGGGTTGATAGGTCTAATGCTACCAGGTTTGAGTGTTCTTACTTACAGCCTCTTTACCAATATGTTGTATTCAACTGTATGAATATGTATTCTGGCTAGTTGTATAATGTATTCATGGTAGAATTTTAAAAAATACTACATGTATAATGTTGTATTCATAATATATATTTTCCTTCATGCTATGTTTCTGTATCAGTATTTTTTGTAATTGAATGTTCTGAAATATTTATATGAGAACTTAAATATTTATATTAATGTATGTTTATACAATTTTTTACGCAATGTATTCAACAAAATTTTATAGTATATTCAATAAACATACATTGTATTTCGTTGTATGTTTTTATGTACAAAAATTTATTGGCAAATGAAAATGATGTGTGTATGTAGCCAAATCAGTTGTAGGATCTGTTTGTATTTTATATCCATACATAACCAATCGTATGTATAACACCAACGTATTTGTAGCTATACATTGTTATGTATTTTAGAGGATTGTGAATGGAGATTTACGGCTTCTAGTATTAACAAAACACAAATGTTCAAAGTGAGGGAGTTCAATGATAAGCATATATGTCCGTTGAAGGATAAGGTGTATGAGCAATGTCAAGTAACTAGTAGGTTAATTGGTGGTATGATTAGGTCCAAGTTTACTAATCATAAGAGGAAATACACGCTAAAGGATATAATTGATGATGTGAAATCAGACTTTGGTGTAGATGTTAGTTACATGTTGGCGTGGCGCGCTAATGAAAAGGCAGTGAATATTTTGAGAGGTGAACCAGTTGAATCATACAATAAATTACCAGGGTACTTGTATACACTGGATATGACATATCCTGATTCACATATTAGAATGGTAAAATGACTGAAAAATGAGTTCATATATTTGTATATATCGCTGTATGCTTTTATAAAGGGGTTCGATTACTATAGACCTATCGTGGTTGTGGATGGCAGCCACCTAAAATTGGCATACACATGGACATTCGTCTCGGCTAGCACGTTGGATGGTGCAGGTGAGTCATTTAAAAAATAAAATATATACGGATTAACATATAATATTGTAATTTGACTTCTTAATAAACCTTGAATGAAATGTTTTTTGTATGTATTCAATTATATTTACAAGACATATATTGCCACTAGCATATGGTGTTGTTGATTCAGAGAATGATGCTGCTTGGTTGTGAATCTTTGAGCAATTCAAGGTAGCTTATGGTGAGCGAAAAAATATGTGCATCGTTTTAGATAGGAATGAGAGCATCACCAAATTTGGATCGAGAGTGTATCCTACGGTACCCTATTTTGCTTGTATATGGCATATATGGAACAACGTATATAAGAAATTCAAAAAGAGTCATGCAAAGCTGAGTGAGGTATACTTCTCGATGGCAAAAGCATACACTCATGATGAATTTGATAGTCTAATGGAAAAGGTAGAGAAGGTAGATATTCAGGTGAAAAAATACCTGGAATTAGCTGGATACAAAAAGTATGCTAGGTTGTATGCACTTGTTAATCGGGGATGGACTATGACATCAAATATTGCTGAGTCAATCAATTCAGCACTTGTATCAGCAAGAGAATTGCCAATATACGACTTCCTAGAAGAAGTTAGGAAGATGTTTGGACGTTGGAATTGCAGCAATCGGAAAGAAACTTCACACACGTACACAACGCTTGGGAAAAAAATACCAGGAGATCCTTACTTTGAATGAGGCACTGTCTACACGAATGATTGTAAGCTTTTTTTTTGGTTATAAGTCCTTACATCATGTATTTTCGCCTGATATATCATGTATTTATGTCTGATACAATATCTACTTTTTTTAAAAAAAAATTCAAATTTCGTTTTTTTTCGGTTCTTCGTAAAACTTTTTCAACCAAAATAATTACAGCAAATGTGATTGCACTCACTTTTTCCAATTCGAGATATATACATATGAAAAATTTCGAAGTAATGGATGTTATAGTGCTACTCTAAAGTTAATTATTTCAAACTCTAAATCTATTTTTGTCTTTGGATTGCTTCTTTTTTACATTGGTCTTCTCTTTTTTTTTTTCACCTTAATTTTGGTTATTACATGATTTCTTTTTTACTTTTCAGACAAAGGGAATTTCTAGTACTGTTTATTCTGTATCTTTAAACTGCATAGTGTAGGCTTAGTATAAATTTAAATAAAAAAATATTATCAGTTATAATCAATCCAATTTATTTGGGATTGAAGGTAACAGTTGTTGTTGTCGACTAGTGTACGTGTCGAGATTCCAACCTACAAGATAGGGTGTACCTTTAATCTTGAGAGTATAACTTTATCTTTGGGTCATAGGTCAAATTCTACTTCCTACACATGTTATACTAGTACTACAAGTACAAAGGGTAACAGACGCAAGATATAGGAAAGAGTCCTATCTTAACGGGCATGGTATAAATAATCTATTCTAATACAAATATTAATGGTTATTTTCACGGTTCAAACCTATAGGTCACACGTAGAGATGTCAAATGTGCGAATTGGACTGATTTTGGAGGGTCAAAATGGGCTGAGTCAATAAATTGACCCGCATAAAAGTTACATGGGTTGAGATGAGTTGGGTCAAGTTGGGCTAAAATTTGAGTCATACCCCAACCCGTCCAACTCTTACCGAACTTTAACTAATATGTACTATTTTTTATGAATTATTTAATAATCAAATAAGTTTTTTTTTCTTTTGTTATGGTCATATAAACATATCAAAAAAATTGAAATATTTTAGCAAAATTACTCATAGATTAATTTGGGCTAAAAATCAGTCTAACTTTTGATGTGTTGAAATGGATTGGGTCAAGATGTGCTGAATTCAACAAATTGGTGGGTTAATAACCAGTCCAACCTTGGGCGGGTCAAATAGATTTGGGCTCTAATTGCCACCCTTATTCACATGAAGACAACTTTACTGTTGCCCCAATGCTCCCATCCTACTACTAGTACTACAAGTGATTAAAGGAATTCTTGGATATTCCGTTGTTTACTTTTGTGTGTGTTCAATCCAACTAAATTTGGCCACTTGATTTTCGAATATGTCAATTTTATGATATCGAGTATCTGAGATTACTTCGTTAAAGTATCTTGAAAATTTACCTTCACTTGTGACTTGTGACCTTTTATAAGCATTTGAACGATAACTTTCTATATATTAATGACGTCACAACTATAGATAAAATGGAACCTTGTGAAACATGAAGGAAAAGAAACATTTTAAAGGAAAAAAAAATCTTCTTTATCTCATTCCCACTTCTCGTTTGTTGTTTCCTTTCTGGTATACTTGGTCAGAAGAAACTGTTTTCCATAAGACATTTTTGCAGAAAATAATTCTCTATAAATCATCATTTTAATTACATTTTTGGTATTTGATCGAATATAAAAGTAGGTAACAATCATACAAGGTGCATATTGTGATGTGAATCATCAGTGGCCCATAGGCTTGGGCCTACACTAACTTCTGCGGTAGCAAATGTTATCCTTACACAAATAGCCGATCATATTCATTGTATACTTTTTTTAGCCATATATATAATTTATATATTGATTATACATAATTATATACATATAATACACAAATTATACATATACTACATATCCACTAGATATGTTTAGTTTAAGAAGTTGGGTGAGCGATTATTTGGGTTAATTCTTAGTAGCGGAAATAGCAACAAAGCCTATTTGGTCCACTAATTCTCTTTGTCAGTTTGGACTGGATTGCATATCTATAAAAACGTAATACATATTGGGTTGGACACATGGGCGGACCTAGAGCATTGAATACGGATTTTTGGGAACCCAGTAACTCTTGTGTAGACCCTGTATTTATATTAAAAAAGTCGCTAAATATTTATAAATACCTAACTGTGAACCCAGTTATTATTGCATATTAATTTGAAATTACGGTAGGAACTCATAAGTCTCAAATCCTGAATCCGCCTCTGGTTGGACAGTATAGTGGTTAACACATCACACTTTATCTGGACTCGGGTTCAAATCATACTTATTTTTGGTCAATAATTATACACAACTAAAATTCAGTAGCTTAATTAACTTCTAAGAAGTGTTAATGGAATAGTGCGGTGGTTAAACACATCGCATTTTGGGATTGACTCTGATCACTCTATTGCAAGTGGTGCCAAATCCGGAGTGCATTAGATTTAGTAAAATGTCGTTATCCTTTTTTTTTTTTTTTTTTTTGCAGCTAACGAAAGGCAATGTTATTGAATTGAAAGCTAAGTTAAATTATTACATAATGGCGTTATCTTTAGGGCGAAGTGTATCAATAGCTACTTTTAAGCCTGTTATTTAAAGTATATCTACAATTTACAATATATTTAAAAATTAGTCAATTCACCCAAATTTCAGTACTAATTATCCTGAATTTGAAAATTCAGGACTTAGTGTCCTGAATTTTTGAGCTGCTAATTTGAAATTCAGGACTAAGTGTCCTGAATTTTTGAACTACTAATTTAAATTCAGGACATAAGATTCGAACTTGTGGACATGATTTTCGAACTTTAGGAAACGATGTCCTAAAGTTTGAGTTTTGAAGTTTAAACTCTAGGATGTCGTGTCCTGAAATTTAAGATAAATTGGATAATCTTTATATACATTGTAAACTGTAGATATATTTTAAATAGCATGCTTTAAAATGGCTACCTAGTGTCATTTTCATTTATCTTTAAGACCTCCATTGGCCCATCAGCTCCAGCCTATGCTAACTTGTTGGGTTGCAAATACCAGCCAAGCCCAATGCGTTCCACATGGTTTTTTTTTCAGATTTTACATCCCGTGGCCCTTGGGAGGGAGATTTGCATAAATAGAATGATTTAAGGTCACATTTTATATTTTGTCACCATTAAACGAGGTTTTGCAAAAATAGCCATTTTCGGAGTATTATGTTGCTTTACTTACAAGTAAGATGTGCAGAATTTCTTCCTTGAGGACAAGGAAGCTGTTAGAGAGGGAGAACTGATACAATTTTAGGCTACAGGTTAAAATTAAAATAAGAGTTTATTTTAATTTATTTAGTGTAAATCAAATATATACATTTTATATTATATTCGTATATCCCTTCTTTATCTTTAGTCAATTGAACTAAACATCTACCAATAAAAATATATTAATTAAATACTTATGTCATTATTTAATCCCCATGTTATAATTACGTAGTAACTGATTATCTAACCAAGCAATCTCTTATAGTATTACATTTCCTTTCCTTTACAGTTTAGTCATTAAAAATGACAGCATGATGCAAAAGATATTTCGTATTCGCACGGGATTCGAGAAAGAATTGCACCTTCCAAGCGCATGTGACGTAAGCAACCTACCTACCATGATTATTGTTGATTTAAAGGCTCGAACCCTGAACTATTTTATAGTTTAGTCTTTCTTTGTTTCTTTTAAATTTAAGGTTATAGTACATATTTAGAGATTAGGCCTAATAGATGTCCTTGTAGTTACTCTTTAAATCCTCTGTCGTGTATGATAAAAATTAAATAAAAAACAAAAATCCTCTGTCAATTCTGTTACGTGAGGTACCGTACGGTTGTCAGTCCAGTCCTTGACCACTACCAAAAAGGAACACTGAGCAGCTGGAATTGGGAAAATATATACAGTATATATAAATATCCCTTGTATGTAAATGTTTTATCTAAAGGCAATGATAGAATTTACTCGAATTTAGTTCGCCTTTACAAAATTTCTTCTTACTATTTTAATGGAGGTCACTGAACAGTTAATTCCTCAGCAATTTAACACTGATAAAGAGGAATCAGCTGAAGTGACGTTTATTAGGTCAAGGAAGTCAACTAAAATAGCTATGGAGAAATTAAAGGGAATTAATCAGCAAATGGCTGAATGGGATGAAGAAGACAAAAATAGAGGTAGAAAAAGAAGGGGTAAAAATGAGAAAATTGGGAGTGAAAAAAAGTGTAAAAGCCAGAAGCTTGAGGGAGAAGAAACAGTAGAAGCAGGATCAGAATCTGGAAGATATTCTATGCTGAAATCAAATATCAGAAACAGAAAGAGGAAGGATGAAAATGTACAAATATCTTAACCTTCTTAATACTACTACTAGATTCGAAAATATGATCATTTAATTTATGAATCTAAGTTATATATGTATATGAATACTTTTCCAGCACGTTACTTGCTATTTATTCTAGGTTACAAATCCATGCTTATTAAGTAGAGCTACCTTTAATTTCATTTTAGGTGACCTAATAGTACAAATTATTTTACACCGGCAGTGCTTAGAACTAGATTACGCTGTTACATTTAATGGTATGATCATTTAATTTATTATTCCTCTATGTATGAGTATTAATAGGGGCGGAGCTATGTAGAGCCAAGGGGGTCCAACTGTATTGTGTGCAAATAGGCTATATATAATTAAACCGTTGAATCTCCTAAGATTTTAGCATAGTGGAATATGGGGTTCAAAATTTGCTTTTGGTGTCACACGTTCAAGTCCCAAGTGCGACATTCTAGTAATTTTTTAAAATCCCCTTGCATAAATTTCTGTCTCTGCCACTTAGTACTAATGGTGTATTGTCTTCGTTTTGCATTCAAAAACACGGGCAGGGGAATGAGATTGAATCAAATATGTGTCATCAGTGCCAGAGGAATGACAAAGGGAGGGTTGCTCGTTGCACCAACTGTAGAACAAAGCGATATTGTGTTCCTTGCATGACCAGATGGTACCCAAAAGCCTTGTATCCTCACTACGTTTTTAAGTGTCTTGCTTTCCTTTTTGGTCTGTTTTGGCAAGACTGTCACATTTCTATATTTAGTTAGTTATTAGTGCCCTTAATAACACTCGAATATCATATGCTTAAGACCACAAGAAAAGGGTATTTTTGGTATATTATACACACCTTTAGTTTAAGAGCAAAAGATTCAAAAGTCTTCTGTACATTCTTAAACCTCATGCCTAGTCAAACTAAGAGACATTAAATCAAATGGAATATATTATTGGCTTTCATTTACATGAGTAATCTTACTGAGATTTTAAATGAAAGTTAGACTTGCGAAGAGCACTCTGCACCTTGTGGCTTATTTGAGCAATTTTGTCTCTTGATGAGATATTGCAATTGTCACAATTGATAAGATGCTAAGCATGAAGAGCATTTTAACAACTTGAAGCTTCATATTGTCATATTCAACACCAATTCTCAATTGTGTAGTTTTCTTTTTGTGTTTCTCATGACTGCCTTTTCCCTTTATGATTAATAATAGGTACCATGGGATGCCTGAGGAGGCTTTTGCCGAGTCTTGTCCTGTTTGTCGTCAAATCTGTAATTGCAAAGCATGCTTACGCCTAGATGGGCCTATAAGGGTTGGTTTCTTTTGTTGTTTCCACTTTTATTAAGATACAAGTTAACAGTACATGCTGCACGCTTATCCGGAGTTTTGTTACAGGCTTTGAAGAATTTACGATTTGAGATAAGTGAAGAAGAAAAGGTTCAGTATTCAAAATTTATCTTGCAAAAACTTTTGCCTCTCTTGAGAAGAATCATTGCAGAGCAAGTGATGGAGATGGAGATTGAAGCTAAGATTCAAGGTTCTATAATCTTGTTCAAAGATCAGATGCCATAACATATATATTTTTCATTCGATATGCAGTATACTTCTCATTTGGGAAACCTTAGTACACATTTTAGATTCTGCTAGGTGATATATAATGGCGCAGCTAGTAAAGATAACAAAATAGTTATATCTCTTCCATTTATTTGCACAGGGTTGAGTTTAAAAGGATTTGAAATGTTAAATAGAGTATGTTTAACATACTTTCTGTTTCCTAGATAAGGAAGAATAGTTCCATGTAGTGGTAGAGAGATACCAACTTCTTCCAAGAAAAACCGAAGGCATCATGCATCTTCATCTGTTTCCTATTGTAGCTAGAATTTCCCGTGTTTACTTGGGCAGGAATACGAGTGTCAAATTTAAAGCTGCAGAAGGAAAAGTGTCATAGGAATGAGCGCGTGTACTGGTAAATATGAAGAACCTCTTTTTTTCCATATCAATTCTCTTGGCATGATTTCCAAATAAACCGAACTGAGCAATGTTTGTGCAGCGACAACTGCAAAACATCCATTGTTGATTTTCACAGATTTGTTCCAGCTGTTCGTATGATCTTTACCTTACTTGTTGCCGGGAGCTTAGAGATGGTCATCTTAAGGGAGGTGAAGAAGTCATCATCGAATTCACAGACAAAGGGGATGCTTATTTGCATGGTGATATGACAGCTATAAATAGAACTTCAAGAAGGAGTAGATTTTCCCAGAACAAGAAGGTTGAAAATGATCCCGTGGGAGATTCCAAGTTTGCATATGAAATGGAGCCTAGGGATAATGGAGGGCTTCCGCCAGAGAATTCTGGTGGTCGTGCTGGTGAATGGAAATCCAATGTAGATGGCAGCATCCCTTGTCCACCGGAGAATTTTGGTGGCTGTGGTAAGGGAATTTTAGAGCTAAAGTGCCTGCTGTCAAATTCAAAGTATCCGGTCTCTGAGTTGTTGGCAAAGGCTGAATATATTGCCAAAATATGTGAATCGGAACACATGCCTGAAGTATCTCAGGGGTCATGCTTATGTATAAAGTTAGTTGATGAAACTGATATGCAGAAAAGTAAATTGCGCAAAGCAGCATCTCGTGAAGATTCAGATGACAATTATTTATTCTGTCCAGCAGCTAAAGATCTTCAGAAGGAGGATCTGAAGCATTTCCAGTGTCATTGGCTGAAAGGTGAGCCTGTGATCGTCAGTAATGTGCTTGAGACTGCGTCAGGGTTAAGCTGGGAGCCCATGGTTATGTGGCGAGCGTGTCGCCAGATGAAGAACTTAAAACATCCCCTTCTTTTAGATGTCAGCACCATCAACTCCTTGGATTGGTGTGAGGTCAGTTTAATACTTCACAATGATACATGAAGCAAAATTATGTACCCTTTTAGGGCGGGGAGGAGGAGGAGGGTTATTTACGTGCGTCTTAGTAATATCTATTTACCGTCTCAGTGTACTTCGTGAAGCATCAATTTATAGTTTTCCTTTCTCTAAATTTAGCTAGACAATGAAATATCTTAGTAAAATTGTTTTACTCTAGTTGCATGACTATATTGAAGAATCTCTCCGTCCCTTTTGCGTCATCTGTGGTTCTGTGGATGACAATATAACTGAGTTGCAAACTGAAATACAAATCAATATACAGAATAGATCAAAATCTAATGCTTGATACAAAGTTCAATGCTATGATTGTAACATCAATGCTAGGGGTTTTAGATCATTTGATGATACTAATTTAGGGTGGGATTTTCAAGCATCCATTTTGGATGTGCATCCTTTGTGCTTCCTTTTATGATAGATGATTCTTTTTTGCTTTTTGTACCTTTTTTTTAACTCATGAAACCCCTTTTTGTGTGAACCAATTATTGTAATAAACTTTTTGACAATGCATTGGAGTTGAGCTGGGAACGTTTGGTTATGTGGCGTGTTTGTCAATAAACAAAGAAGGTTTATCCAGTCATCTATTCTAGAACTGTGAGCGACAAGCTAACATTGTTGCACCTTATGCTATGCCTGATTATCCTAATAACCGCATGACTATGCAAGTTTACTAATTTCTCCATTCTGGTATGGATCTATCCATAGTTTTATAGTTCAAAGTCTTCGTAAAACACAATCGTGGCCCTATTATAGCTTAAAATTTTCAACTTCGTTTGACCAGAAGTCATGCTTGGGATCTTATTGAGTAGTTTTATAAGTGATCTCTTTTTGCTCTTTGGCAAGTGGTATTTGATCTAGTTCCAGAACTTGATCTCATTGTTGTATTTGTCAGCTGTGTGTCTTGTTCATTACATTATGCGAGAGTGAAGTGGCCAAATCAACAAATTGTTGCAAAATGGTTTGAAAGTATTTTAATACTTTCATCCCAAAAGAAAAATGCTTATCCAAAACTTGAACTATCTGCAACTGCATTTACAAGTAACCTCATTGTACGTTCTAGTTACTTCTCTGGATGAGTTTGAGGGTTAAAGGAACACGTCAACAAGAAGGCTTACTTATTGCACAGATTAATGGTGTTCAGTGTAATTAACCCTTAATGTTATAAATAGGATTGGGTGAAAGCCTTGGAGACCAGGGTTCAAATTCCAGTAGAGACAAAAACACTAGGTGATTTCTTCCCATGTGCCTAAGCCTTGGTGGACAAAGTCACCTGGTATCTGTGCTGATGGGAGGTAGTTGGTACTCAGTGAAATAGTCGAGGTGCGCGCGTTAGCACTGCACCACCATTTTAAAAAAATTAATGATATAAATCATCACCACTCTTACAAATCATCTAAATTACTTTGCACAGTAGTTAATCCTGTTTCTTGACATATTGCTTTCCGTTAAGTCTGTTTTAGCTCAAGTGCAGTGTCTCATTTAAAAATTCTAAGTCATATGTAATTAAGAATTTGACTATTTGAGTTTGTGTAAATATGGTTTGTGATAGGTGGAAATAATTGAGGCCTAGATTCTGGTAAATTATATTCTCCATGTTATCTTAAATTACTTGATCCTGGATACCATGCAGCTGGAGATAAATATTCACCAGTTTTTCAAAGGATACATGGAGGGTCGCTTTGACAGTTGTGGGTGGCCTCAACTCTTAAAGTTGACTGACTGGCCACCATCAGGTCTATTTGATGAGCGGCTACCGCGTCATGGTGCAGAATTTTGTAGCTGTTTACCATTTAAGGAGTATACACATCCTCAACATGGCTATCTCAATCTTGCTCCAAAACTTCCTGATAATTGTTTGAAGCCAGATTTGGGGCCTAAGGCATACATTGCTTATGGTTTTCCTAAGGAGCTTGGACGCGGAGACTCAGTCACCAAGCTGCACTATTATGTGTCTGATACGGTATGTCTGGCTCCTGGTGACATGCTGCTGGTACTGTAGAAATCTGGAGGTTTCTGAAATATTAACATGCACACAAACATTTTTGGGGCATTTTGATAAGTGACATTGAGAAACATACGATAAGGCTATCCATGTTCCTGCTCGAGGTCTAATGTTTTCTTGAAATTATCTTTTAGGTGTTTTTGTTGATGCACGCTCAAGCTGCCGTCCTAACAGCTGATCAACTCTCGGCCATAGAGAACCTGAAACAGAAGCACAAAGCGCAGGATCAGAAGGAATTTGCAACTGATGCTTACAGGACTCATGGGAGGATTAAGGATTGGGTCCCTAGTGTAAATGGAAAAACTGTCTTGAATGAGCTGAACGTTTCTCAGGAGAAGCAGAACTGTGATGGTTTGGAAGTGGAGAAAAGTAATAAAGCTGAGAAAAAGAAGTATAGCCAGCAAGGTCTAGAAGCAGATTGTGAAACAAATGGAGAGGCAGACCAATTTCAAATTAGAGAAGACGCAGATGGTGGTGCTCTATGGGATGTCTTTAGGAGGAAAGATATTCCTGAACTGGAGGAATATCTCAGGAAGCACTTTAGGGAATTTCGACACATATATGGCTCACCGTTGCCGCAGGTAAAGATAAGTGAGCAACTTTCATTTACTTGTCATTTTGAAGTTCCTAAAATAATTTATCTTTATCCATGTGCTGCTTCCCCCTGACTATAAGTGCACATTGTCATTTGTTGTTCCTCTCTCTTGGCTTGAATCTCCATAGGCTGAGTTATATTTTGAGTCTGTTTATGATGATCATCTTTTACTTAAATCAATAAGCAGTTAAAGTTAAGAAGCTCTAACTTGTTGCTCATCGCTAAAGATTCTCTCTACCAATCGCTAACGATATTTTGACCTTTATGTTTCGCTTCTTTATTATGTGGAATTGCCAATTTAAAATTCGGGTTTAACGAGCAATCATTTGTTATTATGGAGAGCTATTGACTGATGGTCGGACATTTTGCTATGTGGTGATGGTCACCATAATTACTATGGAGTAATGGCCTGATATTTTGGTTCAGGTGATTGTCATTGTATTTGTTGTAGACTAATCGTGCGATCGTAAGATATTGGTAATTGTCATTATAATCACTTTGAAATTTAGTGTGAAAACATTTATTTTACATTATAGGTCTTCAATTCTGTCGATAGATGTTAGCTATGTTGTTGGTTCCTTATATTTTATGGTTCAGGAAATGCATCTCTTAGCTAGCGAAAGTTTCAATTGAAATTTGATATTGCATCAAACTCCTATATATTTGACCTAATGTCCTAATTGATTAATCCGAAAAGATTTTTTTCGTAAGTGGCATTATCACCTTGAAGAACTTCACTTCTACATTGAACACATAAGACCCTGACAGAGCTTTAAAGGGGAACTTGGTGGGAGATCTCTAAAGTTACAATTGCTCATTCAACCCCTTCTTTTTTTCTCCAGTACTAGGTCAACTACGCCATATAAATCTGGATGGTGTTTGTCAGAAAGCTTTGTTGGTGGAGTGGAGAACATGTTAAAATCCTTGTCCTCGATGTGTCTTAAGTTTTAAACATTCTCCTGGAAGGTAGTGAGAATAAATTGAGGGTCCTTGCCATACACTGTTTTTTTACTGTGTGTTCTGCTTAGAATGCTTGTCGAAAAATCCTTGTATAGTGATTGAGTCGTGCTATAGTTTTTCCTGTCCTCCCTTTATGAAGAGATAAATGAATTTGTTCTACCATATCTCAGTTTGAATTTAGATACCTGTCTTATTCTTATTGTTCCATTGCAGGTTGTTCATCCCATTCATGATGAGACTTTCTACTTGAGCACAGAGCATAAAAGGAGACTAAAGGAAGAATACGGTCATATTATTCTCTTATTCGTTTGCCATTTCTTTGCACGGCACATTAGCAGTTTTTAGACTGCAGCCTTGCAATTGTTGTGCTCTCATACTTTCCTTTTGCAGGCATTGAACCATGGACTTTTGTTCAAAAATTAGGTGAAGCTGTTTTGATTCCTGCTGGATGCCCTCATCAAATCAGAAACTTAAAGGTATATAATTGGTTCATCTCTCTATCCCGAGTGTGGCTCATTTTTTCAGCCTTTTCTGACAGCAATTTTGTGGTATTAGGGAAGTCTGATAGCACATAGCATGATCACTCTCTTTTCCTGAAAAGTCTGCTTTTAGACCCGTCATAGTCTTTCATATTGCTTTAAAGTATCCTCTATCCAATTACAGCTTCTCGAATGGCACGTATCCTACTGCTTTATGCAGAGTGAGAAAAAGATAGAAATGAAATTGGGCATTTCCAACATGAGTGTCTACAAGAATGGATTTTATTCTGATAGCTTTTGGTGCATAGATGCTAGTGAGGTGTGCAAGAACACTCTGAATATGTAAACATCTGTCCATTATCATGTTGGTCTCTGTTGGTCAGAAGTCCTTTTCATATGTTACAAGGAAGGAGGTAAAAATCAAGCATCTGGTCTGGAATGAAGCCTGAAAATTTATCAATCAATCAAATGTCGAGATAGATAACTATGTCTTGATTTTCTCAAAGTACGCATCTTTCAGTAGTTTCTTCTTATGGATGTATCTTCCTGCACAGATGTGATTTACTCTATAGGATCTTAGCTTAGTGAACTAAGCTCGATGACTACTGGTGTGTTCATCTTTACAGTCCTGCATCAACGTTGCTGTTGATTTTGTTTCACCTGAAAATGTGAATGAGTGCATCCGTTTGACCGAGGAGTTTCGCCAGCTTCCCAAAAATCATGTTGCTAGGGAAGATAAGTTGGAGGTATGTCGATCCTTATTTCTCCTTCCCTTTCTTCTTCTTTTTTTTTTTTTTTGGGATAAGTGGTGCTCTTGACATGCTTCTGCCCCTCTTAAGCATCTGTAACTAGAAAAGTGCAATCTTTTTTGATTCTATGTTCTTTTCCTCAGAAGCATGGTCAAGAGAATATCATAAAATGTGGATTCTAACCATAAGCACCTAAAGAGCACCACCTAGTAGAAAACTTTATGGAAAGGTAAAAGTCTAATGTCTGGAATATAGTTGTCTTGTGCAAATGTCACATGTTCTTGTTTTGTCGATCACCTTTTCCTAGATTTGTTTCTATTCATTTATTTATTTATGATATTTTATTCTGTTTTGGCATGGAAAAGCTCTCTAACCATTTTCCCAGCATCCTCCCTTTTATCTTCTTTTTCTTTTTTTTTTTTGATAAGAGGGAAACCTGCAGCTGCTACACTTGGTGCGCACTGGGTAAACCACCCCCTGTGTAATAGCCTGCAAACCACACAGGGGAGGTAAACCGCACTAGGCAAGCCATGTGCGACAGGTTCAACCCAGAAGGCATTGAGGGGGATTCGATCCCAGGTCATCCGTATGGGTGACCGCCCTCCAAACCAACTGGGCAACCCCGAAGGGTTCCTCCCTTTTATCTTCTTACCATGTAGCATGACACGACTGTTTTGGTGATGTTGTAACCAATGTGTTTAAGCAGTTCCACCCTCTGTTCAGCCTTTCGCATTGGAGTCCTTGGTCTTAGATCCTTTCCCAAACTCCTTATTAATTACACTTATTTTTTGAAAATGAACTCCTTATTAATTACTTTGATATGAAATTAGATGTTTAAGTTTGTATGTCCTCATTACATGTTGCAATCTTTACAGTCTGCCTACATTGATGTTAAAACGATATCCATTTGAGAACTGGGTACATATTTTATTTAGGAAATGGTCAAATAAAGCATGTACTACGAAATGGAGCTACTTTGCCATCCGTTAGACTTTTGGTCTAATATTAGCCCTGCCATTAGGAAAAAATCTTGTTTTGCCCTCGACCCCAAAGGATCTCCAACCTGAGGGTAACTTAAACGATAGTCAAAAGTTAAGGGTAAATTTGGACCTTTTTTCTCGAAGAATTTGGATACATGGAGTCCAATTTTAACGCAGGACCTCTGTTAATGGCGCAAGGGAAAGTACGTGACCATTTGCTAATGGCAATGGTATGAATGGATCAAAAGTGTAATGGAGGACAACATGGAGCAACTTCGGATAGTACAAGGACAAATATGGACCTTTTCTATTTAGTATCATATGGCATGTTCTTTTTCTCACTGCAAACAGTGTGTGCATGTTTAAACATTATGTAAATTTGCCTGTGCGGCTTCAGGTAAAGAAAATAATTGTTCGTGCAGTGAGCCAAGCAGTGGATCATTTGGAGAAAACAACATTGTAAGAATGCTGCTCCTTTTCACGAAGTTATGCCCTTATTTTCTATTTGTTTAAACATGAAACTTATATGTTACATTAAAAAAACTTAATTTAACCTTTTTTTATTTTATGTCTTATACAGTCAGACCTTTCTATAACAGTATTACTATATAACAACCATTCACTATAAAACCCAAATATCTTTTGGAACCAATTTCCAATTTTCCATGTTATGTTATAATATATGTTCTCTATAACAACACTTCGCTATAACAACCAAAAAAATCTGGAACAAACGAGGCTGTTATAAATATTTTACTGTACAGCTTTCCTTCCATCTCTCTATGCCTTTTAAAGCTTTTGTGTTCTGGTCTTATTATGGATATGCTTAAAGCATAATTTCATTCCTAATTTTGTTGCCCATGGAGCTTTTATCATCTGGTGTTGTCATTCTGGACATGCTTAAAGCTTTGCATCCTTGCAATTATCACCTACTCGGATAATGATTAATGCTTCTGTCTTGTGTTGAAACACATAACCATTTAAAGACAGTTTAGATACTAGTGGCTTTGTTTCCGCATAATGCATTTGAGGAAAAAAGAAGTTGGGAACTCTCCTCTATGAATCTCAAAAGATAAATACCCCTATTTTTTGTAGCTCCAAAGTGGGGAACCACCATGGTTAGTGCCGTTCCTTCCGGCTCTCTAGAGCATGCTAAGTACCCTTTGTTTATGTATACTTTACATCTTTCATTTTTTTCCTGTGGATGCAAGAAGGCACTCAGAATCAGGCATTGCTACCGGATTATCCTCATCAATTCTGATCGGCGGAAGTATAAATGTGAGCCAAAGTACCAACATCTTTCATTTCGGAGTGAAACTTCATTATTTAGCGTGTTTTTCATTTCCTCCTTTATAGGATATGCCAACACCAAGTATGCGAAAATATTCCTCCGTTTTGGAAGATCTATCTGGCAAGACTGTCAAAAGAGAAGAATATGTTGCTCCAACTGAGGATGAGAAACCAGGAACTGCTAAAGTTAATCTACATTCTCCACTTCCAGATTTTGTTCATTTGTCTTCAGCAAACAAGGTTCCCAAAAGAGAAGAATATGTTGCTCTAAATGAGGAGGAGAAGCCAAGAACTGCTGAAGTTCATCTACATTCTCCACTTCCAGATTTTGTTCATTTGTCTTCAGCAAACAAGGTTCCCAAAAGAGAGGAATATGTTGCTCTAAATGAGGATGAGAAGCCAAGAACTGCTGAAGTTAATCTACACTCTCCACTTCCAGATTTTGTTCATTTGTCTTCAGCAAACAAGGTTCCGAAAAGAGAAGAATATGCTGCTCCAAGTGAGGATGAGAAACCAAGAACTGCTAGATTTACTCCACATCCTCCACTTCCAGATCTTGTTCATTTGTCTTCAGCAGACAAGGTTTGCACCGTATTCCGATATTGATACAGATACAATTTCTGGTTTGAATTTTCCTTCTTACTTCTGTATAAATTTATCATAGAAATATACTTTTATTGGCAGGCTCAAGAAAGCACATCCTTTCCTAGTCAAAAGTTAAAGCAGTCCAATTCAGAAGATGTGGAATTCCACTCGGTTCAGTCATTCTCGAAGTCTTTTCCGGAGCAGTATTCCGGGACAGAATCAGGTCTCCGGACCAACAGTGCTTCAATCCAAACACTTACAAAATTAATATTTGATTGCTCAATCAGACTGTCTTTAGAGGCGTTGGCTGACCCAGTGAACGAAGAAGAAATGTGCGGTGCAATTGCTGCTTTAAATGAAGATCCCTCATCGTTTAGTGACGAACATGTCAAGCAATTGGTAAAACTTAAGCATGAATTCCCTATCATGGTTAAGAAATGGAGGGACTTGGCACAAGCTGTATCAAGTTACCAGGAATTCTTGACCAACTTTGAAGAGGATAGGAAAAAACTGGATGAGTGGAATAGATTAGAAGCAAAGTTGATGGCGGAGTATGTGAAAAAGGAGGAGCAAGCTAGAGAATTGGAAGCAGCGCTTCAAACTATAAAGACCAGGCAGAAACAAATCATGGACGAAAGACTAGAAGCCACCCAAGAGGCTCAACGCATTGTCTTGTTAGCTCAAGAAAAAGTTAGCAAGATCGATAGCACCAAAAGTAAATTGGCAACAACAAAGATGGAAATGGATAGCTTGAGAAAAAATTGGTCCAATTTCCAGTCTTCATTCCCTTAGTTATTACTTTCAGTTCCTTCTATAGTCACAATTATATTGTAAACTTTCTCTTGACTTATGCCTTCAGATAGGCCTCTTTTGGTTCCTAGGACTAAATATGTTTTGGAAGGTGAAGTTATAGTCCATATGTACATAATATACATGTAGCTGCTGCGGCAGATTTTGACTTTGACTTTGGCTTGCTGTTGGATTACTCTCTTACTTGTACATAAGAGAGTGATTCATTACAAGGATCAACATCAAAATTTCTATCCAGTCAGTAATAGAAAATTGGAAAACACTGCCTACTTTGCTCGCATTCCTAAGCTCGATTTTCCTTGATTTTCTGGATATGATTTACGTACATGGTTGTATAAGGTGAATCCAGATTCCTTAGTAGACAGAGGCAGAGCTAGGATTTGAAATTTATGAGTTCTGAATTCATCACCGAACTCATATCTCGTCTTAGTTACTGGATTCACAATTAAATATTTATACATTTTATGAATTTTCTAATACAAATACAGGGTTTAAGCAAAAGTTATATGATAGAAACTAAGGATCCACCAAACTATAGAGAGAACCAGGTTCTCTATTAGTTCCCACAGAACACACACACAACAATTAATAAATAACACAATAGAGTTTTACGTGAAAGACTCTCAGCTCACGGGATTAAAAACCACGACCTACACTCGTAGGATTTCAACTTCACTACTGAGCAAACTTCAGATTACAAACTATTATAATATAGGAATTAACCTCTTAATCCCTCACTAACTTGTAATAACTCTATTACAAGCCCCTTTGTAATAACTCTATTACAAAGCTTACAACTCAACTAACTCTCTAGCCAAGACACAAACACAAGATTTATGGTTTTACAAAAGGTTTCCTATACAATGCTTCTAACTAAGCTAAGTAGGAATTACAAGTAAATCACTTTAACAAAGGTACAAGACAACTAAGGACATATAATGACTCAATGCGGGAAACAAGCCATTCGTTATGTTGTTCTTTGTTCTTGACGCCTTGAGTGTCACTTGCAGGTTGGCAACATACTTGAGAGGAAGCTTGATGAATTCTAGAATGTGCAAGTGTGATGTTTTTCCTTTGCTTCATGTTAATATTGCATAAGTGACATCACTCGAATGATGTAAGCATGTCTGGTACAAGGGCATTCCCCATAAAGTGACTGGTGTACTGTATGCACTGTTGCGTGTGTGTTGAGGCACAGTTGCAGCCACTTTACAGTTGTGGGGAGTTAACTGGTACAGTCAGCAAGGGAACTGATGTCCATCTGTTCCCTCTGTTGTTTCTTTGACTATGTGTGCTGGAACATGTCCCAGACTTGAGACTTGTTGATCTTGAGTACTTTGAGGATGTGGAGTATGTTCCCTATCTGGTTCTTAACATTAAGTTAGTTAGATCATCAAAACATAACATGACTCATAACTTATCAATTTTTCCCTTTTTGATGATGACAAACTTATAATTTGAAATTCCCCGTGAGAACCAGAGTACCATAAATAGTACCCAAAAACAAAATTTGTATTCCCCCTGAACCTGTTTCCCCCTCTGTTCCCCCTCAATTACTTTTTCCCCTTTTGGCATCATAAAAAGAGTAGTCACAAGTAATAAGCAAAAAGAAGTCTGGCAAGCTTAACTCATGCCATATGTGTGCACACAAGCATGACTAAAAACAGAGCAGAAGAGCAAAGCATGCATAGCAAAAGGACGGGATATTCATTAACTTTGGAAATAAACAAGGAACAGTGCCAGTTGTTACATAATCATCCACAAAATAAAACAAAAAAAAGAAGTACCGACCAATAAACATATCCAAGCAAGGGAGACCAAAACAGAGGATAAACAATTTGATCTTGACACTTGGAAGGGAACGATTTTAAGGAGCACTGGAAGGGGGAGGCAGAGATTGAGAGGCAAGAGTTCTAAGAAGGATATCCATTCGAGCATTTGCAGACCCTTGCTCAGTGAGTAACCTCTCCTTTAGGTCCTCAACCTGTTTCCTGAGATTAGCATTCTCCTTGGTCAGACGGGCAACCTCTGCGCCTTGTGTACTGCTAGAACCAGGTGCCTCCTGGGCCTGACTAAGCTGTCCCTCAAGAATAACATTTCGTGCCTTCAACTTCCTTATATCTTCATTGGCAATGTTTTGAGCTTCAATCAGTTGAGAGATAGTGGAATTTCTGCCACCCCCTTCTTATCGATGCACTCACACTCTTCTAAGGTGGTCTTGGAGAAGGTATGCTTGCGAGTACCGCTATAGCCTTTCCTAGAGGGACTTTGAAGAACTCAAATACTTTGGTGAATAAAAACCCGTAGGGCTGCCCATGATTACCATCCTTGAAATCTGTCACTTTCTTCATGTGCTCAATCATGAAACCCGGCAGATTGATAGTGGAGTATGCATCCAGTGCTTCCATGAGGAACATGTCTGCTTGGGACGTAATGGAATGACTTTCTGCATGAGGGAGCAAAACCTTGTTCACCATCTCGAATAACAGCTGGTACACTGGAAGGAGGAACTTCTTGTGTACCCATTCCCCCTGTTGTACTGCATCATCCTTCAAAATGACATTTCTGAAGTTTAAAGAACAAGTCCCCTCAATGGAGGATATTCCGTTAGTAGGCACTCCCAAGATGGTTCCCAGCACAGCCTCATCCATCACAAAGTCAACACCATTCACCGTCATGCAGATGTTGTCATCCTTGATTGTGAAAAAGTCGGCATATAAACTGTGCACTTCTACCTCATACACCTTAGGACTCTCATTTGTGAACATATGTGTCCATTGTTGAAAGTCACAGATATCAACCAGTTGGCGTATTCCTGTCATGTCAAGAATATCAGGGGCAAATGTTTTGCCCCACAACACCTTCTGATTTCTCAGATTTTCCCTTCCTCTATTCTTGGCCACACCCACCTTGGCCTTCTTTGTGAAACCAGGTTCCTCATTGTTACCAGCCTTCCGTTTCACTGATTTTCTCACACTCTTCTCATTAGCTACAGATTTCTCAGACACCTTCTCAGACACAGATTTTTCAGACACTTTCTCAACAGACTCCTCAGCCACTTTCTCGCCAGACTTGCCCACTTCAACATTGCTAACCTCCATCACTCTCACAGATGACTCTTTCCAAGACTTTGGAATAGTAGGTTTCTTGGAGGACTTACAAACTAAGGAACTGGGTTCCTCTTCCACCTCGTCATCAACGTCAATAATAAGTGCTTTAGGCACTACCTCTTCATGTACTAACTTTCCACCCTTCACCAACTTTCTCCTATTTTTTTCTTTCTTACTTTTCTTCAGAGCTGACTTAAGAGCTTCCTTCATTTGCAGCCTAGTAGTAGGTCTTTTAGGAGTGGGCATTTTGGGAGTTTTTCGTCTACTCCTAGCACTAATAAAGCTTGCAAAAACTATATTGTCATAGTCTTCTTCACTACCCTCATTCTCTTCCTCAGACAGAGATCTCATCTTAGGAGCGACAATGGTTAATGGCTCAGCATAGAAATGAGGAGAGGGAGCGGGATAAGTACTGACCTGGGGTTCTTTTGAAGAACAAGGGGTTTCATCCCAAGTAGGAGCAGAGGACTCCTCTTGGGAAGAGGGATCAGGTCCCTCATGTGGTTCCCCAATAGTAATTTCGGGTGCCAGATTTTCGACAGGCACCAGTTCCCTACCCTCTCCCTGTAGACTATCACCTTCCCCCTGAGACCCATTGGTTTCAGATACACCTTCATAACCACCAACCAAACATCCCTCAGTAGCTATTGACAACATGTTCTCTATGGCCTCTTATTTTTTTAACCCCAAAGTAAACTCAAAAGGTCAGAAGGCACATGAGGAATATTACCTATAGGATCTGTAACATTCAAATCAAGACCTGGGGTAGCCATTTTTGATTCATCACCAGTACGAACCACACCTCGTTGTGTCTCAGAACTCTCTTCCAAACGCAGACTGAAAACTTCCTGATTTTCTTCTCCCTCTATTATTTCTCCCTCAGCCATTTTTTCCAGCGAGGCAGAGGGAGAGGTCCTAGCTACAAACCTCTTGGGATTCGAAGTTTTACGACTCTAATGAGAACCGGAACTTGATTGGGTTAGAGAAGAGGCGAGTGGTTGGGAATCTTGCTTATGGTTTGGACTGGGTGGCGTAGGGGACTTAGACTCTGTCACTGGTACTTCAAGAGATGAAGATACAGCGGGGACGATACTGGGGACATTTGAGGCTTCGAGATTCTCGGACATTATGGAGTTTAATGAGAGTTTATGAAAGAATAGAGTGTTTTGTTGTTGAGAGAAAAGGGAAATTTTGGCTTTTGATGTGAACAGTTGTGAGAGTGACAGAGTTTGGGTTTATTAAAAGGGGGTGAGGGACCGGTTGGGAACAAGTATTGATTTTCTGGGTAGATGGGTCGTTTTGTAATGGGTAGGACGCTTGGGTTCTAAAAAGGGAAAAAGGAGAAACTGATAATTTAATGACGTGGCACCTTTGTTAGCCGTTTAAAAAGATATGCATGAGAGTACAAAGGAACTACTAACCTGTGTCAAAGGAAGCAGGTTCCCTGACAGATTTTGTAAATGTGAGCCTCATCCTTTTACCAAAGTACAGTACATTAGCTCCTTGTTTGCTCTGTAATTGCCATGCGTGTCTACCTGTAACGGTATAGAAATGAGTTAGACCTTGCCAGAAAACACTTTTTAGTTGTTTTACCTGTACGTTTCTTTCATAGCCAATCAGCGAGGGACCAGGTTCTCAGCTTGATTTTATCAACCCAAGCACCAAGAGATTCTTTTCAAAGTGTTCTCTGCTCAGTGCTTTGGTGAATATGTCTGCAATTTGATCTTCTGTGCTTCAAAACTTCATGCAGATAAGCCCTTTTTCAACATTGTCTCTGAGAAAATGATGGCGCACATCAATGTGATTTGTTTTCTTATACTGAACTGGGTTATTTTCCATGTTGAGAGCACCGGTGTTATCACACAGTAGTGGCACACAATCAGAAAATACGCCAAAATCCTCTAACTGTTGCTTGATCTACAACAATTGAGCACAGCAAGAGGCAGCTGCTACATACTCAGCTTCTGCAGTTGAAAGAGCCACTGTGTTTTGTTTTCTTGCACCCCATGAAATGAGACACGATCCCAGAAAGTGTGCCATGCCAGAAGTGCTTTTCCTGTCCACCAGATAACCAACATAATCAACGTCAGCATACCCAATCAAGTTGAAATTATCTCCTGAGGGGAAGTAAAGAACCAGGTCCTGCGTTCCCTTTAGATATTTCAGGATTCTCTTGGCAGCCTTCGGATAAGATTCCTTTGGATTTGATTGAAACATGGCACATAGTCCCACACAGAAAATGATATCTAGTCTGCTTGCTGTGAGATGGTCTCGTTCACAGGGAAATCGGGTTCATCCATGTCCAGACGAGTGGTAGTGGCAATAGGAGTATAAATGACTTTTGAGCTTTCCATTTCAAATCTCTTCAGAAGCTCTTTGATGTACTTCTGCTGACTTATCATTGTGCCCTTAGGAGTTTGCTTGACTTGCAGACCCAAGAAGGAATTCAATTCCCCTATCATGCTCATTTCAAATTCACTTCCCATGAGCTTTGTAAACTCCTCACACAGAGAGTCATTTGTTTCACTAAAGATGATGTCGTCAACATAAACTTGCCAATGAGCAGGTTCCTTCCCCGTTTCTTCAGAAATAAGGTATTTTTCCTCTTGTAAAGCCATTTTCTAGGAGAAATTTGGACAACCTTTCATACCATGCACAAGGAGCCTGCTTCAACCATATAAGGCCTTGTTGAGTATGAAAACATGCTCAGGATGCTCATGACATTCGAAGCCAGGTGGTTGCTTGACGAAGACTTCTTCTTTTAAAAAGCCATTCAGAAATGCACTTTTGACATCCATTTGGAACAATTTGAATTCCATATGAGATGCAAAGGCAATGAGGATTCTGATGGCCTCCATTCGAGCAACTGGAGCAAAAGTTTCATCATAGTCAATCCCTTCTTCTTGATTATATCCTTGAACTACCAGCTTTGCCTTGTTCCTTGTTATGTTCCCAAACTCATCAAGTTTGTTTCTAAATACCCACCTGGTTCCTATAACAGTTTTGTCAACAGGTCGAGGAACCAGGTGCCATACGATGTTCCTCTCAAATTAATGGAGTTCATCTTGCATAGCAGTAATCCAGTCAGCATATTTCAATGCTTCCTTGATATTTCTGGGCTCAACTTGAGAGAGAAAGGCTGAGAAGGCAAGTGAGTTTCTTGACTTTGATCTAGTTTGAATCCCTGAGTCGAGAGGAGTGATCACATTTTGAAGAGGGTGTGAACTTTTGTGCTTCTAGTTAGACACATGAATCTCATTGTGAGAGGGTCCAGGTACTTCTGAATGTGACCCATGGTTGATGTGAGTCCTGCTTCTCAGCTCAACATCTGGGTTCCTTGCACAACATCAACAACTCTGTTCTCAGCTTCAGTTGTTGTGATCGAGGAACCAAGTTCCTCTACATCAGATGGAGATACAGCTGCATCATCATTATTTGATTCCTTGACGTAGCTCATCATGTCAGCCTTTCCATTTGCCATATCAATGACTTCACCAGGAACTTTTGACTGCTCTCCGTCTTGATCAATCTTATCAGTTGAATCTTTCCCACGTAGGTGGTATGATTCATCAAAGATCACATGTATGCTTTCCTCAACACATTGAGTTCTTTTATTGTAGACTTTGTATGCCTTGCTTTGTGATGATTAGCCCCGAAAGATTCCTTCATCACTTTTGGCATCAAATTTTCCAAGTGCTTCCTTACCATTATTGAGGACAAAACATTTACAGCCAAATATCCTCAAATATGTTAGCTTGGGTTTCCTCCTGTTTAGCAGTTCATACAGGATCTTGTTCAGGAGAGACCAGATCATGCACCTATTCACCAAATAGTATGCAGTGTTAACTGCTTCTGCCCAGAAGTTTTAAGCAATGCCACTGTCAATCAGCATTGTCCTCGCCATGTCTTCAAGATTCCTATTTTTTCTCTCCACAATACCATTTTTTTGAGTTGTTCTTGGAGCTGAGAAATTATGACTTATGCCATTTTCAGCACAAAATTCGTCGAATTTTGCATTATTGAACTCTGTGCCATGATTAGATCTTATACACGCAACATTGTGGCTCAGTTTCACTTCGATCTTCTTCACGAAGGCAAAAAATACTGGAAAAGTTTCATCCTTGGTTCTGAGGAACAAGGTCCAGCCGAATCTAGAGGAGTCATCCACTATAACAAAAATGTACTTCTATCCTCCTCTACTTAACACCTTCATAGGTCCACACAGATCCATATGGATGAGATCAAGTGGCCTTGAGGTGCTAACTTCCTTTTTGGGCTTGAAAGAAGACCTGACTTGCTTTCCTTTTACACATGCATCACATACCTTGTGATCTTTGAAACTTGACATCGGCAGGCCACGAACCAGGTCCTTCCTGACCAGTTTTTTCAGCAACGTAAAGCTTGCATGACCCAATCTTCTGTTCCATAGTTCAGCATCATCATCAACAACACTCAGACAAGTGAGATCCTCATTTTGCAGGGACTCAAAATCAGCAATATAAATGTTCTTGTATCTTTTTGCCATCAGGACCACTTTACCAATCATAAGATTTGTGACTGTGCACACTTTTGACACAAATTCCACTTTGTTTCCTTTGTCGCAGATTTGGGAAACACTCAGTAGGCTATATTTCAAGTCGTTCACATAGTACATATTTTCAATTGAGTGAGTGAGTGACTTCCCGATTCTTCCTACTCCCAGAATGTATCCCTTTTTTCCATTTCCAAAGGACACACTCCCTTCTTGTAGGGCTTTGAGTGAAAGAAAATCATCGATGCTTCCAGTCATGTGTTTAGAACAGCCACTATCCATGTACGATTTTTGGCTGCTTCCTTTCACTGCTCCTTGCACAAGAGAATCAAGGATTAGAATTAGGAACCCAAACAAGTTTGGGTCCCTTCTAGTGAGGAAATGGGCGAATTAAACTTCTTTTTGTCCAGAAGGCAGTATACGTTTTTTTAACGGAGGGACCAGGTTCCTTAGCAGTAGTTACCTTTTCAACAAACACCTTATTTTTCTGTTGGGACTAAATTCTAGCCTTACAATTTTCTTTAAAGTGACTAGTGTTGCCACGGTGAGTGCAAAGCCAGTTATCAGGGACAGTAACATACTTGCTAACGACGCCGAAACCTACCAAACCACGTCTGAATGACCTCAAATTTTGCACACAAGTCAGAAATGACACAGCGAAGCTATTCCAAATTTTCAGAATCGGATTATGACCCCGATATCAAAAAGTCAAACCCCCGGTCAAACTTTCCAAAAATTCATCTTTTGCCATTTCAAGCCTAATTCCACTACAGACCTCTAAAAAAATTTCCGGACACGCTCCTAAGTCTATAACTACCATACGGAGTTATTGACATCATCAAAATTCCATTCTGGAGTCGTTTGCTCAAAAGTCAACTCTTCGGTTAACTCTTTCCATTTAAGCTTCTAAATAAGGATTGTTCTTTTAATTTAATCCTGAATCTTCAGTAATTCAAACTCGACCACACCTGCGGGTCATAATACATATTGCGAAGCTGCTCGAGACCTTAAGTCACTGAACGGGGCGTTAATTCTTAAAACGACAAATCGAGTCGTTACATTCTCCACCTCTTAAACAAACGTTCGTCCTCGAACGTGCTAAGAATTATTCTGAGGTTACCAAATTGATGATTTTACTTTTACACATATACTCACGGTTGATCCCACGTTACCGTATTTGAGATAAGCCTGACAACACCATCTCATTTGAGATTATTTCTTTTATCCATATTTATAAACTTTAAGACCAATTTCTTACACTCCAAACATTTTCAAAAGGCCTAATTTTCACAACAACGCACGGTTTTAGTCTCAGCTGGCTATAGACACTCGTGCCTACGCACACATCAACTTTCTTGATAGTGTTGAAATACTTCAAAATTTTTCTGGGGTGTTACATTATCCCCCGCTTAGGATTATTCGCCCTTAAACACATAACATAATTTATCTCTTCTTTTGCACGTCTCAATCCCCCAAATTTTACTAACTACCAAATTTTTCAGAAATTTCGGCAGAGTCTCTCTTATAATTGGGCCTATCCACCTGCCAGAGTAACACCAAAACAACTCCTAACAACACATCAACAAAACACCACAAGGTATATATCAATAACATTAATCTCTGCATTACAAGCACTGCATTATCATAATGATATCAGGACATGAAGCACTTCATATGTAAGCCCATCACCACATCTCTGGTCTTAAAAGCTGTTCATAATTAATTCCAGTATCATCAATTAATTTCATATTAACCAACACCTCGTTTCAAATTTTTACAACACTGACAACAAACTGTGAAGCATGGGGACCTCATAACTATTTATCTGACTTAACGAGTCACATTTAACGCCACCTGGGCACTCACTTCGTAGGCTAAAGCTCAATAATTACAACACAATTATGGCACATAAACATATAAAAGAATTATCACATAAGCCTATCAGACATAACTCCCTATTAGTACTATAGTACAAATTAAACTTCACAAAGGGAGAATTTAAACTCATAAATATTTCACCGCAAGGACCTCGTCCTTATATAACTTCCAATATGGCTTGTAACCCGGTTTAAATATTTCACATCATATAAAAATGCGAGAATATCGTCCTCAACTCCGAATCACAAGTATTTTGCACATTGTGCCAATTGAAATTTTCAATTTCCTTTCTTTCTTATTTTCAATAAATTTCGTAAACAGTTTTCACACGCATAATGAACCCTCATACCGGTAGGGCATATAATTCATAAAATTGGAATCAATTATTCCGAAACACATTAAACCCACTGTAATGAATAATAAAAATTACTTTTGGACTTATAGACCTCAATGGTGCACAAAAATAAAAATGATAGACACGGGCTCACTTCTTCAAATCTCCCAACAGGGATAAACACATAAGTGGGTCATAAAATTACGAAACTCACCCATAAGCGGAGCATAATAGGAGGACTTACCTCAATATTCAGAACCGAATCAAATTAAGGAAAAATATCCTTTTATAACAAATCGGGATCGTACCTATAACGACACTATCTGGTGTGGTGGCCTCAGCCACACTATAGCAATCATATCAACGGGCCGGACCTCCATCTCTTAGGCGCCCTCTACCCGCCTGTCCTCCACCCCTAACTGGCTGTGCACGTGGGGTAGTAGCTGCACTAGGGTCCATAGTCTGAGTGTTCTGATAAGATCCACCCCTCCCAAGTCTGGAACAATCTCTCATAATGTGCCTAGTATCACCACACTCATAACAGCCCCTCTGAGGTAGCGGCTGCTCGTACTGGGTAACTACTGTAATAATCTCGTATCGGTGGTGCACTATAAGAAATTACTGGAGCACCCCGAGTAATCTAATGTGCGGACTGATCTGGCCGACTGCTCGAGCCTCCGCTATAATGGGTCCTAGCTGAAGAGTAAAATCCACTGAACCCTCCAGAGCTTCGAGACCTTTTGGACTCCTTAGACTCCCTTTCCTCGCCTAGAACACCCTCAATCTTCCTTGCAATCTCCACTACTTGTTGAAAAGGAGTATCAGTTTGCAACTCTCGAGCCATGCATATTTTAATATCATAACCGAGCCCCTCAATGAATCTGCGGACCCACTCTTTGACTATATGAACCAAGATAGGCGCATGACAAGCTAACTCACTGAACCTGATAACATATTCTGACACTGTCATAGTGCCCTGACGTAACCATTCAAACTCTGTGCGCCACACATCTCAGAGAGTCTGGGGAACAAACTCTTTCAAGAACATTTCCGAAAATTGAGCCCAAGTTAGTGGTGTTGCATCAGCTGGTCTACCTTCTTCATAGATTTTTCACCACTAATACGCTGCGCATGACAGTTGAAATGTAGTAAAGGCAACTCCGCTCACTTCCACAATACCCATGGTGCGGAGAATATGCTGACAACTTTCTAGAAATCCTTGGGCATCCTCTGTAGCTGTGCCACTGAAAGTAGGTAAACTATACCTCTTAAACCTTTCAAGTCTCTTTTCTTCTTCTTCTGATGCCTCTGACCAATTTGAATTGATCTTTCATTTAAAAAGATGCTAATCAACATGTAACCCTACATGATTGTATACGGTCAAAATCGTGCTTGCCCGATTTTGTATGGTTAATCGAGACCGGGGTGGCAAATCGAGGTTCAATCCCAAGTTATATTGGATCGTTACATTAATAAATATTTCCTAGCTCGTGATTCAGGGATCGATCGAGATCGAGACCAGCTAAGGTCGAGACCGAGAAGGATAGGGATCTAGCGAGATCGAGGGAAGCCTGCTAGGTCGAATAACAGAAAGCTGAGAAATCCGTGACCGGGCAAGGATTGTGGCGGAGATCTCGGCATATATCGAGTCAAGACCGGTTGATTCGCCAATCAAAAGATTTTCTTCTGTATTTAGAATCGTACCATATAAAAAACTCATCTACTATATAAAGGGGGTTCCAATCATTTTGTAAAGGGACACTCATAACAAAGCAATATATTACGTTTTTTCTCTCAGCTCTTTTATTCAGTTGTTCAGTTCTTACTTTTCAATAATATACTCATTTGGTTCGAGGGCGACCTAGCTCGAGGGCCCAAGTTGCACGTTACATTGGTTTGTTTCATTTTACAGTTAATTTCTAACTCCAATTCTTATATTTCTCAGTTTGTGCCAAGTGAAATCAAATATCCTTAAAACCACTTACAAATTTAATTGTTATCCGATTTTAAGGGTAAACAGTTTGGCGCCCACAATGGGGCCAAGGATAATAGTGATTGCCTGGTGCTAATTTTCATAACACACAGTGCTTTACACTTGTTCTTGTAAGCATTTTTTATTCCAGGATCAGCATGTCGAACTCTCAAGCAATATCCACACACATCGACAATGGTCTTGGTTTTCAAGGCGAAAATGACAACGTAGCCACCCCAGGAAATGAAGTGCTTCCAGTTGATCTCAAGGGAGTACCAGTTGCAGACCCCATCGACGTCAGTTCCCATGTTGCCCTGAATGCAAATCTGGGCGTCGACCCCGAATATAGCATTCGCAGAGACGTTCGATCAGCCGGTCAGAACGCATAGGGCGGCGAAGAAGGCAGAATCAACCTTCGAATAATATTCGAAATACTGCAGGCTCAACAAGTTGCAATAACACAACTTCAAAATCAAAACCACGCACCAAGTAGGGTCGAACCCGAGCTATCATAGAAAGTTATTCACAAGGCCGAACCAATGTCGGGGAGGTCAAATATGAATGAGTCGGGGACCGACCCCGCTATCTTGAAAATGCTCGAGGAGCTGACAAAGCGAATTGAATCGAGGGAGAAGAAGATTGAAGGGAATGACAAAAAAGTGGAAACATATAACTCCCGAGTTGATCAAATTCTGGGGGCACCACTAATTTTGAAGTGTTTGGATTTAAAGAACTTTGTACGAAAGCCCTCCTCCCCCTCCCCCCCCCCCGATCGCGGCTCCTAAGCCCATTACGAAGAAATTTCGCATGCCAAAAATTTCCAAGTATAATAGAACTAGCGACCCCAACGAGCATGTCACTTCTTACACATGTGCAATAAAGGGGAACGATCTAGAGGACGATGAGATTGAGTCCGTACTGCTGAAAAAATTCGGAGAAACTTTATCAAAGGTGGCGATGATATTGTACCATGATTTGCCACCTAACTCTATTGATTCTTTTTCCATGCTCGATGATTCCTTCGTCAAAGCACACGCCAGAGCGATAAAGGTCGAGACTAGAAAATCGGACCTCTTCAAAGTAAAACAAAAAGACAACGAGATGCTTAGAGAGTTCGTATCTCGGTACCAAATGGAGCACATGGATCTGCCCCCAGTCGCCGACGATTGGGCCATTCAGGCTTTCACTCAAGGCCTAAACATACGAAGTTCGGTAGCCTCACAACAGTTGAAGCAAAACTTGATCGAATATCCAGCTGTAACCTGGGCCGACGTATATAATTGGTACCAGTCAAATATTAGGGTTGAGGATGACCAGTTGGGGACTCCTTCCGTATCCGTTTATCCAAACAGGACCATCGACAAAGTTAAAAGGGATATTGACCGGGAACCACGGTCAAACAGAGATCGATATCAGCCATACGTTGGAGATCGGAGAAACAACGGGCCTGGGTGTAACCCCGGTCGAATTAGTAGAAGAAATGATCAAGGACATAGCTCTCGAGGGCTCATGAGTAAAAGAAGTTTCAACATAAATGTCGAACCTAAAGAAGCACCACGACTATCGGAATACAACTTCAACATTGATGCATCAGCTATTATATCGGCCATTGGGCGCATCAAAGACACTAGGTGGCCTCGACCTCTACAGACTGATCCGGATCAGAGAAATCCTAATCAAATGTGCAAATATCATGGCACCCATGGTCATAAAACAGAAGATTGCACACAGCTGAGGGAGGAGGTAGCCCGTTTGTTCAACAAAGGGCATCTTCGAGAATTCTTAAGAGATCGGGCTAAAAACCATTTAAAGAACAGAGATTCAAATAGACAGAATGAGCAAGAAGAGCCGCAGCATGTGGTCCACATGATTGTTGGAGGGGTCGATACTCCTCAGGGGCCGGTATTCAAACGCACCAAGGTGTCGATCACGAGGGAAAAGCGGACTGGAGACTACGTACCGGAAGGAACCCTGTCTTTCAATGATGAGGATGCAGAGGGGATATTACAACCCCACAATGATGCACTGGTAATATCTGTCCTTATGAATAAAATTCAAGTTAAACGTGTTTTGATTGATCCAGGTAGCACGACCAACATTATTTGATCGAGGGTCCTAGAACAGCTCGGCCTACAAGATCAAATTGTGCCCGCAGCCCGAGTACTTAACGGCTTCAACATGGCAAGCGAAACCACCAAAGGTGAAATTACTTTGCCAGTAAACGTGGCCGGGACCATCCAAGAAACAAACTTCCATGTGATCGAGGGTGACATGAGGTACAACGCCCTGCTTGGAAGGCCGTGGATCCATAACATAACAAGGAGTCAAAGCAGTGTACGGAGAACAACCCGCCACCAAGGAGATGTTTGCAGTCGATCAAGTGATACCGGTATCGGCGCTCTCATCAATGAAGGGATCAGATTCGAAGGGAAAGCAGGAGCCCAAATAGCAACCACAGACACCGGCCTCGACCCAATTACTGAAGCAAGGGATCGACAAGGATGACGACTACCGGATCCATCGATCCTTCATAATTCTCGATGACTCCGACCCCACCAAATCGACGGTCGAAGAGCTGGAATAAGTCACACTGGCCAAGCATCAGCCCGAACGAAAGGTATACCTGGGCACAGGGCTAACCCCAGAGCTCAGGAAAAAACTTATTCATTTCCTTAAAGCTAACATGGATTGCTTTGCTTGGTCCCACATCGATATGACAGGGATCCCACCAGAAATTACCACTCACAAACTGAGCCTGGACCCTAAATTCCGCCCGGTGAAGCAAAAAAGAAGGCTCCAGTCCGAGGTCAAACATGCCTTTATCAAGGACGAGGTAACCAAACTTCTCAAAATAGGATCCATTCGGGAAGTAAAGTATCCCAAATGGTTAGCAAACGTAGTGGTAGTCCCTAATAAGGGAAACAAACTTAGAATGTGTGTAGATTATAAAGACCTGAATAAAGCATGCCCCAAGGATTCTTTTCCTTTGCCTAATATTGATCGTATGATCGATGCCACGGCCGGCCACGACAGTTTTATCGATGCCTACTCCGGGTACAAGCAGATACAAATGAACCCGAAGGATCAGGAGAAGACCTCATTTATCACTAAGTACGGTACCTATTGTTATAATGAAATGCCATTTGGTCTAAAAAATGCTGGTGTAACTTATCAACTCCTAGTAAACCGAATGTTCAAAGAACAAATAGGAAAATCAATGGAAGTTTATATTGATGACATGTTAGTTAAGTCCCTGCGAGCAGAGGACTATTTAATGCATTTGCAAGAGACTTTTGATATACTGAGGAAGTACAATATGAAGCTCAACCCCAAAAAGTGTGCATTCGGGGTTAGCTCGAGCAAGTTTCTTGATTTTATGGTGTCCAATCAGGGAATCGAGATCAACCCCGATAAAATCAAAGCTATCGAGGATATCACGGTAGTGGATAATGTAAAGGTCATGCAAAGGTTGACGGGGCGGATAGCCGCCCTAGGACGATTCATTTCGAGATCCTCAGATAGGAGCCACCGATTCTTCTCGCTGCTTAAGAAGAAGATCAATTTTGCATGGACTCCGGAATGACAGCAGACCTTGGAGGAACTAAAGCGGTATTTATCGAGCCCGCCACTACTTCACACCCCGAAAGTGGACGAACAACTTTACTTGTACTTGGCAGTCTCGGAGATAGCGGTAAGCAGAGTCCTGATCCGAGAAGAACAAGGTACGCAATTCCCTGTCTATTATGTTAGTTGGACCTTAGGTGAGGCCGAAACTAGATATCCATACTTAGGAAAATTAGCGCTTGCTTTAATAAGCGCCTCTAGGAAACTAAAACCATATTTCCAATGTCATCCAATATGTGTTGTAACAACTTATCCTCTTCGAAATATTTTGCACAAACCCGAGCTTTCGGGTCGATTGGCAAAATGGGTCGTAGAAATCAGTGGTTATGATATTGAGTATCGACCCCGAACCGCCATCAAGTCTCAAATCTTGGCGTACTTCCTGGCTGACTTTACGCCGGCCCTCGTACCTGATATTGAAAAAGAACTACTGATTAAATCGGGTACATATTCGGGAGTCTGGACCCTCTTTACGGGTGGTGCTTTGAACGCGAAGGGGTCCGGATTAGGCATCGTACTAAAATCACCCACAGTTAATGTAGTTAGACAGTCCATCAGAACTACAAAATTGACTAACAAGGAGGCCGAGTATGAGGCCAAGATTGTAGGTCTCGAACTAGCTAGAAGCTTGGGGGCGGAGGTCATAGAGGCTAAGTGTGATTCCCTCCTCGTGGTAAACCAAGTGAACGGGACTTTTGAAGTCCTAGAAGACCGAATGCAAATGTACTTGGATAAACTACATGTGACTCTACATCAGTTTAGGGAATGGACCTTGCAACATGTACCTCGAGAACAGAACAGCGAGGCCGACACTCTTGCAGACTTAGGTTCATCGGTTGAAGACGCCGAACTCAACTCGGGGACTGTCGTACAACTCATGAAATCGATAATCGAAGAAGGTTACGCCGAGATAAACTCCACAATTTTAACCTGGGATTAGAGAAACAAGTACATAGAATACTTATAGAATGGGAAGCTTCCATTAGATCCAAAGGAGTCGAGAGCTCTGCGCACAAAGGCAGCACGGTTTACTTTGTCCGAAGACGGAATGCTGTTTAGAAAGACGTTTGATGGACCGTTGGCTATAGGTTTGGGACCGGGAGATACCGACTACATCTTATGGGAAGTTCACAAGGGCACTTGTGAAAATCATTCTGGTGCCGAATCACTGGTCCATAAAGTAATCAGAGCAGGGTACTATTGGACCGATATGGGGAAGGATGCAAGGGAGTTCGTTCGAAAATGCGACAAATGCCAAAGGCATGCGCCCATGATTCATCAGCCCGGGGAACTACTCCACTAGGTCCTGTCCCCATGGCCCTTCATGAAATGGGGAATGGACATCGTTGTCCCTCTCCCGTCACCCCCAGTTAAAGTTTAATTTATTTTGTTTATGACTGATTATTTCTCTAAATGGGTTGAAGCACAGGCTTTCGAGAAAGTCAGAGAAAAGGAAGTCATAGACTTTATTTGGGACCACATCATATGTCGATTCGGGATTCCCTTCGAAATTGTATGTGATAATGGAAAACAATTCATCGGCAGCAAAGTAACTAAATTTCTCGAGGATCACAAGATCAAAAGGATCCTATCAACACCTTATCATCCCAGCGGGAACGGACAAGCCGAATCAACCAACAAAACTATCATCCAAAATCTTAAGAAGATATTGACCGACGCCAAAGGAAAATGGAGAGAAATACTACACGAGGTACTATGGGCATACCGCACAACATCGAAATCCAGCACCATAGCAACACTGTTCTCATTAGTTTATGGCGCCGAAGCTCTGATCCCGGTCGAGGTCGGAGAACCTAGCATTAGGTTTTGATATGCAATAGAGGAGTCGAATAACGAGACCATGAATACGAGCCTAGAATTGTCGGACGAAAGACGCGAAGCCGCTCTCGTCCGATTGGCCGCTCAAAAATAGCGGATCGAAAGGTACTACAATCGAAGAGCCAATCTTCGACATTTTAACATTGGGGACTTGGTGCTAAGTAAAGTTACCCTCAACACCCGAAATCCGAATGAAGGGAAACTGGGTCCGAACTGGGAAGGACTGTACCAGGTTCTTGAAATTATCGGAAAAGGATCCTACAAGCTCGGCACGATGAATGGCGAACAACTTCCGAGCAATTGAAATGTATCGCACCTAAAATGATACTACTGCTAAGGTACGACCCCTTCCATTTTTATTTATATTTTAAACTAACCCTTGCAGGTGTTACCAAAAATAATGATGGATTCTTCGACACGAAGCCTTTAGGTCTGAAAGCATGCATTGCACTTTTTTTCCTTAGACCGGTTTTGTCCCAAATGGGTTTTCCGGCGAGGGTTTTAATGACTCAACCATTGATCGTGCTAACTTAGAACAATTCAACGAGTATCCGAGGTTATTTTACAATCAACCTCGAATACTTGGAGGTATTGCCCTCGAATGTCAACTTTGATGCAAAGAAATTACTTCATGGAAGCAGGGTTTCGATAGAAAAAATTCGTAAGGGCCAAATGGTCAAACGAACCGTGCCCGCGTAGTTTGCTCGAGCCTTGGCACAGAACATGTACGCATGTATAATCATTTATAAAGAGAAGTATTTTCCTTTGCCGATAATTCATGCCTTAGAAATATTTTTCTACTTTACAATTTCATACTCTCGATCTATTATGTAAACAGGCTTAAGGGCCGACCATAACCAAAGTTCGAATAATTACCCCATGCTCAGATAAACAGGCTTAAGGGCCGTCCGAAAAATAAACGAGACCAAATCATTAAAACTCCAAGATCATAAGACCTTTTAGGCAATCCTCAATTTTTATAGGCCAAGGACACCCCACTCGGGGACATACACTCCGGGCAAGCTCGAAGTAAAATGGAAAATAAGCCCAAGGGGCAAATCCCGAACAAAAAAGTCTAGGGCCGAATTAACACGGTTTAGAGACATCCAAATTTCGTAACAAAATAGGCCTTCGAATTCCCTCATAAACCAGTTAAAGGGCTACTTCTGGCAAAATCATAAAAGGCTTCGATAATATCAAGCCTCAAAAACTCTAATGAGTATAAAATTGTTCGAACTCCCGAACAGTTCCTTATTGCATGTTAAAGCATTATAAGTTTTGCAAATACAAATGATAAAAAAAAATTTCAAGCCGAAAAGGGGAGAAAGCCACAAACAATCATTTTACAAAGGCTATATCGGCCTAATACAAAAGCCTAAGGGGGCTGTTTTTGCTTTGAGTTCGAGAGACCATCTTCGCTCAAATAAAAAACCTAAGGGTTACCTTACTTCGAGTTCGAGCAAGCACTCACTCGATCGTAAAGCCTAAGGGCTATACTAGTTCGGTTTCAATCAAATTGTCTAAACCTCAGACCTTATAATACAACTTCATAATTTTATAAGGTAGAAAGGAAGAAAGTTTTAATATATATACACATCAAAAATCATTTACAAAGGCAACATGGCTCAATCAAATTTCTCTACAAAAGACCGAAACAGTCTTAAAAGAAATACAAAAAATACTAAAAGACTTAGTCATCTCTAGGAGCAGTATCTCCGCCCTCGAGGCCTCCTTCGCTTTCAGATCTGCTCATACTCCCGGTATCATCATTATCAGGAAAGGGCAACATTCTGGCTTCGGCTTCAAGCTCCTTAGCATTCTCGATCTCGGCTGTAAGATCGAAGCCACGAGCATGGATCTCCTCGAGAGTCTCCCTCTGAGACTGGCATTTAGAATGCCCGGCAACCCAGTTTGCTCGAGCCTGAGCAGCCTCGGCAACCTCTTTTGCTCAAACCTGAGCAGCTTCAGCATTGGACCAGTACACGACCACCATTGCATCAGCATTAGCCGTGGTTATTTCGACCTCCGATTTGGCCGCTGCAAGTTCTGTAGCCAGTCTCACTCGATCAGAAGTTGCTAAGCCTAACCGAGACTGGAACTCCTCGATTTTATTGTCTTGCACCAAGGACTTCTCTTTCAAGCTTCGAAGTTGGATCTCAGCCGAGGCCAGTTAAGTTCGGGCAGCCTTCTTTTCTGAGGCAAGTCAGTCCAAGTTTTTTTCCTCTCCTCGGCCTCCGCTTTCACGACGTCCACTTCAACACGAAGCTACCTGATTACATCGAGCTTTTGCTGGACCTGTGGGATCGAGATGTTAGCCATCACGCCCGAGTCAATGTCATTAACTTCAAAGATTCTTTTTACCTGCTCGGACAAATCAGCTTGTTCTCCCTGAGCTACTTCTAGCTCAGCCCGAAGTCCTTTTGCTTCTCCTTCTCTCTGCTCATTGAGAAGCTTGAAGGCATCTCTCTCCTCAGCAAGCCCTCAGATTTTGGCTTTATACCGGCTCAGCTCCCCTCGGGATCGGAGAATCACCTCGTGATGAAGCACATAGGCCTACAAAAATAGAAAGAAGGAATTATACAAGGAAAGAAAAATACAAGTATTGTACATCTTTGCAAATAGTTCGAGCCTTTGATAGGGGCGTATGCCAGACATTTTTTTTAATTTTAAACCCCTCCCAAAATTAGGAGGATCTATAGTGTTTTCATACTTCCCATTCAGCGTGACTCGGATCCAGAACCTAACGATCGTAAGTGGAGGTATTTTTACCAACTGAACAAGTCTCACTTGTCTCGTATGCCAGACATTGATGTGTGTGTTTGTGGGTTAACTGTTTATTGGGATCCCACAAGCCACAACAGATGACTGTTAAACTTGTGATAAATAATGCAAAAAAGGATTTTATATTCTTTCTTGACCATGCTGAGATGTTGTTTCTAAGTCGACCATTTAGCTATTGAACTCTTTCCTTGTTTGTCTATGGTATAAGTAGTACAATTTCTTTTTAGCTTGATAAAATTGGGGTAAGATTTCGTACTTTATTCTTTCTAGACCATATACATTGAGTTTGTTATTGTTATTTGCTCAAACAATATTAAAAAACCTTATCTAGTCGTCAAGTACTGTATTTGTGTGACAGTAAAACTAATAATTAATAAAAGTATTAATTCCTTAATAGTTCAAAATCGGGTCAATTGGTTTTTTGGCCTTTTACAAACTTGTTTTTAATTTTATGACTCTACCTCTTCTTTTTACATATGAGAGATTTACTTTTACACGTAAGAGATCTTTTATTTACACATAAGAGATCTAAAAAAGATATTTTCTTAAATTCAACATTCGTTCGCGAAGGAACCGGACTTTTGACGGGCCAGCCCTTTTTTATGCGCCGCTTTACCCTGAAAGGAAAATGAGCTTTGCTCCTCTGGGCGCTAGGCGCTCCCGTGGTTTGCGAGAAGGAAAAAGGATGTTGCATCTGGCACGAGATGATAAAGAGAGAGTTTCGTCTATCGATGAAGAGCGGATTGACGGAGCTCTTGGCATTGCTTTGTTTTTCTCTCCTTTCCTATCAGCGAGTTCCGACCCTTCTGTTCGAAATTTCTTCGTTTTTACTGAACCGCTTGCAGAATCAAATCCTGTTCCACAAGATCCTATATCAGCTATACATCCTCCTTGCATTTATGCCGGAGACGTCGCCAGTGCTATGGGCTTTGGCTTATGTAGATCAAAAATGATGAATGGGATTGTGGCACTCCACTCGCCGCCAATGCGGAAGGATGCCGTCGAAAAGAATGGAACACTGTTTCGCTCTGTTGGATGCGTCGGATCCCGTATAACAAGCGAGCTCTTTACCCTCAAATTCAAACATGTGGGCGCAAAATGCTATCCTGCTTTATTGTTACGTAGCAATAGAAGCCTGCTTATGCTGCTTCGGCGGCGCTTTTTCGCCTTCTCTTCGCTCTGGACAGGAGCGCTAGTGGACACGGGGAGGGAGCAGGCGAAGCGTGTCGTTCGTAATGGAAAGAAAGATACCACTACTTCGCCTCTTTGTTGGACCGCCGGCGCGAACACAGTGGTCTCTGACCAGGACCAGGAACCAATTCGAATTTGGATCTTGACATGTCGGTGGTTTTTAACCGTAGGCATTTTGCCAGGAAGTTGGTGGGCTTATCATGAATTAGGTCGGGGTGGCTGGTGGTTTCGGGATCCCGTAGAAAATGCTTCTTTTATGCCTCGGGTATTAGCCACAGCTCGTATTCATTCAGTAATTCTACCCCTTCTTCATTCTTGGACCTCGTTTCTTAATATTATTACTTAAGAAACAACTAGTGTTTAGCCAAGAAGGCCTAAAACCTCTTCAAAAATCTTAGATGATATTGTTCATATCAACAATAATAGCATACCCAATGTGATTCTACAAGTGCGGTTTGGAGAGAGTGAAATGTATGCGGACTTTATTTTTACTTTATGTGAGGTAAAAAATCTGTTTCTATTTCCAATGTGTTTCTTTTTTACATGCCCATTAAAAAATATTAATTAGGAAAGGGATTGGACTATTCTACCCTTATTTATGTCTTAAGATATAATCTCTCTTCATTGAATATTTATTCTATTTATGTGTTATCTCTATCTTCAAAAACAATTATTACTAAGGGTAAAAAAGGAAAAAAAAATTAATTTTATCTTGAACTTCTAAAATAATAAATAATTTTAAAATAACTATTTTTAATAACCACGACTATTAATAAAAGACGGCGGAGGGAGTAACATTAAGCACCACGTGTGATAAGTCCATATGAGACAATCCCTTCTTTATTAAACTCGTCAGACTTTAAATGAGCAATCCAAGATTTTGACCAGTCACACCCACACTCTCACATTTCCTATTTCCCAACATATATACAGTATTATTACTCCTATCTTTACAATTTAGATATACATTTTACTTAAAATACTCTGAACACTTTCTGAGTCGTTTAGGATTATAAATTTTAAAAGTCTTTATTTTTTCTTAAACTCCGTACTCATTCAAACAGATTCACATAAATTAAAACAGAGAGAATAATACTTTTCGTATAGATTCTGAATACCCAAATTTTAATTTAAAATGTTGAATTGAACTTATACAATTTAGCTTCAAAATTTGTCAAACTGATTCTCGGTAAACAAAATGTGTAATCTAAATTGAAAAAATGGAATGATATGTAATTTCTATTTTTTTCTTTTCTTAATACATATTATATTTAGGTTGGGAATTCTCTTCAATGGTCATTTAAATTAAGATTCACAACTTTTCTGAAGTTGGAGATGGTGGGATTTTCTTTTTTTTTTTTAAAAGGGAAAAATCAGATTCACAACTTTTCTGAAGTCCCATCCTCTAAAGATGATGTGTCAAGTTTTCTCCTTTTAGTATGTGAAGAAGTTGTACATGATCCAACTGTTCTCTCATCACCACTTTTGTAGCTCAAGCATGCTGCTGCTTCCAACACTCCAATAGGACTTTGAGGTACTAATGAGGCAGTAGTAGTAGTAATAGTAGTAGCAGTTGCCAAATCTTGAATCAGTTCAACACATTTCTGCACTCTGCCCTGCAAAATCCCAAAAAAAAAAAAAATTTAAAAAAAGGGTACCCCAGATAAGTTAAATATATAAACCAAGTTGTTGTACATTATTGCCTCAAGAATGTAGAGCAAAAGAAATGCTTGCCCTGCCCTTAAAAATCTACTCTTTTTATAATCGAAAAATTTCCGAGATTAGTGAGTAATGGACTCGCCTCTCTACCCCTCTCCCTCTCTACTTAAATACTAGACTTGCGTCCACGTCAGCATTCGAACTCGTGACGTGCGTTCAAACTCGTGACGTACGTCTAACCTACACATCATGTGCTACACTCTTCTGCTACACCAAAGCCGGGGCTCCCACAAAATTTACCTTGTCTAAGTGTAGGAAGAAGCAAGGCATTGCCTTATCAATGTCTTTTGCTTGCCTTTCCCCTGAAACAGACATTGCCACTGCTGCTGCAACTTCAGAAGACCTGAATTCCAAGAAATCAATACCTGCATTCAATCTCCCACCCATCAAACACTTAAAGATTTAGGAGCATATTCACTATATCCAAAGACTTAGAGTGAGGTTAAGACCTCTTATTATGCTTAGTATCAGTTGCATTGATCTAGAAATCAACGGCCGAGATGGAATTTGATCACCATTCATCGTTCTTACAAAATGATCTATGAATGTGTAAAGTGTATAAGCTTGCATTCTCCACTTCAATGTGCTTAGTACCAAAAGTTCCATTCTTTGTATAGTTTTGCCTTCAAATACAAATTTGGGATCCCCTACCTGTTCCACAAACTCAAAATTTACTACATAATCTAATTCAAGAAATGAACTATTAACATGACAAATATCTCAATTTTGGATGAAAGTTTCATTCACCTGTAAATCAACAGTCAAAGGAACATTAATTTCTTCCATTTTGGCTGCAAGTGATAGACAGGCCACAGCTAACAATTGCACTGTCCAAGTTTTACTTCTCTATATAGCAAATTAGCCGAATGCAAACAATGAATTAGCATTCAAACTTCAAACAGAGGCAGAACAAAGTGATATTCATAGTGAACTTACTGGCAATTCATACAGGGATAGAAATCGATCCAAGTAATTTATCGACAAACAAAAACTCAGCTCTCCAAATCCATAGTGCATATGAGCCTGCAAAACACAAATCCCAATTCAGTAATCACTAGAGCAGAATTCTTGTAGTGTATTTCCTATGTAATACAAATTAGGATACCATATATAGTGTGAATATATACATAAAGAAATCACCTTTCATTCTTAATTGCTATAAGAAACTAAGTCAATGTATCACCATTAATGTCATCAAAAATTCAAAATACTTTCCAAAGTAACAACAACAACCCACTATAATACCACAAGTGGGGTTTGACGACGGTAGTGTGTGTGTGCAGAGACTGTTTTCGATGGACCATCGGCTCAGAAAAATACTTTCCGAAGTAAAATCCAAGAAAATCTATTAATACCAAGAGAAGTACATCAAAAATGTAAAAACTCAATTTTTAGATTTTTAAAAAAAAAAGCAAAAACTTGAAACTCAATGATAAATCCAGCATTTTCCAAAATAGCAAAGTGAGATCAAATTAATGCAAACAGGGAGTTAATTAAAATGGGGTACCTACTAACTTAATGAACATTCATAAATTAATTAAAAGATCAACTCAATCAAAGAAACAAACCGATGCCAACATTATTGAAAAGGGAAAAAATCCAAGAACCAAATAAATAGAGTATGATTCAATTGATTAAGAGTTTAAGCCTAATAAAAACACCTTCCAAATCCAATCAAGAGCCTCTTTTCTCACACTCAAATCCAAATCCCCACTTCTCAATCTCTCCAAATAATCATCTTTAGGCAAAAACTCCATTTCCCTTTGCACCATAAAACTCAAGCATTCTTCACTTAAACTTGGCAAATCAATCAATGGCTCTGATCTAATACCATTGCTAAAGCTCAAGTCTTTACTGTTAGTTTCAATATTCTGTTGACTTATAGTCAAAGAATCAAGATCATCAAAACAAAGACTTTTTGTTTCTGTACATAAAAGATTTGAGGCTACACAATCATAAATGTTATCAGCCATTAAAGCAATACAAAAAAACCTTAAATTTACTATGCTATAATTAAACCCCTTTTATCAAAATCTTATCTTTTTACAAAATTTAATCCCATTTACATGAGATTGTTTAAAAAAAGAAATTTTTAAGGATTTCTCAGAAACAGGGAAGAGACTATAGAAGGGAGAAAAAAAGTGATTGTGGGGGCTGGAGACTTACAAGAAAATGAGGTTTTTATATAGGAAATGAACATTTGTGTTTAGGGTAAAGGAGAGATTTTGGGGGAGAGAAGATGACTGCGGATTCTAAGCAGAAACGTATCTACCTGAAAAAAGGAAAAGAAAAATTAAAGGACCAAAAAAGCCCAAACAACAAAAAGATATAACCACCGAGAATTGTAGTGAAATAAATATGATCAATGCTGGAAATAAAAAAAAAACTAGTGGGATTCTTTTCTTTTTAATGGATCTTACACAAGTAAATTCTAATTGGATTGTAATATGTTATAAATATTATTTTAATTATGACTTATTTCACATAAAATAACAACAACAAAAAACTCAGTGTAATCCTACGAGTATGGTCCGAAGAGGATAGTGAGTGCGTAGTCTTACCCTTATCTTGTGCAGATAAAGAGGTTCTTAATCACAACAGTATAGAAAAAGAAATACAATAGTGTAAAGTTAGGGAAGTAATAACAACATCAAGATAGTAGAAAAATCAAAACACAAGTAACATCATGTAGTAATAGAATTCTAAGAATATGAAAATACTAGAATAACGCAAATACTACTAGAATGAAATGAAATACGCTCAACTGTCTACTAATCTTCTACCCTAATTCTTGTTCTCCACAACCTCGGTAAGCTGAGGATGTCTTATGTCCTACCTAATCACATTTTTCCAATATTTCTTTGGCCTACCTCTATCTCTCCTAGAACCGACCATTGTCAATCTCTCACACCTCCTTATTGGGATTCGGACATCTTCTCTTCACATGTCCGAACCATCTCAGGCTAGATTCCCGTAACTTGTCCACCACAGTGCTCACGCCTACCTTGTCTCGAATATCTTCATTCCTGGCCATGTCTCTCCTAGTATGCTCACGCATCCATCTCACATCCTCATCTCCGCTACTTTCATCTTTTGGACATGAGAGTTTTGACTGGCCAACAGTCTACCAAATACAACATAATTAGTCTAACCATCACTTTGTAAACCTTGTCTTTAAGTTTTGGTAGCACATTCTTATCATAAAAGACACCTGATGCTAGCCTCCATTTGATTCATCCCGTTCAAATACAATATGTGACATCATCACGATCTCCATGTTGCCTTGGATTACTGATCCAATGTACTTGAAACTTTCTCTCTTAGAGATGACTTGTGAATCCAGCCTCACTTTCAAGTTAGTCTCTTGAGTAATGTTCGTGAACTTGCACTTGAAGTATTCTGTTTTTGTCATGCTCAACCTGAAGCCTTTAGACTCCAGGTCTGTCTCCAAACCTCCGGCCTAGTGTTAACTCCGTCTCGCGTCTAGTCAATCAATACTATGTTATTTGCCAATAACATGCATCATGGCACCTCCCCTTTAATGTGACCCATCAATACTTCCATCGCGAAGACAAATAAAACGGGCTAAGAGCCGATCCCTGGTGTAACCCTATCACGGCTAGGAAGTATCTCGAGTCTCCTCCCACTGTCCTACCCCGGATCTTAGCTCAATCATACATGTCCTTAATCGCATTAATGTATGCTACAGTTACACCTTTAACCTCCAAACATTTCCATAAAACCTCCTTTGAAACTTTGTGTGGGTAAAAAATTAAATAAAATATCTATAAAAGCAACACCAAAAAATTTTGTAAGAACATTTTTCTTCTATTAAATATTTTTCTTCTATCAAACTCACCAGATGGAGTGAGTTTGAACATTGCGTATTAAATATTTAATTTTTGGTAAAACAAATTTTACATGCTATTTGACAAACTACAAAAGAAGTACTATAAATTACTTGAATTCTTTAAATAATACTAGTTGGTAGTAACGTTCAAATCTTGATCTCAATAAAGTGCCAATTCTCATTTCCCTTCCTATCCCTCCATTATTTAGCAATAATTTTTTTAAAAAGGGAAAAAGGTCAAATATACCCCCTACTTTAGTATATTGTTCATATTTATCTTCCGTTATATTATCGGGTCACATCTACCCTTACCGTTAGCCAAACTTTTTAAAAATACCATTCACCTAACAGAAAGTCACCAAATTAAAAAAATACCTATTTTTTAAAACCCATTAATAACCCGTTAAATCTTTTTTATTTACTGCACTTCTTCTTAACAGATTAGTCATCTCTTTCGTAGTCATTTGTTGTGGACCAAGAGCCCGCAGTGGTCCTAACTCTAGCCTTTGGAGGGGGAGAGGGGCAGGGAAATTTTTTCAGTATTTACAATTACACCAATTCAATAATAACATAACATATGTTTTCTATGAAGATGCACATTTATCAATTAACTATAGTAAAAAAAAAAAAGTTATTGTCATTTTGTGTTTATTAGTTAACCATGATAAATTAATATAATATAGTATAAATATAAAGTGTGATAAAAAAAAAATTCCGTTCGAGAGTACCTTCTCACCTACCCTCTCGACCCACCCAGGGGCACACTTAGGAATCGAGCTATATAGGTTCAACTTTTTAAGTTTTAGCATTTAACTTATTATTTTTCTAAAATTTCAAGTTTAGATCTACTTATTTCATTCCAAATATAATAGAGTTTTATATATAAATTTACGTTGCATTTCAAAAAAATTAAATTCAGATGAACTCGTTGCCGCAATACTGCATCCGCCTCTGATCCCATCCCAACCTTGCGAGATGCCGTGCCTCGACATCAAACGCATCCGGAACATTAGGCGTAGCTTCTGCCACTCCACGATAAGCGCTGAGTTTTCTTTCTTCTTGGCGTGGTTTTGTTTTGGTGTATTATTAAATACAAATGTGAGTTGGCAAATATCCATTGGCTTTCACTCTATGTTTGTTTTTAAAATATTTGATAAGACCAACTCTGATCGTAATTTCTTGAAATCCTTAATGTGAGAGGAATTATTAGGGAAAAGAAAAAAGAATCAACATTGCACATCATTGTTTTATGTGCACGGTCACGTACAAACTTTTAGTTAGGTGCATACTTTGTAGTACAAATATTACCTAGAGTATACTCCAATATTTCCTTCTTCTTTCTTTCTTAATATATTCTTTTATATCAATTTCACAGCATCTTTTAACAAAAAGGAAAAGAAAGAAAGAAAAAAGACGGAATATGAAAATGGCCTAAACACAGTAGAAGGAGCACCCCATGTTTACGCCAATCCAATTAATACATAATACATGTTTTTATCTACCACTTTTATTATTCAACGATAGTTAATTAATACTACATATTTTCACTTTGATTGATGTAAACATCGAATGTGACTAAATATTTGTTGATAGTAAGAGAAAAAAAGTACATTTGTTCATAAGGGGTGAGGACCATGATTTGATATCATGGTCAAAAGTTCAGTTTCCTTAGAGGAAGATATGGAAGGGACATAAATGATCAAAGAATGATTGGCTTGAAGAAGAAATATTGGACCATTTGGACCAAAATCACTAAATATATCAGAACTGGGCATATATGCTGTTACTTTTTGAAGGAACAGCGCCTTCTGCCGTATTAGCTTCAATGATTTTTTGTGGGTTTTAGTATCACCATTTATGGCTTCTTGGAATTTGGATTTGGCCATTGGCCAACCAACATTATGCTGCACATTTGATTCTTTAATTCATCTCATTTCCCAGATTTCTCTGTCTCATAAGCTTCCAACCTTGTTTTTCATAAAAATCAACCCCACTCGTAAAGATAGGAGAGGGTTAATTAGGTGGTAAACATCTTTTACTTCCAATGTAACATTGAGGTTACGGTTTTTTTAAAAAAAAAATTCACTTGAAATAAACCTCATTAGTATGAGACGTGTCAGTTCTTTCTGTAATTTTTGCTACTTAAATGTCATTTAGAGAAGGGTTAATCAAGTAGTAAACATCTTTCACTTTTAACCTTGAGGTCACGGATTAAAAAAAAAAAATCTACCCAAAAAACCTCTCTCATTAGTATGATAAGTGTTAGTTCTTTTATGTGACTTTTGTTACTTAACTATGATTAAATGATATTATTAAACAAAGAACTAAGAGAGAGAAAAATATAGAAAGCAAATACCAAATATATGACTATTGGTGTTTAACGGGTGGGCCGGGCCGGGTTAAGAAAAAAAGGTGACGGGCCGATTTTCAATTCGGGCCGGTTACCGATTTTTTCAAATCGGGCTTAACGGGTCCGGGTCCATCCACGTAAAAAATGAACCGGAAGGATTACGGGTCCAAGGGGCCGGGCCGGGCCGCGTTAGTGTTATTTTTTTTATTTTTTTTTATATTTTGTATAACTATCGTAATTTATATTAATATAAAGTAAAAATATAAAACAAAAAAACAATCTTCTTATAAAAAGAGTGTTTGAATAAAAAGATGCAAAGGCTTTAAAATCTTTATATTTGAAATTTTGAATATTTCATTAAGAATTTACGATAATAGAATACAATGAAAATGGAAAAAAAATTGCACTTATAATTTGCAAGTGCTTTTTTTATTTCAAACTTACAAATTGAAGTTTACATTTAACAACAAGTAAATTAACGAAAAAAGAGTAAATTCAAAGGTTTTGCATTGCCTTAGTAAGTTCTTCATAATCAATATGAACTTCTTGGCCATCTTCTCGAGTGTTAAATTCAGATGGGTTACCATGTGTTAATATATCTCCAAGTTTCTCATCTTCTGGTCTATGAACATCTTCACGTCCCTGATTTCTTCGTTCCGATCTAATCCAATCTCTGAAACATACTAAAACTTCCAAAGCATTGCTTCCCAATGAGTGACGGGTGTCTCCAAGTTATTATCTTGCTTGACTAAATGCACTCTCTGATGCAACAGTTGAAATTAGCACATTCAGCACGTCCCGAGCTATAGCGGAAAGAACAGAAAATTATTTTTCATTCTCATGCCGCCATCCCAACGGTACAAATTCCTTTGTGCGAGGCTCTTTTTGCTTTTGCAAGTAGAATTGAAGTTCATCAATGTTCCTGCTACTGGTTTGAGTGGTAGGAAATGTAGACCAAATATTAAAACCATCAAGGCCTTCATCATCATTCATAGTAGTAGAAGTAGTATAATGCATAGTGGAATTAACATTGCCTACATTAAGAGCATCATCATCAACTATATTTGCATAATAATTATATAATTGTTGTAAATAATCATTTAGCTTGTTCATACAACAATATATATCTGGGGTTACAGTTGGTCCAATCTCCATATAAGTATATAAAACATTGATTAATTGGTGACAATCAGACATCTTAATAGAAAGATTTAAAACAATATCAATTAAGTAAATCGGAGGAGTTGGAAAGAAATATTTTTTGAATTTTGTTTGCATTTTTTCAACAGCATCCTTATATTTTTTTGTTCTTAAATTCAGAGAGTAGAAAAGAAATTTCAGCTATATGTACTAAATCCATAGTAACAGTACGGTAATATGCTCCAGAAAATTCAACAGTAGTTGTATAAAATTTATGTAAAAATTTAACAATATCATTAATGGCCGCCCAAGTAGTAGTTGTTAACATACAATTTGGATCAGTAAAATGTGCATTAGCAACTTCAGTTATTGGCAATCTATATTTGTAGCAACATTTTATAAATAAGTATGTATAATTTCATCTAGTAACAATTTCGTCTGGCATGAATTTGGGGTTAAGGTTATGCTCAATGCACTTATTCTTAAATTTTCTAATTCTAGATTGTCTCACAAACTGCTCTTCTAACATGAGTAATCTCAGTTGAAAATAAATCAAGGCCACTTTTAACAATTATATTATAAACATGATATACACACCTAACATGAAAATTTTCGTCGGTGGTTGCAAATGCAGTCTTAATATTGAAATTGCGGCATTATTGTTAGAAGCATTATCAAAAGACATACACAATACTTTTTTCTTAAGATTATAAAATTCAACAACTTCGCAAATAGTAGTACTTGTAAACATAGTAGTATGACTCTAATCTTCATCATATTTAAAAGCGATAATACGTTTTTACATATAATAATTATCATCTATCCAATGACATGTAATTGTCAAATAATCATTTTCATTAGCAGCATGGCCAATATCAGAAGTTAGAGAAACTCTACAAGGAAGGTATTCAAACAAATAACGTATGTATGTTTGATATTGTCCATGAAGTCTAAAGATATCAGATCTACAAGTACTTCTAGGGATACCTTTAAATAAAAGATTATAAATCCTTTGAATATAAGCAATCATTTTTGCTAACTCCTCACGATCCTTTATTTTATCATATTTCATAAGTCCTCCAGTACTAGGGTTTAGAGTTCCTTGATTTTGATCTAAATCAGAACCCCATTCTATAGGATGCTCAATTCTCATATGTCTACTAAGTGTTCTAGTCCCCCCCTAATTTTCCTCCAATCTTATGTTTAAAATCATCTTTACAAAGTCTGCAACTAACTCTATCAGTATTCTCTATTTCGTCAAAAAATTTCCAAACCTTACTTCTTTTTCTCTGATTAGTAGTCGGGGCCACATGTGGTCTACTACTAGCACCACGACCACTACCCATGCTACCAACTCCAACACTACTAGGTGTAAGTGGTGTCTCATCTTTAATTTCTAATTCATTATCTTCTATACTGAAATCTTCCTGTAATTATTCATAATCTATATTATTATCAGGTAATATTTCAGAAATATGTGTAGAGTCATTTAAATTACTACCAGATGTTGAATTAGTACCTCTTTTTCTATTTAACCGATTACCCCGATTAGCAACCTTATTACAAACTCTTTTTCCAACATTAAACATATTGTGAAAATTTAACTACTAGCAAAAATTAAATACTCAAATAAAATAGTAAATAATAGAAAGAGTTGGAGGGAGTGCACCGAATTCGATAATAAATTGAACACTTGATGATTTTGCAACTCCAATGTTACCACGAAGAAACATCAATTGTTCAAAGTTTGAAGTTCAATTGTTCAAACTTCAAATAATAAATAATACGATAAATTAAATTTCAAATAAAATGAGAGCCAAATAGTTGATTGCACTTTAGGTGAAGAATGAGAGAATGATAATTGAGAATATGAGTTTGAGAAATGAGAGATGAGTGAAGAAATGAAGAAGAAGGGGGGTGTATTTAGAGTTTTTCAAAGGGCATTTATAGTTTTTCAAAAGGCTAAATTAGTAATTACTAAAAGTATTATTTTTTAAAAAATATTTTCCCAAAAAGGGCTATTTTTGCAATCCACCCGTTGGGAAAATACCAAATTGAAGCTGACCGTTGCCAACGGTCATTTCACTTAAAACAAAATCAGATTTATAGCCGTTGAACCGATCCGGGTCGGGACGGTTAACTGGTTCAACAGTAATTTTCGTTGACCGGTCCGGTTAACCGGATTTTATTTTATAAACGAAGCAACCCCCTAACCCAGCCCACCCGCTCCCTAACTACCGGTCCGGACTGATCCGGAAACGGGTCAACCCGGTGTGATGACCCAAAAGGTCATCTTATATTTTAGCACTCGAATCTGTGCTCTTAAGCCTTAAAAATATCATTTTTATCCTTCTCAATTTGCGTGCGCAGTCTGGGCAGGTTTTCAGAAAGCTTTTATGTTGAAAATTAATAAAAATAAGAATTTATGCCTTAAAAAGTTAATTTTAGTTGACTTCGGTCGATATTTTTGGTAAACGGGCCCGAATCCGTGTTTTGTCTGTCTAGGTGGGTCCGTATTGAATTATGGGACCTCGGCGTATGCCCGAAATTGAATTCGGAGGTCCCTAGCTTGAGTTATGATTTTTTGATCAAAATTAAAAGTCTGAAAATTAATTATTTTTAAGAATTGATTGATATTTGACATTGTTAGTTCCGGGTCCGTATTTTGGTTTCGGAGCCCGGTACAGGTTCATTATGATATTTAAGACTTGTCTGTAAAATTTGGTGAGAAACGGAGTTGATTTGACGTGATTCAGACGTCCAGTTGAGAAAATAGAAATTTTAAAGTGTTCTTGAGAATTTCATTTGATTTGATGCTAAATTCGGAGTTCTAGGTGTTATTTTGGCGATTTGATCGCGCGAGCAAGTCTGTATGATGTTTTTAGACTTGTGTGCATGTTTGGTTTGGAGCCCCGAGGGCTCGGGTGAGTTTCAGATAGGCCACAAGATGTTTTGGACTTGGGAAAAATCTAGTTTTCTGCAGATTTTGGTGTGTGGCATATCATTTTTCGCGTTCACGAAGGTCCTCTCGCGAACGCGAAGAGTAAACTAGTGAGGCTGGGACTTCTTCTTCGCGAACGCGAAGGCCTGGTCGCGAACGCGAAGTGATGGAGGATTTACCCTTCGCGAACGCGACTGGCTCATCGGGAATGCTAAGCACTTGGGGACCTGGGGGAGGGTTGCTCGTTCCTTCATCGCGAACGCGAGCAATGTCTTGCGAACACGAAGGCCAGGGGGAGTAACCATCACGAACGCGAGCAGGGTCTCGCGAACGCGAAGGCTTGGCAGCCAGTACCATTCGCGAATGCAACAGTGGCCTCGCGAACGCGATGCACACTGTCGCCCAGTGCATAAAACAGAATCAAACACGGGTTTAGGCCATTTCTTCAACATTTTTCAAGAACAAAACGGGTAGAGGCAATTTTCAAGAGTCATTTTCTTCCCCAAAGTATTGGTAAGTGATTTTAAACCATTTTCTTTCAATTACCCATTACATTTCTTGAATTATCAACCTAAAATCTAGAGTTTTCATGGTAGAATTAGGGGTTAGGGTAGAAAGCTAGGGATTTCGGAAATTTGGGAATTTAGACCTCAATTTGAGGTCGGATTCCAAAACTAATTACATATTCAGGCTCGGGGGTGAATGGGTAAATGGATTTTGGTCCAAACCTCGGGTTTTGACCAAGCGGGCCCGAGGTCGATTTTTTGACTTTTGGGAGGAAAATTTGAACAATTTAATTTATGCAATATAATTGATTTCTTTAGCAATATTTGATATTATTGAGTCATTTTTGAATATATACGAGTCGTTTGGAGGTGAATTCCAAAGGAAAAGCTGTGATCGAGAATTAAGTGGCCTTTATAGCGAGGTAAGTGTCGCGTCTAACTTTGGCTTGAGGGAATAGGTATTATGTGTTTATTTGCTACGTGTTTGGTTGTTAAATACGATGTATAGGTGAGGTGACGAGTATCTATGCGTCGTTGTCGAGTCGTAGCATGCGAGTGAAATTCTATTCTTGCCTATTTTGTAGCCTTAAATTCTACTATCCATGCTTAGTGGGTTACTTGAAATGTTGAATGACTTATATCTGGTCTCACTGAGATTTGGTAACTTTCGAATATTGATTCAAGGTTGAGGTTTCATTGTGCTATTGATTATGGGTAAAATACTGGTTTCTTTTTGATACTCCTATCTATCCGTTGTTATTGATTCTGTGATTTGTGAGGAGGAGTGTAAAGCACGAAGGGTGATGCCGTGCATGCATTATTTATATTGTGAGGAACAGTGTAAAGCACGAAGGGTGATGCTGTGTATATTATGAGAGGTTTAATGCACGAAGGGTGATGTCGTGCCATTCTATTTATTTATTTGGCGAGGTTGAGAGTAAATGCACGAAGGGTGATGTCGTGCCATTCTATTTATTTATTTGGTGAGGTTGAGAGTAAAAGCACGAAGGGTGATGCTGTGCAGTTTTCCTTTGCTGTTTTATTTGCTCAATTTGTTGAAGGATTTTTGGTTTAATTTTGTCTTTTCATTATTCTCACTCTTTATATTGTATTCCCCTACTGTATGTCCCCTTCCCATTATTTCTGCGCTATTTCTTTATTTACTGTTATTGCCACTAGCATGATTATACTGTTCAGGTTATATGTGGGCGTCTTGTCCTAGCCTCATCACTACTTCGCTAAGGTTAGGCTCGGCACTTACCAGTACATGGGGTCGGTTGTATTGATGCTGCACTCTGCATTTTTTGTGCAGATTTTGGTACCGGCTCAGGTTGATCGAGATTTTGCTATTAGTCTGCTGTCCGGAGACTCAAGGTAGATCTGTCGGCGTTCACAAACCTTGAATTCCCCGTCTATCTTTTATGTCCTACTGTTTACTTTCATTCAAACAGTTGTATTTCTTTCAGACTATTACTTGTAGTAAATTCTATAATGCTCGTGAATTGTGACTCCAGATCCGGGTTGAGGTAGTTAATACAGTTTTATAATATTCTGCACTTATTATATTTCATCTTAGTTAATTATTGTTATTTACTGAATGAAAATAAGCAATTGGTTTAATGATTCTCTAACGTTGGCTTGCCTAGCAAGTGAAATGTTAGGCTTCATCACGGTCCCGTCGGTGGGAAATTTTGGGTCGTGACAGTTGGTATCAGAGCACTAGGATGCCTAGGTCTCACAATTCACGAGCAAGCTTAGTAGAGTCTGGAGGATCGGTATAGAGACGTCTGTGCTTATCTTCCAGAGGCTATGAAGTTTAGGAACAAGTTTCACTTCTATTCTTCTGTGTCGTGCAATTTTGCTTTCTCAATACTGATTGAACTCTTCTACTCTTATTCGCTCGCAGATGGCAAGAACACGTACCGCTTCCTCAGTTGAGCAGCAGCCAGAGCCTCCAGTGGCAGATCCTATGCGGGGATAAGGTTGAGGCCGTGCCAGAGGCCGAGGCAGGGGCAGGGCTCAGCCTAGAGCCCGAGCAACAGCCCCAACAGTGGAGCCTCAGATAGAGCTTGACGAGGAGGTTCCAACCCAGACTGGTCCTACCGAACCAGCTCAGGTTCCGGAGGGGTTCATTGTTACCCTAGTACTTCAGAATACTTTGGTCTGTTTGGTTGGCCTTATGGAGAGTGTGGCCCAGACTGGCGTATTTCCCGTGGCACCAGCAGTCTCTCAGGCTGGAGGAGGAGCCCAGACTCCCACCACTCCCGCTCCAGAGCAGATAGCTCCCCAGTATCAGGCTCTAGTAGCTCAGCTGGTCGGATTAGTTCAGCCGGTTATTGCGGCACAGGTCGGAGATGGGCCAGCTATGTCTTCTAAGGCTTTATGAAGATTGGACAGGTTTATCAAGCTCTTTCCTATTCACTTCAGTGGTGCTCCTTCAGAGGATCCCCAGGAGTATCTTGACAGCTGTCACGAGGTACTACAAAACATGGGTATAGTGGAGACCAATGTGGTCGATTTTGCTGCATTTCAGATGACTGGTTCAGCCAAGAAATGGTGGAGAGATTACTTGTTGACCAAACCAGCTGGGTCGCCTGCTCTTACTTGGGACCAATTCTCTCAGCTCTTCATAGAGAAGTTTCTGCCTATCACATTGAGAGAGGAGCGTCGCCGTCAGTTTGAGCGTCTCTAGCAGGGCAGTATGACTGTTACTCAGTATCAGACCCGTTTTGTTGATTTGGCCCGTCATGCTATTCTTCTGCTTCCCACCGAGAGAGAGAGAGAGAGGGTGAGGAGGTTTATTGATAGACTTGCTCAGCCTATTAGATTGCAGATGGCTAAGGAGACTGGGAGTGAGATTTCTTTTCAGGCGGCTGCTAATGTCGCAAGACGGGTCGAAATGGTTCTTACTCAGGGAGGTCAGGGGTCTGACAAGAGACCTCTTCATTCCGGTGAGTTCAACGTTGCCTCATCTAGAGACAGGAGTACTTTTGGTAGAGGCCATCCTCCCAGACCGTTTCATTCAGCGCTTCAAGCATTCCATGGTGCCTCAGGTGGTCGTGGCCCTCAGATGCATTATTTCGACCAGCTAGCCTACAGTGCACCACCAGCTCCTATTAGTGCACCTCCACTCCAGAGTTATCAAGGTATTATTCAGGTCGACAGGGTCAGTAGTCACAGCAGCTGAGGTTATGTTATACTTGTGGTGATCCGAGGCACATTGCTAGTTTTTTCCCTCGGGCAACGGGCAGCTCACAACATTAGAGTTCTCGTTCCATGGTTCCGGCACCAGTTGCTGCACCACTTGCTTAGCCAGCCAGAGGTAGAGGCCGGATTGTTAGAGGTAGAGGTCAGGCCGTTAGAGGTGGAGACCAGCCAGTTAGAGGCCGTCACATGGATGTAGTTCAGGGTGGTGAGACCTAGCCCCGGTGTTATGCTTTCCCAGCCAGGCCTGAGGCTGAGTCATCTGACGTTGTTATCACAAGTACTGTTTTAGTTTGCAGTAGAGATGCTTCAGTTCTATTTGATCCGGGATCGACTTACTCTTATGTGTCATCCTTTTTTGCTTCCTATTTGGTTATGCCCCGTGATTCTTTGAGTGCTCTTATGTATGTGTCCACACCAGTGGGAGATGCTATTGTTGTAGATTGTGTTTATCGTTCGTGTGTGGTCACCATTGGGAGTCTTGAGACTCATGTAGATCTTCTACTTCTCGACATGGTTGATTTTGATGTCATACTGGGTATGGATTGGCTGTCACCTTATCATGCTATATTAGATTGGCACGCCAAGACGGTGACCTTAGCCTTGCAGGGGTTGCCTCAATTAGAGTGGAGAGGGAATCTTGGCCATTCTGCCAGAAGGGTTATCTCTTATGTGAAGGCTCAACATATGGTCGAGAAGGGGTGTCTAGCTTATTTGGTTTATGTCCGCGATTCTAGTACGTTGGTTCCTTCCATGGATTCAGTACCGGTTGTTCGTGAGTTTCCATAGGTGTTTCCTGTAGACCTGCCGGGGATGCCACCCGACAGGGATATTGATTTCTACATTGATTTGGCTCCGGGTAGTCAGCCCATTTCCATTCCGCCATACCGCATGACCCCGCCAGAGTTGAAAGAATTGAAGGAGTAGTTGCAAGATTTTCTTGATAAGGGGTTCATTAGACCTAGTGTCTCGCGCTGGGGTGCACCTGTGTTGTTTGTGAAGAAGAAATATGGATCGATGAGGATGTGTATAGATTATCGGCAATTGAACAAAGTCACTATCAAAAACAAGTATCCATTGCCGAGGATTGATGATTTATTTGATCAGCTTTAGGGTGCCCAGGTTTTTTCGAAGATTGATTTGAGATCTGGCTACCATCAGTTGAGGATTAGGGCATCCGATGTCCCTAAGACAGCTTTTCGAACTCGGTACAGGCATTTCGAGTTTCTAGTGATGTCATTTGGGCTGACAAATGCCCCAGCAGCATTCATGGATTTGATGAACCGGGTGTTCAACCCCTACTTGAATTCCTTTATGGTTGTGTTTATTTATGATATCTTGATCTACTCTCACAGCCGAGAGGAGCATGAGCAGCACCTTCAGATCATTCTTCAGACTCTGAGAGACAGGCAATTATATGCTAAGTTCTCAAAATGCAAGTTTTGGTTGAGTTCAGTTGCTTTCTTGGGTCACATTGTATCAGCAGAGGGTATTCAGGTGGATCCTAAGAAGATTGAGGCAGTTCAGAACTGGCCTAGACCCACATCAGCTACAGAGATCTGTAGTTTCCTGGGTTTGGTGGGCTATTACCGTCGATTTATGGATGGGTTTTTATCCATAGCAGCCCCGTTGACCAGATTGACCCAGAAGGGTGCCCCGTTCAGGTGGTCAGATGAGTGTGAAGAGAGTTTTCAGAAGCTCAAGACAGCTTTGACTACGACACCGGTATTGGTGTTACCCACAGGTTCAGGATCTTATACAGTATATTGTGACACATTTCGTATTGGTCTTAGTGCGATATTGATGCAGGGTGGCAAGGTTATTGCATATGCTTCGCGGCAGCTGAAGGTTCACGAGAAGAATTACCATGTTTATGATCTAGAGCTGGCAGCCATTGTTCACGCGCTGAAGATTTGGAGGCACTATCTTTACGGCTTGCCATGTGAGGTATTCACCGATCATCGGAGCTTGCAGTATTTGTTAAAGCAGAAGGAACTCAATTTGAGGTAGATGAGGTGGCTGGAGCTATTGAAATACTATGATATCACCATATTGTATCATCCCGGGAAGGCCAATATGGTGGTAGATGCTTTGAGTAGAAAGTCAGTCAGTATGGGTAGCCGTGCATATATTCCAGTTGGTGAGAGACCGCTTGCATTGGATGTTCAGGCCTTGGCCAACCAGTTTGTGAGGTTGGATGTTTCTGAGCCCAGTCGTGTTCTAGCTTGTACAGTTTCTCGGTCTTCTTTATTTGAGCATATCAGAGATCAGCAAGATGACGATCCTCATTTACTTGTCCTTAGAGACACAGTGCGGCACGGTGGTGCCAAGCAGGTTACTGTTGGAGATGGCAGAGTTTTGAGGATGCAGGGTCGTATTTGTGTGCCTAATGTGGATGGACTTCGTGAGTTGATTCTTGAGGAGTCCCATAGTTCCCGGTATTCTATTCATCAGGGCGCCGCCAAGATGTATCAGGACTTGCAGCAGCATTATTGGTAGAGGAGGATGAAGAAAGACATAACTGCATATGTAGCTCGGTGCCTAAATTGCCAGCAGGTAAAGTGTGAGCATCAGAGACCTGGTGGTTTACTTCAGAGGTTAGATATTCCTGAGTGGAAGTGGGAGCGTATCACTATGGATTTTGTTGTTGGACTCCCATGGACCCAGAAAAAGTTTGATGCAGTTTGGGTCATTGTGGACAAGCTGACTAAGTCAGCGTATTTCATTCCTATGGCAGTTACCTATTCCTCGGAGCGGTTAAACAAGATTTATATTCGGGAGATCGTCCGTCTTCACGGTGTGCTCGTGTCTATCATTTCTGATCGAGGTACGCAGTTTACCTCACACTTTTGGAGGGCAGTACAGCGTGAGTTGGGTACGCGGATTGAGTTGAGCACAGCATTCCATCCTCAGACGGACGGGCAGTCTGAGCGTACTATTCAAATCTTGGAAGATATGCTCCGCGCTTGTGTCATAGACTTTGGAGGTTTTTGGGATCAGTTTTTGCCACTTGCAGAGTTCGCCTACAACAACAGTTACCAGTCGAGCATTCAGATGGCTCCCTATGAGGCATTATATGGTAGGCGGTGTCGGTCGTCAGTTGGGTGGTTCGAGCTGGGAGAGGCTCGGTTGTTGGGCACAGACTTAGTACAAGATGCCTTGGATAAGGTCAAGATTATTCAGGATCGACTTTGCACAGCTCAGTCCAGGCAGAAGAGTTATGCCGACCTTAGAGTTTGTGATGTTGCATTCATGGTCGGAGAGAGAGTGTTATTTCGAGTATCACCCATGAAGGGTGTAATGAGGTTCGGAAAGAAAGGCAAGTTGAGCCTTAAGTATATTAGACCTTTTGAGATTCTGGAGAGAGTGGGAGATGTGGCTTACAGGCTTGCGTTGCCACCTAGTTTAGCAGTCGTTCATCCGGTATTCCATATGTCCATGCTTCGAAAGTATCACGGTGATCCGTCCCATATGTTAGATTTCAGCTCTGTCCAGTTAGACAAGGATTTGACTTATGAGGAGGAGCCGATGGCTATTTTAGCCCGGCAAGTTCGCCAGTTGAGATCAAAGAGTTACCCTTCAGTTCGAGTGCAGTGGAGAGGTCAGCTTATAGAGGCAGCAACTTGGGAGTCCGAGTCCGATATGCGGAGTAGATATCCCCACCTTTTCACCAGCCCATGTACTGTTCTATGTCCGTTCGAGGACGAACAGTTGTTTTAGAGGTGGAGAATGTGATGACCCAAAAGGTCATCTTATGTTTTAGCAATCGAATCTGCACTCTTAAGCCTTAAAAATCTCATTTTTACCCTCCTCAATTTGCGTGCACAGTTCGGGCAGGTTTCCGGAAAGTTTTTATGGTTAAAATTGATGAAAATAAGAATTTATTCCTTAAAAAGTTAATTTTAGTTGACTTCGGTCAACATTTTTGGTAAACGGGTCCGAATCCATGTTTTGACGGTCCCGGTGGGTCCGTATCGAATTATAAGACTTGGGCGTTTGCCGTAATCGAATTCGGAGGTCCCTAGCTTGAGTAATAAATTTTTGATGAAAATTAAAAGTCTGAAAATTAAATTTTTTTTTAACAATTGATTGATGTTTGGCATTATTAGTGTCGGGTCCGTATTTTGGTTTCGGAGCCCGGTAGAAGTTCATTATGATATTTAAGACTTGTCTGTGAAATTTGGTGAGAAATGGAGTTGATTTGACGTGATTCGGACGTCCAGTTGAGAAAATAGAAATTTTAAAGTGTTCTTGAGATTTTTATTTGATTTGGTGCTAAATGTGGAGTTCTAGGTGTTATTTTGGCGATTTGATCGCGCGAGCAGGTCTGTATGATATTTTTAGACTTGTGTGCATGTTTGGTTTGGAGCCCCGAAGGCTCGGGTGAGTTTCGGATAGGCCACGGGATATTTTGGACTTGGGAAAAATCTGGTTTTCTACAGATTTTGGGGTCTGGCAAATCCTTCTTCGCGTTCGCTAAGGTCCTCTTGCGAACACGAAGAGTAAATTGGTGAGGCTGAGACTTCTTCTTCGCGAACGCGAAGGCCTGGTCGCGAACGCGAAATGATGGGGGATTTACTCTTCGTGAACGCGACCGGCTCATCGCGAATGCGAAGCACTTGGGGACCTGGGGGAGGGTTGCTCGTTCCTTCATCGCGAACATGAGCAATGTCTCGCGAACGCGAAGGCCAGGGGAGGGGGGGTCATCGTGAACGCGAGCAGGGTCTCGAGAACGCGAAGGCTTGGCAGCCAGTACCCTTCGCGAACGCAATAGTGGCCTCGCGAACGCGATGCACACTGTCGCCCAGTGCATAAAACAGAATCAAACATGGGTTTAAGCCATTTCTTCAACATTTTTCAAGAACCAAACGGGTAGAGGCGATTTTCAAGAGTCATTTTCTTCCCCAAAGTATTGGTAAGTGATTCTAAACCATTTTCTTTCAATTACCCATTACATTTCTTGAATTATCAACCTAAAATCTAGAGTTTTCATGGTAGAATTAGGGGTTAGGGTAGAAAGCTAGGGATTTCGGAAATTTGGGAATTTAGACCTCAATTTGAGGTCGGATTCATAACTAATTACATATTCGGGATCGGGGGTGAATGGGTAAATAGATTTTGGTCCGAACCTCGGGTTTTGACCAAGCGGGTCCGGAGTCGATTTTTTGATTTTTGGGAGGAAAATTTGAGAAATTTAATTTATGCAATATAATTGATATCTTTAGAAATATTTGATATTATTGAGTCATTTTTGAATAGATACGAGTGGTTTGGAGGTGAATTCCAAAGGAAAAGCTGTGATCGAGAATTAAGTGGCCTTCATAGCGAGGTAATTGTCGCGTCTAACTTTGGCTTGAGGGAATAGGTATTATGTGTTTATTTGCTACGTGTTTGGTTGTTAAATACGATGTATAGGTGAGGTGACGAGTATCTATTCGTCGTTGTCGAGTCATAGCATGCGAGTGAAATTCTATTCTTGTCTATTTTGTAGCCTTAAATTCTACTATCCATGCTTAGTGGGTTATTTGAAATGTTGGGTGACTTATATCTGGTTTCACTGAGATTTGGTAACTTTCGAATATTGATTCAAGGTTGAGGTTTTATTGTGCTATTGATTATGAGTAAAATACTGGTTTCTTTGTGATACTCCTATCTATCAGTTGTTATTGATTCTGTGATTTGTGAGGAGGAGTGTAAAGCACGAAGGGTGATGCCGTGCATGCATTATTTGGTGAGGTTGAGAGTAAAAGCACGAAGAGTGATGCCGTGCAGTTTTCCTTTGTTGTTTTATTTGCTCAATTTGTTTAAGGATTTTTGGTTTAATTCTATCTTTTCATTATTCTCACTCTTTATATTGTATTCCCCCACTGTATGTCCCCTTCCCATTACTTTTGCGTTATTTCTTTATTTACTGTTGTTGCCACTAGCATGATTGTTATAAATCTGTATTGCTATAATAAACAATTAAACTATTAAACTTTCTGAAATATATAAACAAAACAAAAAGTTAGTAATACTTGTTTAACAAAATAAATTCTGGAAAAACAGTATAGGAATAAATCGAGCCCACTGAATACACAGTGTGTCCTTAAGAAAATTATTCCCCTCAAATACCCGAGGTGCTGGAATATCTCCTCCCAGGATAGAACGATTTAACTCACCGGAGTGTTGGTACCAAAAACGTCGGTGAACAGCGAGCCACTCGAAGGCTATAAAACACACTGGAATTTTTGTGCAGAAGAATTTTGTCCAAAAATATTAATCAATCAATCGATCTTTGACTAAATCCAAATCCAAATCCAAATCCAAATCCAAATCCAAATCCAAATCCGAAGCCGAAGCCGAGCCAAGCGAGCGACGACAACGACGACGCGAGGCTTGCCTTCTTCTTAACTCTTTAAGAGCTAGAAGAAGAGAAATTATATATATACCCATCAAAAGCCTTTTCTTCCTCTAATATAGGACAATGTCCCTTTGCCAAGGAGGGAAATTCAAATATTTCATTTTTTCTCCATTTCTCATTCACCCTCTTTAAGCTACACAAGCTTAAAATCCCAACAATCCCCCATATGAATGGGGAATGGCTATAAAATAAAGGAATACACGGATGCGTGTGTGTTTTACATGCAAGAATTAATTGCATCTGGATAAGTAGGTATCCCTTTGAAATTTCCGTAGTGAACTTATATCGGATATACTCGGTCAATCGATAGATTTGATATCTTTGAACCGTCAAGCTTTGTTGTATACCTAGACAACATAAGTCACACAATCAATCCTTAACCATCTATGGTTCTCACAGTTGTATTCGTTTCAGCCATGAACACCGCATGGTTTCATGAATGCTTAGAGAATGGGCCTTTACTTTTATTCCCCTTGAAGCGGCTTACACTTCACACTCACATAGGTGATTTCTAAACGTGTAATCCTATAGACACACTATCTGGTCATATCCTTCCAGACTTAGCAAATCATTAAAAACCTTTAAGCTTTGTTGACTCATCAAAAAGCCTTAATACTTTACCTCGATTTCTGAACATTGTCTTCATCACGAGAATGAGTTGAGTTATTTGACAATGTTGAACCGTCATTCATAACTTTGTTTGATCTCTTTGAACCTAACTCGTGGGATCTCCAGTCAGCTAGGTAGAGTTACCGCCATGATGACTTGTCCAAGACCTTAACCCCATTCCCTTTGATGATCTTTCAACTGCCTCTCTAGATAAGCCTTTTGTAAGTGGATTTGACACGTTATCTCTTGACTTTACGTAGTCAATTGTGATAACACCACTAGAGAGTAATTGTCTAACGGTATTGTGTCTCCGTCGTATATGATGAGATTTTCTGTTATACATAACGCTCCCAGCCCTGCCTATTGCCGCTTGACTATCACAATGTATACAAATAGGTGCCAAAGGTTTGGGCCAAAATGAAATATCTTCCAAGAAATTCTGAAGCCATTCGGCTTCTTCACCGGCCTTATCTAAAACTATGAATTCAGATTCCATTGTAGAACAGGCGATGCATGTTTGTTTGGATGATTTCCAAGACACTGCTCCACCCCCAATTGTGAAAACATATCCACTCGTGGATTTAACTTCAGATGATCCAGTGATCCAATTTGCATCACTATATCCCTCGATCATGGAGGGATATTTGTTATAATGCAAAGCGTAATTTTGGGTATGTTTGAGATACCCCAAAACTCGTTTCATTGCCATCCAATGTATGTGATTGGGATTACTTGTAAACCGACTCAGTTTACTAATAGCATATGCTATATCTGGTCGCGTACAATTCATGATATACATCAAACTTCCCAATACTCTTGAATAGTCCAGTTGTGAGTCACTTTCACCTTCATTCTTTTGAAGTGCATAACTCACGTCAATTGGAGTCTTGCCAATTTTGAAATCCAAATACTTGAACTTGTCAAGTACCTTTTCAATGTAGTGAGACTGTGATAATGCTAGACCTTGTGGAGTCTTGTGAATTCTGATTCCTAATATCACATCAGCAACTCCTAAGTCTTTCATATCAAATTTCCTAGCCAACATGCGCTTAGTAGCATTTATATCTGCCATGTTTTTTCTCATTATCAACATGTCATCAACATATAAACAAACAATGACTTCATGACCTGGAGTGTTTTTAATGCAAAACATTTGTCGCACTCGTTGATTTTAAACCCACTTGCCAACATTGTTTGGTCAAATTTGGCATGCCATTGTTTGGGTGCTTGTTTAAGTCCATAAAGCGACTTAACAAGTTTGCACACTTTCTTTTCTTTACCAGAAACCACAAAACCCTCAGGTTGTTCCAAGTAAATCTCTTCCTCTAATTCTCCATTTAAGAAAGCTGTTTTAATATCCATTTGATGGATTTCAAGACCATACACGGCCGCTAGTGCCACTAACACCCTAATAGATGTTATCCTCGTTACTGGAAAGTAAGTGTCAGAGTAATCAAGGCCTTCCTTTTGTCTATAACCTTTGACAACAAGTCTTGCCTTATATTTGTCAATAGTGCCATCAGCTTTCACTTTCCATTTAAAAATCCATTTCGAACCTAAAGGCTTATTTTCCGGAGGAAGATCTACCAATTCCCATGTATGGTTATCCAAAATTGATTGAATCTCACTATTGACTGCCTCTTTCCAAAACGCTGAATCAGAAGATGACATAGCTGCTTTAAAATTTTGAGGCTCATTTTCAAGCAAGAATGTCACAAAATCTGGTCCAAAGAAAGTAGATGTTCTTTGACGTTTGCTACGCCTTGGATCTTCTATACTTGGAGTATTTTCCTTTGGTTCTTCCCGAGGTTGCTTAGGTCTTTCACTTAACGACTCACATTCAGTTTTTTACGGATAGATGCTTTCAAAGAATTCAACATTGTCTGATTCCATTACCGTATTAATATGAATTTCGGGATTATCGGATTTATGAACCAAAAACCGACATGCTTTACTGTTTGTAGCATATCCAATAAAAATGCAATCAATAATTTTTGGTCCGATTTTAACCCTTTTAGGTAAAGGAACTTGTACCTTTGCTAGACACCCCCACACTTTGAAATATTTCAAGTTGGCTTTTTTCCTTTCCATTTTTCATATGGAATCGATTGCGTTTTGCTGTGGGGTACTCTGTTGAGTATTCGGTTAGCTGTAAGGATAGCTTCGCCCCCTAAACTCTGCGGTAATCCGGAACTTATTAATAAAGAATTAATTATTTCTTTTAATGCCCGATTTTTCCTTTCCGCAATTCCATTGGATTGAGGTGTGTAAAGTGCAGTAGTTTGATGGATAATTATATATTCCGAACATATTTCTGCAAACCTATCTTGGTGGTCGTTACTTTTGGTGGTCTTAACGGAAATTCATATTCTCCACCCCTATCACTTCTAATCATTTTGATCTTTTTATTCAATTGATTCTCCACTTCATTCTTGTATTGCTTAAATGCTTCAATTGCTTCATCCTTACTATTAAGCAAATAAGCATAACAATATCGAGTGCAATCGTCAATAAAAGTAATAAAATACTTTTTCCAACCTCGAGATGGTATCGATTTCATATCACAAATGTCAGTATGAATTAAGTCTAAAGGATTTGAATTCCTTTCAATAGACTTATAAGGATGTTTTACAAACTTAGACTCAACATATATTTGACATTTTAATTTATTACACTCGAATTTAGGAAATACTTCTAAATTAATTAACTTCTGCAAGGTTTTGTAATTGACATGTCCTAAACGAATATGCCATAAATCATTTGACTCCAATAAATAAGAAGAAGCTGAAATTTTATTCATACTGTCAACAACCATTACATTTAGTTTGAAGAGGCCCTCTGTGAGGTAGCCCTTTTCCAACATACATTTCATTCTTTCTTACAATAACTTTATCAGAAACAAATACACATTTGAATCCATTCTTAACAAGCAAAGAAGTAGAAACTAAATTCTTCCTAATAGTAGGAACATGAAGAACATTGTTGAGCGTTAACACCTTGCCGGAAGTCATCTTCAGGAATATCTTCCCATAACCTTCAATCTTGGTTGTTGCAGTATTTCCCATGGAAAGCTCCTCTTCGGGACCAGCAGTAGAGTAAGCCGCAAATGCTTCCTTGACAACACAAATATGTCGAGTGGCTCCAGAGTCAATCCACCACTCCTTCGGATTTTCAACTAGGTTGCATTCCGAAAGCATTGCACACAGATTATCAATGTCATCATTCTTCTCCACTATGTTGGCTTATCCCTTCTTCTTATACTTTTTCGGAAGACGACAATCAGGGGCTTTGTGACCGGTTTTCCACAATTGTAGCAGCTGCTCTTGAATTTCTTTTTGTTCTGCTCCTTAGTCTGTCCAGAAGACCTCTTTCTCTTCTTACTTTTTGGAGCAGTCTCCTCAACGATATTAGCTCCCATGATCGTTGAATTTGCATGAGACTTCTTCTCGACTGTTTTGTTATCTTCCTCAATCTTGAGATGAATCACAAGATCTTCCAACTTCATTTCTTTGGGCTTGTGCTTAAGATAGTTCTTGAAATCTCTCCACGAAGGAGGCAATTTTTCAATCATTGCAGCCACTTGAAATACTTCATTCACGACCATACCTTCAGCAATAAGGACATGAAAAATAAGTTGAAGATCCTGAACTTGGGTTCCAACAGTTTTGCTGTCTATCATTTTATAATCTAGAAACTTGGCAACCACGAACTTCTTCAAGCATGCATCTTCAGTCTTGTACTTCTTCTCAAGTGCGTCCCATAATTCTTTCGAAGTATTCATCGTACTGTACATATTGTACAAGTCATCCTCTAAAGCGCTTAAGATATAGCCTTTGCAAAGAAAATCTATCTGCTTCCACGCTTCAACAATCATGAATTTTTCATTGTCCGGCATGTCCGCAGCAGGCACTGTAGGTTCTTCACTAGTGAATTTCTGTATACCAAGTGTGGTAAGTCAGAAGAACACCCTTTGCTGCCATCCTTTGAAGTTGGCTCCAGAAAATTTCCCCGGTTTCTCTGCCGGTGGAACAGCTTGATGAGGCTATCGTCGTTGCCGCAACAGTCGCAGAAGAATTTCCGTTATCAATTGTCATTTCTCACTGTAAACAACAGAAGAGTTCAATTAATAGAAAAACCATAACAGTAAACAATACTGTTATTAACAACAACAAGTATGTATAATAAATAAAATTGAAGTTTTTATATATTGTTTCACAGAAAACGATGAAGTTTTTATGTTTTTCAAATCGTTTTCCGAATTTCAATACTCTGATGAAGTTTTTATATCTTCAAATCAGAATAGTAAAATTCAGAAGGATTTAAAATAATCCGGGAAAGAAAACTGGCCTGACCGGACCGGGTCGCGGGTCATGAGTTATTCCGGATAGAATTTTTCGTTAATTATTTAATTATTTAATTAATTAATTAAAAGGAATTTTGTTCAAAAATATTAATCAATCAATCGTTGACCAAATCCGAAGCCGAAGCCTAAAGCCAAATCCGAAGCCGAGCCGAGCGAGCGAGCGACGACGGCGGCGCGAGGCTTGCCTTCTTCTTAACTCTTTAAGAGCTAGAAGAAGAGCAATTATATATATACCCATCAAAAGCCTTTTCTTTCTCCAATATGGGACAACGTTCCTTTGCCAAGGAGGGAAACTCAAATATTTAATTTTTTCTCCATTTCGCATTCACCCTCTTTAAGCTGCACAAATTTAAAATCCCAACAATGATTATACTGTTCAGGTTATATGTGGGTGTCTTGTCCTAGCCTCGTCACTACTTCGCCAAGGTTAGGCTCGGCACTTATGAGCACATAGGGTCGGTTGTACTGATACTGCATTCTGCACTTTCTATGCAGATTTTGGTACCGGCTCAGGTTGATCAAGATTTTGCTCAGGTTGTATTTCTTTCAGACTATTACTTGTAGTAAATTCTAGAATGCTTGTGAATTGTGACTCCAGATCCGGGTAGTAGTAGTTAATACAGTTTTATAATATTCCGTACTTATTATATTTCATCTTAGTTAACTATTGTTATTTACTGAATGGAAATAAGGAATTGGTTTAATGATTCTCTAACGTTGGCTTGCCTAGCAAGTGAAATGTTAGGCGCCATCACGATCTCGTCGGTGAAAAATTTCGGGTCGTGACACCCAGTCCGTTTGACAGGCTTAGATATATCGTCCATTGAATGATAGGGTTATTTTAAATAATGATTTGTACATTTATTTCAATTGGCTATATAAATAACAAATAAAAGTTTGAAGAAAGATGAGTTTGTGACACAATGGAAAACAAACGAGTAAAACGTAATAAAGCGCGTGATCTTTCCTAATTAGAGCGATCAGAGAGCACGTCTAGTTCTTTTGATAGTAGGTGGTAGTTAGACTTGAACCTAGACATATGCATACTCTAACGGGGAATTTTCAGAAATTACTATTGTTTAGTGGTTATTAACTTCTTATATCTATCATATACATAATTACTTTTTATAGCTACTATTTAGTTGTTACGCGACTGTATTTGTTGTATTCGCGCTACTGTATTCATGAATACAATAGCGGAATTCACTTAATAAATAGGGGAATCTAGCCGTTTAATAACGGAAAGAGGATCAATTAGCGTGTATCACTCCTAATTTAACTCAACAAAATTAATTCTACATAAATTTCACTGCTATTATGCTGTATTTCACGTATTCACGTGGGTAATCAAGTAATAGGTGTATACCGTTCTATTCAATTCGACTGCATGCATTTTATTAAATTCACATATATTCATTATTCACTATTATACATTGTATTCAATTCACCGTAGGTTATATTCAAACAACAACAAATCACCTATTAGTTCAGTTTCTTGGAATGTATGTGAAATATATACCTTGAAAAAAAAGGCTAGTTTCATCTTTCTACACTTTTAATGTTCTACAATGATAGTATTCGTATCATCTTGCATGTAATCCGATAATTTTATTGTATACCTGCTATTTCAATTAGTCCAAGTATCAAATAATTTTGTCCATCATGACTTAAACAAATAAAGAGGTTGAATCAGAGGTGGATCCATAATTTGATAATTATGAGTGCCACTGCTTTTAATGCAAACTGACCATAGTGAAGAGATTGAATTTGAGTGTACCTTTAGTCGGTTCGATCCATTTCTTATTAATTAGATTCGGTTCGATCCATTTTGAATTAATTCAATTCAATTTAAAAGATTTTTTTAATGCATAAATGAATATGTGATCACAAAATCGAATAAGTTTTGTCCAATTCGGTCTAATTCTCTGGATTCAAATTCGATTAATATGATTAAAAAATATAAAGTAAAAACAAAATTTTAAATTAGGAAATACACTTCAATCTACATATAGCTAGATAAATATTATGTTTTTGATGCATCACTCTAAGTTTTTCTAAAATTAATAAACTAACATTAGATGGATAAAAAGAGAAAATGATTAAAATCACATTCAAATAAATTTGAAGATCTAGAAAAAGAAAAAGGAAGCAAATATACAATTTAAATAAATAATAAAAATGGGATTGTAGGCATCTGCAATCGTTTTGTGACTTGGGATGCCACCCGTTATATATGTTCAATATTTGAGGAAATACCAGTACATATGTAATATTTTATTCAAGCGATCGGGTGCGTACCACCCCCAATCCCATATATAGATCCGCCCCTAGATCGAATTACGTAGCATCTTTTTCTTTCTACTGGGGTTTGAACTCTTTCATATATTTTATCTCACTTTACTCACTAATTAAGCCACAGCCTTGGATGTTGTCCTCGATCATCAAAATTAATGAGGGTTAGCCAGAGACGGATTCAAAATTTGGAGATTTTGGGTATCGCATAGCGTTGAAAGTCCATGTGTCGCTATTTATACATTGAGATAACGAATATTTTGTCGGTTTGAATAACTTTCAACTTCAGTTTGTGTTACTTATCTTTTTGATATATAATATAAATCTATTGAATGGAAAAATATAGTATTATAGCTATGATAGAGCATAAGATTTGCTATAAAAAATGTTACTTTAATTTGTATGGAAAAAGCAAATACTTTACTAATAAGAGACACAAAACGAAAGTAAAAATTAACAAATAATGTAAGATAGTTAATAATAATTACAGAAAAAGAAAAAAAGGGAATATATAGAATGACTGAAAGCTTAACGTGATGTAGCAAGCCAAAAGATTCAAAAACTGTCGCCGGAGGGGTTCGACCCTTCTTAACCAAGGTGGAATCTCCTACTCTTTGCCACTAACATTGTATCATTTGTTATTATGATTGACGCTTTAAATATATATATACGATTTCTTATATATATATATATACATCTATACACAGAGTTTCAACTGAAGCTTGCGGGTAGCGTACCACCCCTCGGGCCTTACTAGATCCGTCCCTGGGGTTAACTGCTTCCTTAATCTCACTTTGTTCTTAATCTGTCTAAGTAGCTTTTAAGCTAACCCAACATCCTCCAAGAAAAGTTAAACTGTACTTTTGGTGCAACAATAATAAAATCCATGTACAAAGGGACATGAATTCAATTTCCTTTTAAAAGTTATAGATTCGTACTTTTTTTCCAATTAAAAGATTTTGATTAACTTAATCAGTCATGGATCTATTGTCGCCTTGAGAAATGAACTATAGATACTTTTGGTGATGGTAATTGCAATTAAAATTGTGCTAAATTAGCTGGTAACTGTCTTAGTTAAATTTTTTAAAATCGTTTTAATTATTTTTTTTCTTTAGTGAGAACAGACAAGATCACCATTAAGATAATTTTCTCCTTAGGATGTGTTTGGTAGGTAGGAAAATATTTAAAAAAATTATAAAATAAGTGATTTTCTTACTTATTTTCTGGTGTTTGGTTAGGTAACAGAAAATATTTTTTAATATATATATTATTTAGGCATACACTATGGGAGATGAAATGGGTAATGGCGAGGGATAGCGGTAGGTCAGGGTCTATATTGCCTTGGTATGCGTATTTGTTGCTCCCAAACGCACACGCAAGTATATGTGGTCGTACAAGTAATAAAATATTAAGTCGGTATCGAACCCACAGAGACTTGTGTTAACTACCCACTAGTTTCACCAAGATTATTATTCAGTCAAGTTAATCAGAGTTCAAAAGGGTGATTATACTAAATAATAATTCTAACAAGTAACTAATTTATCAAGCAGCAAACTGGTTGTTGTGTATTCAGTAGAGATAAATATTTCAGGGTTGTGATAGACTCACCTATCATATTGTGTTCTAATTAACTCTCCCTATCATACAATTCACTCATGATTGCTAATTAATCGAACAATTGCTCTGTAGTATTCTCCCGAATTCCTATTCAAAATAGATTAATGCCTATATTCAAAATAGATTAATGACTATACATTAAGGTTCATCAGCTAGTGATATTTTTTCACAACTTTAGTGCACCTTAAGGGCCCTTCCATGGTTCCACTCGAAAGCTACTCCCCAATCCTCACCTTACTTCTTTTAGCGACTAAGTGTCTTAAGAGGTGAAGTGTCACGACCCAAAATCCGACTAGTCGTGATGGCACCTAACCCAACCCGCTAGGTAAGCCAATTATCAACTATCCAATTCCAATGAATTTAATAAGGCAATTAATTAAAAAAAAAATATATGAAACCAATACATTTCCCCAAGAACTGATAGTATAAATCATGAGCTTCTAAGAATAGAGTTTACAAAGTTGGTATGAAGTAAATACATCATTTGTTTGAAAATTTCATAAACAGATTTCTTATGAATCTAAGGCTACCATGAACAAGAGACAGCTACAACTAGAACACAGGTACATCTTCAGATCCAGCTCCCAACGAACACAACAACATCAGCAACTAACATCTGCACGCAGGGTGCAGAAGTGTAGTATGAGTACAACCGACACCATGTACTCAATAAGTAATAAACCTAACCTTAGGTTGAAAGTAGTGACGAGCTTGTACCAAGGTCAAAGTCCAATTCCCATATCCAACAATAGTTCATAACAATATAAAACAAGTAAAATCCGAAGTAACTCAGAGATAAAATGCTCAATAAAATCACGATTTCTGAAAATAGTTCTGCCTTTCAAGTATATCAGTGAAAACCCAAATCATTTACCGAAGTTTGCAAAAAATATGAGTAAGTTTGAAAACAGTAATTTTCCTAGAAATCATTTCAATAATAAATAATATGTCTCGTTTTCTTTCTAGATAGCCAGTGTAAAATAAATGCATCACTATACCCATATATCAACATGTGTGAGAAGTCATGAATGACGTGATATCGTACAACATGAGAAAAATACATCTCTATGCATGTATGTCATGTGTGCATGTCAATGCAATGTATCTCAGAGATGAACTCATGTACTCACACTCTCAGAGTACTCAATCTCACTTTCTCACATATTCCACTCATCATACTCAATCACTCGGTACTGTATATGGCCAATCCAGAATATACACATCAACTGATCATCAATCACTCAGTACCGAGTAGGGCCAATCCAGCCCGTGGAGAAGATCCATCTCCAGGTATATAATGCTTAGGACAAGATCCATGTCCAGGGAAGATCCATCCCTCAATAATATCAACCGCGCTCACTCGGGGTGTGCAGACTCCGGAGGGGCTCCTTCAGCCCAAGAGCTATAAACCGCACGGACAACTCACGTGCTATAGTGTCAATATCTGGATCCGCACGGACAACTCACGTGCTGCACAGACAACTCACATGATATATAAATCCTATAAGGCCTGCTGTAAGCGGGCAACCCCGATCCACATAATAATAATATATATAAGCCAATATGGCCTACTGCGGCGTGCAACCCGATTCCATAATTATCCTTACAATCAGGCCATCGGCCTCACTCAGTCATCAATCTCTCCAGTCTCTCGGGCTCACAATGTCATGAAACTAGCCCAAAATAAAGATATGATGCATCAATAGATAACAATAGAGACTGAGATATGATATGCAATGAAATGAATATGACTGAGTATGAAATTTTAATTTAAACAAATAATTCACAGCAATATGGCCTATGTGGGTCTCAATAATACTGGCACATAGCCTCAACATGATTTTTAATATGATTCTCACCTCAATTTCTTTAACACATAAAACTGCATTGTCACGACCCCAAATTCCCTCTATAGGATATCGTGATGGCACCTAGTCTCTAAGACTAGGTAAGCCTATCAATGCAGAATAATAATAAATATCTGAAATAAATAAACTATAATTCAAACAATTTCAACTCCCAAAACCCGGTAGAAATAAGTCACAAGCTTCTAAAAATTTATTCTCTATGTCTCTATACATCAAAGTCTAAAGAAAATAAGGAAGACAACATAGTAAGATAGAAGGGGACTACGGAGTCTGCGAACGCTGGCAGATATACCTCGAAATCTCCTCGTACAACTAATTTACTAATGCGTGGTCTGATAAGATGTATCTAGATCTGCACAAAAAGATGTGCAGAAGCGTAGTATGAGTACACCACAACGGTACCCAGTAAGTGCCAAGCCTAACCTCGGTAGAGTAGTGACGAGGTCAGGTCAGGCCCTACTGGAGAATAAATAATGGCATGGTAAAATGTTTAAACAATATTATATGATAAAATGACAATGAAAATGAATCAAGTAGAATGTCACATTTAATTACATCAAATAATGGCAAATAAATACCTCGTGAAAACAAAACAGAATTCTTTTCAACTTGAAGAAAATCACAACAATAATCAAAGGCAACTGCGGCCATAAATCAATATCAACAAGGGCACTCCCGAGGTACCGCCTCGTAGTCCCAAATTATAAACAAATTCACAATATCTCATTTTCTTATTGTGATGATACAAAATATCATCTTTAAATTTAATAATTAATTATTTGATCTAAGAACTATTTACCATTACTCGACTTGCGTGTGTAGCCCGTAAAAAAAATTTCGGAAAGTTTTTAGGTGAAAAATGGATTAAAGTGTGAATTAGATGTTTAAAATACAACTGAGTTGACTTTGGTCAACATTTTGAGTAAACAGATTCGGATCAGTATTTTGACAGTTCCGACAGGTCCGTATCGTGAATTGGGACTTGGGCGTATGCCCAGAATCAAATTCCGAGGTCCCTAGCCCGAGATATGGAATTTTGATGAAATATTTAAAGTTTAAGTTCAAATAGTGACCGGATGTCGAATTATGTGCAAATGACCCTGGAATAGAATGTTGATGATTCCAACAGCTCCGTATGGTTATTTTGGACTTATGAGCATGATCGAAATTTTATTTGAAAGTCCGTAGTAGAATTAAGCTTGAAATGTCGAAAGTTGAATTTTTGGGAAGTTTGAACGAGGAATTGACTTTTTGATATCGGGGTCAAAATCCGATTCTAAAAATTTTCATAGCTCCATTATGTCATTTATGACTTGCGTGCAAATTTTGAGGTCAACCAGACTTGATTTGTTAGGTTCCGGTATTGTTTGTAGAAATTGAAAGTTTCAAAGTTCATTAGGCTTGAACCTATGTGTGATTCGTGATTTTAGCATTGTTTGTTGTGATTTGAGGTTTCAAATAAGTTCGTATGATATTTTAGGACTTGTTGGTGTATTGGGTTGAGGTCCCGAGGGCCTCGGGTGAGTTTTGGATGGTTAACGGATCAAAATGGGACTTAAACAGCTGTTGCAAAAGCTGCTGCAAATTCTCTTCTGCTGTGCAATCGAGCCCCCAGAAATCGAGCCGAGGATCGAAGGCAGGCTCGAGATCCAGTGATCGAAGGCAAGCTCGAAGGCCAGTGATCGAAGGCCATTGATCGAAGGCCCAGGATCGAGGGCTATGACCAAGGCCAGTGATCGAAGGCCATAAAGATCGAAGCCATGATCGATAGCCAGGATTGATGGCTGTGATCGAGCCCCAGGGTCGAGGGCCATGATCGAAGGCCATGACCGAGGCCCATGATCGAGGACCATGATCGGACTCCCCTTAATCGGATTCCCCACGATCGGATTCCTATGATCGAGGTCCAGGATCAGACCCCATGATCGAGGTCACCCTGGACAAATCTGTAAGATATAAAATAAGGGGGGCTTCGTCCCATTCGACATTTTTAACAACTTGGAGCTTGAGCAGGGGCGATATTTGATATATCTTCAAGGAAAAACATTGGTGTAAGTATTCTTAACTCAATCTTGGTTAGATTACCCGAATCCAGCAACATTTAATTGGTGATTTAAGTTGGAAAAATTTGAAAATCCTCTTGGATAGATTAGTGGATTTGAGGGTCGAATCGTTATTGGAATTTAGTCATTTTGGTATGGTTAGACTCGTGATTGAATGGGCGTTCATATTTCGTAACTTTCGCCGGATTCCGAGATGTGGGCCCCACAGACAAATTTTGAGCTAATTTTGGATTTTATTAAAAAATATAATATTTTCTTATGAAATTAATTACTATAATTTTTGTTGACTGTATCGAATTGATTATGACTAGATACGAGTCGATCGGAGTCAAAAAATCGAGGAAAAAATATAATACTTAATTAAATTGGAGCAAGTCGAGGTAAGTGACTTGTCTAACATTGTGTGGGGGAAATTTCCCCTATAATTGATATTAATGTGATTATTAAAATGTATTGAAAGTCGTGTACACGAGGTGACGAGTGTGTACATGGGCTAAATGTGAAAGATTATATTTTTAAATTGTGTAGATCGTTGTTGCGCATTTATTAAATTATTTTATCTTGTTATATTCTTCATCATTGATCTGTGATATATATATTTTAAATTTGTTTGCCTTTTCGTGCTAATTGTTTTACCTGTTTAATTGAAACTTGGTTTCTTTTATACTGTGCATTATTTGAAGGTTGATTTTCTTTAAATTAAATATTATTAATATGAAGTATTTGACATTTTTAAATTTGATATTGAAGCAACGTATTAAAAATTTAAAATATTATTTTCCTGAATTATTTATTCTTGAATATTTTCGTAAGATTTGTTTTTTGGATTATTCTGGCATGAGCCGTGAGCTCTTCATTATTGAAAAATATTGTTGTTGATTTTTTTGTGGAAAATTGAAATATTGGGCACTTGAGGTGCAAATTGTGATATATCGTGATACTGATACGCATGCGGTGGTATAAAGTCTGGGTGTTGAAACGCATGCAGTGAGATAAGGGTGGCTTGATACGCGTGGTTAGTAGGGGTGACTACTAGAAGTCATGCGGTGTGATAAGGGTGGCTAAAACGCGATGCTATTTCGGGAAAAAAATATTTTTTTTAAATAAATTGTGAAGGCTCCCACAGTGATATAATGAAATGAGATATTGTGAAATTATTTATAATTTGGGACTACGAGGCGGTACCTCGGTAGTGCCCTTGTCGATATTGATTTATGGTCATAGTTGCCTTCGATTAATTGTTGTGATTTTCATAAAGTTGAAGGAAATTGTGTTTTGATTCCACGAGATATTAATTGCAATTATTTGGTATCATTAAATGTGACATACTATTTGATTCATTTCCAATGTCATTTTATTTTACAACATTGATAAACATTTTACCATGTCATTATTATATTGCAGTAGGGCCTCACCTGACCTCGTCACTACTCTACCGAGGTTAGGCTTGGCACTTACTGGGTACCGCTGTGGTGTACTCATACTATGCTTCTGTACATCTTTTTGTGCAGATCCAGGTATATTTTACCAACCTAGACGTCAGTGAGTTACCTGCGCACGGAGACTTCGAGGTATATCTGCCAGCGTCTGCAGACTCCGGAGTCCCTTTCTATCATTTTATGTTGCTTCCTTATATTTTATTTAGACTTTGACTTATAGAGACATTGAGAATAAATTCTTAGAAGCTTGTGATTTATTTCTACCGGGTTTTGGGAGTTGAAATTGTTTGAATTGTAGTTTATCTATTTCAGATATTATTATTATTCCGCATTGATAGACTTACTTAGTATTAGAGACTAGGTGCCATCACGACATCCTACAGAGGGAATTTGGAGTCGTGACACTTATCTCACCGCGGGATCCTTCACAATTTATTTTAAAGAAAATATTTTTTCCGAAATAGCATCCCGCGTTTTAGCCATTCTTAGCACACCGCATGACTTCTAGTAGTTCCCCCTACTAGCCACGCGTATCAAGACACCCTTATCTCACCGCATGCATTTCAATACCCAGACCTTATACCACCGCATGCGTATCAATATCACAATATATCACAATTTGCACTTTAGGTGCTCAAATAATTTAACTTGCCAAAATAATTCATCAACAATATTGTTCCATAATAAAGAGCTCACGACTCATGTCAAAATAACTCAACAATAATATTTTTCCACAATAAAGAGCTCACGGCTCATGTCAAAATAATTCAACAATAATATTTTTCCACAATAAAGAGCTAACGACTCATGTCAAAATAATTCAACAATAATATTTTTTCACATTAAAGAGCTCACTGCTCCATCACAATAAGTACGAAAATCTTACAAAAATATTCAGGAAAATAATATTTTAAAATCTTTAATACGTTGCTTCAATATCAAGTTTAAAAATGTCAAATACTTCATATTAATAATATTTAATTTAAAGAAAATTAACCTTCAAATAATGCACAGAATAAAAGAAATCAAGTTCCAACTAAACAGATAAAACAATTAGCAGGAAAAGATCAAGCAAATTTAAAAATATAAATATTAAATCAATAATGAAGAATATAACAAAATAAAATAATTTAATTAATGCACAACAATGATCTACACAATTTAAAGCATAATCTTTCATATTAAGCCCGTGTACACACTCGTCACCTCGTGTACACGACTTTTCACACATTATAATTATCAATCCTAGGGGAATTTTTCCCACACAAAGTTAGACAAGTCACTTACCTCGACTTGCTCCAATTTAATCAAGTATTATGCTTTTTCCTCGATTTTTCCGACTCCGATCGACTCATATCTAGTCATAATTAATTCTATACAGTCAACAAAATTTATAGGAATCAATTTCATAAGAAAATATTACACTTTTCAATAAAATCCGAAATTAGCTCAAAAATTGTCCGTGGGGCTCACGTCTCGGAATCCGTCGAAACATACAAAACCCGAGAATTCATTCAATTACGAGTCCAACCATGCCAGTTTTACTCAAATCGGACTCCGGATCGACACCGAAATCTCAAAAATTCATTTCTATGAGATTTCTAAACTTTCCCCAAATTTCTATCTCAAAACACTAATTAAATGGTGAAAATAATGATATATTCGTGTATATTGACCAAATCTGAGTTTGAATCACTTACCCAAATATTTTTCCTTGAAAATATATCAAAATTGCCTCTCCTCAAGCTCCAATTCGTCAAAAAGGCAAATGGAACGAAGTCCCCTGTTTTTATAGTTTACAGATTTGTGAGGGACCTCGAATTTGTGAGGGAGCTCGATTTTGTCAGGGACCTCGATTTTGTCAGGGACCTCGATTTGTCAGGGACCTCGATTGTCATGAACCTCGATTTTGACAGCATTTCCAGCAGAAAAATTGCAACAGCTTTTGCAGCAGCTAAATCCCACTTTTGATCCGTTAACTATCCGAAATTCACCCGAGGCCCTCGGGACCTCAACCCAATACACCAACAAGTCCTAAAATATCATACAGACTTATTTGAAACCTCAAATCACATCAAACAACGCTAAAATCACGAATCATGCTCCAATTCAATCTTAATGAAACTTAGAATTTCCAACTTCTACATTCGATGTCGAAACCTATTAAATCAAGTCCGATTGACCTCAAATTTTTCACCCAAGTCATAAATAACATAACTGAGTTGTGAAAATTTTTAAAACTGGATTCCGACCCCGATATCAAAAAGTCAACTCCCCGGTCAAACTTCCAAACTTTAAATTCCTATTTTAGTCGTTTCAAGCATAATTTCATTACGGACTTCCATATAAAATTTCGATCACGCTCCTAAATCCAAAATCACCATACGCAGCTGTTGGAATCATCAAAATTCTATTCCGGGGCCGTTTGCACAAAATTTGACATCCGGTCACTATTTGAACTTAAACTTTTAACTTTTCATCAAAATTCCATATCTCGGGCTAGGGACCTCGGAATTTGATTCCGGGAATACGCCCAAGTCCCAATTCATGATACGGACCTACCAGAACTATCAAAATACTGATCTGAGTCCGTTTGCTCAAAATGTTGACCAAAGTCAACTCAGTTGAGTTTTAAACCTCTAATTCACATTTTAATCCATTTTTCACCTGAAAACTTTACGGACTGTGCACGCAAGTCGAGGAATGATAAATAGTGCTTTTTGAGGTATTAGAACACAAAATTAATTATTAAATTTAAAGATGACATTTTGGGTCATCACATATATGGAAAATGCCAAGATTATTTGACTACAGAATTCCACAGAAACAATTACATCATAATTTCTATGGTGCACGCCCACACGCTCGTCACCTAGTATGTGCGTCACCTCCAAATAATTCACATAATACGTATATTCGGGGTTCATACCCCCAGCTCCACGATTAGAAGAGTTACTTATCTTGAACAAGCCGAATCCAATGTCGAGCAAGCTAAACAATACTCCAGAAATTCCATTCTGCGCGTATCAACTTCCAAACGGCTCGAGTCTAAGTCACAATTAATTTGATTCAGTCAATACAAATTATAGGAATTTATTCCATATCAAAATACTAATTTTTCTACAAAATTCAAAATTACACTCAAAAATTGCCCATGGGGCCCCCGTCTCGAAACCCAACAAAAGTTACGAAATACGTCCAACCACGAGTCCAAGCATACAAATTTTACCAAAATCCGACCTCAACTCGACCCTCAAATCTTCAAATTAAACCAAGAGGGTTTTCTAAATTTTCCAACTTAATTCACCCATTTAATGTTAAAAACAACCATGGATTCGGGTAATTTAACCAATATTGAGTTAAGAACACTTACCTCGTTGTTTTCTCTGAAAATCTCCCAAAATCACCTTTATCTGAAGTCCCATTTTTAGATCTTAAACATGCTGCCCAGGTTCGTATTTGCGGACAAAAACTTCACATTTGCGAATAAACAGTACCTCCCATGAACAGTGTTCGCAATTGTGAATGAACAATACCTCACCAGAAACCTGCAAACTCAAACTTCTCCGAAATGATCTGAAACCACCCTGAAACTCATCCGGAACATCCTGGACACAAACCATGTATGAATTTCAATCATAAAACATGCTACGGACCTGCTCGCACACTCAAAATACTGAAAAGAGGTCATCTTGACTCGATATTGACCATGGTCAAACTCCCTAATTTCTTAACTTTACTAGTCTCTCAACCAATGGTCCAAAAATATACCCAAGCCCCTCGGGACCCGTCAAATTATACCAACAAGTCTTAAAACATCATACGAACTTAGTCGAAACTTCAAATCACATCAAACAATGCTAGAACCGCGAATCATACATCAATTCAAGCTTAATGAAACTAAGAATTTCCAACTTCTACATTCGATGCCGAAATCTATCAAATCAATTTCGATTGACCTCAAATTTTGAACACAAGTCATTGATGACATAACGGATCTATGAAAACTTTCAGAACTGGATTCCGACTTCGATATCAAAAAGTCAACTCCCCGGTCAAACTTTCCAAAAATTCAACTTTCGCCATTTCAAGCAAAATTTCACTACAGACTTCCAAATAATTTTTCGGACACACTCCTAAGTCCAAAATTACCATACAGAGCTATTGGAATAATCAAAACTCCATTTCGGGGTCGTTTTAACATAATTCACCATCCGATCAATTATTTCAACTTAAGCTTCCAAAACAAGAATTGTTTATTTTTAATAATATTGCACTATGTGGACTACAAGTCAAACAACTGAGAAAATGCGTCACAGAGTATGCAATTTATTTTACTCAGGTATCACAATTCAAATCAAATGCACTAGAAGACAGAGCGCATGCCATAGTCTAATGTGCCAGCACCAAACACGTCAATAGGTACCTCAGAGCGACTCAGTTTCTTCCTAACCTACTCCTAAAAAGAAAAACAAAGTACCCGGTTCGAGTTACACCCATGGAAAAGAACCGGTGCCCAAATAAAAAATAAGGGATACTACCTAACTATCCTAAAAAAAATCTTTTTGGTGTTTCTAATCGGACTTTAATTACTTAAGAAAATTGTCCAAAAGATCCATCGTCGGGAAATGTCCGAGCTTTTTCTGATTTTTTTTCTTTTTTTCTATCTTTGTATTTTTTTCTTTTTCTTTCTAAAACTAGACCAAGTCTACTACGGGTTCCTAAAAAACCTAATAAAAATAAATAAATTTATATAATTTACATCACAAGAAGTAGTTCCCCCACCCCACACTTAGCATATGCTTAGTCCCCGATGCATGTAAAAATGTAAAGCAAAGTAGGGTAAAAAAAAACTCCCTTCTAGTCGGATTTCTCCTTCTGAGAATGCCCGCCAGCCGGAGCTCCGAGTTCATTATCAGCTCCCAGGGGCACCAAAGCCATGGGCCCCGTGACTTTATCACCATTCTCATCCTCAGTGTCGGAGCCTTTGTTAGTGTTCTCATCCTCTGACGGGTGAACGGGACTGCCATGTGCAATCCCTAACATATCTTTGGAAGAATTAGACAAACCATTGCGTAGATGCATACGCTCCTCGTCCGATACACCCATCCTGCTCATGATCTCATCCTCTGACGGATGAACGGGACTGCCAGGTGCAATCCCCAATATCTCTTTGGAAGAACTAGACAAATCATTGCGTAGATGCATATGCTCCTTGTCCAATACACCCATCCTGCTCATGATCACATTTAAGGAGTTAAAGAGATACTTGTTGAAGTTCTCGCCCCTCTCATTCCATGCTGCCTGGGTAATCTTAGACGTAGTCTCCAACAAAGATGTGATGTCCATCAACCTCTTAGGAGCCTCCACAACCTCTTCATACCCGGGGTGTTCAGTCATACCCGGGAAAGCATGTACTGTGCGAGAAAATTTCCAAAGAAGAATCTCCTGATCTGCCGCCCAAATTATGTGCGGTCCATCTCCCCTAGTATGATCTCACCCACATTGATGGGTCACCCAGTCATCAAAAAGTATATCACACACACCCGAACTCGAGTTCATTCACTGTTGTGTTCAATTGGCATGAGTTGGGCCTGCACAAAATTTTGCCACACTTTGGCGGTCTTGTTGAAATCGAAGCAGATCATCTCAAGATAGGCATAGCACTTAGTTCTGGTCCACTTGGCATTCGAATTGACGCCACAAAGAGTGTGACATATCGCCATGTAGCTTAGGCTTTTGAAAAATTATTGTAGCCTTCGCGGGTTAGAGTTCTCAACTCCCAAAAATTCACATAAGGACCGCCTATCCAGTGGTACATCCTTTCCACGGACCCGTGACAAGAACAAGTCTGCATTCCAATTGGCATACAGTTCTCACACGATGCTCAAATTTGCATGGCCAGAGCATTCTAGGAGTTTATCCATTTTCTGTTCTCGTAACAGGGCAAGCACGTTCGGGAAGTTCTTTTCCAAAATTTTCACATTAATACCCATCTCGGAGATGAACAACCCATATGGCATGAAGTCCCTATGCCATGCGATGGCATCATCACGAACTAGATCCAAACGAGGCCTCGATCCCGAGCAGCTTTGTGAATTAGCTTCTCGTTTAGCGACCTAAGGCCCCGAGCAGCTTTGTGATGTGTATTATGACTTGCGTGTGTGGTCGAGTTTGGTTTTCGAGTGATTCAGGATTAAATTTAAAGAACAATTCTTATTTTTGTAGCTTAAATAAAAAGAGTTGACCGGAGTTTGACTTTTGAGCAAACGACTCTGGAATAGGATTTTGATGATGCCAATAGCTTCGTATGGTGATTTCGGACTTATAAGTGTGTCTGGGTATTTATTTTGAAGTCCGTAGTTGAATTTGGTTTGAAATTACGAAAATAAGAAATTGAAGGTTTAGAAGTTTGACCGGAGAGTTGACTTTTTGATATCAGGGTCGGAATCCAATTCTGGAAATTGGAATAAGTTCGTTATGTCATTTATGACTTGTGTGCAGAATTTGAGGTCAATCGGACTTAATTTCATTATATTTGAATTGAGGTGCAATTCCTCGTTTCGATGTTGTTATATGTGATTTGAGACCTCGAGTAGGTTCGTAATATGTTTTGGGACTTGTTGTAATATTTAGTTGTGGTCCCGGGGGCCTCGGGTGTGTTTAGGATCATTTTGGGCTACATTGGATGCTGGTTTTCTGATGTCTGGTGTTGTTCTTCGCGTTCGCGAGGTGTCTATCATGTTCGCGAAGAAGGATTTGGCTTCTGGGATTTTGTTCTTTGCATTCGCAAAGAAGGAAATCTTGTTGTCCGTCACCCGACTTCGAAAGCTTATATCTTGCAATCTTTAAGGATTTTGGAGATGATCTAATATGAAATTTGTAGCTCTTTGTGTCTAGTTTTCATAAAATCAAATTGTTTCATTCTTCGAGAGGCTACATAGCTGTTAGGAAATTTCCACTTCTTTCATTCATGTCGTGCAGAATTTATTGATTTTGGAGTTTGAGCCTTTGTATCTTTATTCTCTCACGGATGGTGAGGAGACGCGCTCCCAGGTTAGCTGAGCAGACACCCGCACATTCTGCTAGGGCCGCAAGAGGCCGGGGCCGAGGTAGAGGCCGAGGAAGGGCACGTGCCGCAGCTAGAGCACATGTCAGATCAATAGTTCAGGAGCCGCCAATAGCTCGAGTTGGGGGATAGGTACCGGAAGCACCTGTTGTTACCCTCGGACTTCAGTAGACTTTAGCACAGTTCCTGAACATGTTTGGTACATTGACTCAGGAGGGATTGATCTCCATTTCACCAAATATTTCACAGATTGTAGGAGGAGTCCAGAGTCCTACCGCCCGTACTCCAGAGAAGCAGGTTCACGTTGGTCAGGTTCCGAGTGTAGTACCGGTACAACCTGTTATTCCGGTTCAGTCTGAGGTCAGGCCAGGGGCATCAGAAGAAGAACAAAAGAGACTTGAGAGATTTAAGAAGTATAGTCCACGTACCTTTAGTGGAACAACTACTGAGGATGCCGAGGGATTTCTAGAAAAATATCATCGTATTCTCCGCACCATGTGCATTGTGGAAGTGAGTAGAGTTGCGTTTACTACATTTCAGTTGTCAGGAGCAGCGTATCAGTGGTGGCAAGTTTATGAAGAAGGTAGACCAGCCGATGCAATACCACCAACTTGGGCTTAATTTTCGGCGATGCTTTTGAAAGAGTTTGTTCCCAGGCTCTCCAGGATACGTGGCGCACAGAGTTTGAACGGTTGTGTCAGGGCACCATGACGGTGTCAGAATATGCTAGCAGATTTGAGTGAGTTAGCCCTCCATGCACCTATCTTGGTTTCTACAATTAGAAAGTGAGTCCATAGATTCATTGAAGGGATCGATTATGATTTTAAAATATGTATGGCTCGAGAGTTGAAGATTGACATTCCATTTTGGCAAGTAGCAGAGATTGACAGGATATTAGAATGTGTTAGAAGTGAGGAGGAGTCTAAGGATTCCAAAAGGTCTCAGAACGCTGGAGGATTTAGTGGATTCTACTCTGCAGCTATGAATCATCATAGCGGAGGCTCGGACAGTCGGTCAGTCCAGTTCGCAATTTAGAATACTCGTAGTGCTCCAGTTAATACTTTTAGTGCACCACCGGCACGAGATTCTTACAGTGGTTATTCCAGTTATCCAGCACAGACTCAGTATGAGAAGTCGCGCCCGCAGAGGGGTTGTTATGAGTGTGATGATAGTAGGCACATCATGAGATATTGTCCCAGACTTGGGAGGGGCGGATTTCATAAGAACATTCATGCTACATGATTTATTCAAGTTAATACTCCACGTGCACAACCAGTTAAGGGTGTAGGACATGCGGGTATATGGCACCCAAGAGGGGGAGTCCCGGCCCGTTGATATAATTGCTATGACTTGGCTGAGGCCAATACACCAGATGGTGTCATTGCAGGTATGATTTAATTTATAATAAAAGGAGGACTATTCTTATTTTTATTCAATTCTGATTATCGAGGTGAGACCTCCAATCGTGCTGCATATAGGGAGAGTTTGTGATTTGTACACTATACACGTGTTTATCCCTGTTAGGAGATTTGATGGTGTTAGCCCGTGTCTATCATTTTATTATGCACACTATTGAGGGCTATGAGTCCAAAAGTGACTTTCTATTACTCACTACAGTGAGTTTTGGTGTAATTTCGGGATAATTGATTACAATTTTATGAATTATATGCCCTGCTATTATGGGGGTTCATTATGTGTTGTGAAATTATTTCACGGAATTTATTAAAAAGAAGATAAAAAAATAGAAAATTTCAGTTGGCACAATGTGCAAAGTACTTGTGATTCAGAATTGAGGTTGGGATCCTCGTAATTTAATGTGATTTGATATGTTTAACCCGGGCTACGTGCCGTGGTGGAAGTTATATCACGATGAGATCCTTGTGGTTAAATTCATGTGTTTTAAATTCTCTCTTTGTAAAATTTAATTTGTACTATAGTACTGATAGGGAGTCATGCCTGTTAGGCTTATTTGATAATTCTTTTATGTGTTTTGTGCATATTTAGCCATATTTGTACTGTAATTATTGAGTTTTAGCCTACAAGGTGAGTGTCAAGGTGACGTTAACTATGCCTCATTAATTCAGGTAAGTAATTATGAGGTCTTCATGCCTCGTGCCTCATTGTTAGTAAGGTGAAGGTTTGAAACGAGATTTTAGTCAACATGAGGTTAATTGACGATGTTGTAATTGATTATGAACAACTATTATGATCAGAGATGTAGTTGTGGGCATACGTATAATGTGTGCAAGTGTAGGCACGAGTTGCTACAGTCGGTTGAGACTAATACCGTGTGTCGATATGAAAATTGGACCTTTTAAAAATATTTGGAGTGTAAGAAAAATTGGTTTTAAAGTTTAAAAGTGTGGATAAAAAAAATAGTCTTCAACTAAGATGGTGTTATCGGACTTATGTCGATTGCGGTGACGTAGGATCACCCGCGAATATATGTATAGTAAATACACTCAGTAAATTGAAGTCCTCAGAAAAATTCTCGGCACGTTCGAGGACGAACGTATGTTTAAGAGGGGGAGAATGTAACGACCCGACTTGTCATTTTGTGAATTAGCGTCTCATTTAGCGACTTAAGGTCTCGAGCAGCTTTGTGATGTGTATTATGACTTGCGTGTGTGGTCGAGTTTGGTTTTCGGATGATTCAGGATTAAATTTAAAGAACAATTCTTATTTTTGAAGCTTAAATGAAAAGAGTTGACCGGAGTTTGACTTTTGAGCAAACGACTCCAGAATAGAATTTTGATGATGTCAATAGTTTTGTATGGTGATTTCGGACTTAGGAGTGTGTCTGGGTATTTATTTTGAAGTCCGTAGTTGAATTTGGCTTAAAATGACGAAAATAAGAAATTGAAGGTTTGGAAGTTTGACCGAGGAGTTAACTTTTTGATATCGGGGTCGGAATCCGATTCTAGAAATTGGAATTGGTTTGTTATGTCACTTATGACTTGTGCGCAAAATTTGAGGTCAATCGTACTTGATTTGATAGGTTTCGGCATCGAATATAGAAGTTGAAATTTCTTAGTTTCATTAAGTTTGAATTGAGGTGTGATTCGTCGTTTCGATGTTGTTATATGTGATTTGAGGTCCCGAGTAGGTCCGTAATATGTTTTGGGACTTGTTTATATATTTAGTTGGGGTCCCGAGGGCCTCGGGTGTGTTTTGGATCATTTTGGGCTACATTGGATGCTGGTTTTCTGATATCTGGTGTTGTTCTTCGCGTTCGCGAGGTGTCTATCCTGTTCGCGAAGAAGGATTTGGCTTCTGGGATTTTGTTCTTTGCGTTCGCGAAGAAGGAAATCTTGTTGTCCGTCACCCGACTTCGAAAGCTTATATCTTGCAATCTATAAGGATTTTGGAGATGATCTAATATGAAAGTTGTAGCTCTTTGTGTCTAGTTTTCATAAAATCAAATTGTTTGGCGTTTGGAGTTGTGTACAAAAAGTTATGATGGATACACTACAGGATGTCTGGGAAGAGTTTGGAAATCGAGAAGAATAAATTGCTGCTTCATAGGACTGATTTTGGAAGCTTATATCTCGAAATCTATAAGGAATTGGGAGGTGAGCAAAATATGAAAGTCGTATCCCTTGATATCTAGTTTTCAAAAAGTCAAACCATTCATCATTTAGAGTTTTGTACAAAAAGTTATGACCATCATACTAGAGGCTATCTAAGAAGAGTTTGGAAATGACTGTTCAAGATTTTGTTCATCGCGAACGCGAGGGGAGGGTCGCGAACGCGAAGAACAAACCCCTGGGCAGCAGAATAAAGTCAAAAAGTGAGACTTCGTCTCATTCTTCCATTTTTGGATGAAGGAAGCTCGGGTGAGGCGATATTTCGAGAGTTTTTCAAGGAAAACATTGGGGTAAGAATTCCTAACTCGATTTTGGTTAAAATACATGAATCTATTATTGTTTTTATCATGAAATTAATGAATTGGTTTGAAAATGGTAGAAAATTTCTATACCTTAAATTGAGGATTTGGTGGTCAATTCATTATCAGAATTTGATAAAATTGGTATGGTTGAACTCGTATAGAAACTGGCGTTCGAATTTTGTGAAAATTCTGTCGGGATCTGAGAGGCGGGCCCCGCATGACTTTTTAGAATAAAATTTTAAGTCAACATTTTATTATCCGTAATTGTTTTTGATGACTTTTAATGAAGTTATACATCTAATCTGGATAGATTTGAGTTGTCCGGAGGTCAATTCAAGCAAGAAGGCTATTTTGGAATATCGACATAACTTCAAAAAGGTAAGTATCTTGCCTAACCTTGAGTGAGGGAATTAACCCTTAGGCATTGAGTCGTATATTCCATTTGTATAATGTGAAAGCCGTGTACGCGATGTGACGAGTACGTACTCGGACTTATATGTGCAAATTTTATTGGTTTAATGTCACGACCCAATTTTCCCTCCATTGGGTATCGTGATGACACCTAGTCTTAGGGACTCGGCAAGCCTAATATTTACTGAATAACAACAATAATTAAATAACATCTAACAATTTTTGAAATAGAAATCTCTATAAAATTTACAACTCCCAAAGTCGATAGTCATAAGCTCTTCAGAGTTTGCTATAAATTTCTAAAAACAATTGTGTGGAAATAGGTAAAACAGTGTGAATAGAAAATAGGAAGGTGACTCTGAAGCCTGCGAATGCAGCAACAGGTTTACCTTGAGTCTCCACAGCAACAATCCGCACAACTAGCTAATGATCAACTGACTTCGAAATACCTGGATCTGCATAAAAATGTGCAGAAGTGTAGTATGAGTACACCACGTCGGTACCCAGTAAGTATCAAGTCTAACCTTAGTGGAGTAGTGACGAGAAACAGTCAAGATACCTATTGGACTAAATAACCTCAACAAGTATAAGTATAGGAACAACGGAGTATGATATCTGCATAAGGACTACGCGAAATAGCAAATAATACGGTAATTTCAGTAAGAAAGGAAAACAACAACCAGTGGAATACCATAGTAATGACATAGAAGAACGAACGTAAACACAACCTAAATCCGATGAACACAATTAAAAGAAGGGCAGGTAGCAGCTAGATAAAAACAACCACTTTCACACTAGGTTTTAGTCAATAAGCTCCACGAGGTACTGAACCTCATACTATTCACAACTCACGGGTCTCAATACCTGAACCCTAACACCGAACATCCTTTGCCCTCATTACACTTCATAACCGCACTGACGACTCACGTGCCAAATAGAGCCATTCTCACATAGAAGGCAAGTAACAAGAGTGTGCATCTATACTCAGCAATATCAAGAAAACCTCTTAACCGATAAGAGTGCTCAACTACGTGTATGCTTGTGCAAGTGTCCTAACGTGGTTCATGCCAGCTAGTAAGTATAGGAAAGGAAATGGACAACACGTAGAATGTTTTCTCACAACTTTCCACAAGATAAAACTCACATAGGTAAGTGTACCACTACACAAACATCAACAACAAGAATGCCCCCAGGCCATCACAAGTCATCACAAATCAATCCCTGACATAGCCCACCTTATCTCGCCACATATGCAATAATAAAGTAAATGTCCGCCTTGTCTTGCAACACATGCATAACAATATTTCCACCTTGTCTCTCCATATATATATATATATATATATATATATATCTTGCCTTGTCGCACCGCATGTGCAAATATCAAGAGTAACAATAGCACGGAAGAAACCTCGTGCATCACAATAACAACAACCGCATGACAGAAACCTCAAGCATCACAACAACTACAACAGCAACAATGACAATAATACAAGGGTACGATAAATAAGTCAACTTAGAGATTCCATAACTCAAAGAAACGGAGGAACTAATTCACAAAGAGTAGCCACAATCGGGAATGCTATTCATAATAAGAACATCTCAACAAGAAAGGAAATACTATCTAACAACGGTCCATAATATACAGTTCGACAACAAGGGAGCTAACACAAGTCGAATAATTCCAAATAAGGACAAGTCAACTAAAATATAGGATATCTAACTTCTTTTAAGGTTGGATAATTAGGAAAGAGATACAACAACTTCAACTAAAAAGAAGCAGCAGAAAGATAACCATAACCTCAATTAATGCTAAACAATTACAGAAGAGATAGTAATAATTTCAAATAAAGATAAGCAGTTAGGGGAAAGATAACATGACAATAGAAGAGATAACAATTTCAGTTAAGGCACAGATGAATCAAATAAGCAACAAGAGTGGATCATGAAATAATTAACTCTAATTAAAGCAGGTAGAGGTGAAAACAGTAATTAAGAAACGTATTCATAATAAAACAACTGCATATTCAATAAATACAAGAACCTAAGAACCCAAAAAGGCCAACTTTCCACAAATAAGTCTGAGCACGTACTTGTCACCTCGCGTACACAGACTACAATTAGCATAGAGACTCAAATCCTAAGGGGTAATTCCCCCACACGAAGTTAGGCAAGATACTTACCTTAAAGAAGACAAACCGATACTCTAAAATGAACTTCTCGGGTGAAATGACCTCCGGACCGCTCAAATCTAACCAAAATAACTTCAAAGCACAAATAAAACTCATAAGAAACTATTCTGGATCATAAAGCCTTAATCTATACCAAAATCTAAAAATCGACCCAAAAGTCTACCCCCGGGCCCGCACCTCGGAACCCGACAAATTTTTACAACACCCGAACACCCATTCCGATACGAGTTCAACCATATTAAAATTATTAAATTCTGATACCAATTCGCCCCTCAAATTATGATTTTGCATTTTGAAAATTTTCTTCAAAAACCTCCATTTTCCTCAACTCAAAACACAAATTAACTAAGAAAAATAAAGATAAAATCATGGAATATAATAAATTCTAGGTGAAGAACACTTACCCAATCGATTTGCTTGAAAAACCCACAAAGAATCGCTCAAAACCGAGCTCTACAAGTCAAGATATGATAAAAATGGCCTAACCCTCGATTTGGAAGATATATTCTGCTGCCCAGGTGTTAAAGCATCGCGAACGCGGAAGACTACTCGCGTTCGCAAAGAAGGAAAAATGAAGGATGCCCAAATATGCTTCGCGAACGCGAAAGATGGCTCGCGAACGTGGAGAGGAAATTTGATGATCCAATGACTGTGCTACGCGAACGCATAGAGGGGTGCGCGAACGCGAAGGAAGGGGTGGCATACCTTCGCGAACGTGGGAGGAGAGACGCGAACGCGAAGAGGAAAAAGGCAGACCTTCGCGAACACGAGAGCATGAATGTTAACGCGAAGAGGAAATATGAGGTGGGTCAGCAGAACACTATGCGAACGCGAAAGGCACTTTGCGATCGAGAAGAAGAACATCATATGGCAGAAAACAATAGTTCAAAATAGGAGGAAATGACCTGTGGCCCATCCGAAACACACCCGAGGCCCACGGGACCCCGTCTAAATACAAAAACAAGTTTTATAACCTAACACGGACTTGTTTGAGGTTTCAAATCACATCAAACAACGTCAAAACTACGAGTCGCACCATGAATTAAACATATGAACTTTCAAATCTTCCAACTTCTAAAACGCGCGCCGAAACCTATCAAATCAACCCGGAATGACGTCAAAATTTGCAGGCAAATCCCAAATGACATAAAAGAGCTATTCCAACTCTCGTAATCGCATTCCGACCCCGATATCACCAAATTCAACTATTGGTCAAACTTCTCCATCTTCCAAACTTCAACTTTTCCAATTTTTCGCCGAAATACTTCAAATTATCCTACGGACCTCCAAATCCAAATCCAGACGCACGCCTAAGTCCAAAATTACCATACGAAGTTGTTGAAATCATCCAAAACCCATTCTGGAGCCGTTTACACAAAAGTCAAATTTCAGTCAACTCTTACCGCTTAAACTTCTAATATTTGAATCCTTCTTCTGATTTGACTCTGAATCATCCGATAATCGAATTCAACCATGCACGCAAGTCAATACACATAATATGAAGCTGCTCAAGACTTTATGCCGCCGAACGGGACTTAAATTCTCAAAATGACCGGTCGGGTTGTTACATTTAAAGTCTTAGGCATTTTTATGAGTTACATTGGAAATTTGTTGGTACTTACTAAATCCTTGTTTATTGAATTTGTTTTTATATGATAATTTGGTGTGATTGCCACCTTGATTTTTATGTAAATCCCATGTTTTTGTTGAGTTGATATTTCTGAAGATAATTTCATTATGGATTATTCATTTGCAAATAATTTATTAAATAAATTTTAAAGGAAGCATTAATCTATTTGCCAAAAAAAATAGATTAAAAAAGGCGTTGTTCCTTGATGAATTACTTTCCAGTTCATGTTATTGAAATTGGTATTGAGTTATAAAGGTCGTAAATCATATTGAGGCAAAGCGTTAAATTGTGAAATAATATTTTGTTGAGTTGTTCACTCCCGGATATTTTTGGTAAGATTTTGTGCACATTATGGTCGAGCCATGGGCTCCTTATTGTAAAAAATAATGTATTGTTGATTTATGTGGTAAGTTGTAATATTTGAGCACATGATGTGCAATTTATGATATGTTATAATATTTAAACATTTGATGTGCAATTTATGATATATTATAATATTTGAGCACTTGATGTATAATTTTTGATATGTTATAATATTTGAGCACTTGAGGTACAATTTGTGATATGTTTTGATATTTGAGCACTTGATGTGCAAATTTATAATATGTTGTAATATTTGAGCACTTGAGGTGCAAGTTGTGTTATGTTGTGATAATCGGGTACTTGGGGTGCGAATTGTGATATATTGTAATATTGATAGGCATGCGGTGGTATAAGGTCTGGGTGTTGAACGCATGCAGTGAGATAAGGGGGCTTGATACACGTGTTTAGTAGGGTACTAGAAGCCATGCGGTGTGATAAAGGTGGCTGAAACGCGGGATGCTATTTCGAAAAAAATAATTTTAAAAACTAAATGTGAAAGCTCCCGCAGTGATATAAGGAAAGATTGAAATTTATTTATGATTTGGGACTACGAGGCGGTACCTCGGGAGTGCCCTTTGTTGAAATTTATTTATGATTTGCGACTACGAGGCGGTACCTCAGAAGTGCCCTTTGTTGATATTTCTCTATGGCTGCACTTGCCTTTAGTTATTTTATTTTTCCGTGATATGTAAATTCTTGTGTTCTTCCGTGATGTATTATTTGATTTTATTATTTGTTTTGTATTCCTTGTTGTATTGTGTTGGCTTTGACTCTTTGTACAAGCCTTTAAGGAATTGTGTTTTTTGGTTTTTACTGATTTTTGAGGTTTGAGTTGTTTCGAATAAAATAAATTGCTATTATGTTTTAATTTAATAAATTTTATATCCAAATCAGTAGCTATCAGATACTTCATTGTAATTTAAATTTTATTTTCTTCACCTAAACGAGTTCAAAAATAAACTCATTTCTTTGTTGATTTCTTACTTGGTTTAAAAATTGTAAACTTACTTTATTGAAAATAAATTGATCCTGCGGATCTTATAGACATTGATATTTTGGTACGTGAGTTGTCTGTATGGTTGTAATATAGATATGGGCACGAGGTGTAGTAAAAATATGAAAGTGGGTTGAGACCCTTGTTTTATGATTATGAAATGAGGTGTCACAAAATGACTTTTATTTGAAAGAATTATACTCGAATGATATTTATTTGAAGGAATTATATTCGAAAGATTTGTATTTGAAAGATTTATATTTGAAGGACTTGATTAATTGGTTGTACTTGTGTTCCTTATTCGTTTGAGCAATATTTATGGTGTTTTTGTTGCCTTGTTGTTCATATCCCTGATTGATCTTTGTTGTTGTTACTGCCACTTGTTTTCTATTATTCCTGTATATTACTATATTGCACAAGTTAAATGAATAGTGAGTGTCTTCACTATACCTCGTCACTACTCCACCGAGGTTAGTCTTGATACTTACTGGGTACCGACTGTGGTGTACTCATACTATACTTCTGCACATTTTTGTGCAGAGCCAGGTATTGGAGATATCGAATTTGGACAGAGATTAGAGTGTGATCGCAAGGATTCAAGGTAGGGCTGCATGGTCGTCGCAGTCCCTTGGAGTCTTTCCATTTTTATTAAACTGTCCACTCTTATTCGAACAGTATTGTATATCCGATCCTTGGGATCACTGAATGTACTTAGTTAGAGTTCGTGACTCAGTATTACCAGTCTTGGGAGGTTTTTATATTTATTTCCGCTTTTGGTTTCGACACTTGTATTAAATTATATATTTTAAAAAAAACAATATGGCTCAAAATATTATTGTAATCGGCTTACCTAGTGTTAGAGACTAAGTGCCATCACGACGCTTGTGGTGAGAGTTTGGGTCATGACAGTTGTGATCTGTCGGCAACTTATTTCCCTTTAGCTTGCCTAGATGATCCTTCCCCTTTCTTGTGCTTTGTAGGTGCCGGAGCAGTGGTGGAGGACTTCCCTACTCCCTTGCCCTTGTTTGCACTATCACGAGCCATAGCAACCTACAACACAAATAAGTATGAATGTAAGAATGAATCAAAAAATCCACCTAAGGTTATCGTGAGAGTCAAAGATGACCCCACACTCCCACTTAAAATCGTAGGTTCACTGTACTATACTCACAATCGTGGTTTAAAACGCACAAGTGTATTACCACAAGGCAATGGGTACTCAAGATTTCCCCATGCCGTATAATTATAGCTCACGAGCTATGCCACACAAATCAAGTGGTCGATCATGGCGAAGTGATTTAGCCTTAATGCAAGCAAGTAGTACATGGTCCTTAACCTCTATAACTACTATACTACATTAGCTAATTCTACAAAGTACTACAACATACATAATACAAAATACATGGTGTGGGCGACATATGCACATTAAAACCAAGCTCTGAATTATGTAAAATCACCCCTACACACCCCACACTTAGCCCTATATCACATACATCTACACTCTATTACTCAGACTTCATCGGTGCATAAAGTACTCATTCAAATATTTTAGCAAACATATTGGGGGCATGGAGTGTGTACAACTTAGTTCAACATCGGTGGAATATGGTGGACTTCCCAAATTTCAACGAAGTAGAGAAAATTCTAGTTTACTACTCCATATACAACACAACAACAAATTTGTCACAACCAATTTTATTGCACAATAGGGCCACCCACCATAAAAAAGAACTCAAAAGAACTAATTATAAGGGAAATTTTAGGGCTGGGGTGTTTGGAAAGGGAATGGGGAACTTACTCACAAAAATAAAATTAATGGAGAAGAGGGAACATACCTTGATGATTGAGGATGAAATCAAGCAAGAAAAACTTGAGAGAGAGAGAGAGAGAGAGAGAGTAACAAGTGTTTGGGTTTTTTGGGAAATTTGAGTTATGTTTTAATTTGTGGTGGGGATGGGGATGGGTTATAAGGTGGGTTATTATGTTAGGATAGATGGGTATATGTGTCGGGTTTTATGGGTATGGGTATTAATCTAATAAAACAAAAACAAAAAATAAAATAAAATTCAATACTTACCTCCCCCCCAGCCTAGCACCCCACGCTAGGCCTGGCGCTGGGGCTTTGAGCATTCTGTAAACTGCACCGCAGGCAGCGTGGGGCGCTGGCCTGGGTGTTGTTTTGGAGATTTTCTTTTTTCTTTTTTTTTGCATCATCACGAACTAGATCCAAACGAGGCCTCAGTCGCAATGGTGCATGTTGTGATCTGTCGGCAACTTGTTTCCCTTTAGCTTGCCTAGATAATCCATCCCCTTGCTTGCGCTTTTTAGGTGCGGGAGCAGCGGTGGAGGACTTCCCTAATCCCTTGCCCTTATTTGCACTATCACGAGCCATAGAAACCTACATCACAAATAAGCATGAATGTGAGAATGAATCAAGAAATCCGCCTAAGATTATCGTGAGAGTCAAAGATGACCCCACACTTAAAATCGAAGGCTCACTGTACTATACTCACGATCGTGGTTTAAAGCGCACAAGTGTTGCACTACAAGGCAATGGGTACTCAAGACTTCCCCATGACGCACAATTATAGCTCACGAGCTATGCCACACAAATCAAGTGGTCGTTCCTGGCGAAATGATTTAGCCTTAATGCAAGCAAGTGGCACATGGTCTTTAACTTATACAACTACTACACTACATTAGCTAATTCTACAAAGTGATACAACATACATAATACAAGATACATGGTGTGGGCGACATGTACAAATTAAATCCAAGCTCCGAATTATGTAAAATCACCCCCACATACCCCATACTTAGCCCGTTATCACATACAACTACACTCGGTTACTCAGACTTCACCGGTGCACAAAGTACTCATTCAAACATTTTAGCAAACACATTAGGGGTATGAAGTGTGTGGAACTTAGTTCAACAATGGTGGAACATGGTGGCCCTCTCAAATTTTAACGAAGTAGAGAAAATTCTAGCTTACTACTCCGTATACAACACAACAACAAAGTTGTCGCAACCAATTTTCTTGCACAATAGGGCCATCCACCATAGAAAAGAACTCCAAAGAACTAATTATGGGATAAATTTTGGGGCTGGGGCGTTTGGAAAGGGAATGGGGAACTTACTCACAAAATAAAAATAATGGAGAAGAGGGAAATTCTGGGTGGGTACAATTACAAAAGCCTGCCTTATACTTAAAAACAAAACTAAAGTTTACACTTAAATAAGTAATTAATCGTGAAACCTAACAATAGACAATGGAATAAAGATCAACTTTGAGACGAGAATAATCCTTTTAGCCTATCTCGCCGATGGAAAAAGAAAATAGAATTTAATTACCAGCAGCTATAGCTAAATTTACAAGAACTAATGATATTAAGACATACTTCTAGCAATTCATTTTCATATTTTGATCATTAAATTAAAGAATATTACATGTTGTGTCATTTGCGTCCGTTATCATATTACATTGTTGTTACTACTATTTGTTGCTTGGCTGCTTTATTTTTACTATTTCTTGAGCCGAGTGTCTATCGGAAAGAGCCTCTCCTCTCTATCTTTTATAAGGTAGGGGTAATGTCTGCGTACAAACTACCCTCCTCAAACCCCACTTATGATATTACACTGATTTTTGTTTTGTTGTTGTTGTAAATAAAAGGCAAAATACATAATTTACCCATCGACCTTGTACCAAAATTCCTCTTACACACCTATTGATCACGGAACTAATATTACATACCTCAAAGTGTGTCAATAACACACCACTTTTGACTAGTCCAAGAAATAGTCTATGTTGTATATAACACGTGCAACTTTAAATTTAAAGCACCTTTTTAATCACATGACCCTTTTAAGGATCCGACCCGCTCAAATAAAAAACAACCAACAATGCGTGCACCACTTTCCCCACCATTGCACCTAGGGCTGTCTAAAGGTAGGATAATATTAGTACTCGTACTCTTAAGTACCGGTACCAGACCGTACCGCTCCGATAGGGGGTTAGGGGTGAGGAATTTTGGTGAAGGGTATGGGTAAAGGTAGTGTACCCGAAATAGTACCCTTAGTACCGGTACCGTAAGTACCTTTAAGGTACCGTGCCGGTACCCATACCAGTACCCAAATATTTTTTAAATTTAAAATCTAGCCGTTGGCAACGGCCAAAAATGACTATTTTTGCCTCCCTAGCTCCAAACATCCCCCTACCCTCTAATTTATATTTTTAACCCCTATGTTTGTTCAAATACACTTTGCCCCTATTTTAAAACTATAAATACCCCATTTCATTCTTTCAATTTTCATTCAAAAATTCTCACATCTCTCTAATTCTCTATCTCTCTCTATCTCTAATTGCAATTAACGTTTATAGCACACAATTATATTTGTATAATTTTTCATGCATCAACATCAAGTATTCAATAGCGTATTTATTTTTTTGGCACTACATTACTAGTCAGAGTAATTTTTTTCCATCGACATCAATTATACGCCTACGTTTATGTCGGCGTTTGGTACATTCGTTCCAACTCTTATTAATTTTTGCATTAATTTTTGTTATACTTGTGTTGATATTTATTTTTATTTTAATTATTAATTAATAGAAATGGCTCATAAACTAGTAAAAAAACGTGTTTAAAAAATTAACTAAGGGTAATACTAGCTCTAGTACTCCTACTCATGTTGACGACTTCACTCACGTAGCTGAAACACCTGAATATGATGATGTTAATGTTAATGATCAACCAATATATCACAAAATACTACAAGCACATTATGATAATTTTGATATTTTTAGTGAGGAAGAAGAAAACTTAGATGAAATACCTACTAGTCCTGCCTCTGCAGCTACAACTCAGAGTCAATCTCAGTTTGGAGCTGATGTTCTGTTACCTCCCACTAGAGAACCGATTGAACATAAAAAAAAAATTCATTTTTTTGGTAATGGTTTACGCATGATAAGGCTAGTGAAAAGGCTATTTGTAAACTTTGTAAATAACGATTAGTGTAACGACCCGGTCAGTCGTTTTGAGAGTAATAGCCCCGATCCCTTATTTTCTGCTTTTCTCGTATCTGTTTCTGCTTATGTGACTTGCCGGGAGGTCTTGTTTTTGGTTTCGGAGTGTTTTGGGACATGAAGTCCCTAAAACGGAAGATTAAGTCTTAGGATTTTTACCGTAGTCAGAACTGTATGAAGACAACTCCGGAATGGAGTTTCGTCGATTTCGTTAGCTCCGTTGGGTGATTCTGGATATAGAAGCGTGTCCGGATTGTGATTTGGAGTTCGAGAGTAGAACTAGGCTTGAAATGGCGAAAGTTAAAATTTTGAGAAGTTTGACGGGGGAGGGTGACTTTTTGATATCGGGGTTGGATTCTGATTCCGAAAGTTGCAGTAGGTTTGTGGGGGCATTTGTGACTTATGTGCAAAATTTGAGGCCAATTGGACGTGATTTGAAAGGTTTCAGCGTCGTTTGTAGAATTTAGAAATTTCAAAGTTTATTAGGCTTGAATCCATGTGCAACTCGTGTTTTTGATGTTATTTGAGGTGATTTTGGGGTTCGACTAAGTTCGTATTGTATTTTGGGACTTGATGGTATGTTTGGTTGAGGTCTCGGGGGCCTCGGGTGAGTTTCGGATAGTTGGTGGATCATTTTTGGACTTGGATTAATGGCTGAAGACTGTTGGTGTATTTCTGCTGGTTTCCTCTTACGCTATCGCGAGTGGAGTCTCGCGTTCGCGAAGGGTGTTTGTGAGTTGGGAAGGTTTTGTTTTACGCGTCATCGAATAAGGTGATGTTGGTAAAGCTTCGCGTTCACGGAGATGTGGTCACGTTCGCGAAGAGTTAAGTTGAGGGGCAGGTAGATTGGTCTACGCAAACGCGAGAGGGTGGTCGTGTTAGCGATGAAGGTGCATCTAGGCAGATTTAAAAGATTAGAAACAAGGGTTTCGAGTTCATATCATAAATCTGAAGTGGGAGCTCAGTAGAAGGCGATTTTGGGAGAGATTCTTGCGTGGGTGTTTGGGCTAAGTGATTCCTATCTAATTTTGGTCAAATCCCATGATTATGCCTTTAATTCCACCATCTAATTTGTGATTTGGGGTGAAACATTGGGGGAAAGGAGGAAGAATTCTTGAGTTAGATTTTTGAGGTTTTGAATGAGATTTTATTAGCGGATTTAGGTAAATTTGATATGGTTAGACTCGTGAGTGAATGGGCTTTCGGGTTTTATGAATTTTGTCGAATTTCGAGACGCGGGCTCGGGGGCCGGTTGGGACCAATTTTGGATTTTGGCTTAAAATTCGTATTTTTCTTATGGAATTAATTCCTTTATCCGTATTGATTGTATTGTATTTCTTGTGGCTAAATTCGGGACGTTTGGAGGCCGATTCGCGAGGCAATGGCATTTTGGAGTAGAGTTTTGGGCTCGGATTGAGGTAAGTAACAGTTTTAAATCTGGTTCTGAGAGTATGAAACACCCGAATTTTATTGTTACACGATTGTTTGGCAGTGACGCACATGCTGGGTGACAGGTATGTGGGCTTACACCGTAGGAATTGTGACTTGGACCATTCCGTGGAGCTATAAAGTTGAATAACTTGTTGTTAGCTATATGTTCTCCTGTGTTATAGAAATTTGACTGCAAATCATATTAGGAGTCATGCTTAGGCTATGTGACTACACTGTTGTGAACCGCAGAGGTCGTGTACTCGTTGAATTAATTGCTAATTGTTGTTTTGTACTCAGTCACGGTTTACTTGTGTATCATATCTCAGTCTCTCTTGTTCTTGATGATACATTATATTATCTTTGTTTGGGCTGATTTGTTTTATGATTTCTGAGAGCCCGAGAGACTGAAGAAGTTGGTGACTAAGCTAGGGCCTGAGTGCCGAGCTGTGAGCTATATGTACGTATATTTGGATCGGGTTGCACGTCGCAACGAGCTTTAGGGCTGTATATATAGATCGTGTTGCACGCCGCAATGAACCTTATGCCTATTTATATGGGATCGGGCTACACGCCGCAGCGATATAGCGCTTGGGCTGAAAGAGCCCCTCCAGAGTCTGCACACCCCCAGTGAGCTCATGTACTTATTGAGTGGGAATGATGAGAGCTGAGAGCTGAGAGCCGAGTGATTGAGCTATTGAGAAAGGTTGAGTGACTGTTTCCCTGAGAGGTTGTACTTGATTTCATTTTTTGTTGCACTTAGCTGCTATATGTCACTGTTTTGAAACTCCTGAAAGATATTATATCCGATTTTACTTGAACTTGGTAATGTATAAATTGATTTGACTTATATTGCCAGATTTGGAAGCATATCTACTTTATTGCCGAGATTACTGAAAATAATCTAAAACTGTAATGCTCGTCACTATCTTTCAGTTCCTTATTTATTATTGTTACTTACCGAGTTGGTTGTACTCACGCTATACCCTGCACTTCGTGTGCAGTTCCAGGAGTTTTTTGACGCGAAGTGTGTTGATATTCCGCATAGCTAACTGGCGTTCGCAGTCCTTGTTTCTCTTTAATTATCCTTTCTTTCGTTGTATTTCGATCCAAACTGTTACAATCATTTCATTTCTAGACTGATTATGTATAGATGCTCATGGCTTACTGACACCCCGATATTGGGAGCTATTTCCGCACTTGTGTTTTGAGTTTTACTCTCCTGTTTATGAAAACTTTGCCTATTTTAAATGTCTTGATTTATTTTTCTGTTAAATATTTGGAGTATTTGGAAATGACGACTTTTCTAGTACCATCGATAGGCGCCATCATGATATGTTAGGATTTTGGGTCGTGACAAGTTGGTATCAGAGCCTAGGTTACATAGGTCTCACGAGTCATGAGCAGGTTTAGTAGAGTCTTGCGAATCGGTACGGAGACGTCTGTACCTATCTTCGAGAGGTTGTCGAACCCTTAGGAAATTTCACCTTTTTGAATTCTTGTCGTGCGAATCGTTTGATTCTGTTACTGAATTTCTATTGTTCTATTCTCTCAGAGATGGTGAGGATGCGTGCTACGGGGCAGGATGGATAGCCACCAGTACCACCAGTCAGGGCCGCAAGAGGCCGAGGTCGCGGTAGAGGCCGTGGTAGGGGCAGAGGTGCAGCTCGCACTGCAGTTAGGGTAGCACCTGCAGATCCACCAGTTGCACCACTTCAGGAGCAGACTCCAGTTGTGGATGAGTCTGTTGGACCAGCTCAGGCACCACTTCAAATTCTGACAAAGTGCACCAGTCTTGCTCAGGCGGTCTCTATTCCGACCATAGCAGCCACTTCTCAGACCGGAGGAGTTGCTCAGACTCCTGCCGCCCACACACCAGAGCATGTGGTACAGGGACTCCAGACACCGGGAGCACCACCAGCCCAGCCGGTTGTAGCTGCTCAGGTCTATGTGGTTCCTGTAATATCTGATGATGAGCATCGTTGATTGGAGAGGTTTTGGAGACTCCAGCCTCCATTTTTTAGTGGTACCGAGGGAGAGGATGCACATGGCTTCTTGGACAGGTGTCAGAGGATACTCCGTACAGCATGTATTCTAGAGACTAGTGGGGTTTCGTTCACTAATTTTCAGTTCTTTGGGGCTGCCTTCAGTTGGTTGGAGGCTTACAAGAGGTGTAGGCCAGTCGGCGCAGCACCCCTTACCTGGCAGCAGTTCTCCGGTCTATTCCTGGAGAAGTTTGTGCCTCAGTCCCGTAGAGAGGAGCTACACAAGCAGTTTGAGCAGCTTTATCAGGGTGATATGTCCGTGACGCAGTATGAGATGAGGTTTTCTGAGTTTGCCCGCCATGCTATCTGGTTGGTTCCCACAGACAGGGAGAGGATCAGAGGATCATAGATGGCCTCACTTTTCTGCTGTGATTGTTTATGACTAGAGAGAGTGTCTGGTGCTACTTTTGATGAGGTTGTCATCATTGCTCGTCAGATTGATTTGGTTCGCAACCAGGAGCGGATTGATAGGGAGGCCAAAAGGCCTCGTGCACACGGTGGATTCAGCGGGGTTCTTTCTGGGGGTCAGTTCTACCACGGCAGGGGTCATCCTTATAGGCATGCTCAGACGGCTCGCCCAGTTCGCCGTGGTGCATCATCTAGCCATGGTTCACATAGTTACCAGCAGGGTCACTCATCTCTCAGTGCCCTTCCAGCTCAGAGTTTGTCCCGTGCTCCATCGGGTCAGGGCTGGTCTATGCCAGGTCCTTCTACCAATTATCCCGGTGCTCGGGGGCCCCTCTAGTCCCCACCACCAGCACCGGGGAATTGCTATGAGTGTGGAGAGTTTGGCCATACAAGGAGGTATTATCCCCGCCTTACGGGAGGTCCAGCTCAGCAGATGAGTCAGACTACAGCTTCAGCACCAGTTACTTCACTACCCGCTCAGCCAGCTCAGGATGGGGCCCAGTCAGCTAGAGGTCACCCTAGATGGGGAGGCCGATCGAGTGGCGGTCAGGACCGATTCTATGCTCTTCCCGCCATACCAGATGCCATTGCTTTGGATGCTGTGATCACAGGTATTGTCTCAGTTTGCCACAGAGATGCCTCTGTACTATTTGACCCTGGTTCCACTTATTCATATGTATCCTCATATTTCGTTCATTATCTGGATATGCCCCGCAAGTCTCTAGTTTCATCTGTTCATGTATCTACTCCGGTAGGCGATACTATTATTGTGGACTGAGTATATCAGTCATGTGTGGTGACTATTAGGAGCCTGGAGACCAGAGTAGATCTCTTGTTGCTTAGTATGGTCGATTTTGATGTGATTTTGGGTATGGACTGGTTTTTTCCATGTCGTACTATTCTAGATTGTCACGCGAAGACCGTGACTTTAGTGATACCGGGGTTGCTGAGGGTTGAGTGGAGCGGCTCTATAAACTATGTTAAGGCTCAGCGGATGGTTGAGAAGGGTTGTCTATCTTATCTGGCCTTTGTGAGGGATGTTAATGCAGAAACCCCTACTATTGATTCTGTTCCAGTGGTGCGAGATTTTCTGGATGTGTTTCCTGCAGACCTGTCGGTCATGCCGCCTGACAGGGATATTGACTTCGGTATTGATTTGGTGCCGGGCACTCAGCCCATTTCTATTCCACCGTATCACATGGCACTGGCGGAGTTGAAGGAATTGAAGGAGCAGCTTCAGGAACTCCTTGATAAAGGGTTTATTCGGCCTAGCGTGTCACCTTGGGGTGGACCAGTTCTATTTATGAAGAAGAAGGATGGTACTATGAGAATGTGCATTGATTATAGGCAGTTGAACAAGGTCATAATCAAGAACAAGTGTCATTTGTCGCGTATTGATGGTCTATTTGACCAACTTCAGGGGGCGATAGTGTTATGCAAGATTGACTTGCAGTCAGGATATCAATGTTGAAGATTCGAGACTCGGATATTCTTAAGACAACCTTCAGGACCCGATATGGCCATTATGAGTTCCTTGTGATGTCTTTTGGGCTGACCAACACCCCAGCAACGTTCATGCATCTGATGAACAATGTGTTTTAGCCTTATCTCGACTTGTTTGTTATAGTATTCATTGATGATATCCTGGTGTACTCTTGTAGCTAGGAAGAGCATGCCCAGCATATGCGGATCGTGTTGCAGCGGTTGGGGAAGGAGAAACTTAATGCTAAGTTCTCCAAGTGTGAATTTTATCTCAGTTCAGTGGCGTTCTTGGGGCACGTGGTGTCTAGTGAGGGTATCCAGGTAGATTCGAAGAAGATAGAGGCGGTTCGGAGTTCGCCCAGACCCTCCTCAGCCACGGAGATTCGGAGTTTTCTTGGTTTGGCTGGTTATTACCGTCGTTTTATAGAGGGTTTATCATTTATTGCACCGCCCTTGACTAAATTTATCCAAAAGGGTGCTCCTTTCAGGTGGTCGGATGAGTGCAAGGAGAAATTTTAGAGGCTCAAGACTGCTTTGACCACGACGCCAGTTCTAGTTTTACCATCAGCTTTCGGTTCTTACACAGTGTATTGTGATGCATCGCGGATCGGTATTGGGTGTGTTCTGATGCATGAGGGTAGAGTGATTGCTTATGCTTCACGCCAGTTGAAGCCCCATGAGAAGAACTATCATGTCCACGACCTTGAGTTAGCAGCTATTGTTCACGCCTTGAAGATTTGGATGCACTATTTATACGGGGTCCATTGTGAGATTTACACTGATCATCAGAGTTTGCAGAATCTGTTCAAACAGAAGGATCTTAACTTTCACGGAGGCGGTTGGAGCTTTTTAAGGACTATGATATCACCATTTTGTACCATCCTGGGAAGGCCAATGTGATGGACGATGCCTTGAGTCTCCGGGCAAAAAGTTTGGGGAGCTTAGCGCATCTTCCAGCAGCAGGGATGCCATTGGCATTGGATGTTTAGCCAGTTTGTTAGATTGGATGTTTCTGAGCCGAGTCGAGTATTGGCTTGTGTGGTCTCTCAGTCTTCTCTCTATGATCGTATCAGGGAGCGTCAGTATGATGACCTCAACCTGTTTGTCCTTAAGGACACAGTCCAGCACGGTGATGCTAAGGAGGTCACTATTGGGGATGATGATGCATTGAGGATGCAGGGTAGGTTATGAGTGCCCAATGTAGATGGTATACATGAGTTGATTCTCCAGGAGGCTCACAGTTCGCGGTCTTCTATTTATCCGGGTGCCGCGAAGATGTATCAGGACTTGATACAATATTACTGGTGGAGGAGAATGAAGAAGGACATAGTGGAGTATGTGGCTTGGTGTCTAAATTGCCAGCAGGTGAAGTCTGAGCATCAACGACCAGGTAGGTTGCTTCAGAAATTAGAGATTCCGGAGTAGAAATGGGAGCGGATCACTATGGATTTCGTTGTTGGGCTTACACGAACTCAATGAAAGTTTGATATAGTTTCGGTAATTGTGGACTGGCTGACCAAGTCAGCTTATTTCATTCCTGTGATGACTACCTATTCTTTCGAACAGCTGGCTCAAGTGTATATCCGCGAGATCGTCAGCCTTCATGGCATACCGGTATCTATCATCTCTGACCGGGGCACACAGTTTACATCATGGTTCTGGAGGGTCGTGCAGCATGCATTGGGTACTCGAGTGGAGTTGAGCACGGTATTTCACCCTCAGACGGACAGACAATCCGAGCACACTATTCAGATATTAGAGGATATGCTCCGTGCATGTGTGATGGAGTTTGGGGGTTCGTGGGATCAGTTCTTACCACTAGCGGAGTTTGCCTAATACAACAATTATCAGTCGAGCATCCAGATGGCACGATATGAGGCTCTGTATGGTAAGCGACGTAGGTCTCTAGTCAAGCATCCAGATGGCTCCATATGAGGCTCTGTATAGTAAGCGGTATAAGTCTCCAGTGGGTTGGATTGAGCCGGGCGAGGCTAGATTATTGGGTATAGACTTGGTTCAGGATGCTCTAGAGAAGGTTAGGGTGATTCAGGATAGACTACGCACAGCCTATTCCAGACAGAAGAGTTATGCGGATCGGAAGGTTCGCGATATTGCATTCATGGTTGGAGAGCGGATCTTGCTCCGGGTGTCGCCCATGAAGGGTGTTATGAGGTTCGGAAAGAAGGGGAAGCTGAGCCCGAGGTTTATCGGCCCATTTGAGGTGTTGTGACGTGTTGGGGAGGTTGCTTATGAGCTTGCCTTGCCTCCCAATCTAGTAGGAGTTCATCCATTATTTCCATGTTTCTATGCTCCGGAAGTATCACGGCGATACGTCTCACGTGTTGGATTTCAGATCAGTCCAGTTGGACAAGGATTTATCTTATGTTGAGGAGCCGGTGGCGATCTTGGATAGGCAGGTTCGAAAACTGAGGTCGAAGAATATTGCTTCTGTAAAGGTTCAGTGGAGGGGTCAACCAGTCGAGGAGGCGACTTGGGAGACCGAGCAGGATATGCGCAGTCGTTATCCTCATCTTTTTACCACTTCAGGTATGTCTTTATGCTCGTTCGAGGATGAACGATTGTTTTAAGATGGGGAGAATGTAACGACCCGACCGGTTGTTTTGAGAGTAATATCCCCGATCACCTATTTGCTTCTTTCCCCGTATCTGTTTTTGCTTATATGGCTTACCAGGAGGTCTTGTTTTTGGTTTCAGAGTGCTTTGGGACACGAAGTCCCTAAAACGGAAGCTTAAGTCTTAAGATTTTGATCGTAGTCAGAACTGTGTTAAGACGACTCCGGAATGGAGTTCCGTTGGTTCCGTTAGCTCCGTTGGGTGATTCTGGACTTAGGAGCGTGTACAGATTGTGATTTGGAGGTTAGAAGTAGAATTAGGCTTGAAATGACGAAAGTTGAAATTTTTTGGAAAGTTTAACCAGGGGATTGACTTTTTAATATCGGGGTCTGATTTCGATTCCAGAAGTTGCAGTAGGTTTGTGGGGGAATTTGTGACTTGTGTACAAAATTTGAGGCCAATCGGACATGATTTGATAGGTTTTGGCGTCGTTTGTAGAATTTAGAAATTTTAAAGTTCATTAGGCTTGAATTTATGTGCAATTCGTGTTTTTGATGTTGTTTGAGGTGATTTGGGGGTTCGACAAAGTTCGTATCTTATTTTGGGACTTGATGGTATGTTTGGTTGAGGTCCCGGGGGCCTCGGGTGAGTTTTGGATGGTTGGCGGTTCATTCTTTTGGACTTGGCTTGATGGCTGAAGACTGCTGGTGTATTTTTGCTAGTTTTCTCTTACGCGTTCGCGAGTGAAGTCTCGCGTTCGCGAAGGGTGTTTGTGAGCTGGGAAGGTTTTGTTCTACGCGTTCGCGACTAGTGGGGCGCGAACGCGAAGGTATAGTTGTGTGTGCATCGCGAACGCATATGAGGTATCGCCTTCGCAAAGAGATGTTGAGATAGCCGGGGACCTAGGCCCTTAGTCTACGCGTTCGCGGGGTAGGGTCGCGTTTGCAAAGTTGTGGTCGCATTCGCGAAAAGTTAAGTTGAGGGGCAGGTAGATTGGCCTATGCGAACGCGAGAGGGTGGTCGCGTTCGCGATTAAGGTGCATCTGGGCAGATTTAAAATATTAGAAACGAGAGTTTCGAGTTCATATCATAAAATTGAAGTGGGAGCTTCGTAGAAGGCAATTTTTGGAGAGATTCTTGCGTGGGTGTTTGGGGTAAGTGATTCCCGTCCAATTTTGATCAAAATTATGCCTTTAATTCCACCATCTAATTTGTGATTTGGGATGGAAAATTGGTGGGAAAAGGAGGAATTCTTGAGTTAGATTTTTGAGGTTTTGAATGTGATTTTATTAGCGGATTTGGGTAAATTTGATATGGTTAGATCGTGAGTGAATGGGGCTTTCGAATTTTGTGATTTTTGTTGGATTTTGAGACGCGGGCCCGGGGGCCGGGTTGGGACCAATTTCGGATTTTGGCTTAAAATTTGTATTTTTCTTATGGAATTAATTTCTTTAGCCGTATTGATTGTATTGTATTGCTTGTGGCTAGATTCGGGACGTTTGGAGGCCGATTCGCGAGGCAAGGGCATTTTGGAGTAGAGTTTTAGGCTCGGATTGAGGTAAGTAATAGTTTTAAATCTGGTCCTGAGGGTATGAAACCCCGAATTTTATTGTTACATGATTGTTTGGCGGTGACGTACATGCTGGGTGACGGGCGTGTGGGCGTGCACCGTAGGAATTGTGACTTGGACCATTCCGTGGAACTGTAAAGTTGAATAACTTATTGTTAGTTATATTCTCTCCCTGTGTTATAGAAATTTGACTGCAAATCATGTTAGGAGTCATGCTTAGGCTATGTGACTACGTTATTGGGAACCGTAGAGGTCGTGTACTCGTTGAATTAATTGCTAATTGTTGTTTTGTACTCAGTCACGGTTTACTTGTGTATCATATCTCAGTCTCTCTTGTTATTGCTAATACATTATATTATCTTTATTTGGGCTAATTATTTTTATGATTTCTGAGAGCTCGAGAGACTGGAGAGGTCGGTGACTGAGCTAGGGCCTGAGTGCCGAGCTATGAGCTATATGTATGTATATATGGATAGGTTGCATGCCGCAACGAGTCTTAGGGTTGTATATATGGATCGGATTGCACGCCGCAACGAGCCTTATGGCTATTTATATAGGATCGGGCTGCACGCCACAGTGATATAACGCACGGGCTGAAGGAGCCCCTCCGGAGTATGTACACCCCCAGTGAACGCAGGTACCTATTGAGTGGGAATGATGAGAGCTGAGAGCCGAGTGATTGAGCTATTGAGAATGGTTGAGTGACTGTTGCCCTGAGAGGCTGTACTTGCTTTCATTTGTTGTTGCACTTAGCTGCTATATGTCACTGTTTTGAAACTCCTAAAAGATATTGTATCCGGTTTTACTTGAACTTGATAATGTATAAACTGATTTTACTTAAATTGCCGGATTTGGAAGCATGTCTACTTTATTGCCGAGATTACTGAAAATAAACTAAAATTATAATGCTCGTCACTATCTTTCAGTTCCTTATTTATTATTGTTACTTACCGAGTTGGTTGTACTCACGCTATACCCTGCACTTCGTGTGTAGATCCGGATGTTTTTAAATGCGGAGAGTGTTGATATTTCGCGTAGCTGACTGTTGGAGATATCGAGGTAGCTGCTTGGCGTTCGCAGACCTTGTTTCTCTTTCCTTATCCTTTCTTTCGTTGTATTTGGATCCAAACAGTTACAGTCATTTCATTTCTAGACTGATTATGTATAGATTCTCATGGCTTAGTGACAACCCGATATTGGGAGCTATTTCCGCACTTGTATTTTGAGTTTTACTCCCTTGTTTATGAAAACTTTGCCTATTTCAAATGTCTTGATTTATTTTTCTGTTAAATATTTGGAGTATTTGGAAATGACGGCTTGCCTAGTACCATCGATAGGCTCCATCACGACAAGTTATGATTTTGGGTCGTGAAAAATAGCTTTTAAAAATAAATCTGATCATGACGGAACGAGAGGTTTAATGAAGCATATGCAACTTCATCACAAAGATGTTTGGCTTGCTAGGGAGAGGGGTCCCCCATGTTAAACAAATCCTACTCAGTCGGGGCACGATTCTCATATTGTACAACCGCAAATTAACCCTGTGATGGGAGGTTTTCTCCATTATGACCAAAAAAAGGATAGAGAAAATATAGCAAAAATGGTTGATGCAGAGGTCTTGCCTTTTAGTTTACCGTCATCTGACGGGTTTGTTCGTTACATACAAGAAACCTATAACCCTGCTTTTCAAGTTTTGCCTATAACAAATGTTAGAAGTGAAATACATTATAACTTGTATTAAAAATCTAATGTTTACATTGAATAAAATAAAATAAAAGGCACTTCATAGCCTTGAACGTTTTTAATCCATTAAAGTTTGTTTGTATTTAAATATAATTTTTTTAACTTTTAATTTAAAATTATCCTTAAGTACCGTTTTTCGCTCCATCAAGTACGGATAGGGGTACTAGTAGGGTACCAAAAAAATATTCTTAACCCATACCCTCAAGGAACCTTCCCCTTACCCTTACCCTTACCATTACCCTCCTTTCACAAAGCTCAATAATGATGAGCCAAAAAAAAATAACGGAAAAGGGAAATTTCAGATCTTTTTTGGGCAAAATTGAAACAATCAAAAGGGCCACTTTGTCAAAAAAATCCAAAATAAGAAATTGAAAACGTAACTTCAAATAAGTCTCAAATATAGTCTACCAATGAACTCAACAAAGAAGGTAAAACAAGCATTCTGGATATGAATCATCACTGATTTTCCTACTTCTAAATTCAAATAAGGTGCTCATTATTTTTCTGCACTTCTGCCATTTTCACTGACACATATACCATAAAAAAACTTTCGAAAAATTTCAAATCTTGAGCAACCAAAACCAAAGGCAAAATGGGAGAAGATTGTCGGGGAAGAAGGCAAAATAAGGGGAGGGAAGACGAAATCAGGTGGAGAAGAAGACAAAAGGTGGAGGGGAAGGGGCATCTGTAATATTATTCTCGCGGTCAACAGATGTGGAAGAGAGATTTGTCTACAAAGATCCATGGATAAACTATGTATTTTAATTTGTGTGAGGCATTTCTTTTGATATCTTTTTATTCAGGTGCTCTTTTCTATAAACTTAAATTAAATTAAATTATAATATTTCTCTGTCAGAGATTAAAAATCTATTAAGTTTAGAATTCAAATCTGGCATCAATCAGAACGAAATTTTAAATATTTTTACATTCATATAAACTGTTCAACAAGAGTATTACGCTTCCAATTCACAAAGGGTGGCATATTGATTGGTGGGCAGGGGTGTATATATCTTGCCCCAACTGATATAATAAAACACTATTTTGTCAAAAAATTATAATGTATATTATGTATCGATAATGAGTAAAATAAAAATATTGAATATAAATAAAAAATGACATTGCCTATTATTATAATAATTTATTTATTTATTTACTTCTTCAAATATACACCAATTAAAAAAAATCCTATGTACATCTTTGCAAATAGTTCGAGCCTTCGATAGGGAGGCGTATGCCAGACATTTTTTATGACTCTGGATCTATTTGGCATGCACACTTGGAACATCCAAGTCATGTTATCTTAGATTTACTTTGATCTAGAAAGTTGATTTCATTTCCTAGGCCATTTTCTAGTTCTTTTACTTGTAACTCTTGCTTAAGTTCTAAACATTCGGCTTTGCCGTTTCCTTTAAGTACTTCAACTACTTCTTATGTTTTAGAATTAATTCATTCTGATGTTTGGCAGTCTCCTGTGCTCTCAGTTAGTGGTTATCGTTATTATGTTCTTTTTATTGTTGATTTCACTCGTTATACTTGGATTTATCCTCTTCCTCTTAAAAGTAATGTAATATCTTGTTTTACACACTTTAAACTTCTTGTTGAAAATCAATTTGGTGGGTCTATTAAGGCATTTCGTTCAGATGGAGAGGGTGAGTATCAAAGTTCTTCCTTTATCTCCCTTCTCCGATCTCATGGTATTCATCATCAGTTGTCTTGCCCTCACACGCCTAAACATAATGGTGTAGTAGAGCGCAAGCACCGTCATATCCCTGATGTTGCACTTTACTTTACTTTTCATGCTCATGCACATCTTTCTTTGTGGGTAGAAACTTTTCTTAGTTCTGTTCACCTTATTAATCGTCTTCCGTCTCCCTCCCTAGCTAAGCGCTCTCCCTGTGAAATTTTCTTTGGGGTTCTACCTGATTACACTATTCTAAAACCCTTTGGGTGTCTTTGTTATCCTAATCTATATCTTTATCATTGTCATAAACTTGACTCTCCTTCTTCTCCTTGCGTGTTTTTGGGGTATAGCTCTAGTCACAAGGGATAGCAGTGTTTACATCTTGATACTAACCGTGTTTATATCAGTCGTTTTGTTCGCTTTATTGAGCATTGTTTCCATACGCAAATAGGTATTCTTTTCTACCTGCACGTCCTTCTGTGCCTCGTGTCCTCCTTCCTACACCTGCTGCATTGTCTAGTCCTACCTCTATAGAATCTGTGGAATCTGCTTGTTCCTCCACAACCACCAGTCCCTCCACTTCTGATTCTACTCACCCTATGATTACTCGATCTAAGTGTGGCATGGTTAACCAAAATCCAAAGTATGCTCTTAATTCTATGTCTATGACTAATGCTTGTTGAGCCTACTTATTTTAGCTCAGCTGTTAAGGATGCTAGATGGAAAAGTGCTATGGCAGAGGTGTTCAATGCTTTACTTGAAAATAAGACATGATCTTTTGTTCCTCGGCCTTCTGGTGTTAATATTATTGGCTGTAAATGGGTCTATTGTGTAAAGAAGAAGTCTGATAGATCCCTGGATCGATGTAAGGCACGATTGGTGGCTAAAGGTTATACACAAGCCCCATGTGTGGATTATGGTGAGACATTTAGTCTTGTTGTTCGCCCTACCACCATACGTTTGGTACTCTCTATTGCTCTTTCTCGTGGTTGGACTATTCGTCAGTTTGATGTAAAAAAATGCCTTCCTTAATAGTTTTTTGCATGAGTCTGTCTATATGGAGTAGCCACAGGGATTTATTGATTCTCTTCAACCAGACTATGTTTTCCAATTGCATAAAGAATTATATGGTTTTAAGCAAGCGCCTCGTGCTTGGTTTAGTAGGTTTGGCTATTTTCTGTTATCTCACGGGTTTCATAATAGTTGTGCAGACTATTCTATGTTTGTTTATTCATCCGGTGGCCATTATCTTTTTCTTTTATTATATATGGATGATATTGTACTTACTGGCTCTAACCCTCGCTTGATCTCTTGGTTTTCTGGATTACTCCACTCTGAGTTCTCTATTAGTGATCTTGGTGAACTTCATTATTTTTTGGGAGTTCGTGTCACTTGCCTGGATGATGGTTTACATCTCTCTCAAAGTAAGTATGCTTGAGATATTCTTGATAGTGCTGGTATGCTACAAGCAAAGCCTGCCACTACAACATGCTCTTCTCGCTCTCCTGGTATTGAGAATTTTGGTCCTGTTGACTCTACCTTATATCGTAGTTTGGTAGGTGTTTTACAATATTTATCTTTAACACGTCCAGACATTGATTTTGCTATAAATACAGTTAGTCAGCACTTGCATGCTCCTACTTCTGGCCATTTTGCTGTTATTAAACGCATTCTGCATTATATTGCTGGCACTCTTGACTTTGGATTAGCGCTGAAGCGAAGTTCTACTTTTTCTCTTACTGCATACTTTGATGCTGATTTGGCTGGTTGTCCTGACACTCGATGGTCTATCACTGGGTCCTTTGTATTCTTTGGCCCAAATCTTATTTCTTGGTCTTCCAAGAAGCAACATACTGTTTCTCGTTCCAGCACTGGGGCATTATTCTATCAGGAAGAAGACGCACGGGGTTGGGGGTTGGGGCGGGGAAGAAGACAAGAGTGGGAGGGGTTATTTTTTATTTATTTATTTGTTAATTAGTGTAAAAAGGAAAAAAGAAACTTAAAATTTGGACACGTGGATTCTTTATAAAACTTCTGACATAAAATTTTTAGAATTTACGTTTTATGTGTAGAACACGCGGATGCCATATAGCTAAAGTGACGTGTTACTGTGTCATTAACAACCTTTTGAAAGGTTTGAGTGTGTAATATTATTCCCGCGGTCAACAGGTGTATAAGAGAGATTTGGGTACAAAGATCCATGGATAAACTATGTATTTTAATTTGTGTGAGGCATTTCTTTTGATATCTTTTTATTCGGGTGTTCTTTTCAATAAACTTAAATTAAATTAAATTACAATATTTCTCTATCAGAGATTAAAAATCTATTAAGTTTAGAATTCAAATCTGGCAGCAATCAGAACGAAATTTAAAATATTTTTACATTCATATAAACCGTTCAACAAGAGTATTACTCTTCCAATTCACAAAGGGTGGCATATTGATTGGTGGGAAGGGATGTGTATATCTTGGCCCAAGCGGTATAACAAATAACTATTTCGTCGAAAAATTATACAATACATGTACATTATGTATCGATAATAAGTAAAATAAAAATATTAAATATAAATAAGAAATGGCACCGCTCATTATTATAATAATTTATTTATTTATTTATTTACTTCTTCAAATATACACCAATTACAAAAAACATCCTATGTACATCTTTGCAAATAGTTCGAGCCTTCGATAGGGAGGCGTATGCCAGACATTCGTTTTATAAACCGCTCCTTTTCAATTTAGATGATATATTTTACTTAAATTACTATGGACCCCTTTCTGACTTGTTTAGTACCATAAATTCCAAAAGTCTTCATTTATTCTTAAACTTCATGTCCAGTCAATTAGTTCACATAAATTGGAACGGAGGGAGTAGTACTTTTCGTATAGTTTCTGTATATCTAAATTTTAATTTAAAATGTTGAATTGAACTTATACAGTTTAGCTTCAAAATTTGTCAAACTGATTCTTGGTAAACAAAATGTGTCATCTAAATTGAAAAAATAGAATGCTATGTAATATCTATTTTTTTCTTTTCTTAATACATATTATATTTAGGTTGGGAATTCACTTCAACGGTCATTTAAATTAAGTTAATTACAGAGTAAAGTCAATTCTTTTGTGTCACTATAAAATCTTCCAAACTTAACCTTCCTAGAAAGTCATTACATCCGGGAAACCAGTTTTTTTTTTTTGTGTGTGCCGGAAAGATTAACCCGGCATGCCATGTGTGATGTGACTTATAAACATTCAAATTTCTCAAATGGTCATTCCATCTTACGAAGTTTTGCAAAATCTTCATTTATTTTTTAAGTAAACTACGTCTTATGTCAATAATATTTACTTGATAAATATTTTTTCTTTCACCAAATAACAGAAGGCAGATTACCGAGAGCATGTGAAGAATTAACAAGCCTCTAGAAGTTTATAGAGAAAGGTTACATGTCATTCCTATAGTGATGTGAAGGTATAGAGAACATATATTAAAACATAGCATGAAGAATGTCAAAAAAAAACTTGACTGTTATAATAAAGTGATTATAAAGGATGTCCTATATAGAGACTTCTCACTATACTTCGTTCAAGGAAAAAAGAAGTTTCACTCCATTTTGACTAAGATTTAAGGGAAGGTGTAATATGGCCATTAATTTGGCTTCTTCTTAAGTGGGGGGGGCAAATTTTCATGACATTTGTCATGACATAATATCCACTATAATAAAATTTGTGGATCATGACATTTGCCCTGATATAATATCTACTATTAGGCCAAGGATTTCTTGTTATAAATAGAAGAGTTTCTCCTCATTTGCAAATACACCAATTTAAGAGTTTTTCACTCTTGTCTTTCTTTTTTCTCCTTTATTTCATTATAGAGTATTTTGTAAGAGAGTGAGTGTTGGGAAACACTTGTGTGAATCCTATCTTTGGAGTGATCTTGTAAGGTTATTCTCTTGAGGTATTTAGGACTAATTAAAGTATTTACTCTAATTTTGTACTCTTGTTGGTATAGTAAAATTGCTCCTCTCCGCTTGTGGACGTAGGTCACCTTGACCGAACAACGTTAAATTTATGTCTTCTTTATCTTCTTTAATTGTTGTTATTATCAACTTGCATTGTCTTTTTTATTGTTATTATAACGTTGTTTGGCTAAATTTCGCACTACCCGGTAACTCAATCCTAACAAATTGGTATCAGAGCCAGATCTAACCGGGTTAGTTTAAATAGCCAAAATGACTCTAATAAAGTCTTATGTTGAGAAATTTGACCGAAGTACAAACTTCGGAATGTGGCAATTACAGATGGAAGCTATCCTAATTCAGGATGGCTTAGATTTGGCACTGCAAGGAAAGGAGAAGATGCCGGATAAAATTACGGACGAGGAGTTTGCCGTCACAGACAAAAAGGCAACAACATGTATTATTTTAAATCTTTCAAATGAGGTTTTGCGTGAAGTTGCAGCAGAAAGCTCAGCCAAAGGTATATGGGAAAAGCTTAAAACCCTATATATGAAAAGAACAGTAGAAAACAGGTTTTACCTAAAGCAAAAACTCTACACTTTTCGTATGGCTGAAGGTACCTCTATACTTACACATCTTGATACTTTTGATTCTCTTCTTATGGATTTAAGTAACATAGATGCTGAAATCAAAGATGGGGATCAAGCTGTGTTATTGCGTGTTTCCTTACCCAGTCGTTTAAACATATAAGAGATACTATGCTTTATGAAAAGGATAATATCTCTTATAAAGATATCAAATCTATTTTGAAATCAAAAGAACAAATAGATAGAGATATTACTGGGGAAAGTGAGAACCAAGGGGAAGGCTTATTCAGAAGAGGTAGATCCAATAAGAAAGATTCAAGTAGTGAGAAACCTAAATCAAGGTCAAAATCCAGATACAGAAATATCATGTGCAAATATTGTCATAAGAAAGGTCACATTATTTCTGAATGCTTTAAATTGAAAAACAAAAAAAAGCATACAAAAAAGAAAAATGAGCACAAAAATACTAACACTGCCGAAGCAAGTGTAGCTGCTGATGAGAGTGGGGGAACTATTTTTTTAGCAACTAATAATAGTTTCAAATCTAACAATGAGTGGATTTTAGATTCGAGTTGTTCTTATCATATGTATCTCAATCGAGATTTATTTACTACATATGAATCTATTGGAGGTGGAGTTGTCTTGATGGGCAACAATGCTTCCTGCAAAGTTATTGAAAAAGGTGCAGTACGAATCAAAATGCACGATGGTATGGTGAGAACTCTCACCGATGTTTAGACATGTTCCTGACTTAAAGAAAAATTTCATCTCTTTGGGCACTCTAGAATCTCTTAGGTGCAAGTACACAAGTGAAGGTGGAGTTTTGAAAATTTCTCATGGTGCTTTTATGATCATGAAAGCACGTAGATCTGGTACGTTGTATACTCTTTTGGGATCTACTATTACAGGTGTTGCTGCAGTTTCAATATCAGATAAATCAGATTTTGACATTACCAAATTGTGGCATATGCGATTGGGGCATATGAGTAAAAAAGGTCTTTCCATCCTCAACAAAAGAGGTCTCTTATATGGCCAAAGTACCGAAAATATGGATTTCTGTGAACATTGTATGTTCGGAAAGCAGAAAATAGTCAGCTTCAAATCTCCAACGATTCTAGAACAAAAGGTACTTTGGATTACATTCATTCAGATCTTTGGGGTCCTTCACGTACCCTATCAAAAGGTGATGCGAGGTATATGTTAACTTTCACTGATGATTATTCAAGAAAAGTTTGGGTTTATTTCCTGAAAAATAAAAGTGATATTTTCTTAAATTTCAAACAATGGAAAGTTTTGATTGAGAAGCAAACAGGAAAACAGGTTAAGCGTCTTAGAACAGATAATGGCTTGGAATTTTGTAATGATGAATTCAACGAATTTTGCAAGAATGAAGGAATTGCTCGACATCGTACTGTGAGAATGACACCTCAGTAAAATGGTGTGGCAAAAAGGATGAATAAAACTCTTTTGGAAAGGGCTCGTTGCATGATTTCAAATGCTGGGTTGACAAATGCCTTTTGGGCAGAAGTTATCTCTACTGCTTGTTATATTGTCAACCGAGCTCCTTCTGCACCTTTGAACTTTAAGACTCTAGAGGAAATATGGTCAGGTACTCCTGGTAATTATTCTGATTTAAAGATATTTGGTTGCCCTGCATACATGCATGTAAATAATGGAAAATTAGAGCCAAGGGCTAAAAAGTACATTTTTCTTGGGTATGCATGTGGGGTGAAAGGATACCGACTATGGTATCCTGATCCCACGGCACCAAAATTTATAATTAGCAGAGATGTAACCTTTGATGAATCCTCGATGTTACATTCTATAAAAGAGTCTTCTAGTTCTTGTAATAAAGATAAATGAAAGAGTACACAGAACCAGGTGGAGATTGAGATTGGCATTCCTTCTGAGCCAAGCTCATCAACTTTGGAGAAAAATACAGTTAAAACTCCTAAAATTGAGACAGAAGCTGAAATTCCTGAAGTTGAGACTCCTGAAGTTGAACCGGAAGAAGAGGAGTATTCTATAGCCAAACATAGACCAAGAAGAGAAGGTAAATAACCATTAAGGTTTGGAGATTATGTTACATTTGCTTTTTCAGTTGCACAGGAAACTGAAGAAATTGGAGAACCATCAAAATATTCAGAAGTAGTTTCTGGTGCTGACTCAGCCAAGTGGTTGATTGCAATGAATGAAGAAATTGAGTCCCTCCACAAGAATGGTACTTGGTCTCTTGTAAAGTCGCCATCAGGAAAAAGAATTGTTAGTTGCAAATGGGTCTTCAAGAAAAAGGATGGCATTCCTGGGGTTGAAGATGTGAGGTATAAGGCACGATTAGTTGCAAAGGGCTATAGTTAGGTACAAGAAATTGATTTTAATGATATTTTCTCACATGTTGTTAAACATAGCTCTATTCGTATCTTGCTTGCCTTCGTTGCCATGTATGATTTGGAATTAGAACAACTTGATGTTAAGACAGCTTTCTTACATGGCGAACTTGAGGAATAAATATACATGCATCAACCCGAAGGATTTGAAGTTGAAGGAAAAGAAGATCATGTTTGCTTGTTGAAGAAATCCTTGTACGGATTAAAGCAATCTCCAAGATAATGGTACAAAAGGTTTGATTCTTTTATGTTGAGTCATGGTTATTCGAGGAGCATGTATGATAGTTGTGTTTACTTTCGGAAGTTAAATGGGGGTGAATTTGTGTACTTATTACTTTATGTTGATGACATGCTCATTACTTCTAAGAATTTAACAGAAGTTCACAATTTGAAAAGTCAACTGAAAAGTGAATTTGAGATGAAAGATTTGGGAGCAGCTAAGAAAATCCTTGGCATGGAGATAGTACTTGGAGAAAGTCTTGGAGAGGTTTGGCATGAAAGATGCTAAACCAGTTAGTACCCCTCTTGCTACTCATTTTAAGTTATCAGTTGCTCAGTCCCCGCAGTCAGAGGAAGAAAAGAGGTACATGAAACATGTTCCTTATTCCAGTGCAGTCGGCAGTATTATGTATGTAATTATTTGTACACGTCCAGACATTTCACAAGCAGTGAGCGTGGTAAGTCGGTATATGGCTTGCCCTGGTAAAGCACATTGGCAGGCTGTGAAATGGATTCTCATATACTTGCGAGGTACTTCAAACACACGTTTGGAGTTTGGGATAAATACTAACACTTTGGTTGGTTTTGTATACTCAGATTATGCAGGTGATCTTGACAAAAGAAGATCACTGAAAGGTTATATATTTTGCATTGGTGGTTGCACTATTAGTTGGAAAGGTACATTACAACATGTAATAGCTTTATCTACTACCGAAGCAGAATATATGGCAGTGACCGAGGTAATCAAAGAAGCCTTATGGTTGAAGGGTCTATTTGCGGAACTCAATTCACACCAAGGTGGTCTTATCATTTTCTGTGATAGTCAAAGTGCCACTCACTTGACTAAAGATCATATGTATCATGAGAGGACGAAGCACATTGATATAAAGTATCATTTCATTTGAGAAACCATTGCTGAAGGAAAAGTCTCTGGTCAGAAGATCAACACTAGAGACAATCCTCCTAACATGTTCACAAAACCTCTTCCAGTGTCCAAGTTCAAGCTTTGCTTGAACTTGATTGGCATTTATGAAGAATGATTTTGCCCATTGAGGTTTTTTCGGAAAAGGTGGAGCAAATTTACTATATATAAGTCGAAATTAGGTCAATGTGGAGATTTGTAATATAGCTATTAATTTGGCTTCTTCTCAAGTGGGGGCCAAATTTTCATGACATTTGTCATAACATAATATCCACTATAATAAAATTTGTGGATCATGACATTTGCCATGACATAATATCGATTTCTCCCCTCGAAATACTTCTAACACCCTAATTTGCAAAATAATCCGCCTTGCTCTTTTTTTACTGTAAAAAACTAAAAATTTTATCCGTAAAAAATCAATTACGCTTTTCTACAAATAATCAAACAAATGTTGTTGCCCAACCAAAAGGCTTCTAACAATTTCTTCAAGCTTAAAATATGAGATTTGAAAATCAAGGTATATCTAAGGCTCACTTCTTTCCAACACCCTTACTTTATTAGAGTTATAATTCAAACCTAATGATCGATCCTTAAGATAATTTTAATATTTTAGAGCTTATTTTTATGATAATTCATGTATAATATATGTATAACTGTATATAACTGTCTATAACACAAGCGTGGAGCATATCCTCCAATATCTTAATAGTGCGCTCGGACTGTCCGTCCGTCCGAGGATGAAACGTTGTGCTCAACTCAGCCCATGTGCCCAACTCACATTGTACTGCTCTCCACTATTAGGCCAAAGATTACTTGCTATAAATAGAGGAGCTTCTCCTCATTTGTAAACACACCAATTCAAGAGCTTTTCACTCTTGTCTTTCTTTCTCCTCCTTTATTTCATTATAAAGTATTTTGTAAGAGAGTGAGTGTTGAGAAATACTTGTGTGAACCCTATCTTTGTAGTGATCTTGTAAGGTTATTCTCTTGGGGTATTTAGGACTAATTAGAGTATTTACTCTAATTTTGTACTCGTGTTAGTATAGTAAAATTGTTCCTCTCCGCTTGTGAACGTATGTCACCTTAACCGTTGACCAAACCACGTTAAATTTGTATCTTCTTTATCTTCTTTAATTGTTGTTATTATCAACTTGCATTGTCTTTTTTATTATCATTATAACGTTATTTGGCTAAATTCCGCACTACCCGATAACCCGATCCTAACAGAAGGTATTATCAACACTCACCAAGTGCAAAATAATAACAGGTAAAAGAAAAGGAAATGAGGAAAAACTTTTTTGCACAAGACATTACACCATTATAGACAAAAATTCAAGCGCAAAATGCATTTCTCAAATAGTATTAGAATTTGCCTTCTCTATAATATTTCTCAAATAGTTCTCTCTTTTTCCTTTCCCAATTATCATTCTTTTATTTCTCCAAATGAAATAACAATAATAAGCCAAAAACGAACAAGAAAAAAGTATATCCCTACCAAAAATGATGGCCATTCCCAAAATTCCCTTTTACCCCTCAACCTCCTATTACTATGGTTGTTGACAACTCAGGAGTTCTTATTAACAGCTAGTGACATTTCTTTTCATGCTAAAAGCAAGAAACACCCCACCCCCTTCCCCCCTTCCCCCCCCCCCCACACCCTTCTTTTTTGTATATTTTCTACTCTCCTCTTTTGTGACTTTGTCAAAGCCACACCAAATCTTCCATTTAGCCAAAATTGAATGGACTTGGAGATGGTGGGATTTTCTTTTCTTTTTTTAAAAAGGGAAAATTCAGATTCACAACTTTTCTGAAGTCCCATGCTCTAAAGATGATGTGTCAAGTTTTCTCCTTTTAGTATGTGAAGAAGTTGTACATGATCCAACTGTTCTCTCATCACCACTTTTGTAGCTCAAGCATGCTGCTGCTTCCAACACTCCAATAGGACTTTGAGGTACTAATGAGGCAGCAGCAGCAGTAGTAATAGTAGCAGTTGTCAAATCTTGAATCAGTTCAACACACTTCTGCACTCTACCCTGCAAAATCCAAAAAAAAAAATACAAAAAAGGGAACCCCACTTAAGTTAAATAAATAAACCAAGTATTTGTACATTATTGCCTCAAGAATCTAGAACAAAAGAAATGCTTGCCCTGCCCTTAAAAATCTACTCTTTTTATAATCGAAAAAGTTCCGAGGTTAGTGAGTAATGGACTCGCCTCTTTACCCCTCTCTACTTAAATACTAGACTTGCGTCCACGTCAGCATTCGAACTCGTGACATGCGTCAACAGCGTTCCAACTTGTGATGTGCGTCTAATCTACACATCGTTACATTCTTACCGCTACATCGATGCATGTGCGCCCACAAAATTTACCTTGTCTAAGTGTATGAAGAAGCAAGGCATTGCCTTATCAATGTCTTTTGCTTGTATTTCCCCTGAAACAGACATTGCCACTGATGCTGCAATTTCAGAAGACCTGAATTCCAAGAAATCAATACCTGCATTCAATTTCCCACCCATCAAACACTTAAATATTTAGGACCATATGAAACAATATAAATCAATTCACTATATCCAAAGACTTAGAGTGAGGTTAAGACTTCTTATTATGCTTAATATCAGTTGCATTGATCCAGAAATCAACGGCCGAGATGGGATTTGATCACCATTCATCTTTCTCATAAAATAATCTATGAATGTGTAAGGTGTATAAGCTTGCATTCTCCACTTCAATGTGCTTAATACCAAAAGTTCCATTCTTTGTATAGTTTTGCCTTCAAATACAAATTTGGGATCCCCTACCTGTTCCACAAACTCAAAAGTTACTACATAATCTAATTCAAGAAATGAACTATTAACATGACAAATATCTCAATTTTGGATGAAAGTTTCATTCACCTGTAAATCAACAGTCAAAGGAACATTAATTTCTTCCATTTTGGCTGCAAGTGATAGACAGGCCACAGCTAACAATTGCACTGTCCAAGTTTTACTTCTCTATATAGCAAATTAGCAGAATGCAAACAATGAATTAGCATTCAAACTTCAAACAGAGGCAGAACAAAGTGATATTCATAGTGAACTTACTGGCAATTCATACAGAGATAGAAATCGATCCAAGTAATTTATCGACAAACAAAAACTCAGCTCTCCAAATCCATAGTGCATATGAGCCTGCAAAACACAAATCCCAATTCAGTAATCACTATAGCAGAATTCTCGTAGTGTATTTCCTATGTAATACAAATTAGGATACCATTTAAAGAGTGAAAATACATAAAGACATAACATTCCATTCTTGATTGCTCTAACAAACTAAGTCAATGTATCAACCATTAATGTCATCAAAAATTCAAAATACCTTCCAAAGTAACAACAACAACAACAACAACAACAATAGCCCACTAAAATACCACGAGTGGGTCTGGTAAGGGGGTAGAGAGGCTGTTTTCGATAGACCATCGGCTCATAAAAATACTTCCCAAAGTAAAATCCATGAAAATCTATTAATACCAAGAGAAGTACATCAAAGATGTAAAACTCAATTTTTAGCTTTAAAAAAAGCAAAAGCTTGAAACTCAATGATAAATCCAGCATTTTCCAAAATAGCAAAAGTGAGATCAAATTAATGCAAACAGGGAGTTAATTAAAATGGGGTTCCGACTAACTTAATGAGCATTCATAAATTAATTATAAAAGATCAACACAATCAAAGAATAAACCAATGCCAACATTATTGAAAAGGGGAAAAAATCCAAGAACCAAATAAATAGAGTATGATTCAATTGATTAAGAATTTAAGACTAATAAAAACACCTTCAAAATCCAATCAAGAGCCTCTTTTCTCACACTCAAATCCAAATCTCCACTTCTCAATCTCTCGACATAATCATCTTTAGGCAAAAACTCCATTTCCCTTTGCACCATAAAACTCAAGCATTCTTCACTTAAACTTGGCAAATCAATCAATGGCTCTGATCTAATACCATTGTTAAAGCTCAAGTCTTTACTCTTAGTTTCAATGTTCTGTTGACTTATAGTCAAAGAATCAACATCATCAAAACAAAGACTTTTTGTTTCTGTACATAAAAGATTTGAGGCTACAAAATCATAAATGTTATCAGCTGCCATTAAAGCAAACTAGCAAAGCAAAAAAAAAATCTTAATTTACTATGTTATAATTAAACCCCCTTTATCAAAATCTTATATTTTTACAAAATTTAATCCCATTTACATGAGATTGTTAAAAAAAATAAATTTTTAAGGATTTTTAAGAGAACAGGAAAGAGACTATAGAAGGGAGAAAAATTTGATAGTGGGGGCTGGAGACTGTTACAAGAAAATGAGGTTTTTATATAGGAAATGAACATTTGTGTTTAGGGTAAAGGAGAGATTTTGGGGGAGAGAAGATGACTGCGGATTCTAAGCAGAAACGTATCTACGTGAAAAAAGGAAAAGAAAAATTAAAGACCAAAAAAGCCCAAATAACTAACAAAAAATTGTGGTGAGATAGAATATGATTCTGTCATTTTAAGGTCGGAAATAAAAAAAAATATTGGTAGGATTCTTTTCCTTTTAATGAATCTTATACAAATGAATTTCAATTAGTCGGAACCTTCGACATTGAGTGAAAAATATATAAAAAAAAATATTAAAAAGGCGCACACAGTCGAGATTTGATTTTGTAATCCGTTATAAATATTTTTTAATTATACGACTTATTTCACATAAATTTACAACAATAACAAAAATAAAACTTAGTGTAGTCCGAGAAATAAATATAATAGTGTAAATGTTAGGTAAGCAATAACATCAAGTAACACAAGATAGTAGAAAAATCATAACACAAGTAACATTATCTAGCAATAGAATTCTAAGAATATGGAAATACTAGAATAACGCAACTACTATTGGAATGAAATGAAATACGCTCAACTGCCTACTAACCTTCTAGCATAATTCTTGTCCTTCATACTCTCGGGTCATATACTCGGTAAGCTGAGGATATGTCATGTCCTGCCTAATCACATTTCCCCAATACTTCTTTGGCCTACCTCTATTTCTCCTAAGACCGGCCATCGGCAGTCTCTCACACCTCCTTACTAGGGTTCGAACATCTCCTCTTCACATGCCCGAACCATCTCATGCAAGCTTTCCCCAACTTGTCCACCACGGCGGTCACGCCTACCTTGTCTCAAATATCTTCATTCCTGACCATGTCTCTCCTAGTATACTCACACATCCATCTCACATCCTCATCTCTGTTACTTTCATCTTTTGGACATGAGAGTTTTGACTGACCAACACTTTGTCCCATACAACAGAATCGGTCTAACCATCACTTTGTAGACCTTACCTTTAAGTTTTGGTAGCACGTTCTTTCATACAAGATATCTGATACTAGCCTCTATTTGATTCATCCCGCTCCAATACAATGTGTGACATCATCGCGATCTCCCTGTTGCCTTGGATTACTGATCCAAGGTACTTGAAACTTCTTCTCTTAGGGATAGACTTGTGAATCCAGCCTCACTTTTACGTTAGCCTCATGAGTAACGTCCGTGAAGTTGCACTTGAAGTATTTTTATTTTCGGCATTCTCAACCTGAAGCCTATAGACTACAGGTCTGTCTTCAAACCTCCAGCCTAATGTTAACTCTGTCTCGCGTCTCGTCAATTAATACTATGATATTTGCAAATAACATGCACCATGACACCTCCCCTTGAATGTGACCCATCAATACTTCCATCGTCAAGACAAATAAAAATGGGCTAAGAGCTGATCCCTGGTGTAACCTCATCACGGCTGGAAAGTATCTCGAGTCTCCTCCCACTGTCCTAATTCGGATCTTAGCTCCATCATACATGTCCTTTATCCCACTAATGTACGCTACATGTACACCTTTGGCCTCCAAATATTTTTATAAAACTTTCTTGAGACTTTGTGTGGGTAAAAAATAAAATAAAAAAATCTATAAAAGTAACAACAAATTTTTTTGTAAGAACATTTTTCTTCTATTGAAATAGTAAAAAGGCATCAGAGATCATTTCTTCCACACTTTTCCCACACACCAGATTTGAGTGAATTTGAACATTGCGTATTAAATATTTAGTTTTTTTGTAAAACAAATTTTACATGCTACTTGACAACTACAAAAGAAATACTATAAATTACTTGAGTTCTTTAAATAATACTAGTTGGTAGTAACGTTCAAATCTTGATCTCAATAATAGCGTGCCAATACTCATTTCCCTTCTTATCCCTCTTTTATTTAGCAATAATTAATTAAAAAGAAATATTATACTATATATCTTTCATTTGGTAAATTCTTATATATATACTCTTATTTAAAGAATAAAAATATGGAAATTGATACAGGCGCTCCTATTTGTGTTGAACACGCATGTTCTGTTGTTAAATATAACGGTAACAGCAATATAAACAAGAATTATTATCGTGATAAAGCGATCTAACAACCTATCCATGAGGTTAGGAACTTAATTAGGATAATCTCAATCTTAATTGTTCGGTAAATTAAAACGGCGACTATCATGAATGCATTAATAAACAACGTCAATGAAGTTATTTTTTTTAATCGTGATATTCGGGCTAACTTACACATGCCTTAACTAATTTTACGAGTATCTGCTATCTTTGATTAGACAAGTATTGGCTAATTCTGTTCATCAAGGCTTAAAACCAATGGGAAGATGTCAATGAAGTTATCATCAACTCAACAATGAAACAGGCAACCCGCAAGGGTGGCCGAGTTGGTTGAGCAGGAGATCCCCTAAATGAGAGGTTGCAGGCTCGAAACCCCCTGCATGCTTTCTCGGTCGAGCTTATGGCTGGCATGTGGGTCGGGTCCGGGCCTAAGTGGGCCCGGTCCTAACTTAAACGGGCTCCGCAGGCTTTTTGTAGGAACCGGACCGGGACCAGGCCCACGAACTAATGGTTCAGGTTTAAGTGGGCCGATCCCGGGCCCAACGGATACTTTCTATTTTTTAAATTTTTTTTATAGAAGTTAGAGGGAAAAAAATGGCAATAAAAATATCTAAGGTAATTCCTTGTAAATTATATTATAGAATTGTGACCTAAATTTTTTAACTCAAATTTAAAGTCAAAAATATTGTAAAAAGATATTCAAAGCAATGCGTTATAATTTTATTATAGCATTATAAAAATATTGTAATATCTTTCTTAATCTTCCTCCCCCCTATGGAATGAGCACAATAAGGTGCTAATACCACCATTGAGAAGAAAAAGAAACTAATCAAGATGGCAATATCTTTCTTATCACTAATGCAAAAATATCTATAAATATCCGTAACCGTGCTAGAAATAATCTGCCCTGTGTGACGTGAATTAATTATTCTATAAACAATAATGCGCTTTTGCATTATCCAATCCTCATCAATCCAATATCTGGTAACAGTAAGGTAATCACAGTCATTACCACTTCTATCAATATCAGTTGTAATAGCAACACGATAATTTATATAAGTAAATAAATAGCGCAAATATTATTCATATTCATGTTTATATTTATAAATATCGCTCTTTACGGTTGTGCGAGAAAAACCTTTATAAGTAGGATTAAAAACTTTTCTAATATAATGGACAAAGTGAGGGTTAGAAGAAAAACTATAGGGTAAGCACATAACTGTAACCATTTTTGCCAATTCTTCCCAATTTTTTTTTGGATCATAATATAAAATACCACCGGTAACAGTGTTAATTACCGGTTGAAATTGATTTGACCCGATACTAAGGTCAGACTGACTAGGTATACTTGTCCCCTCGGCCAAAGCTTTCATATATCTAACTTTATCTTGAGGGTGTAGCAATATGTCCCCGGTCAAACTCCCCCCTCCCCCTCCCCTCCCCTCCCGCTCCCGCTCCCGCGACCTCCAACATATTTAAAAGCTAACTCTTTGTCACAAGTTTTACACTTAGCCCTATTTTTTGTCTCTTAGTTGAGTAAAAAATGATCAAACAACAGATGTTTCTGTCCGTTTAGAAGGTTGTCTAGAAAAAGTAAGGGCAGTAACAAGAGGGTCAGACGGGGCATCATTTAGATTATTATTAGTTGGGTTAATTTCAGGAGCATGACTAGTGGGTGTATCGTCATCCGGTTGCGTTTCATCAAAATCTATTTCTTCATCATCATTTTCATCAATAGTTGGATTACCATAAAGAGCATTCATATATTCATGGTTTAATTATTCACCGGGTACAATATTATGGCAAAATTGACTTTCGATAAATTGTAATAAACTATTATCGCTATAAAGAATGGCAGGTGTAGGACGGGTAACATGTTTGGGTCGAGGAGCCGGGGAAAGTGGAGGAGGAATAGATTGGCCACTAGATTCACCACTCTTGGATTTTTTCTTATTTTTACTAAATATTTTTTTAAGAAATAAGCCATCTTAATTAATCAAGCAATACAAAGTAAATAAAACAAACAAAACTATAATATTAAAACTTAAGAGTTGGAACGAGTTTACCGAATTGACGAACAACTTGTTGAAAATTAATTATCGTTGAAAACTTGAAGACTTCAATTCACCAACTTCACAATTTTCACAAATTGTAACAATAAAATAAGCAATTATAGAAGAAAATTAGAGCGAGATTGATGATTTTGTGAGAAAAATGAAAGAATTAAGGGGTATATATAGTTGAAAATAGGGAAAAAGTATAATTATAAAAAATTTGGGGTTAAAACAAAGTTGGAGGGTTAAATGACTATTTTGTAAATAGGCAACGACTATTTTGGCAGAGGAAACGACGAGATTTTAAATGTCCAAACGGGCAGATTTTAAAAAAAAAAAATTATGGCCGTTGGGACCGTTTAGGCCCGCTAGGACCGGTCCGGTCCCGGTCTCAAACGGTCCGGTTTCGCGAGCCTCAAGATAAGGACTGGCCCACTCCGGTCCCGGTATTAAATGGTTCAGCCCGTTTAGGCCCATTACCCACATGGGCCGCGATCCTGGACCCGCCCACTTGCCAGCCTTAGTCGAGCTTGTTGCCTAGTGTAGTTTACCTCTTAAGTGTGGTATGTGAGCGGCCTTGGAGCGAGGTATACCCAGAGCGAACCCAAAGGGTAGCGGTTGCGGGTTCCCCAGTAAACAAAAAAAAAAAATTGAGGCAGGTCCCATTTTGGAATTGTTTTTCACTAGTTTAAATTGTATTGTGCAATTAACGTAGAAGTCAACGGATAATTTATCAATTGATTGGATTATCAATCTCTTCATAGATTAATTAATTAAAGAACCCTATGGCCTGCACGATTGAAGGATCTGAAAATCGCAATGGACGAATCTTTAAACCGTTTGAGATAATCGTGGATGCATTCGGGCTAATTAATCTGTTTTTTTCATGATCATGTTGTTTACTCCACAATTTTAAATGAACTATTTATATGTATATATATATGTCAGTGTGGAAGCAGATATATTAGGAGCTACTTTTGCAAGAAAAGTTTCTATTAATCGTAATATTTTGGGTTTCGATGTGCATGAACTATTGCTCCGTACAGACTTTGTATTTTCTTATGATACATATTATTTCCTCCGTTTTTAATTTAAGTGTCTTAGTTTGACTAAATACAAAATTTAAGAAGGAAAAACATTATGATTTTAAACTAAAAATCTGCATAATGTAACAAAATGCCCTTTGAATCTAGTAGCCTTATACATGCTTGGTAGAATATTGGATTAATAAAGGAATTATGAAATATAGAAAAATATATCTTTTTAAAACAAACTAAAAAGAAACGGAAAATACTAAATTGGAACGGAGAGAGTAGTATTTAATACTATAATTATCTTCGTTCTTTTCTTTTCTTTTTTTACTATACTCTAATTTATACAAAGTTTCAAGCCCTTTTCCTTCTCTAGAGAAATTCTTCCCCTTTCCTCTCACTCCCCAAATTCACAAACATGACCAAAACTTTTCAAGGGTTAGACCCCAAAAATTCTAGTTAGACCAAATATATATATGCATCACCTTTACTTCAAGCATCAAATTAAAGTATGTCAATGTGAGTAGAAGCAGTGTACGTATTCAAACTTAAGTGTGCAGCCTTTCCTCTCTTTCGCTTCCATTTATGTAAGAAGAAAGAGCATGTTTTTTCCTCGGTGTTTAGTGTGTGACTGTGTTCTAAGACATGATACTAAAAAGATGTAAAAAGACTTCAAAATTAAATTTTAAATTCTTTTTTTTTTTGCACATAACTTATTACATTTGTAGCTGAACATGAATTAAACACATTGCTTGTAACATGACTTGCCATGCATGACCAAGAACCCGCAGTGGTCCTAACTCTAGCCTTTGGAGGGGGAGAGGAGCAGTTGTATTTATTATGTATTTACACTAAATCAATGACCACATAACAGTGGCGTAGCCACCTATGTCAAGGTGGTCAAGCGCATACACCCTTCACCGAAAAATTATAATAAGTTAAATATTACTTTATATGGTTATATATTATATTTTGAACACCCTTAACATAGTTGAGTGAGACAGTCCAACGATTTAGAATGTTCAAAGTGACGTGTTGTTCACAGGTTCAAAGTTCTGCCAAAACTAAACGGAGTCCACCATGTGTGGTCTATTTGATTCTTTTTCAATTTAAAATTTTTTCTAATAACTCTTAAAACTTAAAATTTGTGTAGAAATAAATAACTAATCTTAAAAGTAATTTTTTTACTAAAAGTTATTTCTTAAATTAATTTTATAATTTAAAAGTCAAGCTTTATAAAAAATTTTTCAACAAAAGCTCTCTACAAACTATAAATCCTCTCGACTCTCTCTTTTCTTTGGTTATATGCTTACTTTTATTAATAAAATTTTTAACATTATCTTTTTGTTATTTTAATTTATAAAATTATAGTTCTATTAAAAGTTTTCTTTATTGTTTAGCTAAATATTACGTAGTTTGATCTAAAGATTTTGGTACACCATTTATGTCAAAACAAATTATTGAATTATTTAAAGTTAAATACCCTTAACGAAATTCATGGCTACACCACTGCACATAACATATAGTTTTTATTTATTAATTAACTATAATTGAAAACATTTAATGCCATTTCCGTTTATTAGTTAACCATGATAAATTGATACTATAATTTAGTGTAAATATAAAGTAAAAAGCTTCCCGACCAAGAGTACCTTCTCATTTACTCTCTCGACTCACCGAGAGAAAGACTCAAGAATTAAGCTATATGGCTTTTGTTTACCCTAAAAAATGGATAACAATTGAATTTATATGTGGTTTTAAGAATATGTGGATTAATTCAATACAAGTGATTAATGACGTTAGATTGACGTAATAAATGGCCAAACCAATGACAAGGGTGATTCCGAGCTCGGTTGATGGCTCGATGAGGAACCTACCCTCGATTCTGAGCTTGTACTTATGAAGAACTTAGGAACCAAAAATAAGAACTTTGAACAACAAAGAGAATTGAAATAAATTACCTTGATATGCATATTGCAATGTGTCCCATGAATAATAAGCTTCCCCCTTTATATAGTAGGGGAGTTTTACCCTAAGTATAATTATAAGAAAGGTAAAAATCTTTTATTTCGCTAATCACTGATTTTCTGTCGATACGGGCTCAGATTCACGCAGTGATATCCGGTTGGGCACGGACATCACGTCTCTTTGTTAGTCGTATGCAGTTATTTGGTAATGCTCTCCGAAGTCTTGATCCTCGAACCGGACCCGGAGGATATGGCCCTGATACCCCCGAGGGTAGGTGTTTTGCCTGAGCCCCGATACGAGGGGCTCCTTGCTTTGACTTCGATTTATTACGGTCATGTTACTGCTCCGTTTGACTTACCGGGTAATCGAGGTATTCAGTGGGCCCAGTTTTACCCGTATATAGATAGTCCCCTCGTTTCTCAGAGAGTAGGCTTGCCGAAACGATGGGAAGCGACAGATGACTCTGGTTGCTTCCTATGTACGTTACGACGAGGGAGCCGAAACGTCCCATCAATTGCGTCTTCGAACATGTGTCGCTCACCAGCAGGTCGCCTCCGAATGTGATGCGTCGGTTGTTTCCCTATAAAGCTTCCTCTTTTCGTCCTTTTTCTACTTTTTGACCAAATTACTATGTTTGAGCTTTCCGGCCATCATCAAACATTTTTCAAACCTTCATATTTTCATCCTAGTTCTTCAATTTCCATAGTAATCTCCAGATTTTCTTCAAATCTTCATACTTTGTTCTTCATCTTCAAAACCTATTTTTCCAAAACTTTGCATTCTTTTCTCAAATTTTCAAACACTCTCTCATATGACAAGGGCCAAAACATCGAAAATCGTTCCTCAACAAATTGCCTCTTAATCTTCTCAACCGGCTGCTGGTACTAAAGCGGTTTCCCCTGAGGTGGTTGCCCTCGAAACGGCTTCCCCCATTGTGGTTGCTAACGAACCGACCACTGAGCCTCCCTTGTCGGCGTTCATTCCCGAGGGCTACTGATAAGTGGGAATTTTGACTACTTATTATCTCCTTTTAGCTTTTGTTTTAGTCTACAAGCATTAAATTGCATTCCCGAAACTAATAAAATGTGCAAAATTACAAGAATGTTGGAAGTTGGACTCCCGAGAGGAAATCTGACTCAAAGAGGAGTAGTCTGAGCACAAGGCAACAAAAGGGCACAGAAGCGTACAAAGTGCGGTCCGCAGAAGAAATTCTGCGGTCGCAGGAGAAATTGCGATTCGCAGAATTCCATCTACGGCCGCAACCAAAGAAGAAAAACCCAACAGACTTTCATGCAAATTGTGGACCGCACATGAATTGTGCGTCCGCAAAAGAAGGGCTCAAGACCAAGATCAAAGAGATGACAAAACAGCCAAGTCCAGAGCTTCATTGAATTGCGGTCAGCAAAAGATTTGTGCGGCTGCAGAAGATTGTCTTGCGGCTGCAATCATACTGTTGCGAACCACAAAAGAGGGCCTTGCAGCCACAGTGCTAAATCTGTGGATCGCAAAAATATTGCCTCACGATTGCAGTTCAGAATTGTGCGGTCGCAGAATCCCAGCTCCTGCCAAATGAAGAATTCTGCATACCGCTCATGGAATTGTGCGGCCGCAGAACCTCCGGAAGGGCATTTTTGTTCGAAATTTTCACCCTTGTATAAATAGACAAGTTTCACAAAATTAGGTTAAGTTTTGATATCAGTAAGTTCTGTAGCCGTTTTTCTTTGCCTCTTTGGAAGTTTTCTATATTTTGGTGTATTTTACTATAGATTTTATCATTTTAACTTTACATTATGAGTTTAATTAGTACTTCTTCTTCTTCTTCTTCTTCTTCTTCAAACCCAAGCATTAATAGCTAGATTTTTACTAGGGTTGTGACCCAACCCTATTGTGTTAACCTTATTGGTAATTAAATTAGTGCTTGTTTATGATTGAGTATTTGTTATTTAGCCTAATTCATGCTTTACTTTGTGGAATTAATGGTTGCAAATATTGGTTCATGCCTATTTGACTTAGTCTCTACTTGATAAAGAGAGACTTAGTCTAGGAAAACTTGGCTAACAAGGATTTGGGTCAGTCGAGAGATTGATTAACCCAATTAAAGGGTTCAACCTAGGGATAGTAATAACCCGATTTGAGCTTTTATCAACTGTTTTGTGTGATACTCATTTGGTCTTGAGAAAGCCAAATTGGGCAAAATCACTCTCTGACCGAGAGGTATTGAGTGGGTAATTGAGAGTTGATAGCTATAACACACCCCGATCAACAAAACAAGCATTAAGTTATTTATCCCATTAGGCAAACACCTAGGTGATGGTCACAATCCTAGGCTTTTTACCAATTTGAAAAATATCAAAAACAATTATCTTAGTCTTATTTCTCTATTTTGCAATCTTTAGTGTAAAAATAGAAATAGAAACAAAACCCTTTCTTGCGGAAGTGCAAATTAAGATAATTCAATTTTACACATTAGAATATATACTCCTAACTCCCATCTAGCTCCCTGTGAATTCGATCCCGACTCTTCGTTGGGTTACTATAATTGCAATCGACCGTTTCATACCTTGTTTTGAGGTTTGCATTTGAGCGCGATTCAATTTTTGAGATTTTTGTGCGGATGCAGAGCACCTTTTTGCTTCAGCAACTAAATTGTGTGGTCCGCACAATGCAATTGCGGACCGCAATTCTTTCCACACTTAACCAGATTTCTGGGCACAATTCCTGTAAAGCACACTCATCCCTGTATCATATTTCAAATCAAGTTAGCATAAAAATAACTCCTAACTACAAGAGACACAAAGAAAAGAAAAACATATTGGTTGCCTCCCAAGAAGCGCCTAATTTAACGTTGCAGCACGACGCAGATTACCATCATTTGAAATGAATCACCGCTACAATGTGGCCATCACCAACTTTTCCCAAATAGTGCTCCACCCGATGACCATTGACTCGGAATACCTCATTGTTTTTGTTCTTCAAGTCCAATGCACCAAAAGGTGTCACGCCCATAATTTCAAAGGGACCACTCTATTTAGACTTTAGCTTTCCGGGAAACATCCTCAATCGTGAGTTGAACAACAATACAATATCACCCACCTTGAAATCTTTGTTCCCAATGTATTTGTTATGAAGATATTTTATCTTTTCTTTGTACAAGGACGAACTCGCATAAACATGATACCGGAACTCATCCGATTCATTCAAATGTGCAACCCTCAAGTTAGCGGCTACATCCCAATCAAGATTCAACTTCTATAGAGTCCACATGGCTTTGTGCTCAAGTTCTACTGGAAGATGACAAGCTTTGCCGAACACCAACTGGTATGGAGACATTCCGATAGGAGTTTTGAAAGTTGTCCAATAAGCCCATATTGCATCATCAAGCTTCTTTTACTAATTCGTCCGATTAGCATTCACTATTTTGGACAAGATACTCTTTATCTCCCGGTAGGAGACTTCTACTTTACCGCTAGCTTGTGGATGATAGGGAGTCGTAAATTTATGAGTAACACCATATTTGCTAAGTAAAGTGTCAAAAGCCTTGTTGCAAAAATGCGACCCCTCATCGCTTATGATAGCCCGCGGTGTACCAAACCTTGTGAAAATATTCTTCTTCAAGAACGCCACCACACTCCTCGCTTCGTTGTTGGGTAAAGCAATGGCCTCAACCCATTTAGACATATAATCAACCGCGACCAAGATGTATGTGTTTTCATAAGAACTCACTAAAGGACCCATGAAGTCAATACCCCACACATCAAAGATATCAATCTCCAAAATGATAGTGAGAGGCATTTCATTCTTCTTCGAGATTCCACCGGCCCTTTGATATTTATCATATCTTTTCACTAAATCACTAGCATCCTTGTAAAGAGTGGGCTAATAGAAACCACAACTTAGCACTTTGGGCACCGTTTTTGCTCTACCATGGTGACCACCATATGACGAAGAATGACAAGCCCCAAGGATATCACCTTGCTCTTCTTATGGTACACATCTTCTAATTACCCCATCCATACAAATCCAGAAAAGGTATGGCGCATCCCAATAATAATCTTGACAATCCTGTTTGAGCTTCTTCCTTTGGTTTGAAGAGAACTCATCCGGGATAATTCCACACACAAGGAAGTTTGCTAGATCTGCGAACCATGGCACCTCCTTCATTGAAATAGCCAAGATTCACTCATCGAGGAAGGAGTCATTGATTTCAAGTCCATCATGCGGCCTCCCCTCCTCCTCCAAACGAGACAAGTGGTCCGCCACTTGATTTTCACTCCCTCTTAGATCCTAGATGTCAATATTAAACTCTTGCAACAAAAGCACCCATCTCATCAACCGAGCTTTGGAATCTTTCTTTCTCATAAGATAACAAAGTGCCGCATGATCCGTGTGGACAATAACTTTCGCACCCATCAAGTACGGTCGGAACTTCTCAATTGCAAACACAATGGCAATGAGCTCTTTCTCTGTAACGGTGTAGTTGAATTAGGTACCATTCATGGTGTTATTAGCATAGTAGACCAGATGAAAAATCTTGTTGATGCGTTGCCCCAAAACAGCTCCAACCGCTACGTCACTAGCATCGCACGTGAGCTCAAAAGGGATACTCCAATTAGGAGCGGTGATAATGGAAGTGGTTGTCAACTTGAACTTTAACAATCCAAAGGATCTCATGCAATCATCATTCAAGTGAAACTTAGCATCTTTCTCTAAAGGCTTGCACAACGGTTCACCACTTTAGAGATATCCTTGATGAAACGCCGGTAAAACCCTGCGTGGCCTAAGAAACTCTGCACGCCTTTCACCGAAGTTGGATATGAAAGTTTAGAAATCACCTCAATCTTTGACTTGTCGACTTCAATGCCATTCTTTGAGATCTTGTGGCCAAGGAAAATGCCTTCCTCGACCATGAAATGACACTTCTCCCAATTTAGCACCAAATTCGTTTCTTCACATGTTGCCAACACTTTATCCAAATTTTCCAAGCAATAATCAAAGGAATCTCCAACCGAGAAGTCATCCATGAAAACTTCAAGGTAGTCATGTACCATGTCCATGAATATGGCCATCATACACCTTTGAAAAGTCACCGGTGCATTACATAAACCAAATGGCATCCGCTTGAATGCGAAAGTACCATAGGGACATGTAAAAGTTGTTTTCTCTTGATCTTTCGTAGCAATAAAGAATTGGTTGTATCCCGAATATCCATCTAGTAAACAATAGAAAGCACTGCCGGCCAATCTATGAAGCATTTGGTCAAGGAAGGGAAGTGGAAAATGATCCTTCCTTGTGACTTTGTTGAGCTTGCTTCCATACACACTCTCCACCCGGTCACCATTCTTGTGGGAATCAACTCATTCTTGTCATTGGTGACCACCGTCATGCCCCCCTTCTTTGGGACACATTGCACCATAGAAGTCCACGAACTATCGAAAATGGGGGAACAACTCCGGCATCCAACCACTTAATAATCTCCTTTTTGACTACTTCTTGCATAGCCTCATTGAGTCTCCTTTGATGTTCAATAGATGGTTTGGTGTCTTCTCCAAGTTGATCTTGTGCATGCAAAATGCGTGGCTTATTCCGCCAATGTCCATCCAATAGTCTTCTTTCTCTTATTTAGCACCGCCAATACAGAGTCAACCTGCACGTTAGTCAAACAAGAAGAAAGAATAACCAGTAAAGTAGAACAAGGTCCAAGAAATTCATATTTAAGATGTGGAGGCAATGGATTCAACTCCAAGGTTGGAGGCTCTTTTATTGAAGGCTTTGTATGAGGATTTTTCCTATTTTCAAGATCCAAGAAGACTTTTCGGGGTGCATAGTTGTACGACCCCATTCCTTGCAAAGAATTCACACATTCCATGAAGCCATCCATCTCGTCATCATTAAATTTGAGCAAGACGGCCTCCAACATATCACCTACATTGATCGTGGCACTTGTATCATCCACAACCACATCGGTCACCAAGTCCATAAAAGAACACATTTCATTGCTATTTGGTTGCCATATAGATTTGCACACGTGGAATACCACATTTTCATCACCCACCCGAAAAGTGAGTTCTCCAGCTTCCACATCAACAAGAGCCTTCCTTGTAGCAAGAAAAGGTCGTCCAAGAATAATCGGCACCTCATAGTCCACATCATAATCAAGAATGACAAAATCCACCGGAAGAATAAATTTATCAACACGAACCAATACATCTTCAATCACTCCCGACGATCTCTTCATGGTACGATCGGCCATTTGTAATCTCATAGATGTGGGTCTTGGTTGCCTAATTCCAAAGGTCTTGAAAACCGAATAGGGCATCAAATTGATACTTGCCGCAAGATCACAAAGAGCTTTAGCAAACTCGGCACTTTCAATGGTACAAGGGATTGTGAAAGCACCGGGATCTTCAAATTTAGGAGCCATTGAATGCATAATTGCACTCACTTGATGAGTTACTTTGATAGTTTCAAAATTCATCAACCGCTTCTTTGTCACCAAATCCTTCATAAACTTTGCATAACTGGGAATTTGTTCCAAAGCTTCAACTAATGGCACATTGATCGAGAGACTCTTCATCATGTCAATGAACCTTTTGAATTGATTCTCGCCATTTTTCTTGGCAAGCCTTTGAGGATATGGAGGAGGAGGCTTAGACAATGGTGCCTTAGCCTTTTGTACTACCGGTCCTGGTATGTCAATAACGTGATCCCTAGATGGGTTCACTTCCTTTTGAGTCTCTTCCACATTGTCATCAATATCAATCCGAACTTCATTATTTGATTGCATCACATTGCTCGGGACCTCTTCTTCTTGTACCACTTGCTCATCATCCACAAGTTGGCTTTGACTTAAGGTGGGTGCATTCCCACCTCTTCCACTTCTTGTAGTAACGGCCATGGCATGCCCCGTATTGTTCTCACCCTTTGGGTTCACCACCGTGTCACTTGGTAGTGCCCCCTTAGGACGAGAATTTAGAGCTTGAGAGATTTGTCCCATTTGAACTTCTAAGTTGCGGATCATGTATTGTGTGAGGCAAGTTGGGCATCAAAATCGACATTCTTTTCCATCATTTGCTTGAACATGTTCTCAATATGTCCCATCTTATTGGTTGAAGAACTAGGACTATGGGAAGGATAAGGAGGCGGGTTGCTCGTTTATTAATACATTTGGGGCCTTTGAAAACCCGACCTCCGGTTGCCTTGATTATTTTTCCATCCACCTTGATTGTTACCTCCCCAATTACCTTGATTATTTCCATTCCAATTTCCTTGATTGTTGTTGTTATGCCAATATTCTTGATTGTTTCCATCACTCCAATTACCTTGGTTATTAGAATTCCAATTGCCTTGATTGTTTTGAGGTCGCCATTGTTGTTGATTTGGGCCTTGGAAATTGTTTTGCTGCCCTTGAAAGTTGTTCACATATTGCACCTCCTCTTCTTGGTCATTGTAAGAATCATCTTGATCAAACCCACTATCTTTTTGCACAAAATTGTCCACTCGTTGTTGCACTTGTGGACCCTTGGTTTTCCGTTTGTTCATTATCATGGTTACTCCCTTCATGGCATTGACTTGCCTAGGATTTTGCACTTGTTGAAGTTGAGCCTTTGCTAGTTAATTCATAGTGGTAGTCAATTCGGCTATGGCTTGCCTATGGTCATGTAACTCTTTATGGAGGTGAATCACGTTGGGATCACCTTGTGGAATATTAGCCCGAGATTGCCATGCCGATGATGTGTCCGCCATTTCATCTAAGATCTCACACGCCTCCGCATAAGACGTAGTCATGATGTTCCTACCGGCAAGTTGGTTCACTACACATTGGTTGGTTGTGTTGATCCCATGATAGAAAGTTTGTTGAATCATGTTCTCCGTCATATCGTTGTTGGGATATTCTTTGATCATTGTTCTATATCGCTCTTATATCTCGTGTAGTGATTCATTGGGCTCTTGCTTAAATGCTAGAATCTCATCCCTAAGTGTAGCCATGTGCCCCGGAGAGAAGTACTTAGAAATAAACTTTTTCGCCAATTCATCCCAAGTGTGAAGGGAATGGTTCAGCAAACGTTCCAACCAATCTGAAGCTTTCCCCCGTAAAGAGAAGGGAAAAAGCCTTACCCTCAAAGCATCCTCGGAGACATTTGTTTGTTTACTCCCCCAACACTGTCCAGAAACCCATTCAAATGTTTGTATGCATTTTGACCTGGAGCACCGGTGAAGAAGCCTCGTTGCTCTAGCAAAGTGAGCATCACATTGGTTATTTGAAAGTTGCCCGCCCTAATACGGGGAGGGACTATTGCACTTGCATATCCTTCATTGTGCAACACCCGGTGTGGAGCCGCTCGTGGTGGATGTGGGGGTGGAACGGGCACATTGGCATAAGGCACTCGGCCTCTTCTATTAGCATGAGGTTCAAGAGGAACCTCATCCACTTGATCATCCTCAATGTACACATCCCCCAAAGAAATATTTCCGAGCTCATTATTTGCCATGGTTGCACCTATAATTATTCAAACACGTTAGTAACACGGAAGGAAAAGAAGATATTCCAAAAACACACCCAAATATATAGCTAACACCGTTTTTAACTCCCCGGTAATGGCGGCAAAAATTGAATCGCGCTCAAATTCACACCTCAAAACAAAGTATAAAACGGTCGATTGCAATTATAGTAACCCAACGAAGAGCCGGGGTCGAATCCACTGGGAACTAGATGGGAGTTAGGAGGTATATATACTAATGCGTGAAATTGGATTATCTTAATTTACACTTCCACAAAAGAGGGTTTTGTTTCTATTTCTAATTTTACACTAAAGTTTGCACAATAAAGAAATAAGACTAGGATGATTGTTTTTGATGTTTTTCAAATTTGTAAAAAGCCTAGGGTTGTGACCATCACCTAGGTGTTTGCCTAATGAGATAAAAACCTTAATGCTTGTTTTGTTGATCGGGGTGTATTATAGCTATCAACTCTCAATTACCCACTCAATACCTCTCAGTCAGAAAGTGGTTTTGCCAAATTTGGCTTTCTCAAGACCAAATGGGTATCACATAAAACAGTTGATAAAAGCTCGAGTCGGGTTATTACTATCTCTAGGTTGAAACCTTTAATTGGGTTAATCAATCTCTCGGTTGTCCCAACTCCTTGTTAGCCAAGTTTTCCTAGACTAAGTCTCTCTTTCTCAAGTAGAGACTAAGTCAAATAGGCATGAACTAATGTTTGCAACCATTAATTCCACAAATTAAAGCATGAACTAAGCTAAATAATAAACACTCAATCATAAACAAGCACTGATTAAATTACCCATAAGGTTAACACACAAGGGTTGGGTCACAACCCTAGTAAACATCTAGCCACTCATGCTTGGGTTTGAAGAAAAAGAAGAGAAATACTAATTAAACTCATAATGTAAAGTTAAAATGATAAAATATATAGTAAAATACACCAAAATATAGAAAACTTCCAAAAGAGGCAAAGAAAAATGTCTACAGAACTTGCTGATGTAAAAACATAACCTAATTTTGTGAAACTTGTCTATTTATACAAGACTGAAAATTTTGGAAAAAAATGCCCTTCGGGAGGTTCTGCGGCTACACAATTCCATGTGCGGTCCGCAGAAATCTTCATCTGGTAGGAGATGGGATTCTGCGACCGAACAATTCTGAACTGCGACTGTGAGGCAATATTTCTGCGGTCCGCAGATTTAGCACTGCGGATGCAAGCCCTCTTCTGCGGTCCGCAATAGTATGATTGCAGCTGCAAGACAATCTTCTGCGGTCGCACAAATCTTTTGCGGACCGCAATTCAATGAAGCCCTGGACTTGACTGTTTTGTCATCTCTCTAATTTTGGTCTTGAGCTCTTCTTTTACGGCCGCACAATTCATGTGTAGTCCACAATTTGCACGAAAGTCTGCTGGGTTATTCTTCTTTGGTTGGAGCCGCAGATGGAATTCTGTGTACCGCAATTTCTCCTGCGGCCGCAAAATTTCTTCTGCGGACTGCACTTTGTATGCTTTTGTGCCCTTTTGTTGCCTTGTGCCCGGCCTAGTCCTCTTTGAGCCGGATTTTATCTCAGGAGTCCAACTTCCAATATTCCTGCAATTTTGCACATTTTATTAGTTTTGGGAACGCAATTCAATGCTTTTAGACTAAAACAAAAGCTAAAAGGCGCTAATAAGTAGTCAAAATCCCCACTTATCAACTCCCCCAAACTTAAGTCTTTGCTTGTCCACAAGCAAATAAAATAGTTCCCACCTCCACAAGTTAAGGGTCATTTCAGCCAGTTAAAGGTGAGCCATTCACACATCAATTGGGACCAACAATTACCCACACTACTTATGCATTATCAACAAGGCGACAAGTTAAACATTCATGCACATATAGTTCTAGTGTGACACTTGAGCATCAAGAGTTGACTTTACTCATCAAGGAAGCCCGCTCTCTTATGTAGGTCATTGTGGATCCCAAACTCCTCCTCCTCTACTCTCCGTTTGCCTAGCTCACTTAAGAATTTTAGCACTCAGTTAAAAAATTTATGAAAGGCTCACTCATCTCTCTCAAGAGAATGTCGCAAGTACGACTTCAAGTATCATAGGCTTGCCCTTCATGTAGATCGCCATTAATGTAAGCTTACTCGGCTTGAAATCAGGTATGACTTCTTTTGGGATGTAATGAAGGCTTTTTGGGTTAGGGTTGGATACAATATGGTTGAGTGGTTATACCTTTCCTTAAGCACTCCATCTTTTTATTCTCGCTCACACCTTGCCAATTCTTTGAGGCATTTTTTTTTCTTTGGGGGACTAGAGAGACTTAACATCGCTCTTTCTTGATCATTACATTCATATTTCTTCATGTTTGGGCTCATTGCCTTTCTTTAAATCCCTTCAACTCTTCTACTTATTCATTTTTGTTGCAATTTCCTTTTTGTTCTTTTATTTTCTTTGCCTTTTCTTCTCATCATTTCTTTTTTATCTTTGTGCCTTGATACCCTTTTTCAATTTCCTCGTCTCTCCCCCAAACTTACGTTTTTAGCCATTTATTTCACATGAGTATTAAGGAAAGCTTGGGTGCCAAGAAAGGGTCACAATAGAACGGGTAAAGGTTTTTAACATAGTTTTCAAATGAGAAAGGCTAAAGGCTCGAAGAGATTGACTAGGGATGACATCATTGGTAGGCAATAGAGAACTCAAGCGGGCCAAGGAAAGCCTACAATCACTTCTCAAGCCAAGCAAAACTTAGGATTTCACCTTGAAGCACATTCGGGGCAAGTTTTAGACCTTTCATACGGGTACTTGGACTAAGAACAATTCTTACCCCTCATGCAACTGGATTGTTAAAGAGGAAAGAGTCAAGAGCCTACAACGACCACATTCAAGATTGAAAATCACTATGTTTCGATTAAACGACTCGATGGTTGCCTAAGTCAACACAAGAGTCACAAAGTCACTAACTAAGGCTCTTTCTTTCAAAAACCTTGTTTCTAACCATAAGCACGTAGTTAAGTGTGTTGGTAGCAAGTGAAGCATGTTTGACTCTTCGAGCATGACTTAATTAGATCTTTTTATTCATTATTACTATTATTACCTAAACACAAAAACGGACTCAGTCCCTTATGAAGGTGTTCACGCCATCCATCATTAGGAAGAGTCACCCGGTTCACACAAAAACTATCTTTGGAAAGAACCGTGGCATTAAGAAAATTAAAGGCTTATTATCTACTAAAACATAAAAAGAAGCTACTAAATCAAGAAGAAGCTACTAATTCAAAAAGAAGCTACTCACTTAAACACTAACTAATAAGAAAACAAACATAAAGAAGCTACAAAGCAAAAACTGTTGAAAGCCTAACGAATATACAAAATGGGGGAGAAGGAGAAAATATATACATAATGAGAGAAGAAGAGAGAATATATACAGAATAAGGAAAGAGAAGATAAATAATGTCAAGCTATTACAAACCAATTATCTTAGAATCATCAAATAAGATCAAATAAACTCCATCCCCCCCCCCCCCGAATAAAAATAAGCATTGTCCCCAATGCTTAAAAAAATAAGAGAAAATGAAGGGAAAGAGTGAAAAAGACTCCCTGTGGCTCCTTGGACATATCTGTATCCCCAGCAATGTCACCACCCTCAGTCTCTTCCAACTGGATCTCATCATCCTCAACTCTGGGAGTGAGTGGGTTGGTGAACATCTGACGCACTGCCTTGGCAGTGTCGGCAGCAGAGTCTGGCTCGTCAGACTAGCCAGCTGGTGCCACCAGTGCCGTTGGTGCTGTAGGATCTGGGCCTGAGTGGTGTGGGTCAATCGGCATGTCGAATGGAATAGCTCCGGCTGCAGCAAGCTTGGTAACTTGTCTCTGGAGCTTGTCCACCGACTTCTTGGAGGCCTAGGACTTTCTCATCTTCTTTACTTCATTGCCCAACTCTTCGATCACTGACCCATGCTGCACCAATGTAGCCATGATTGTGTTCTGGTTCTCCAGGAGCTTCTTCAGAGTTTCTTCCACTGATGGGGGCATCTGAAGTGCCGGAATAGAAGACGGTGCTGCAACAGTACTGGATAAGTCAGAAAGCTTTGCAGTGGCTGCCTGCATCCAATTGTTGAGGCTTGCCTATGTCTAGGAGACTCACAACATAGACAGTAAAGCAGTAGCCATAGGCACCATCTTCAAAGCTGAGGTGAAACCTTTGTCAGGTACTGCTGTGGGAACTGATGATGGTGGTGGAGGCATGGCTGCAGCACTAGATGAAGGCTCGGCCGAAGTGGATGGAATATCAACTACCTCTATAACTACCATTGATGGCTCATCAGACTGGCCTGTGGTGGTAGACGGCTGACCCTTTTTCTTAGGGTTGTGTGCATCCATCAGTGAGTACCATGAGAAGGGCTTCTTCGGCTGCACCTTTGTGTCAAAATTCCTCGGCTCTACCCTCGCATCTGTGAGATACTTTGTAATGGTGTTGGGATACGGTAGGATGTGTCAGCTTGCCGAGCGACCACAGAGATGTTGGCCGACATCATGACACCCACATTGATAGAGGAACCTGGCCATGATGGAAGCAACTAGAACATCTCGAGGGATCGAAAGATATGTCTCGTTCTGGCACGGGTCTAGTCTGCTGCATATAAAGGTTTACCACCCCCTTTGTCTCAAAGCTCAGCGTACTGCTGTGAATAGAAACCCCTGCTGTGATCCATGGTGGTGGTGGCCCAGGAGCTGCTAAAATCTCTACTAGCCAAGGACGAGATGCATCCCCAAGTGCACATTTCTCTAAGTACTCTGTGGGCTCGACATCATCAAACCCCAAGTAAGTGTTCAATGTGTGCTGATCAAATCTCACCTTGAGGTTCCTCACTGTAGTTATCTTTGTACCTTTCTTGATATGCGCCATATTGGTGTAGCATTCCCGGACAAGGTACTCTTTCGCATCCACCACGCTCTGGCTAAACCACATCCACCTTTTGCGTTACCGAAACTACCTCAAAACTGCAAGGTTATACTTTTCAAAATCTTTTAACTGAAATTGTCGCTCAAGAGTGAACTATCTCACTGGTCACCAATCACGGAAGCTGGAGAAAGAAGCCAAACTGACAAACCGGTCCTCCCACACCTCTTTCTACTTCGACTGCTCAAGGCCGGCAACTGTAGCATCTCCCCCTCTGCCATCATCGGGGATGTCTTGAACTGATGTCTCTGGTGCCTGGGGGACAAGTGTAGTAGAAGGCTCAGAAGCCTGACTGGCACTCTTCGAATACTCGGAAGTGCTATGTGATGTGGATGACTCGTCCCTGAGCTGATACGTCTCTAGCGGCCTTGACTTGATAGCCAACTGCTCATGTAAAAAGGCTGAGTTGCCTTCTGATGCTTCCCTAGATGGGGAATAAGAACTAGTCTCGGAAAGGTCTACACCTCTCCCTCTGTCGGCAGCTGTTTTCTTTCTAATTTCAAGCTGTTGGGCACTAGGTAAGGGTCTCTTCCCTCGTCCCCGATAAGGGTCACCCCTTCCTTTTAAAGTGTCGCCTTTGCCTCTAGATCGAATCATTTTCTGTACCAAGCAAAGGCGATTGTTAGATGCAATTCAAGTTTAGACATACAATGAATATAAGGATACACTAGAAGATACAGTGAGGAACACAGTTGAAACATGTTTGCAAGGTAGGGATTTGCGATCCGCATGTTTTTCATTGCGGCCGCAGAATGGGACTTGCGGACCCCACAATTCTCATTTGCGGCCGCAGAATTGGATTATGGTTTGCACATTTCTCATTGCGGCTGCAACTCAGATACCACCAATATGCCAACTCTCTGATAACAGATAATTGGATCTTTTGCGGCCGCAAACTATTTTTCGCGGTCCGCACAAATTATTTTGCGGCCGCGCATGTGAGTCTCCAATTTGACAAATCTCTGATCACAGGAACTAGGCTGTTTTGCGGCCACAATGGGATTTCTTCGGTCCGCACAAATTTCTTGCATCCGCAGAACATTCCTTACTAAAGTACCCTAGACTCCACTTCTGCGGACCACACAATTTCTTCTGCGGCTGCAAATATCAAACAATGACGAACACACAGAGAGTTTGCCTAGGGCTTGCAATTTTTGCACAATTGTGACATGGAAACAACATATAATTATGAAAATCTATTGACCCATTCCCCCTAGAGCATTTTCCAGGCTACCCGCTACAGATTTACCCCACATGGTTGTTCAATTAGACTCAACAGACAAATAGTCTAAGTTTTTACTAAAAATCTAAAAATTAAAAGAAATTAACAAGATTATGAAGCATAACAGATATGAATGATTGCAATAGATGAGTGATCAACAGTTACTAGACGTGTGGGCAGATGATCTAGCAAGGGATTTCAAATTGGTGCAAGTTTTGTGCTCAGAGAGGGAAAAGGGGAACAATGCCCAAGCCTCTCTATTTATACTGTTTGATTTTATGCCAAGGGAAGGAGAAGTGAGTGCGGCCGCAAAATTCCAATTGCGTTCCGCACTCTGTTACCCGGGGGCTCCATTGCCCTTTAGTTTTGCGGTCCAAAATATTTGGTGTGCGGCCGCAGAGCAATTGTTGCGGATCGCAGAATTGGTGTTGCGGCCGCAGATCAGCCCTTTTTCTGATGGACCAACTTCAGAGAGTTGGCATTTTTCACATTCCAGTTCTGCGGTTCGCAAGATTTTTGTGCGGCCGCAGAGCACATTTTTGCTTCAGCAACTAAAACTGTGCGGTCCGCACAATGCAATTGCAGACCGCAGTTCTTTCCACACTTAACCAGATTTCTCGGCACAATTCTTGTAAAGCACACTCATTCCTGCAGCATACTTCAAATCAAGTTAGCATAAAAATAACTCCTAAGTACAAGAGAAACAAAGAAAAGTAAAACACATGGGTTGCCTACCAAGACGCGCCCGATTTAACGTCGCGGTACGATGCAGATTATCATCATTTGAAATGAATAACTGCCACGATATAGCCATCACCAAATTTCCCCAAATAGTGCTTCACCCGGTGACCATTGACTCAGAATACCTCATTGTTTTTGTTCTTCAAGTCCAATGCACCAAAATGTGTCACACTCACAATTTCAAAATGACCACTTCATTTAGACTTTAGCTTTCCGGGAAATATCCTCAATCGTGAGTTGAACAACAATACAAGATCACCCACCTTGAACTCTTTGTTCTCAATATATTTGTCATGAAGATATTTCATCTTTTCTTTGTACAAGGACGAACTCGCATAAGCATGGTTCCAAAACTCATCCAATTCATTCAAATGTGCAACTCTCAAGTTAGCGGCAACATCACAATCAAGATTCAACTTCTTTAGAGCCCACATGGCTTTGTGCTCAAGTTCCACCAGAAGATGACAAGCTTCGCCAAACACCAACCGGTATGGAGACATTTCGATAGGAGTTTTGAAAGTTGTCTGATAAGCCCATAATGTATCATCAAGCTTCTTTGACCAATCCGTCCGGTTAACATTCACTTTTTTGGACAAGATACTCTTTATCTCCCAGTTGGAGACTTCTACTTGACCGCTAGCTTGTGGATGATAGGGAGTCGTAACTTTATGAGTAACACCATATTTAATAAGTAAAGTGTCAAAAGCCTTGTTGCAAAAATGCGATCCCCCATCGCTTATGATAGCCCGCGGAGTACCAAACCTTGTGAAAATAATCTTCTTCAAGAACGCCACCGCACTCCTCGCTTCGTTGTTGGGTAGAGCAATGACCCCAACCCATTTAGACACATAATCAACCGCGATCAAAATATAGGTATTTCCACAAGAACTCACAAAAGAACCCATGAAGTCAATACCCCATACATCAAAGATATCAATCTCCAAAATGGTAGTGAGAGGCATTTCATTCTTCTTCGAGATTCCACCGGCCCTTTGACATTCATCACATATTTTCATTAAATTACTTGCATCCTTGTAAAGAGTGGGCAAATAGAAACTGCAACTTAGCACTTTGGCCACCGTTCTTGCTCCACCATGGTGACCACCATATGACTAAGAATGACAAGCCACAAGAATATCACTTTGCTCTTCTTCCGGTACATATCTTCTAATTACCCCATCCATACAAATTCGGAAAAGTTATGGCTCATCCCAATAATAATCTTGACAATCATGTTTAAGCTTCTTCTTTTGGTTTGAAGAGAACTCATTCGGGATAATTCCACACACAAGAAAGTTTGCTAGATCCACGAACCATGGCACCTCCTTCATTGAAATAGCCAAGTGTTGATCATTGGGGAAGGAGTCATTGATTTCAAGGCCATCATGCGGCCTCCCCTCCTCCTCTAAACGAGACAAGTGGTCCGCCACTGATTTTCACTCCCTCTTAGATCCTGGATGTCAATATCAAACTCTTGCAACAAAAGCACCCATTTCATCAACCGAGCTTTAGAATCTTTCTTGTTTATAAGATAACGAAGAGCCTCATGATCCATGTGGACAATACCTTTCGCGCCCATCAAATATGGGCGTAACTTCTCAATTGCAAATACAATGGCAAGGAGCTCTTTCTCCGTAATGGTGTAGCTGACTTGGGCACTATTCATGGTCTTACTAGCATAGTTGACAGACCGCAGAATTGGAATGTGAAAAATGCCAACTCTCTGAAGTTGGTCCATCAGAAAAAGGGCTGATCTACGGCCGCAACACCAATTCTGCGATCCGCAACAATTGCTCTGCAGCCGCTCACCAAATTTTGTGGACCATAAAACAAAAGGGAAATGGAGCCTCCAGGTAAGAGAGTGCGGACCGCAATTGGAATTTTGCGTCCGCACTCACTTCTCCTTCCCTTAGCATAAAGTCGAATAGTATAAATAGAGAGGCTAGGTCATTGATCCTCTTTTCCCTCTCTAAGCACAAAACTTGCACCAATTCGAAATCCTTTACTAAATCATCTGCCCACACGTCTAGTAACTGTTGATCACTCATCTATTGCAATCATTCATATATGGTATACTTCATAATCTTGTTAATTTTTTTTAATTTTTAGATTTTTAGTAATAACTTAGACCATTTGTCCGTTGAGTCTAATTGAACAACTATGTGGGGTAAATCTGTAGCGGGTAGCCTAGAAAATGATCTAGGGAGAATGGGTTAATAGATTTTCATGATTATATGTTGTTTCCATGTCAAAATTGTGCAAAAATTGCAAGCCCTAGGAAAACGCACTGCGTGTTCATCATTATTTGAAATCTGGAGCCGCACAAGAAATTGTGCGGTCCGCAGAAGTTGAGTCTAGGGTAATTTAGTAAGGAATGGTTATGCGGCCTTAAGGAATTTGTGAGAATTGCAGAAATCCCATTGCGGCCGCAGAACAACCTATTTCCTGTGATTAGAGAGTTGTCAAATTGGTGACTCATATGTGCAGCCGCAAAATAATTTGTACGAACCGCAGAAAACAGGTTGCGGCCGCAAAAGAGTCAATTCTTTGTTCTCAGAGAGTTGGCATATTGGTGGTATCTGAATTGCGGCCATAATGAAAAATGTGCGGCCCACAATCCAATTCTTCGGCCGCAAATGAGAATTGTGCGGTCCGCAAGTCCTATTTTACGGCCGCAATGAAAAACATGCGAACCACAAATCCCTATCCTACAAACATGTTTCAATTGTGTTCCTCATTGTATCTTCTAATGTATCCTTACATTCATTGTATGTCTTAACTTGAATGGCATCTAACAATCGCCTTTGCTTGGTACAGAAAATGGTTCGATCTAGAGGCAGAGGCGACACTTCAAAAGGAAGGGGTGACCCTTCTCGGGGATGAGAGAAGAGACCCTTACCTAGTGCCCAACAGCTTGAAATCAGAAAGAAAACAACAGCCGGCAGAGGGAGAGGTGTAGACCTTTCCGTGACCAGTTCTTATGCACTATCTAGGGAAGCATCAGAGGGCAACTCAGCCTCTGTACATAAGTAGACGGCTGTCCAATCAAGGTCTCCAGAGAGGTATCAGCTTTGGGACGAGTAATCCACATCACACAACACTTCTAAGGGTTCAGAGAGTGTCAGTCAGGCTTCTGAGCCTTCTACTACACTTGTCCCCCGGGCACCAAAGACATCAATTCAGGACATCCCCGATGATGGCAGAAGGGGATATGCTATAATTGAAGGGGAGATTCTACAATTGCAAAAGGTGGATGAGGTTTACCCATAGCGTGGTGGATGCGAAGGAGTACCTTGTCCGGGAATTCTATGCCAATGTGGCGCATATCAAGAAAGGTACAGAGGTAACTAAAGTGAGGAACCTCAAGGTGCGATTTGATTAGCACATATTGAGCACTTACTTGGGGTTTGATGATGTCGAGCCCACAAAGCACTTAGAAAAATGTGCACTTGGGGATGCAACTCGTTCTTGGCTAGCAGAGATTCTAGCAGCTCCTGGGCCACCACCATCATAGATCACAACAGGGGCTTCTATTCACAGGAGTACGCTGAGCTTTGAGGCAAAGAGGTGGCAAACCTTTGTATGTAGCAGACTAGACCCGTGCCAGAACGAGACATATCTTCCAATCCCTCGAGCTATTCTAGTTGCTTCCATCATGGTCGGGTACCCTATCAATGTAGGTGCCGTGATATCAGCCAACATCTCCATGGTCGCTCGGCAATCTGACACATCCTACTCGTATCCCAACACCATTATAGAGTATCTCACAGATGCGAGGGTAGAGCCGAGGGATTTTGACACAAAGGTGCGGCCGAAGAATCCATTCTCATGGTACTCACTGATGGATGAACACAACCCTAAGAATAAGGGTCAGCCGTCTACCACCACAGGCCAGTCTGATGAGCCATCAGTGGTTGTTGCAGAGGTAGTTGATATTCCATCCACTTCGGCTGAGCCTTCATCTAGTGCTACAGCCATGCCTATACCACCATCCTTAGTTCCCACAATAGTTATTGCCATAGGTTCCACCTCGGATTTGAATCCGGTGCCCATTCCTAATGCTCCACTATCTGTGTTGCGAGTCTCCTAGATATTGGCGAGCTTCAACAACTAGATATAGACACCCAATGCAAAGCTGTCTGACTTTTCCACTACTATTGCGGTGCAGTTTTCTATTCAGACACCTTTGCTGCCAACATTGCCGAGGCAGTGCATCAAATGTTCACCAACCCAGTCACTCCCATAGTTGAGGATGGTGAGATCCAATTGGAAGAGACTGAGGGTGGTGACATTGTTGCGGACACAGAGATGTCCAAAGAGCCATAGGTAGTCTTCTTCACTCTCTCCCTTTCTTTACTCTTATTTTGTTAAGCATTGGGGATAATGCTTATTTTTATTCGCGGGGAGGGGGAGGGAGGGGGTGGAGTTTATTTGATCTTATTTGATGATTCTGAGAAAAGTGGTTTGTAATAACTTGACATTATTTTTCTTCTCTTTCCTTATTTTGTATATATTCTCTCTTCTTCTCTCATTATGTATATATCTTCTCCTTCTCCCCCATTGTGTATATTCGTTAGGCTTTCAATAGTTTTTGCTTTGTAGCTTCTTTATGTTTGTTTTCTTATTAGGTATTGTTTAAGTGAGTAGATTTTTTTTGATTTAGTAGCTTCTTATTGATTTAGTAGCTTCTTTTAATGTTTTAATAAATAATAAGCCTTTGGTTTTCTTAATGTCACGGTTCTTTCTCAATGTTTTTCAAGGCGAAATCCTAAGTTTTGTTTGGCTTGAGAAGTGATTGTAGGCTTTCCTTGGCCCGTTTGAATTCTTTATTTCCTACCAATGATGTCATCCCTAGTCAACCTCTTCTAGCCTTTAGGCTTTCTCATTTGAAAACCATGTTACAAGCCTTTACCCATTATATTGTATGGAACCTGAGCTTTCCTTAACACTCATGTGAAACAAATGGTTAAAAACATAAGTTTGGAGGAGAGACGAGGAAATTGAAAAAGGGCATCAAGGCACAAAAAGAGAAAAAAAATAATGAGAAGAAAAGGCGAAGAAAAAAAAGAACAAAAAGAAAATTGCAACAAAAATGAATAAGTAGAAGAGTTGAAGGGATTCAAAGAAAGGCAATGAGCCCAAACATGGAAAAATATGAGTGTAATGATCAAGAAAGAGTGACGTTAAGTCTCTCTAGTCCCCCAAGGAAAAGAAAATTCCTCAAAGAATTGGCAAGGTGTGAGCCGAGAATAAAAAGATGGAGTGCTTAAGGAAAGGTATAACCACTCAACCATATTGTACCCAACCCTAACCCAAAAAGCATTCATTACATCCCAAAAAGAAGTCCTACCTAATTTCAAGCCGAGTAAGATTACATTAGTGGCGATCTATATGAGGGGAAAACCTATGGTACTTGAAGTCGTACTTGTAACATTCTCTTGAGAGAGATGAGTGAACCTTTCATAAATCTTTGGACTGAGTGCTAAAATTCTTAAGTTAGCTAGGCAAAAGGAGAGTAGAGTGGGAGGAGTTTGGGATCCACAATGACCTACATGAGAGAGCGAGCTTCCTTGATGAGTAAAGTCAACTCTTGATGCTCAAGTGTCACACTAGAACTATATGTGCATAAATGTTTAACTTGTCGCCCTGTTGATAATACATAAGTAGTGTGGGTAATTGTTGGTCCCAACTGATGTGTAAATGGCTCACTTTTGATTGGCTTAAATGATCCTTAACTTGTGGAGGTGGGAACTATTTTGTTTGCTTGAGGACAAGCAAAGACTTAAGATTGGGGGAGTTGATAAGTGGAGATTTTTACTACTTATTAGCGCCTTTTAGCTTTTGTTTTAGTCTAAAAGCATTGAATTATGCTCCTGAAACTAATGAATTGTGCAAAATTGCAGGAATGTTGGAAGTTGGACTCCCGAGATGAAATATGGCTCAAAGAGGAGTAGTCCGAGCACAAGGCAATAAAAGGTCATAGAATCATACAAGTGCGGTCCGCAGAAGAAATTCTGTGGCCGCAGGAGAAATTACGGTCCGCGGAATTCCATCTGCGGCCGCAACCAAAGAAGAAAAACCCAATAGACTTTTGTGCAAATTGCTGACCGCGCATGAATTGTGCGGCCACAAAAGAAGGGCTCAAGACCAAGATCAGAGAGATGAAAAAATAGACAAGTCCATAGCTTCATTGAATTTCGGTCCGCAAAAGATTTGTGCGGTCGCAAAAGATTGTCTTGCGGCTGCAATCATACTATTGCGAACCGCAGAAGAGGGCCTTGCAACCACAGGGCTAAATCTGTGGACCGCAGATATATTGCCTTACGGCCGTAGTACAGAATTGTGAGACCGCGGAATCCCAACTCCCGCGAGATGAAGAATTCAGCGGACCGCACATGGAATTGTGCTGCCGCAAAACCTCTCGAAGGGCATTTTTGTCAGAAATTTCCAGCCTTGTATAAATAGATAAGTTTCGCAAAATTAGGTTAAGTTTTTACATCATCAAGTTCTCTAGCTGTTTTTCTTTGCCTCCTTTGGAAGTTTTCTATATTTTGGTGTATTTTACTATAGATTTTATCATTTTAACTTTACATTATGAGTTTAATTTGTATTTCTTCTTCTTCTTCTTCTTCTTCTTCTTCTTCTTCTTCTTCAAAACCAAGCATTAGTAGCTAGATTTTTACTAGGGTTGTGACCCAACCCAAGTGTGTTAACCTTATGGGTAATTAAATTAGTACTTGTTTATGATTGAGTGTTTGTTATTTAGCCTAGTTCATGCTTTAATTTGTGGAATTAATAGTTGCAAACATTGGTTTATGCCTATTTGACTTAGTCTCTACTTGAGAAAGAGAGATTTAGTCTAGAAAAACTTGGCTAACAAGGATTTGGGTCAATCAAGAGATTGATTAACCAATTAAAGGGTTCAACCTAGAGATAGTAATAACTTGACTTAAGCTTTTATCAACTGTTTTGTGTGATACCCATTTGGTCTTGAGAAAGTCAAATTGGGCAAAACCACTCTCTGACCGAGAAGTATTGAGTGGGTAATGGAGAGTTGATAGCTATAACACACCCCGATCAACAAAACAAGAATTAAGTTATTTATCCCATTAGGCAAATACCTAGGTGATGGTCACAACCCTAGGCTTTTTACAAATTTGAAAAACATCAAAAACAATCATCCTAATCTTATTTCTTTATCCCGCAAACTTTAGTGTAAAATTAGAAATAGAAACAAAACCCTTTTTGTGGAAGTGCAAATTAAGATAATCCAATTTTACGCATTAGAATATATACCCCTAACTCCCATCTAGCTCCCTGTAGATTCGACCCCAACTTTTCGTCGGGTTACTTTAATTGCAATCGACCATTTCATACCTTGTTTTGAGGTGTACATTTGAGCGCGATTCAGCTGCTCAATTGAAAATGACTTTAAAGTCGAGAATACCTCATGCAAACAGGATCGGGGTGAAGGAGTTTCGAGGTATATATGTTCTGTGATTGAAGATGTTCTTCCCATAGTTCGTAAAGACTGCAATTGAGAAGGCAAGAACGTAGTAGTCCCCGGGCCTGGGGACTCCGTCACTACCCACGTGGAGGGGTACTTAAGTGTTTACACTTATCCCTTTATACTGGGCCCGATAGACCCGATCGTTCTAGACTTTTGCAAGAAGTACGAGGTGTGCCTCAGGAAAATCCACCATCGTTATGGGGGATCGTGGCCCTCCTCCGCTACTTCGTGAACAAGTCTGAATCTCATCGGTTCATGATCGATCAAATGCTTCGATTATACAGTCCCCGGATGTTCTGAGGGGGATTGATCAAGCTTACTCGCCGGGCCAGCAAGGCCTATTTTTCAAGTATCGATGAAGACCGAGACCAGGGTTGGCAGGATTCTTTGTCCTAGTGAAGACCGAAGATTTGATCCCCCCAGAATACATGCCATTCCCTTAGAAGTGGAATGCGTCTCGTAAGTGCAACTCCCTCTCTCAACATCAAAAACTCTTCTTCTTCCATTTCTATCTTCTCATTCATGCTTGTGGCTGTGCAACTATCATCCAGGTTCCGAATGCGGTCCCCTGGTTAAAGGTGTGGATCGAGAGCATCTATACTTAGATGTAGTACTTCGAGCGCACATAGTACGGACTCTCGAAGGGCCGATGGGAGGCCCGTTCTCACGGTAAGGCCTCTTTCCAAGTAGCCAACACTATGTCTTCACCTTTTATTATACCAACTCCTCTTCCCTCTTTGTTATTACAGGATTGCCTAAGACCACCAAACTTAGACCTTCGGAAGGGGATGAAGATGTGCCCCCGTCCATTGATCCCTTCATTGCTTCCATAGAGGGAAAAAAGAAGAGGAAGAGAACCCTCGTGCTCCCCTATCTCTGAGGTGAAGAAACCAAAGAAGCGGGTGCTTCGCAAGCCCAAAAGGGGCTCCAGTCCCCGGGTGCCAGGCTCCAACTCCCTCCTCTGTCTTAGGGACGAGCCGGAGGATGAATATATTTTTGTAACCCACGGGATAACCTATCCCGGGGAATGAGATGCATCCTAGGGGGAGACTCGTGAGATCGACCCCCCTCAAACTCAAAAGACAGATATGGATACCCGAGGGTGAAACTTCCCATGATGTCGGTTCTGCTCCAAAGGAAGCACCCAACATAATTGTGATCTCGGGGATGCCCTCCTATACTGAGTCTATGCTCGAGGAGGCCCAAGCGAGAAAGGAGAAATCCAACGAAGGGGGACAGGGTGCGGAAGAACCCCTTCACTCCTTTTTCAACGGAGTGGACTCGTCTGCTTTGGAAGACTTCTCCAGTGTGGGTGAATTGGATGTTCTGAAGAAAGACATTTCCTTGGAAGCCGGCGGGTCGAGCTCGAGCCCGAAATTGGTCGATCAGTTCCCTATCCGAGCGTGGACCCTGGTCACAAGAGGTCAATTATATTGACCGTCCCGGAGGATGCCCGGGTTTTGTCCGCTCCTGTGGGGGTAGCTAGTTACCTCCGATTCCTGGTGATCGAGGAGGACTAGGCAAAAATGAATGCGGTGAACATGCCATGCCTTTTCAATAAGGCATGGCAAGTACTGAACCAGGTAAGGCATTGTTCCCTTCCATCTATCTATAGTTATCTGTGTTTGACGTTTCTCACATTTTCTTTGCCTTTTTGTAGGCCTTGGTAGTCCTGGGTTGAGGTCAATCAACTCGAGCTCGAGATCAAGGAGCTTGCCCAAAAAAGGGACATGTACAAGCTTCTTAGCGAGCAACAAGAGAGGGTCGCCAATAACCTCCAGGCCGAGCTGGATGCAACTCAGAAAGAGGCATCGGTCTTAAGGCAGGAGCATGCCGACTTATTAGAAAAGGTAAAGATTTTTGAAGTTAAAAACAAAGGTTCGATCGCAGAGGCTAACAACAATACATCGCAGGTCCAGCAGAAGATCGACTAGATCGACCAACTCCACAAGGAGATGGATGAGATCCAAGTGATGGCCGACGGATGGAAAAAACAAGATGGACCTACTGGCCTCGGAGAAGGAGACCGCCCAGGCTAAGCTATCTTCGGTGAAAGTTCAGCTTCGGGTGGAAAAGAGAAGGCCGATACACGGACTCAGAAAAATGAGGACCTCCAAGTACGACTGGGCTAGGCCACCGCTGAACGGGATGCCCTTGGCAAGGAGCTCGAAACAATGAGGTCCAAGTTGGAAGCAACCTCGGCCGATACTGATGAGATGGTGGCCCAATATAAGGCCGATGTTGAAGCAGCCGAGGCCCGCCTGAAGACTACTGCTGAGTATGTAAGGCGGCTTCCCCGAAGGGAGACCCTCGAAGAAATACATGCCCGAGGCTTCGACCTATCTGCCGATATCGAAGAGGCAAAAAAACTCAAGGTCAAGGCCAAGAAGCTAGCTGAACCCCGAGGTGAAGACGTCTCTGAGGGCTCTGAAGAATCCGAAGGCCTCGACGGTTCTGGTAACGAGTCGGGTTCCGGTGAAGACCAGGCAAAGATGCCTTAGGATTTTTTTTTATTTTTGTATCTTGTCGGGCTCTAAGTTAGCATGATTTATTGTTACCTCATTAAAAATCTTGCCGAAAAAAACATTTGGGAAAAAACCTGTTCAAGGGAAAAAGAGTGCAACGCGTGCTTTTAGACCTAACAACTACATTCTCCTTTGGTTGTTGCCTGCAAGTGTTAGTCCAATTCGTAATTTAAAAAAGTGGATGAGGTCGTACCTTAGCAGTAGTACCGCTTTAAGTGGGTCACGTTCCAGTTGTTCGGTAGATGTGCACCATTTTCTGCTTCGAGTTTGTATGAACCTTTATCGGTAATCCCGATGATTCGTTATGGACCTTCCCAATTCGGTCCCAGTTTCCCTTCGTTCGGGTTTCAGATGTTCAGTATTACTTTTCTTAACACAAAGTCCCCGATATTGAAGTATCGTAGGTTGGCTCTTCGGTTGTAATATCTTTCTATCCGCTATTTCTGGGCGGCCAATCGGACTAGGGCGGCGGCGCGCCTGTCATCTAATAGTTCCAGGCTCGTGCTCATGGCCTCACCATTTGATTCTTCGGTTGCATATCGGAACCTGAGGCTTGGTTCTCCCACCTCAATCGGTATTAGTGCTTCGGCACTATAGACCAACGAAAACGGAGTGGCCCCGGTACTAGATTTTGAGGTCGTACGGTATGCCCACAAGACTTCGAGCAGAATTTCCTTCTATTTTACTCTGGTATCGGTCAACCTTTTCATAAGGTTTTGAAGTGTGGTCTTGTTCGTAGACTCCGCCTTCCCGTTCCCACTAGGGTGATAGGGTGTTTTCAAGATCTTTTTGATCTTATGGTCCTCGAAAATTTGCTTACCTTGCTACCGATGAATTGCTTCCCGTTATCACATACTATCTCGGCCGATATACCGAACCGACATATTATGTGGTCCCAAATGAAGTCGATGACTTCTTTTTCCCGGACCTTCTTGAACGCTTGATATTCGACCCACTTAGAGAAATAGTCAGTCATAAATAGTATAAATTGAGCCTTACTGGGTGCCCATGGCAGGGGACCGACAATGTCCATTCCCCATTTCATGAATGGCCAAGGAGACAAGATCGAATATAGTAACTCCCCGGGGTGATGGATCATTGGTGCATACCTCTGACAGTCATCGCATCTCCGCACAAAGTCCTTTGCATCTTTCTCCATGTCAATCCAGTAATAGCCGGCTTTGATTATCTTACGAACCAAAGATTCTGCCCCCGAATGGTTTCCGCAAGTGCCTTCGTGAACTTCCCTCAAACAATATTTGGTGTCTCCCGGCCCCAAGCATATGGCGAGTGGGTCATCGAACGTTCTTCTGAATAGAGTACCTTCGGACGGGCTAAACCTGGTTGCCTTCGTGCGCAGAGCTTTCGATTCTTTAGGATCCGGGGGCTACTTCCCAGTTTTCTAGTAGTCTATATACTTATTTCTCCAGTCCCAAGTTAAACTCGTTGAGTTTACCTCAGCATGGCCTTCTTCCACTACTGATTTCATGAGTTGTACGACCATTCCCGAGCTGAATTCATCATCAACAACCGATGACCCCAAGTTAGCCAGAGCATCGACTTCACTATTTTGATCTTGTGGTATGTGTTGTAAGATCCATTCCTTGAATCGATGCAGTGTTACCTGTAATTTATTCAAGTACCTTCGTATTCGCTCCTCTTTTACTTCGAATGTCCCGTTGACTTGATTTACCACAAAGAAGGAGTCATACTTAGCTTCGACCACCTCGGCCCCCAGGCTTTTGGCCAATTCGATACCTGCAATCATGGCCTCATACTCGGCCTCATTGTTAGTCAATTTCACAGTTCTAATAGATTGCCTAACTATGTTACCCGTAGGCGGCTTCAACACGATGTCGAGTCTGGACCCCTTTGTATTAGAAGCACTATCCGTAAAGAGGGTCCAGATTCCCGAGGAAGTCCCTGAGGTTAACAATAATTCCTTTTGAACTTCGGGTGTTAAGGCCGGTGTGAATTCTGCCAAAATATGATATTTGATGGCGGTTCGGGGTCGATATTCGATATCGTACCCGCTAATTTCTACTACCCATCGTCCCGAGAGCTCGGTTTTGTGCATTATGTTCCTTAGTGGCTAATATGTTACGACACATATGGGATGGCATTGAAAATATGGCTTTAACTTTCTGGAGGCGCTTAGCAAAGCGAGCGCCAATTTCTCTAGGTGAGGGTACCTTGTTTCGGCCTCGCCTAGAGTCCTGCTAATATAATAGATAGGAAATTACGTACCTTCCTCTTCCCAAACTAAGACACCACTTATTGCTATTTCGGATACCGCTAAGTACATATACAATTGCTCATCTGCCTTCGGAGTATGAAGCAAAGGTGGACTCGAAAGGTACCGTTTGAGTTCTTCCAAAGATTGCTGGCACTCCGGGGTCCACGAAAAGTTATTCTTCTTCTTCAATAATGAGAAGAACCGATGGCTATTATCGGAGCACCTTGATATGAACCGACTCAGGGTGGTTATGCGCCCGGTTAGCCTCTGATCAGCCTTGACATTGTCCACCACAGTGATGTCTTCTATAGCTTTGATTGTGTTGGGATTGATCTCGATCCCCCGGTCGGACACCATGAATCCAAGGAACTTTTCGGACCCGACCCCGAATGTGTACTTCTCCTCGTTCAGCTTCATATTGTATTTCTTCAGGATGTTGAAGGTTTCCTGCAAATGTTCCAAATGGTCCTCTGCTCGCAAGGACTTAACTAACATGTCATCAATGTAAACCTCCATTGATTTTCCGATTTGATATTCGAACATCCGATTTACTAGGCGTTGATAAGTGGCACCAGCATTTTTTAGTCTGAACGACATTATGTTATAACAATAATTATCAAATTTAGTGATAAAGGAAGTTTTTTCTTGATCGCCTGGGTCCATCCGAATTTGGTTGTACCCGGAATAGGCATCGAGAAAGCTGAGTATCTCGTGCTTGGCCATCGTATTGATCATTTGATCGATGTTAGGCAAAAGAAAAGAGTTCTTAGGGCACGCCTTGTTCAAGTCTTTGTAGTCTACGCACATTCTTAATTTATTTCCCTTTTTAGGCACTACCACTATGTTATCTCACCAATCTAGGTACTTAACTTCCCGAATGGAACCTATTTTAAGGAGTTTGGATACCTCATCTTTGATGAATGCATGCTTAAATTCGGACTGAGGCCTCCTCTTCTATTTAACCGGGTGGAACTTAGGATCCAAGCTCAGTTTATGAGTGGTTATTTCTGGCGGGATCCCTGTCATATCAAGATGGGACCAAGCAAAACAATATATGTTAGCTATAAGGAATTCAATGAGTTTTTCCTGAGCTCCGGAGTTAACCCCATGCCCAGGTATACCTTCATATCGGGCAAGTATTCGATCAATATGACTTGCTCCAGCTCCTCGACCATTGATTTGGTTTCATAGAAATCGTCAGGGGTGATGAACGGCATAGGAACTTCATAATCATCATCCTCCTCTACTTTTTGCTTCTTCGGTTCGGTCGGGGGCCGATGTCGGTGGTTGCTATTAAGTTTATTCCTTTCTATCCGGCTTCAGGTTCTTTGATGTTGAGAGTGCGGACATCGGGATCACCTCATCAACTGCGAACATTTCTTTTGCGGCCTGTTGTTCCCTGTAAACTGTTTTGATCCCTCCCGGTGTGGGGAACTTTAATGCATGGTGTAGTGTCGAGGGTACTGCCCTCATTTTGTGAATCCATGACCTTCTGAATAAAGCGTTGTACCTCATATCCCCCTCGATGACGTAGAAATTCGTTTCCTGAATGGTTCTGGCAAGGTAATCTCCCCTTTAGTAGTTTCACAAGCCATGCTGAATCCGTTTATGATCCGGACTGCATGCACTATTTGGTCTTATAGACCCAGCTGCTCTACGACCCTCGATCTGATGATATTGGCTGAGCTACCTGGATCAATCAACACACACTTAACTCGAGATTTATTTATGAGTACAGAAATTACCAGTGCATCGTTATGCAGTTGCACGATGCCTTCATCGTCTTCATCGTTGAAAGAGATGGTCCCCTTTGGCATATAATCTCGGGTTCGCTATTCCCTTGTAATGGACACCTTAGTGCACTTCAGCATTGGCTCCTAGGGGATGTCGACTCCACCGATGATCATGTTGTTGACGTGCTAAGGTTCCTCTTGCTCAGTCTGCTTATTGGAGTCCCTATTCTTGAAGTGATTTTTGGCTAGATCACTCAGAAATTCCCGGAGGTGTCTGTTATTAAATAACCGGGCCACTTCTTCCCTTAGTTGTCGGCACTTTTTGGTCCTGTGGCCGTGAGTGCCATGGTATTTACACATTAGGATGGGGTCTCTTTGGGCAGGATCAGACTGTAATAGTATTTACACATTAGGCTGAGGCCACTTGGTATCTTTGATGTGTCAGATGGCTAATACGATGCCGGCATCATCAAAGTTGAAGTTGTATTCCGATAACTTTGGTGCCTCCCTAGCCCTGATTGGCCGGTCGAAACCATTTTTGCTCATGAGTCCCCAACTATTATGACTTCGATCACTTCTTTTTTCATTCCTCACAGGGTTACGTCCGGATCCCCTGCCCCATCGATCTCCGCTATACGGTTGATAACGATATCTGCTTGGTCTTGGTTCATGATCGATGACTCTCTTAGACCTGTCATTAGTTCTGATGGGATACACTGACCTAGAGGGGGCCTCGATCTGATCATCCTCGACTCTGATTTTTGATTGGTACCTGTTATGGACATCAGCCCAAGTTACCGCCGGTACTCTATCAAAATGTTTTTCAGCTATTGTGAAGCCAAAGAACTTTGGGGGTTGAGTCCTTGAGTGAATGCTTGAATGGCCCAATCGTCAGCAACTGGGGGCAGGTCCATCCTTTCCATTTGAAACCTCAATATTAATTCCCTGAGCATTTCGTTATCTCTTTGTTACACTTTAAAGAGGTCCGATTTTTTGGTCTCAAATTTGATGGCCCCGACATGAGCTTTTACGAAGGCATCTATAAGCATAGCAAACGAATCAATGGAATTAGGGGGCAGGTTATGATACCATATCATTGCTCCTTTAGACAGGGTCTCTCCAAACATTTTCAGCAGAACCGACTCGATTTCGTCATCTTCTAAGTCATTCCCCTTGATGGCACACGTGTAGGAGGTCACGTGTTCATTTGGATCTGTGGTCTCATTATACTTTGGAATCTCAGGCATACGGAACTTCTTTGGGATCGGTTTCGGATCTGCGCTCGGAGGGAAAGGTTTTTGAACAAATTTCTTGAAATCCAGGCCTTTCAATATCGGGGGCGCTCCTGGGATTTGATCAACCCTGGAGTTATAGGTCTCCACTTTTTTATCGTTGGCTTCGATTTTCTTTTCTCCTGATTCTACCAGCTTTGTCAGTTCCTCAAGCATCTTTATTATCTCGGGGTTGGTCCCGGGTTAAACTTCACCTGGCCTTTCGGTGGCTGGTTTATTTCTGCGGGTGTTTTCCCGGGATGGTTCGGGCTCAACTCTGCTGGGGGCGCGACTTTGGTTCTGCAACTGGGCTATCGCTCGCAAATTGATCTCATCACCTTCACCGTCATACGTACTCCGGGCTATCGATCGGGCTCCCCCGCGAATGTTGTTTTCAGGGTCAGTAGGCAAGTTTGCGTCGATAGCCATATGTGATATAGCATTGACCGGGTCCGCCACTGGAACTCCGTTGGGGTCAACATGAGGCACTTCGTTGCTGGGCATTGCATTGTTGTTCTCGCCATGGTGGCCAGACTCAACATCAACTTTCAAGTGAGCAGATTGAGAGTTCGACATTTTTAATTTGTCGTGAAATTAAAATCTCAAAGAACAAGTGTAAAATAGAGTGCGTTATGGAAATTTGTAATAAATTACCACTATTATCCCTAGCCCCATGGTGGACGCCAAACCATTTACCCTAAAAAAATGGATAACAATTGAATTTATATGTGGTTTTAAGGATATGTGAATTAATTCAATACAAATAATTAATGACGTTAGATTAAGCAAATGAAAGACGTAATATACCAATGACAAGGGTGATTTCGAGCTCGGTTGATAGCTCGATGAGGAACCTACCCTCGATTTCGAGCTTGTACTTATGAAGAACTTAAGAACAAAAATAAGAACTTTGAACAACAAAGAGAATTGAAATAAATTACCTTGATATGCGTGTTGCAATGTGTCCCATGAGTAATAAGCTTCCCCCTTTATATAATAGGAGAGTTTTACCCTAAGTATAATTCTAAGAAAGGTAAAAATCTTCTGTTTCGCTAATTACTGATTTTCTGCCGATACGGGTCGAGATTCACGTCGTGATATCCTGTTGGGTACGGACATAACGGCCCTTTGTTAGTCCTGTGCAGCTGTTTGGTAATGCTCTCCGAAGTCTTGATCCTCGAACCGGACCCGGAGGACATGGCCCCGATACCCCCAAGGGTAGGTATTTTGCCCGAGCCCCGATACGAGGGGCTCTTTGCTTTGACTTCGATTCATTACAGTCACGTTCCTACTCCGTTTTACTTACCGGGAAATCGAGGTGTTCAGTTGGCCCGGTTTTACCCTCATACAGGTTTGACTTATTCTCTCGACCTACCGAGAGGCAGACTCAAGAATTAAAGTATATGAGTTCAACTTTTAAAGTTTTAACATCTATTATTATTTTTTAAAATAATAAGTTTAGATCTACTTATTTTGTTCAAAATATATAAAGTTTAATACGTAAATTTATATCGCATATCAAAAAAGTAAATTTATATGAACTCAATATCGCAAATGCTAAATCCGCCTGTGATACCATCCCAACCCTGCGAGATGCCGTGCCTCGACATCAAACGCATCCGAAACATTAGGCGTAGCTTCTGCGACTCCACGATAAGCGCTGAGTTTTCTTTCTTCTTGGCGTAGTTTATTTTGGTGTATTAAATACAACTATGAGTTGTCAAATATCCATTGGCTTTCACTCTATGTTTGTCTTTTAAAGAATTGATAAGATCGGCCAACTCTGATCGTAATTTCTTGATATCCTTAATTTGAGAGGAATTATTAGGGAAAATAAAAAGAATCAATATTGTACATCATTGTTTTATATGCACGGTCACGTACAAACTTTTAGTTAGGTGCATACTTTGTAGTACAAATATTACCTAGAGTATATTCCATCTTTCTTAATATATTCTTTTATATCAATTTCACAGCATCTTTTAACAAAAAGGAAAAGAAAGAAAGAAAAAAGAGGGAATATGAAAATGGCCTAAACACAGTAGAAGTAGCACCCATGTTTATACAAATCCAATGAATACATGATACATGTTTTTATCTACCACTCTTATTATTCAACGATAGTTAATTAATACATATTTTTACTTTGATCGATGCAAACAACAAGTACGACTAAATATTTGTTGATAGTAAGAGAAAAAAAGAAGTACAATCATAAGGGGTGAGGACCATGATTTGATATCATGGTCAAAAGTTCAGTTTTCTTAGAGGAAGATATGGAAGGGACATAAATGATCAAAGAATGATTGGCTTGAAGAAGAAATATTGGACCATTTGTGGGAAGCACCTTTATCTTCCAACCTTGAGGTTGCGGGTTTTAAAACAAAAGTCCACTTAAAATAAACCTCATTAGTATGACACGTCAGTTCTTTCTGTAATTTTTGTTACTTAAATGTGATTTAGAGAATGGTTAATCAAGTAGCAAACACCTTTCACTTTCAACCTTGAGGTCGCAGGTTAAAATAAAAACTTCACCCAAAAAACCTCGCTCATTAGTATGATATGTGTTAGTTCTTTTATGTAACTTTTGTTACTTAACTATGATAAAATGATTTAATCAGTAAAGTATATGTATCTTGTAAATGATATTATTAAACAAACTAAGAGAGAAAAATATAGAAAGCAAATACCAGATATATCGTCCATTGAATGATAGGATTATGTTAAACAAAGATTTGTAATTTATTTCAATTGGCTATATAAATAACAAATGAAAGTTTGAAGAAAGATGAGTTTGTGACATAATGGAAAACAAACGAGTAAAACGTAATAAAGCGAATGATCTTTCCTAATTAGAGCGATCAGAAGTGGTAGTAGGGGTGTCAAGTGGGCCGGGCCCGGTCCTAAGTGGGCTTCGCGGGCCCGGTCCTAAGTGGGCCGGTCCTATGCGGTCCGGTTTTAAACGGTCCTGGGCTTCGCGGGCTTATTTTTGGAACCGGCTCGGGACCGGGACCACGAACTAACGGGGCCGGTCCCGGGCCTAAACGGGCCCAACAGAAATTTTCTATTTTTTTTTTTTTATAGAAGTTAGAGAAAAAAAAAGTAATAAAGATATATAAGCTATATTCGATTTATATACTATATATACATCTTAAAATATATATATACTATATTATATATACATAGTATACATCTTAAAATATACTATATATACATCTTAAGATATACTATATATATATAGTATAGTATAGTAGATCTTAAGATATATAAGCTAGTAGATTTTAAGATATATAAGCTATATATATATATATATATAGTAAGATGTATATATAGTATATCTTAAGATGTATACTATCGAATATGACTTATAAACTATGTATATATATTATAGTATATATATAGTATATTATAGTGTATATATATATTTTAAGATATATATATATATATATATATATATATATATATATATATATATAGTTATATACACACTATACTATATATACATAGTGTATTCGATATACTATACTATATATACATCTTATATATACACACACTATACTATATATACATAGTATATAAGTCATATTCGATAGTATACATCTTAAGATATATATAATATACATCTTATATATAGTATATATTAAGATGTATATATAGTATATACTATACTATACTATAATATATATACATCTTACTATATATATTATATATATCTTAAGATGTATACTATCGAATATGACTTATATACTATGTATATATAGTATAGTGTGTGTATATATATATATATATCTTAAGTATATACTATATATACATCTTAAGATATATATATATATATATATACACACACTATACTATATATACATCTTATATATACACACACTATACTATATATACATAGTATATAAGTCATATTCGATAGTATACATCTTAAGATATATATAATATATATAGTAAGATGTATATATATTATAGTATAGTATAGTATATACTATATATACAACTTAAGATATATAAGCTATATTCGATATATTCGATATACATATATATATATATAAGCTTATATATATATATATATATACTATACTATACTATACTATATACACATCTTAAGATATATAAGCTATATTCGATTTATATACTATATATACATCTTAAGATATATATATATATATATATATATATATATATATATATACACACACACACACACACACTATACTATATATATTGTATATAAATCATATTCGATAGTATACATCTTAAGATATATATAATATATATAGTAAGATGTATATATATTATAGTATAGTATAGTATATACTATATATACAGCTTAAGATATATAAGCTATATTCGATATATTCGATATACATATATATATATAAGCTTATATATATATATACTATACTATACTATATATACATCTTAAGATATATAAGCTATATTCGATTTATATACTATATATACATCTTAAGATATATATATATATATATATATATATATATATATATATATATATATATATATATATATATATATATATATATATATAGTATATAAATCATATTCGATAGTATACATCTTAAGATATATATAATATATATAGTAAGATGTATATATATTATAGTATACTATAGTATATACTATATATACAGCTTAAGATATATAAGCTATATTCGATATATTCGATATATATATATATATATATATATATATATATATATATATGTATAGCTTAAGATATACTATATATACATGTATATCTACTATATATATCTAGTATATCTTGTATACTATGTATATATAGTATATCTTAAGATGTATATATATCTTAAGATGTATATATAGTATATCGAATATAGTTTATATATCTTATGAGATGTATATATAGTATAGACTATAGTATAGTATAAATATAAGCTTTTATATATATATATATATATATATATATATATATATATATATATATATATATGTGTGTATACTATACTATATGTATAGCTTAAGATATAAAAGAACAAAAATATTGTAAAGAGATATTCAAATCAATGCGTTATATTTTTATTATAGCATTAAAAATCATGGCAATATCTTTCTTAGTCTTCCTCCCCCCTATGGAATGATCACAATAAGGTACTAATACCACCATTGAGAAGAAAAAGAAACTAATCAAGATGTGCCAAAATACAAGTTACATATTAATTTACATGATATCTCTTACAAATTTCATAAACCCTTCAAGGTCCGGAGGAATTTCTGTTGGTGGTGGCGGAAATGAAGCTTGCTCATCACCGCTTCCAGCGAAGCATCATCCTCCGCAAGTTCAGCTAGCATTTCTTCATAAGCTTCGCCTACCTCTGGTTGTGATTCAGCAAGTCCAAAATTTTTTCTTTCCGAACGGATCCAATCTCTAAAAAGTACTGATTTTTCCAAGCTCTCCCTCATAGACGCTCTATAATCACCAAGTTGAAGTCTTGCTTGACTGAAAGCGCTCTCTGATGCCACTGTTGAAGCTTGAATAGTTAAGATATCTAGGGCCATCCTTGAAAGAATCGGAAAGTATTTTTCTTTGTCCTTCCACCATTCCAAAATATTAAAGGAGCCGTCGGGATTCACTTCCTCAATTTTCTGTGACAAATAAACTTCAAGCTCATTTAGTTGTGAAAAATCACTAGTACTAGAACCTTGAGAACCCCTGAACCCTGCCCAAGCACTAAGTGCTCTTACTCCCGCAGTTCTTTTAGATGATTGAGAACTAGAAGAAGAAGGAGTTGGAACATTTGGTCTAGCATGATCTAATGCAACTTGATAAGCATTATAAATAGTTTGAACATTTATTTTAATTGAGGCTATTGCGTTCGGAAGTTTAGACAACTCCTCATCTTCAAGTGCTAAACCATTATAAACAGTTTCATACCAAAATTGAGGACCTCCTAATTTCATAGTAGGATTTAACAATGCAGCAATGCCATAAAAAGGGGGAATAGGGAAAAAATATTTTTTAAACTTTTTTCTCATGGAATCAATAGCAAGTTGATAAATTTCCCCACCATCTGAAAAATGATCAAACAAATTTGCAAGTTCTGCAATATAAACTAAACAGTTAAATTGCCCAGAAAATTCATTTGTAGCAATATGAAATTTTTCTAAAAAATCTACAAGCATTTTAACATTAGCCCAATCCGCATTTGTAAGGTGCTCATCATCATCACTTACATGAGCATTAAACGTTGAGTTTATGGGGTTTCTATATTCATATGCAATAACTAAACTTTTATACATGTAATTCCATCGAGTTGGACAAGGTTTAGGAACCTTTCTTTCTCTTAGGCCAAATTCATCGCATCTTTTAAAATATTCTCTAAGTCTACTTCTACGATTTGAATAAAAAAGCCAATTAAGAGCCATTTTAACCTTTTCAATTTCAACATTTAAAATTCGCATGCCATCACCCACAATTAAATGGTAAATATGACAAATACATCTAACATGAAAAATATTACTAAATACAGGACTTAGTATCGTAGTAAGCAAGGCTACATCATTTGTGTTACTAGTAGCATTATCCATTGAAACTGATATTATTTTATCACTAATGCAAAAATATCTACAAATATCCGTAATCGTGCTAGAAATAAACTGCCCTGTGTGACGTGAATTAATTATTCTATAAGCAATAATGCGCTTTTGCATTATCCAATGCTCATCAATCCAATGACTGGTAATAGTAAGGTAATCACAGTCATTACCACTTCTACCAATATCAGTTGTAATAGCAAGACGATAATTTATATGAGTAAATAAATAGCGCAAATATTGTTCATATTCATGTTTATATTTATAAATATCACTCTTTACGGTTGTACGAGGAAAACCTTTATAAGTAGGATTATAAATTTTTCTAATATAATACACAAAGTGGGGGTTAGAAGGAAAACTATAGGGTAAGCGCATAACAGTGACCATTTTTGCCAATTCTTCCCGATCTTTTTTTGGATCATAATATAAAATACCACCGGTAACAGTGTTAATTTCCGGTTAAAATTGATTTGACCCGGTACTAAGGTCAGTCTGACTAGGTGCACTTGTCCCCTCAGCCAAAGCTTTCATACGAAAATATCGAGCTTTATCTTGAGGGTGTAGCAATATGTGTCTAGTCAAACTTTCCGTCCCCCCCGACTTCCAACATATTGAAAAACTAACTCTTTGCCACAAGTTTTACACTTAGCCCTATTTTTTTCTCTTAGTTGAGTAAAAAATTGCCAAACAAGAGATGTTTCTGCCCGTTTAGGAGGTTGTCTAGAAAAAGTAGGGGCACTAATAGGAGGGTCAGATGGGGGATCATCTAGATTATTATTAGTTGGGTTAACTTCAGGAGCAGGACTAGTAGGTGTATCATCATCCGATTGCGTTTCATCAAAATCTATTTCTTCATCATCATTTTCATCAATAGTTGGATTACCATAAAGAGCATTCATATATTCATGGTTTAATTGTTCACCGGGTGCAATATTATGGAAAAATTGACTCTCGATAAATTGTAATAAACTATTATCGCTATCAAGAATAGGAGGTGTAGGACGGGTAACATGTTTGGGTCGGGGAGCCGGGGAAGTGGAGGAGGAACATATTGGCCACTAGATTCACCACTCTTCGATTTTTTCTTATTTTTACTAAATATATTTTTTAAGGAATAAGCCATCTTAATTAATCAAGCAAAGTAAATAAAACAAATAAAATTATAATATTAAAACTTAAGAGTTGGAACGAGTTTACCGAATTGACGAACAACTTGTTGGAAATTGATTATCGTTGAAGACTTCAATTCACCAACTTCACAATTGTAACAATAAAGTAAGCAATAGTAGAAGTAAATTAGAGAGAGATTGTTATAGTTGAAAATAGGAAAAAAGTGTAATTATAAAAAGTTTGGGATTAAAACAAAGTTGAGGGGTTAAATGGCTATTTCATAAATAGCCAACGGCTATTTTTGACAGTCCAATGGCTATTTTTGACAGTCCAACGGTTTGTTTTTTTAATAAAAAAAATAGCCGTTGGGCCCGCTAAGGGACCGGGCCGGTCCCGGGCCCTGACGGGCTAAACGGTCCCGGGCCTGACGGGCCCAATCATAGGACCGGCCCACGAGACCGGACCAGGCCCGCTAAAATCGAACCAAACGGTCCTGGCCCGTTTAGCCATTTGGCCCGTCTGGCCCGTCTGGCCCGCGGTCCTGGGCCGGTCTCGGGCCTGGACCGGCCCACTAGCTAGCCTTAGGCGGTAGTCAGACTTGAACCAAGACATATGCATAATCTAATGGGGAATTTTCAAAAATCATATGGCTATTAACTTCCTATAGCTATCATATACATAGCTACTTCCTATAGCTATTATTTAGTTATTATGCAACTGTATTTGTTGTATTCACACTACTGTATTCATGAATACAATAGCAAAATTCGCCTAATAAATTGGGGAGTCTGGCTGTTTAATAACAGAAAGAGAATCAATTAGCTTGTATCACTCTTAATTTAACTCAACAAAATTAATTCTACATAAATTTCGCTGCTACTGTGATGTATTTCATGTATTCGCGCGACTGTATTTATAAATACAGTACGATAATCAAGAAATATGGTGTATACCGTTCTATTCAATTCGACTGTATGCATTATATTCAATTCACATATATTCATTATTCACTATTATACATTGTATTCAATTCACCGTATTCAAACAACAAAAACCACAAAACATAGTAATATTCGATTGTATTCAAAAAATACAGACCTTCGAGATACATAAATACATGCGAAAATAATGTATTTATACAAAAGTACAATGTATTTGAGTGTATTTGTATAGAATACAATGTATTTGTATCATTGTATGTGACTAAATAGCAAAGAAGAGAAGAAAGTTTGCCGGAGATGGCGTTTTCCGGCCAAGCAAAATACTGTTACATTGTATTAAAACTAAAAATGGAGACGAACAATAACCCGACCCTCAAATCTTCTCCGGCGTAGCCATGGCCCTCAAATATCTGTTGACTAGAGTAATGCTCCTTCTGCTAAAATTATTAATAACATACATAGCTTATAACATTTTAGTTTGAATATTCCCAAGACGAAGCCAAAACACAGGGGCGGATGTAGAGGGTTAACAGCGGGTTCAATTAAACCCATAACTTTTGACGCGTAGTAAAATTTTATGTGTAAAAATTCCTTAAAATTGTAAAAATAATAAATATGAACCCATACCTTTAAAAAATTTAATGGTTTCAATGCTAAAAACTTTATAATTCAACCCATAGAGTTTAAATCCTGGATCCGCCTCTGCCAAAATATATTGCAGCAACATGTGCTCCTTACTACCCAAATATCTCCGATCCAAAATTACCACTCTTCCACCGCAACTCCGCCACCAGCTACTTCTCCGAGTCACCGGAGACATCGAATCTCCGGATGATATATGCCGACGATTGTGTTGATTTGAGGGAGAAGAGAGAGGATTGAGAATCTTGCTGATAGAAAGAAAAAGAAGAGAGAGAGAACGGACATAATTGACATATTTCATGCCTCAATGGTAGAGTATAAAATAAATACCTATTTTGCTATAAAATAAAAAAGGTAGCTATAAGTAATAATATTTTGAAATTATTTTTGTTTATAATAAATATGGTGTAATAGTTTACTATAGGAGGTAAAATTTCCTACTCTCTAATAGTATATTGACTTAAGTAATTATCTCAATCTTAAAGTTTAACCTATTACCTGTTAAAGAAAGCACAATTTTATTTACTTAAATTATATATTCAACATTTCTTTTTAGTGTTTTTCGACTAAAACTTCTATCTTTGAACCTTATAGTGAGCACCTAATTAATCATTAAGCCCAGTCATTGTATTGTGCACTGGAACTAATCTTTTCAGCCCAGTCGTTGTGCACTGGACATAATTCATTAAGCCCAACCATTGTGCACTTGAAAGTTCATTTTGATCCGGATCTTTACACAATTAGCCGATCAGATTTACTATTTACTTTTCCTATCCAGTCATACATATATATATATATATTAATTGTATATTGATTATACATATATAATATATTATACATGAATTATATAAATATATTATATATCTACCGGCTATTTTTAGTTTAAGCAATTTGGTGAGCGGCTATTTAAGTTAATTCTTCTTTTATTCTTTTAAAGAAACGGTTGCCGATAGCTTCTATCCATTGTCTATATCGCTCCATTTAAATCCGTTTCAGTCCAATATTATTAAGAAAAAAAAAAAAAAAGTAAGTTTGATATGCAGCAGCTATGCAAGAACTTAGGGAGTGGCACTAATTGACTGCTGTCCTTTGTCGCACTTAACTGCTGTTATGAAGCAATTGATATCAGGAAAATATAGTAACAATATTAACAATTTCAAATACAGGATATCGCTCAATTTATTTAGTAATAAAAGGGTCAGGTAAGTGCACTTATATATATTGAGGGTGATGTCGTCCGAGACACTTTTGACCACAATGCATAGCAAGATATACTGAAATAAATGTGTAGATTACAAGAGTGGAAGGTTACTATTAGTTCAGTTTCTTGGAATGTATGCGAAATATATACCGTGAAAAAAATGGCTAGTTTCATCTTTCTACACTTTTACAGGAAGCAAATATACAATTTAAATAAATAATAAAATTGGAATTGTAGGCATCTGCAGTCGTTTTGTGACTTGGGATGCCACCCGTTATATATGTTCAATATTTGAGGAAATACTAGTACATATATAATATTTTACTCAAGTGATCGGGTGCATATCACCCCCAATCCCCTATATAGATCCGCCCCTAGATCGAATTACGTAGCATCTTTTTCTTTCTACTGGGGTTTGAACTCTCTCATATCTTTTATCTCACTTTACTTACTAATTAAGTCACAACCTTGGACGTTGTCCTCGGTCATCAAAATTAGTGAGGGTTAGCCAGAGACGGATTTAGGATTTGGAGATTTTGGATACCGCATAGCTTTGAAAGTTCATGTGTCGCTATTTATATATTGAGATAACGAATATTTTGTCGATTTGAATAACTTTGAATTTGGATTTGTGTTATTGTCTTTTTGGTATATAATATAAATCTATTGAATGGAAAAATATAGTACTATAGCTATGACAGAGCAAAGATTTGCTATAGAAAATGTTACTGTAACTTTGTATGGAAAAAGCAAATACTTAACTAATAAGAGACACAAAACTCAAGTAAAAAATTAACAAATAAAGTAAGATAGTTAACAATAATTACAGGAAAAAAAAAAAAAGGGGAATATATAGAATGACTTAAAGTTTAACGTGATGTAGCAAGCCAAAAGATTCAAAAACTGTCGCCAAAGGGGTTCGACCCTTCTTAACCAAGGTGGAATCTCCTACTCTTTGCCACTAACATTGTATCATTTGTTACTATGATTGACGCTTTAAATATATATACGATTTCTTACATATATATATATATATATAGTTTCAACCAAAACTTGCGGGTAGCGTACCACCCCTTCGGACCTTACTAGATCCGTCCCTGGGGTTAGCTGCTTCCTTAATCTCTCTTTGTTCTTAATCTGTCTAAGTAGCTTTTAAGCTAACCCAAACATCCTCCAAGAAAAGTTAAACTGTACTTTTGGTGCGACAATAATAAAATCCATGTACAAAGGGACATGAATTCGATTTCCTTTTAAAAGTTATAGATTCGTACTTTTTTTTCAAATTAAAATATTTTGATTAACTTAATTAGTCATGGATCTATTGTCGCCTTGAGAAATGAACTATAGATACTTTTGGTGATGGTAGTTGCAATTAAAATTTTACTAAATTAGCTGGTAACTGTCTTAGTTAAATTTTTTTAAATCGTTTTAATTTGTTTTCTTTAGTGAGAACAGGCAAGATCACCATTAAGATAATTTTCTCCTTATGATGTGTTTGGCAGGTAGGAAAATATTTAAAAATTTATAAAATAAGTGGTTTTCGTACTTATTTTTTGATGTTTGATTAGGTAACAGAAAATAAGTTTTAAAATATATTAAATTTAGGCAGACACAATGGGAGACGAAATGGGTAATGGCGGGGGACAGTGGTAGGTTAGGGTCTAGGGGTGGGGATGGCCATGGGGGGAAGGGGAGGGAGGGGAGCAAGGGGTGGCAGGGGGTAGGGGTGGGTGTGAGGGGTGGGATGGGGGTGGGGAGTGGAGGATGGAGGTAAGGAATAAGGAAAAAAGTTTTGAAAAATATTTTCCCTCCTTTTGGTAGGAAAGTCGTTTCCTCCGATTGAAAGAAAATGAGTTTAACTTATTAAACGTTAATTAATATACAATTCAACACGTTATTCTCCTTCATACCAAACACACTCTTAGTCACCACCTTTTGACTTTGTTTACCCTTAAAATAGATAGTAATTAAATTTGTACGAGGTTTTAAGGATATGCAGATTGATTCAACACAAGTAATCAAGAATGTTAGATAAACGAATGAAATACAAAAAGAATAAGCAAACCAGTTATAATGCTATGGCCCAGTTTGAACTTGGGTTGCATAATGGTTTTATCCTCGATCGGACCCTCGTTTTAGAGCCAATAGAGAATGAATAACAAACAGTAAAGTAATAGTTTTGCTATAGCTAGAGAGTAGAAAAATGAAATTATATTGCTTTGGTATGTATGTTTGTTGCTCCCAAATGCACACACAAGTATACGTGGTCATACAAGTAATAAAATGATAAGTCGGGTGTCGAACCCACAAAGACTTGTGTTAACTACCTACTAGTTTCACCAAGATTATTATTTAGTCAAGTCAATCAAAGTTCAAAAGGATGATTATACTAAGCAATAATTCTAACAAGTAACTAATTTATCAAGCAGCAAAATGGTTGTTGTGTATTCAGTAGAGACAAATATTCCAGGATTGTAATCGACTCACCAATCCTATTGTGTTCTAATTAACTCTCCCTATCATACAATTCACTCATGGTTGCTAATTAATCGAATAATTGCTCTCGTAGTATTCTTCCGAATTCCTACTCGCCTATTCAAAATAGATTAATGCATATATTCCTATGGAATCAATCTATTAAGAACGCATTAAGATTACGATATTTAATTAAGCACGGTAACTAGGCATATTCCTATCCTAACTACAAATCCGCCCCCCTCAGAGTTAAGATCATGCTCTCTTCAATTCTTCTCTAATCTAAACATGACTTTCCCAAGCATAACATAGATAGTAAATAGAACTTAACTGTTAGCCAGACAATTAAGCAATTAGTCACAGAATTGAAGAAGCAACCATATATTGGTGAATTGTAATCAAGGTTAAGTCAACTTTAAACAACAATATTCATGGATAAATCAAAACCCCAAAACTATGAGTTTTAGCCACTCATGATAATATCAAAACAAATTCACAAGTGTTGATTAATTGAAAATACTAAGAAAAGATGAAAAAAACTGAGATATCCTCGCTCCCGGATGTTCCTTGTGTGTATATTTCCTTCAAAGTGGCGTCTCCCCTCTCAAAATAGGCTTAGTCTTGCTTTTATACGCGTTAGGTAGGTCTTGGGTTGAAATAACCTTGTCCCGGACAAAGTTAGAGATATTTTCCGTCACCAGCGCCAGGGTAGCATCGGGCGCTAGCCCTGGCGCTCTTGAAAGATAAAGCTTCTGGAAATTGCGCCACAGGTAGCGCCCCACGCTGCTTGTGGTGCTACAATGGCCATTTTTAATGTTTTGCTCCTTTTTGGATCTAATCTCGCACCTTTCGCCCCCTATTGCCTCTGGATGATTCCTACATATAAAAATACCATGAATTAGCTTAAATCAATACATTTCATATCTGAAATCCACGAAATATGAGTAAAATATGAGGCTATATATATATATATATATATATATATATATATATATATATATATATATATATATATATATATATACATATATATATACTTTAAGCTAAATATCAACACCCCACACTTAGACTCTTGCTCGTCCTCGATCAATGGGACTATCAACTACACCCGAACAACGTACACATCTCAACTAGAGAGGAGCACTTTAATTTTTAACCATACACGCTACCATTGACTATGATCGATACCGGCAATCAAGCATGAATATACAAGTTTCACATTCTTCCTATTCCAAACACGCCCAAGTATAACCATTCCAATTCAATCAATTTAAACAACCTATCCGTAATTACCCTACTTTAAGAGCCGAATCGTTACCACTAAGTACCCTCAACTCGCGCACTCACCCAACAAGAGAAGTTTACAATATTATCAATCCTTCATAAGATCATGTGCCCTCACTAACAAACAAAAGAGTGAATATAGAATAGTCCATATATTCAAGTATGCATTTGAACATAATTTAAGGACATCACACAATTGAACAAAATTCTCACTCTCACAAAGTATTCATGTGCATCACGTGGTCGTACCATAAGCTTGTCATAGTGTACATCTCTACTAATCTAAGCTAGCCAAATCTAGGATCAATTAGAACTTTAAGGTTGTACTGTAGGCTAAAGGACGTGTAGGATATATTTAGGAATAGTGTCTAACCCTCCTAAGCACTTTAATACACTACACTAAAAAATTGAGCACTTATTCTTCTCAACCAATTCACTCGCCACAAACCATATACAACATAACCTTTTTTCAATTAAGCACTTCTATATTTCCACTAGCACGTATTAGTAAGATTAGGAGGTGTGTGTTTTTTACATTATTTGAACTATTCTCTTTTTTTCTTTCTTGCAGTTTTTTCTTTTTCTCTTTACTATTTTTTTACACAGACCCCATACATTATGGTTCATCGGCTAGTGGCCTTTTTTTTACAACTTTAGTGCACCTTAAGGGCCCTTCCACGGTTCCACTCGAAAGCTACTCCCCAATCTATCACTTTACTTTTTTTAGCGACTAAGTGATTTAGGAGATGAAGGTTCAATAATCTCAAATTAAGAACAAAATAGGGGTACGACTTGTAATGTGGGTGCCAAAGAAAAGGTCTATAGGCTCAAAGGGGCTAGCAATGAAAAATTTTATTTTTAAGTGACAAGCACATCTATGATCAAGCAAGAAACTCCTATGTCATCTCTTAAACAAGCACAACTTAATGATTTCGCTTCGATTAACACACGGGGCAAGTTCTAGACTACACAGGATAGCACATAAGATCACAAATCCTCACACACACATTGCACATGACTCAATCGAGACGGTTCTGTTCAACTCTCAAGTCAAGTAAGTACATATAATGGAGAAATATTTAGCAATATTGCACTATGTGGACTACAAGTCAAACAACTAAAAAAAGGTGTCACATAGTAGGCTATTTATTTTACTCAGGCATCACAATTCAAATCAAATGCACGGGAAGACAGAGCACATGTCATATCCTAATGTGCCAGCACCAATCACGTCAATAGGTACCTCAGAGCGACTCAGTTTCTTTCTAACCTACTCCTAAAAAGAAAAATAAAGTATACGGTTCGAGCTATACCCTTAAAAAAGAACTGGTGCCCAAATAAAAACCAAGGGATACTACCTAACTATCCTAAAAAAATCTTTTTCGTATTTTTAATCGGACTTTAATCCCTCAAAAAAATTATCCAAAATATCCATCATCGAAAAAAGTCCGAGCTTTTTTTGATTTTTTTTTTCTTTTTTTCTATTTTTGTATTTGTTTTCTTTTTCTTACTAAAATTAGACTAAGTCTATTATGGGTTCCTAAAACAAAACTAATAAAAAGAAACAAATTTATACAATTTACATCACAAGAAGTAGTTCCCCCACCCCACACTTAGCATATGCATAGTCCCCGATGCATGTAAAAATGTAAAGCAAAGTAGGGTGAAAAGAAAAACTCTCTGCTAGTCGGATTCCTCCTCCTGAGAATGCCCGCCAGCCGCAACTCCGGGATCATCATCATCATAATCTCCCAGGGGTACCAAATCCATGGGCCCAGTGACTTCATTACCAATTTCATCCTTAGTGTCGGAGCCTTTGTAAGTGTTCTCATCCTCTGACGTGTGAACGAGACTGCCAGGTGTAATCCCCAACATCTCTTTGGAAGAACTAGACAAATTATTGTGTAGATGCATACGCTCCTTGTCCGATACACCCATCCTGTTCATGATCACATTTAAGGAGTTATAGAGATACCAGTTGAAGTTCTCATCTCTCTCATTCTGTGATGCCTGGGTAAGCTTAGACGTAGTCTCCAACAAAGATGTGATGTCCATCAGCCCCTTAGGATCCTCTAGAACCTCGTCATACCCGGGGTATTCAGGCACCCCCCCGGGATAGCATGTACTGCACGAGCAAATTGCCAAAGAAGAATCTCTTGATCTGCCGCCCAAATCATATGCGGGCCATCTCCCCTAAAATGATCTCACCCACATTGATGGGCCGCCCAGTCATAAAAAAGATATCACACACACTCGAGTTCGAGTGCATTCACTGTTGTGTTCAACTGGCATGAGTCCTTTATCACCCTCGTTTACTGCTTTGCATTGGGGACAATGCTATATCTTAAGTGTGGGTGGGGTCTCCCTATTTGCTTGTATTTATTTTGTTTCTTGCTTATTAGACTATGTGGCCTGTAATCGTAACTCTGAATTTTATTTGGCCTGTAATAGCTTATTAGACGATCGCAAAACATAATACAAAATTATTACTCGCTAGTCAAAGATAGTATAGATTTATTATCGTCTCCACATGGATTGGATTTAAATAGCGTTCGAATAATCTCCAGTTGATTACTATCCAGGAAAATTAACACTTGATTTGATAACTGTTACTTCGGTGAACTACTAACAATTTAGCAAATAACAATTGATCACAAAAGACATTAGATGAGCAACAAAGAAATATCAATGAGAGGGATAAGGGTATTTGATTAGATAGGTGAAAGATAACCGACTCGGGATCCAACTCTTGAGTTAATTCACTCTATAATATGGTTGATTCTCACGAATTCAACCGATAATCAGATTGCACTTGAAGTTAGTGTTCCTTTTTCGATTAAAGGTTAATTCCGTAATTAATCCAATTGGAGCACAGTAAATAATTGCAACAATCAAATGATGGTTATCATCTAAAGGGTAACTTCTCACAAATATTTTCCTATTTTCTATTTCGATTAATAATTCAAGAGGATCTTTCGATTACTTATTTGAATCACAAATTTAAACTAGAACATAAGATGTGAAGAAATTCAGTATAAAACTCCTCTTTTGATTAAGCAAAACAGCAAATAACTCACAATACAAATTAAATCTCCATCAATTAATTCTAACAATTTTCAAGAATCGAATCCCTAATCACGTTATCGAAACACAGTTTCTGTCAATACCCTAATGGAAACTACTCTATAACAATGGAGTAATACATCTCAAATAAGTTTAAGAACAAAGAAAACATCAAATCTAATGATTTCGATACAAACTCCCGTATTGCACTGATTACAGGTTGTAATATTGATGAATTCTTGAGTCTTCTTGCCTTGGTTGGTTCTCCAATCTTTTGTAGGTCAAACGTCCCTAAAACAACGTGTTTCAGTGTATTTATACCATGTAGGAATGAACCCGGATGAAACTACACTCTTTGAGCTGAAGTGGAAAAACCTGCAAACTTATTACTCTTCATGCGTCGCACACTGCATCGCATCAGTTCTCTTTGCACTCAGTTGCAAACTCTCTGAACTCCGCATGTCTGACAGAATTTTCCCTTAGTGCGCCGCACCATGCATCGCAGCGGTGCCTTCTCTTTGTAAAGCTTAGCATTTTCATGAGAGTGTAGCCTGAACTCATCTAACTCATTCAATTGCAAGAGTATCTTCTCGCCCGCGGCTTCAAAGTCCATATTCAACTTTTTAATGGCCTAGTACGCCTTGTGTTCAAGTTCAACAGGCAAGTGACATGCCTTCCCATAAATAACCTTATACAACGACGCCACAATTGGTGTTTTATATGCAGTTCTATATGCCCACAAGGCATCATCTAACTTTACGGCCCAATCCTTCCTATTCACACTCACTGTCTTCTCTAATATTTGATTTATTTCTCTGTTGGACACCTCAGCTTGTCCACTTATTTACGGATGATATGTCGTGGCAACTCTATGGCAAACCCCATATTTAGTTAGAAGGTTATTCAACAACCGATTGCAAAAATGTGTCCCTCCATCACTAATCAAAGCGTGTGGAGTCCCAAACCTCAAGAATATGTTCTTCTTCACAAAAGCAGCTACCACCTTGACATCATTAGTTGGCAATGCGATCGCCTCTACCTATTTCAACACGTAGTCGCTAGCAAGATATATTTGTTTTCCTCTAGACAATAGGAACAGTCCCATAAAATCTATACCTCACACATAAAAAATTTCGACCTCCATGATGTTATTCAAAGGCATTCCATGCCTCTTTGTGATTGTCTCTGTTCTTTGACACTGGTCACACTTATTAACAAATGCACGGGCATCCTTGAACAATATTGGCCAAAAGAATCCAGATTGTAGCACCTTTGCAGTTGTCCTATCGGCTCCATGATGACCCCCATAAGGCGAGGCATGGCAATCATACAATACTAATTCCACCTCCTTTTCTAGAATGCACCTCCTCATCAACTGATTAGCGCACTGTTTGTACAAGAATGGCTCATCCCAGTAGTAGAAGTTTACATTATGTAAAAACCTCTTTCTAGCTTCAGATTCAATTTTAGGAATAAGTACCCCACTCACAAGATAGTTCACATAGTCTGCGTATCATGGGAGAAGGTCTTGGGTGATAGCAAAATGTTACTCATCAGGGAATGCCTCATTTATTTGTCCACCTTCCTCCACATGCTCATGATTTTTCAGCCTTGATAGATGGTCTGCTACTTGGTTTTTTGTACCCTTCCGATCTCGTATTTCTACATCAAAGTCCTGCAACAACAAAACCCAGCGCATCAATCTAGCCTAGGATTCTTTTTGTGTAAATAGATACATGATTGCTGCATGATCGGTATGAACTATGACTTTTGTTCCCACCGAGTATGCCAGAAATTTCTCAAAGGCCCACACAACGGCCAGCAACTCCATTTCAGTGGTGGTGTAATTCAGTTGTGCATCATCAAGAGTTTTACTCGCATAGTAGATGGAGTAGAACATCTTGTCCTTTCTCTAGCCTAACACTGCCCCAATAGCATGGTCACTTGCATTTCACATAAGTTCAAATGGTAAGGACCAATCCGGTGCTGCAATAATGGGGGAAGCCACCAACTTCTTCTTGAGCTCCTCGAATGCCTTTAGGCAGGCTTCATCAAAATTGAAGGTCACATCCTTTTCAAGCAACATGCACAATGGACTAGCAATTTTTCAAAAATCTTAAATAAAGCGTCTATAAAACCCCACATGTCCCAAGAATCTCCGTACACCCTTCACAGAAATGGGTGGATGTAATTTTTCAACCGCCTCCACCTTCGCCTTATCAATTTCAATGCCGTTCCTTGATACACTATGGCCCAACACGATGCCTTCTTGCACCATAAAATGGTATTTTTCCCAATTTAACACTAAATTTGTTTCTTCACAATGGGACAACACCTTGCTCAGATTCTTCAAACAGTCATCATAAGAAGAACCAAAGACTGAAAAATTATCCATGAAGACTTCCACAAATATTTCCACCATATCGGTGAAAATAGCCATCATGCACATCTGGAAAGTGGTCGGTGCATTACAAAGACCAAATGGTATTCGCTTGAAAGCAATAGTACCATAAGGACATGTAAAAGTGGTCTTCTCCTAATCCTCTCGGCATATGACAATATGGTTGTACCCCGAATAACCATCAAGGAAAACATTAATATTCATGCCCCGCCAATCTGTCCAACATTTGGTCAATGAATGGAAGTGGGAAGTGTCCTTGTTGTTTGCCTTGTTGAGCTTTCTGTAATCAATGTAAACTCTCCACCTCGTCACGGTGCGAGTAGGAATTAGCTTATTCTTCTTATTCTCTACAACAGTCATCCCCCCTTTAGCCACTTAATTACTTCCTTCTTTACGACGTCTTTCATAATGGGATTTAATCTCCTTTGTTGATCAACACTGGAGTGGTGTCCATCTTCAAGAAAGATTTTATGCATGCAAAATGATGGACCGATTCCTTTGATGTCAGCAATTGTCTACCCAATAGCCTTTTTATGCTCACGAAGAACTCTGAGCAATTTTTCTTCTTGCACATCGGTCAAGTTGGATGAGATAATCACTGGAAATGTCTCAGAGTTTCCCAAATAATCATAGATGCACTAGAAGGGGTTTAACCTCTAGCTTTGGAGCTTCTTCAATAGATGGCTTAGGAGGGGTCAGAATAACATGCATGTCTAACTCCTCAAATCTCCCAACCCCATGGACATAACTGGAAGATATGTTAAGTACTTGATCAATATCTTCCATCATCTCATCTTCGATGTCTTCTTCATTCCCAATCAAGGCTCGTTCAAGAGGATCTATGGGGCTCATATAAGACACAAATGACGTCACGACACTTTCCACCACAGAAATCATGGATAGCTCTTCATAGTGGGCTAGCAATCTGAGTGCTTTATACATATTAAATACTTCAACCCACTTGGTCACCCACTCTTATCGTCATCTTTCCTTCGCATACATTAATAATAGCTCGGCCCGTGGCTAGGAATGGACACTCCAAAATAAATGAGACTTCTTGATCAGGCTCATATTCAAAGATAATAAATTCCATAGGGAATATGAAAGAACACACTTGAACTAACCATCTCCAATCACTCTTTCAGGATGAGCAAGGGAACAATCAACCAACTGTAAAATTACCGTGGTTGGGCGTAGATCACCCAACCCTAACTGTCTAAACACCGATAGCGACATCAAATTAATGCTCGCCCCAAGATCACACGAAGCTCGCCCGACTACGTGCTTACCAATCAAGATTTGGATAGTGAAGCTACCTGGATCCTTCAATATCTGAGGTAGCTTGCTTTGAATTTTTGAGCTACATTCTTCAGTGCATGCCACTGTCTCGAACTCTGTCAACCTATTCTTATTTGCCACTATGTCCTTGATGTATTTAGCATATTTGGGCACTTCTTGCAGGATATCTACTAGTAGAATATTGATTTGCACTTGCTTCAAAATATCAAGAAACTTTTTATAAGCTGCATTATCCTTCACTTTCTGCAATCTCAGAGGGAACGGAGGTGGTGGCCTCGCAACTAATGGTGGGGGTTTCTTAGCCACCGCCTCTTCAGCTGACTTCTCTGACTCCTTTGCTTTTTTGATTCTGCTTCTATGGTGGCCGGTTTCTCATGAATGGTCACTTTCTTCCTCTTTTTCGACGGGACTTCTTCTAACTGTCTCCCATTCCTCTATGACACAACATTAATAGATGCCTTAGGATTAGCCTCAGTGTCTCTTGGAAGAGCTCCAACTAGTCGAGTATTTTGGGCACTGGCAAGTTGCCCCATTTGTCGCTCCAAATTTCTCATCGCTGATGCTTGGGCATGTTGGTCAGCCATCAATTTCTTTAGCATATCCTCAATGTGACTCGTCGAGTTTGTAGGTTGCTCAGTCTGTGGTGGTCTACATTGCTGTTGAGGAGCTTGTGGCCTGTACTGATTCTGAGCCCCTTGGTTTCCACCCCAAGAGAAGTTTGGGTGGTTCCTCCCTTTAGGATTGTAAGTCTTCCCATACTGGTTTGTCTGGCCCCTATTTGCATTACCCACAAGATAGACAGACTCTGAATTAACTGGACAAAAGTCGCTCGTGTGACCCTCTTCATATACTTCATAAAATATTTGAACATGTTGCACTGGCTGGGCTTATTGCTTGTTAATAACCAAGGTCATATGATTGACTTGGTTGGCCAGTATGGCAATTAGCGCTGATAATGCAGAGACGACATCTAGCTCGAGAACCCCTACCGATTTTTTCACTGTGTATCTACCCATCTCCCATTGCCAATCAGGATTGCTTTTGGAAAATTTGTTCAATAATGCATATATCTCATCAAAGCTTTTCTCTAACACTTGACCTCCCGCTGCAGCATCTACCATAATCTTTGTTTCAGTATGTATACCCTCTATGAGCTAATACTTTATTTGTCTGATTGTGATAAGGACAGTCTATGAGTAGCCCCTTGAACCTTTCCTAGGCTGAGTATAAAAACTCCCCCGATTTCTGTTTGAAGTCGACTATCTCACTTCTGATCTTTGCAGTCTTGCCTGAAGGAAAGAACTTTGCCAAACATTTCCTCACCAGATCATTCTATGATGTAATAGAATTAGTTGGTTCCGCCTTCAACCATCGCTTTGCTTCGCCCAAAAGAGAGAATGGGAACAGTGTGAGCCTCACATAGTCTGGAGTGACTCCTTTAGTGATGTAAGTATCACTAATCTCCAAGAAGTCCAGGATGTGTTGTTGTGGATCCTCGTGTAGAAGACTCATAAACTGCCCATTCATATGTAGTAACTAGATCGTGCTATGTTTCATCTCAAAGTGCCCAATGATTCTAGGCTTCACGATGTTGTAGGTGACATTAGCAATGCTGGGCATTGCCACCTCCTGAATAGTCATATGTTGCTCCTCTTCCATGTCCACGGGATATTGAACTAGTGCCTGAAGATTATATGTGTCCCATGTTTCCCTCAACCTCCTGTGAAATATTCTCTCAGGTTCGGGTCAAAGCCTTGAAGTTTATCCTGGCTTATGACCCTTCGCATTCAATCAAAGTTCCTGAGAGTAGAGCGACCAATAAGAACGTTAGACTTGACGAAATAAATAACTAAAGTAAAAACTAGAAAGTAGTCAATATTCAAGTCCCCGGCAACGGCGCCAAAAGCTTGTTGCTCCCAAACGCACACGCAAGTATACATGGTCGTATAAGTAATAAAATGATAAGTCGAGTGTCGAACCCACAGAGACTTGTGTTAACTACCCACTAGTTTCACCAAGATTATGATTCAGTCAAGTCAATCAGAGTTTAAAAGAGTGATTAAACTAAGCAATAATTCTAACAAGTAACTAATTTAGCATGCAGTAAAATGGTTGTTGTTTATTCAGTAGAGACAAATATTCCAGGATTATGATCGACTCACCAATCCTATTGTGTTCTAATTAATTCTCCCTATCATATAATTCACCTATGGTTGCTAATTAATCAAATAATTGCTCTCGTAATATTCTCCCGAATTCCTGCTCTCCTATTCAAAAGCGATTATGCTTATATTCGTATGGAATCAATCTATTAAGAACGCATTAAGATTATGATATGTAATTAAGCACGGTGACTAGGTATATTCCTATCCTAACCACAAATTCGCCCCCCTCAGAGTTAAGATCATGCTCTCTTCAATTTTTCTCTAATCTAAACATGGCTTTCCCAAGCATAGCATAGATAATAAATAGAACCTATCTGTTGGCGAGACAATTAAGTAATTAGTCACATAATTGAAGAAGCAACCATATATTGGTGAATTATAATCAAAGTTAAGTCAACTTTAAACAACAATATTCATAGCTAAATCACAACCCCAGAACTATGGATTTTAACCACTCTTAATAATATCAAAACAAATTCACACGTGTTGAATAATTGAAAATACTAAGAAAAGATGAAGATAATTGAGATATCCTTGCTCCCGGATATTCCTTTTGTGTATTTTTCCTTCTATGTGGTGTCTCCCCTCTCAAAATAGGCTTAGTCTTGCTTTTATACGCGTTGGATAGGTCTTGGACCGAAATAACCTTGTCTCAGGCAAAGTTGGAGATATTTTCCGTCACCAGCGCCCAGGGTAGCGTGGGGCGCTAGCCCTAGCGCTGGAAAGATGAAACTTCTGGAAATTGTGCCACAGGTATCGCCCCACGCTGCCTGTGGCGCTACAATGGCCATTTTCAACCTTTTGCTCCTTTTTGGCTCTAATCTCGCACATTTCACCCCCTATTGCCTCTGGATGATTCCTACATATAAAAATATCACGAATTAGTATAAATCAATACATTTCACATCCGAAATCCACGAAACACGAGTAAAATATGAGACGATAATCATATAAATATATATACTTTAAGCTAAATATCAGTATTACAGTATGTCCATTAAATAATAACTACCCCCTTTTATATAGTAGGAGAGTTTCATCACTAGTACAATTCTAAAGGTAAAAAATCCTCTTTTTCGTTAATCATTGATTTTGTGACAATACGCGCCGAGATCTGCGTTGTGATATCTGATGGAGTGCAGATATAGCGGCCCTCTAATGGTCGTGTGTGACCATTACCGTATTGTTTGAGGTCTCGGAGCTCGTTCCGGGATCGGAGAAGTAATGTCTTATCGAGCCCGGTGGCGACCTCTCCGTTCGGACTTTAGTACGAGGCGTCCCGGCTTCGATTCGGACCCCATATAATCATGTCCCTGCTTCGTTCGATCCGCCAAAAAGTCGAGGGGCCGGTTACCCCAGTTTTACCCGTATACAGACTTAGGCATAATATTATAGTGCTCAACTCATTACACGTTAATTAATTTGCAATTCAACACGTTATTTTGTATCCTCCGTGTATCTTTAGATATTAATTAAAATCATTTTCGCAAATCTTTTCTACTTTGTCATATAAAAATATAAAGTCGTGTAAGTCAGGTCACAAATTGTTAGTGGCAAACAAAGGTGCCCGATTAATATACATGGGATCATGATTCATGACATACAATTTTGTGCGAAAAACATGTACGATTCTTTTGTTCTTTATTGGTTACAACGAATATAAAGCTTTCTTCAACACATTGTTTTATGGAATGGAAAAGGAAGGGGATAAAGGGTGTGTTTGGTACGAAGGGAAAAAAAAATTCGAAAAATATTTTTTAATTTTTTCATGTTTAGTTGGCTTAAATATTTTGGAAAACATTTTTCTCATCAACTTTTTTTTCTCCAATTGGAGAAAAATATTTTTCATATCAAGAGAAGAGAAGATTCTTCAAAACTCTTTTCCAACCTTCCTCTCATTCTCCATCCCCACCAATTTTCACTAACCCACTCCCACACACCCACCCCACTCCCACACCCACCCCACTCCACCCCTACCCCAAATAGAAATATTATTAATAGTACCTTTTTTTATGTTATAGCTAAAGTATCTTTTTTTTTTTTATTTCAACAAATGAGTATTTTCTTTTCACGATATAAAAAAAGTTTATTTTTTATTTTAACAAAAAAGTACTTTTTTCATGATGTAGAGAAAATATTTTCTTTCATTTAAACAAAATGATGTAGTAAATAGTATTTTCTTTCATTTCAACAAAATAAGTACTTTATTTTCATATTTTAGAAATAGTACTTTTTTTTCAACCAAAAAAGAGAATTTTTTTAAGTTATGGAGCACAAATTTCAACGTTATTTTTGCATAAAAAGTAAAATAACACATTAGTTCCTTTGAGTTTGTGTGAATTTTTAGAAGAATAATTAAATTCTTGAATAAAATAGAGTAATGAAAATATTGGGTATTTGGGGGGAGAGCACAGAAAACCTAGGGACTTGAGGGAAGGGGTTGAGGAGAGTGGCATAAAAAAAAAATTTCTAAAAAAATAATTCTACTCTCTAACCAAATACTAGAAAATATTTTTCGGAAAAAGCTTTTTACTCACCAATCAAACAAGAAAACATAAGTGATAAAATCACCCATTTTCCATGAAAATATTTTCTAAAATATTTTCATTCGTACCAAACACAGCCAAAACCTTCTTGAAATTCTCTAAAAGCAGAATTTATGCATGTAGTCTGACTAAACCAAAAATTTTACAAAAAGTGTTCAAGGTATCTATAAAAAGTAATATTTGACCTAGCTATATACATAATATAATTTTTTATATACGTATTACAATTTTCCGACGAAGGGTGTTCATGTAAGTTTTCCTACGTGTGTGATCCAATAGGTTTAAGACCCATAATTAATATTTAATTAATGAGCAAATCTCATCCGTCCGATCGATTACTTGATGGACGTACCATTAGGGTTACCACTTATTCTATTCTTCCTTTCCATCACTAAAGGCGGCGGTAACGAAAGCTAGGGCAAGGGGTGAGAAACCAATTTCAATTAACGCTTCCGCTTCGTGATAATGGCTTACGATTTAGGTATGTTTTTTGTAATAATTTTCTGTAAGATTATCATGTTCAAGATTGTGGAATGAATTAAAGTTTATGTTTATATGTGGTATCCGAGCCTGGATTTCTTGAACTTATAATCTTCACTAATGAAAACGAATGAAATATTCTTTAGCCGTTTACTCTAAGAAGAAGGAATAGTAATGTTGGTATGAAAATTGTCTGTCGCCATGGCTTAACGATATGATCAGTTAATATTAATTATTCACTGTGTTTTTTTTATTTAATGTGTGTTCAATTTTAAAGTTTATATTTCAACTTTAAAATCTGAAAGTTTTCTTAAGTTCTGGGTAATTACGGTTTTAGCATGACAAATTGGGTGTGGGTTTCTAGTGCTTGCAAAACTGTTTTAATCTTTTTGAGTTAAACTGTAATTATCGTTTCTTTCTTGGGCCCTAAGTATGTATTAGTTTGGCATTAAACACTGAAAGTTAATTATGTTGTCTCTTCCATTATTATGTTTTGGAACCATTCTGGACCATTAAAGCAATGAAATTACTCCTGATACATATAAATTCCCATAGTTGCACGTAAATCACACATAATACATTGATTGTGATATGATTCTTATATTATATTGTGCAACGAGTAATGTATATGCTTAAAGTTACATATAGTTTGTTAGTCACCAAAGTGATCAAACTATAGTATTTAAAGTATTCACATGCATATAATCTTTCCACTTCCAACCAAGAGATTGTGAGTTCGAGTCATCCCAAGAGCAAGGTGGGGAGTTCTTGGAGGGAGGGAGCTGAGGGTCTACCAGAAACAGCCTCTATACCCCAGGGTAAGGGTAAGGTCTGCGTACACACTACCCTCCCCAGACCCCACTAGTGGGATTATACTAAATTGTTGTTGTTGTTGTATAATCTTTTGATAATTATTTTATGTGTGCACTTATGTTTATATAGTTTGTTAGTCACTAAAGTGGCCAAGCTAGTATGTTTATGAAAAACATGCATACATAAAAGTATAATTTATCCATAAAATTAATAAAATATCTATAATTAAAAATTAGTGGATAAATTAATTTTTACTATTGATAGAACTTAAGGATTTACCCAAAAGTGGATCAATTATTCTATGAATAGTGAATATGATGAGGTAAATTAATATTCTTTAGTCAAATATATATTGTCTGTCCAAAGATGGCATATATGTTTGGTTAAAAATATTTAATTACCTATTAAAGACTAAATGGCATTTAAATTATGATAGTGTGTCGTAGTATTTACCCAAAGGAGAATTACGATATGCTTTAATTATTTGTTGAATCTATATTGATTTGTGAGCATGTATTATCTATTTTGCAACTATTCCTCTTCATTCGCATGCTTCGTCTGTTACTGTGTTCAATGGATTGAACTTCTCTGAATGGCATGAACAAGTCCAGTTCTACTTAAGTGTGATGGATCTTGATTTGGCTCTGCTGAGTGATAAGCCTATTGCCATTACTGATTCGAGTAGTGCGGATGAGAAGTCTTTCCATAAAGCATGAGAACGCTCTAACAGGCTGAGCTTTATGTTTATACGAATGAGTATTGCCAACAACATTAAGAGTATTATTCCACAAACAAAAAGTGTTAGGGAATACCCGAAGTTTGTGGAGGAATATTTTTGTTCTGCAGATAAGTCTCTCGCTGGTACACTAATGGATGAACTCATGACCATGAAGTTTGATGGGTCGCGTAGTATGCAAAATCATATCATCGAGATAACTAACATTGCAGCAAGACTTCAGACCTTGGGGATGAAAGTTGATGACTCCTTCTTGGTTCAGTTTATTCTGAATTCGTTGCCTCCTGAGTATGGACCTTTTCAAATTAACTATAACACTATTAGGGATAAGTGAAATCTTAGTGAATTGTCCAGTATGCTTACTCAGGAGGAGTCAAGACTTAAGAAACAAGGGAGTCATTCACTTAACCTCGTGGGTCAAGGAGCTGGTAAAGGACTTAAAGTAAAGGCCAACAAGTTCAAGAAGAAGAAAGCACATGCTAAAGCTCCACAGGATGCTAACAAGGAACATAAGGCAGATACATGTCATTTCTGTAACAAGAAAGGACACTATCAGAAAGATTGCCTGAAATGTAAAGCTTGGTTCGAAAAGAAAGGGATTCCTTATGATCCAAACTACAAATCCAAATAAGGATTTCTTGTTCATGGAAAATCATATGAATACTCCAATTGAAGGCATAGGGACTTATCGTTTGATCATGGAAACTGGACGTCACCTTGATATATTACAGACTCTTTATGTACCTTCAATTTCTAGGAATTTAATTTCTCTTTCAAGTCTTGATGTTTCTAGATTTGATTTAAAGTTTGAAAATGGATGTTTTAATTTATATAAGAATGTTGTTTTTATGGTTATGGTATTCTTAGTGATGGTTTATATAAATTGAAACTCGATATTAGTTTTTCTGAATCCCTTCTTACTGTTCAACATAATGTTGGAATTAAACGTAGTTCACTAGATGAAAGTTCTACTTACTTGTGGCATAGACGTTTGGGTCATATATCCAAAGAAATATTAGAAAGATTAGTAAAGAATGAGATTTTTCCGAATCTAAATTTTACTGATCTTAATATATGTTTGGATTGCATTAAGGGAAAGCAAACCAAGCATAGTAAGAAAGATGCCACAAGAAGCACCCAGCTTCTTGAAATTATACACACCGATATTTGTGGACCCTTTGATATTCCATCTTTTGGTGGAGAAAAATATTTTATTACTTTTATCGATGACTTTTCACGTTATGGATACATCAATTTGTTGAATGAAAAATCTCAAGCAACAGATGCTCTCAAAGTGTTTGTTAATGAGGTAGAAAGGCAATTAGACAAAAAAATAAAAATTATTAGGTCAGATAGAGGTGGTGAATATTATGGAAAATATAATTAATCAGGACAATGTCCAGGTCCATTTGTAAAATTCCTCGAGGAACATGGCATATGTGCACATTATACTATGTCAGGAATACCTCAACAAAATGGTGTTGCAGAAAGGCGTAACCGAACACTTATGGATATGGTTAGGAGCATGATAAATAATTCCCCATAACCGAAATCATTGTGGATGTATGCTCTTAAAAGAGTTGTATATTTATTAAACAGGGTTCCTAGTAAGGCAGTTCCAAAGATTCCTTTTGAACTGTGGACAGGAAGGAAACCTAGTTTAAGGCACATGCATATTTGGGATTGCCATCGGAAGCTAGAGTTTATAATCCACAAGAAAAGAAATTAGATTCTCGAACAGTAAGTGATTACTTTATTGGTTACCCAGAGAAATCTAAAGGGTATGTGTTTTACTGTCCAAATCATAGTTCGAGAATTGTTGAAACCGGTAATGCAAGATTCATTGAGAATGGTGAAGTTAGTGGGAGTATTGAAAAATAAAGTTTGGAAATAAAAGAGGTGACGGTCAATGTTCCATTACCCAGAGAATGCGCCTACTTCCACACAAATACCAAATATTATTTTAGTTGTTAAAGAATACTTTAACAACACCGAGCAATATTTGGATGAAACACTTTATGAAGAAACTAACTCACAAATATCTGACACAAGTGAACCACAAGAAATGCCATTAAGAAAATCTCAAATAGTTAGAAAATCGGCTATTTCGGATGATTACGTGGTTTATTTGCAAGAGTCAAATTTTGACATTGGTCTTAATAAAGATCCAGTTTCATTTTCAAAAGCCATAAAAAGTAATGAGTCTGACAAATGGATTGATGCCATGAAAGAAGAGTTAAAATCCATGGAATACAATAAAGTCTGGGATCTCATTGAATTGCTAGAAAGTTCTAAAAGAATTGGATGTAGATGGGTTTCAAAGACCAAACGTGATTCAAATATCAATATTGAATGATACAAAGCCAGACTTGTTGCCAAGAGTTATACTTAGAAAGGAGGCATTGATTATAAAGAGACCTTTTCACCGGGCTCAAAGAAAGACTCGTTAAGAATTATTATGGCTTTAGTGGCTCATTATGATTTATAGTTACACCAAATGGATGTGAAAACTGCCTTTCTTAATGGAGACCTCGAGGAAGAAGTTTATATGGACCAACCAGAAGGTTTTGAAACTAAAGGAAAAGGTCAAATGGTGTGTAAACTGAAGAAGTCAATATATGGACTTAAACAAGCCTCATAACAATGGTATATAAAGTTTAAAGATACCATAACATCTTTTGAATTTGTGAAAAATACCATTGATCAGTATATATACCAAAAAATTAGTGGGAGCAAGTTTATATTTTTAGTCCTATATGTTGACGATATTCTACTTGCTGCTAATGATTTAAGCATATTGCCTGATACTAAAGATTTTCTCTCTAAGAATTTTAAAATGAAAGATATGGGTGAGGCATCCTATGTGATAGGAATAGAAATATCAAGGATTATTGGGATTGTCTCAGAAAGGCTATATCGAAAGAATTCTAGAGAGATTTAACATGAACAATTGTTCAGCATGAATTGTTCCAAATCAAAAAGGGGACAAATTTAGTCTCATGTAATGCCCTAAGAACGATGTAGAATGAAAAGAAATAGAATCAATTCCTTACTCTTCTATTGTTGGTAGTCTGATATATGCTCAGACTTGCACAAGACTGGATATTAGTTTTGCGGTCGGAATGCTAGGAAGATATCACAGTAACCCAAGAATTATTCACTGGAAAGCTGCAACGAAAGTCTTGAGGTACCTGAAAGGAACGAAGGATTACATGCTCATGTATAGGAGATCCAAGAATTTGGAAGTTGTTGAATACTCGGATTCAGATTTCGCTGGATGTATTGACACTAGGAAGTCTACGTTTGGTTATATGTTCCAATTAGCTGAAGGAGCAATATCATGGAAGAGTGCTAAACAGTCTGTCATTGTTGTCATACCTCCTTTTTTCTGAGAGGATAGGGGATAGGGGAGTTTTTCCAATTTAAGTGACATTATTCAAAATGAGATTATTTATTTATTCAGAGTCGCCACTTGGAATAATTTATGGTGTCCCAAGTCACCGATTTATTTTAGAATCCCAAATCGAGGAAAATTGACTCTTATTTATGGTCTGCGAACACAGAAGACCGGGTAAGAAATTCTGTTAACCCGAGAGAAGGTGTGAGGCAATCCCGAGTTCCGTGGTTTTAGCACGGTCACTCAACTATTAATAATTGGCCTAGTTATCTGATTTAATACATATTTTAAACATATATGTATATTTTTATTCCTTTTACCGCTTTTATTACATTACTGCATTTTAAACTTTTATGGAATTAATATGAGACGAGTTACGTTGTCGTACACTCGTTGTTTATACACATCGCAAATTGCGTCACGTGAAACGCACCCGCAATCTACAACGTGTTTAATTTTATTTATTATTTTTTAAAGTTGCCTAGTTCCTAGTTCATCAAACAACTCCACTATCCATTAGTCATTTTCAGTAGTACATGTTTCATTAAGCAAAGCCCAATCACCGGGCACAATCATCTTTTTTTTTTAAAAGTCCAAACCTTATTTTTCAATTTCAACTAGCATACATGGATTTTATCCCCAAAGTTCAAACATTCACTACGTACCCAAAAATCATGTTTTCATCAATCTTCATGTTAATCAAACAAGAAAGTAACAAAATTTAACAAAGCTAATGAGATCTAACAATTAATACAGAAAAAAATAATTTCAATCTTCATGAAGCTAAATAAGATCAAATTATATACTCAATCATAATATCTTAACAAAAAATGATGGGAGAAATGGATCTTTACAAGACTGTTTTGAAGCTCCGATAATGGACAAGGATGCAAATGGAGCCTCGACCAAAACCGACAAACGGAGCTCGAACTCGACGACTCAACTTTGGAGTTGTTGTTTACTATACAAAAGGGGACTATTTCGCTGGATTTTTGGCTCGTTTTTGTCGTGCTTTTTAGCTTGGTTACCAGTTGGTTTTGGTTTAGTGTTTGGTGATGGATTGCTGGATTTTTCGAAAGAAAACCGAAGAAAGAATGACATGAATAGAAATTTCCTTAGCGTAGAATAAGCAAAAACATTCCTCTCAATTCCCTCCTCCCTATTTTATTTCTCTTTCTCTCCCCCCTTTTTTCCCCTCACATTTCTCTTCTATTTATACAAAAAAAAATTGGAATTTTCAGATTTTTTATTTTTTTATTTTTAATTAAAAAGAATTTTCACTTCCCATTTTTCTTATTTTTTTAAAAAATAAATAATTCCCCAATATTCTTTACTTTTATTTTTTAATTTCTTACTTTTTTTACTTTTATTATAATTAAATTCCCACTTTTATACTTTTCTTTTTTTATTTCCCACTTATTTTACTTTTCTTTTTTTTTATTTCCCACTTATTTTACTTTTTTTTTTTAAAACAAATTCAGCTACCCTTACTTTTATTTTTTAATTCTAACTGTCTTTTACTTTTCATTTTTTTAAGTTTCCACATTCTTTTACTTTTATTGTTTTAATTTTTCACTTTCTTTTATTTTTTTTATTAAACAATTTCCACCTACTTTTACTTTTACTTTTTAATTTTATATTTCTACTTTTCCTATTTTTTAGTTCCCATCCGAAATTTGTTTTAAAAAATAATAATAATAATAATAATAAATTAATATTTATTTATTATTATTATTATTATTTCATTTTATTTATAAATAAAGATAAAAATAAAAATAAAAATAATACTAATAGTAATAATTGACCTTTTAAATTATTATTAATGTTTACCCTAAATAAATGTAACAAAGCTAAAAAATATATATATTAAATTTCTGAAAATATTTACATAGTAGAAGGTGATAAAAATTCAAATATATAAATTTTCTAAAAATATTTACATAGTAGAAGGTGATAAAAATTCAAATATAGTAAAAACATTAGGTGCTCACAGCTGCCCCTCTTTGCTTGGAAAAATGCAGAGTTTTCAGGCAAAGACTAGGTGAGCCATGTGACTAATTTGTGATCAAACCATTATTCAAAAGGAAAAGAAATAAAAGATAGGGTGCAACCGAGTCTTGGATTTGGACCGCCTACATATCCCGGGTTATAGGGGAATCAGGTCGCGTGTAGTTCAAGGAGAATGGTGGAATGATGAGTTGAGTAGTCAAGTGAGGTTCCGTCGAGGCTCCGGTCCGCGGTCCTGCCATTATAGTAAAATTAAAAAAAAAAAAGAAACTAAACAAGCCTATCAGTTATGAGCTACAAGATTCCTATCTATGAGTCTTCAGAAACTTGATCTTGAGTTTTGACTGGTTCTTCATGCAGACTCTGATCTAAACCTTGATGCTCGCTAGCTGTAGGTTCTAGTTCATTGTTCTATAGCTTCTTCTAATCAAAATGAGACTCCAATGCTCGTGGCTTCAGCCATGTCTTGAGCATTCCACATATTTTCAATTGCTTTTGCATTTTGGATTCACTTATTTTTTTTTCTTTTCTTTTATTCTGAATTGAGACTTCTTCTTTTGGTCATCTCGAACCCTGTGCCTCGAGGTAAAACATACTCAGACAACAAAACAAACAAACGAACGAAATTGTTCTTCCCCAGTTTGCACTAGGAAAATTCATGAATTATTGTAACAAAATTCTAAATTACTTCTTTATTGAAAGCAATAAAAGGTCGGGAGTGGTGTACCCTAAAAAAGTCATGTTTTTATTTTTGGATGGTGTTCTTTTATTGTCAAAGGATGTCCCAACTAAGGATTGGTGTACCTTATGTTGGAAAAATATGGCTAGGAAATGGGATACCCTATATTGGCAAAGATATCGGGGAGTGATGTACCCTGCATTTAAGATCAACTAGGGAGTGGAGACCCTATGTTGGAAAATCAGACTAGGGAGTGGAGACCCTATGTCTAAAAATATCAACTAGGAGTGGAGACCCTATGTTGGAAAAGCGACTATGGAGTGGAGACCCTATGTCTAAAATAATCATCAACTAGGGAGTGGAGACCCTATGTTGGAAAAGCAGACTAGGGAATGGAGACCCTATGTCTAAAAACATCAACTAGGAAGTAGAGACCCTATATTGGAAAAGAGACTAGGGAGTGGAGACCCTATGTCTAAAATAAAATCAACTAGGGAGTGGAGACCCTATGTTGGAAACATCAACTAGGGAGTGGAGGCCCTATGTTGGGAAAGAAACTAGGGAGTAGAGACCCTATGTCTGAAATAAAATCAACTAGGGAGTGGAGACCCTATGTTGGAAAAGATACTAGGGAGTGGAAACCCTATGTCTAAAATAAAATCAACTAGGGAGTAGAGACCCTATGTTGGAAAAGGCGACTAGGGAGTGGAGACCATATGTCTAAAATAATATAAACTATGGAGTGGAGACCCAATGTTGGAAAAGTGACTAGGGAGTGGATACCCTATGTCTAAAAAAAATAAAAATCAACTAGGGAGTGAAAACCCTATGTTGGAAAATTCTCAACTAGGGAGTGGATACCCTATGATGGAAAAGAGACTAGGGAGTGGAGACCCTATGTCTAAAATATCATTAACTAGGGAGTGAAGACCCTATGTTGGAAAATCATCAACTAGGGAGTGGAGACCCTATGTTGGAACTAGGGAGTGGAGACCCTATGTTGGAAAATCATCAACTAGGGAGTAGAGACCCTATGTCTAAAAACATCAACTAGGGAGTGGAGATCCTATGTTGGAAAAGCGACTAGGGAGTGGAGACCCTATGTTGGAAAAACGACTAGGGAGTGGAGACCCTATGTCTAAAACATCAACTAGGGAGTGGAGACCTTATGTTGGAAAAGCAACTAGGGAGTGGAGACCCTATGTCTAAAAATCATCAACTTGGGAGTGGAGACCCTATGTTGGAAAAGCGATTAGGGAGTGGAGACCCTATATCTAAAAACATCAACTGGGGAGTAGAAATCCTATGTTGGAAAAACGACTAGGGAGTGGAAACCTTATGTTGGAAACACGACTAGGGAGTGGAGACCCTATGTCTAAAATTTAGCAACTAGTAAGTGGAGACCCTATGTTTGAAAGACGACTAGGGAGTGGAGACCCTATGTCTAAAAACATCAACTAGGGAGTGGAGACCCTATGTTGGAAAAGATGACTAGGGAGTGGAGACCCTATGTCTAAAATAACATCAACTAGAGAGTGGAGACCCTATCTTGGAATGGAGACTAGGGAGTGGATACACTATATCTAAAATAACATCAACTAGGGAGTGGAGACCCTATGTTGGAAAATAAACTAGGGAGTGGAGACCCTATATCTAAAATAACATCAACTAGGGAGTGGAAACCCTATGTTGGAAAAGTGACTATGGAGTGGAGACCCTATGTCTAAAAATTATCAACTAGGGAGTGGAGACCCTTTATTGGAAAAGCGACTAGGGAGTGGAGACCCTATGTCTAAAAATCATCAACTAGGGAGTGGAGACCCTATGATGGAAAAGTGTCTAGGGAGTGGAGACCATATGTCTAAAAACATCAACTAGGGAGTTGAAACTCTATGTTGGAAAAGCGTAGCTAGGGATTGGAGACCCTATACTACCGTGATTTTGAACCCTTTTTTTTCTTTTTTTTCTTTTTTCTTTCTTTTTTTTCTTCTCATCATCATTTTTTTTATTTCAGAGAATGAGTAAATGCGGGAAAGAGGTTTTGGAGGAGACTTCCCTTTTGGAGTGGTTGCTGCAAAACTATTTCTAGCCTTTGTGCAATTTCTAGTAGGTTGTACGTGCTTCTTGCAAAGTTGCTTTTGGATTGCACCTGTTTCCCTATTTTTTTTTCAAACAAAGAACAATTTGTCAGTTTGAAATAGTGGTTGGTTTTGTAGCCTTGATTGTTTCAGTCACTTGGTCTCGGCCCTTTCAGCTGCAGCTGATTGTTTCTAGAATATCGATTGCACTTCTGAACCTGGAGTAACTTTGGCTTTTCCAGACTTTGCCATGACGGCTAGTCACGTGGGACTTAACCTTTCAACTTTGTTTTGCCTTTGTGGGCATTCGACTTTGATTTTCCTTTCTTTTCAGGAGTTTTGATTTTGAAACATCGGCCATCATGACCAGTCGGAGTCGACTCGATGCACCTGCCGAGGCTGGGTGCCTTCTTGAATATTGGCTCATATCAGACAAAAACCCTGTAAATCAATCTTGCCATCCTTTCTTTGTCTTAGTTTCGGAACAGAGTTAGACCGAAAGGGATTCAAAGAAAAACAAGCAATGGAATGGACAAATGAATTTAAACAAGAGGTATCCCTTTCGGGGAAAGAGAAAAAAACGGACTTATCTGGAGTGCATGCAAACTTAAATGAACATGACATGCCTCTTGGACTGGATGTCTGATCTGCGTAAACCGTCCAACTCTTAGAAATTCATCATAACTTATACCTCAAAATTGAGAAACCTTGCCAGGACTCTGTCGAGGCCGATGGCTATGAGGATCCCCTTTTCGATCAGTGGCGCCCTTTGCAGGTTTTCACCAGCTGTCCTCTCTCATTTCTCTTCTTACCACCGCCTTATAGTGCTCTTTGCGATTCACTAACAAGACTCTCTCAATTTAATTTCTCTATTTACCATCGCCTTACGGTGCCCGTGAAGGTTTTTACCATTAAGACTCTCTCATTTTATTTCTCTCATTTGGTTGTATCAAATCCAATTGGTTGCATCCTTCAATTCTTGAATATTCTCGTTGCTTGATAGGAAGGACTTTGAAAAGGACTTGGGTGAAAAAAGATTTGGATTAAATTATAACTTTGAAACCTTTTAGACAAAACCATCACCAACCCATTATAACATTTGCCCCAGATTCACTTTTGGGGAATTGTGGATTTTTATTTTGATATGACTGAACCCCAAAGAGAGGTTGCCTACGTATCCTATAGGAATCAAGTCGAACGTAGTTCAAAAAATTTTGTCTCTGATTTTCTTTTCTGTTTTGGTTTCTTCTCTTTCTTTTTCCTTTCCTTTTTTTCTCTTTTGTTTTCATTTTTCATTTCATTTTCTTTGTCTTTTCTTCCTTTTTTTTGTATATATCTTTTTCTTCTCTTTTTATTTTTTTTTATTTTTCATTCAATAATGACTTCCGGGTTCCAATGAGGGTAAACAAAGAATGGGAGCCGGCTCAAAAGGGTTTGCAAAGGGTTAAATATTTAAATAGTGAGAAAGAAAGCCTTCTTCATCCCAACCGGAGAACATTAATTCTATATAGAGGATCCAACATAGTACCTTTTGACTGACACCTGCGTTGATAGTTGTTTCAAGGACATTTTCTTCAATGTGTCCCAAGTACAATGCTCTTTTTTGGGCAGTACTCTTATTCAATGTATGTACCTTTCCAACTTGAAGCCAATTTTCCTTTAGCTGTTCCGATTCTTTATTTTATTTCCTTAAACCTATCTTCATTGCATTCTGATTCTTGATTCATTATTTTGAAGTCTGACAGCATTTTAGGATCGGGGCATGAAGTCCGCAAGCATGCCATGTAATTGAAATCTGCATTTAACAGAACTGAAAAAGAATAAGAGAAGTGACAAAATTAAGAAAAGAGACATTCCTTGACAATGAAATATTAATTTCATTTGATTTTGTTCTCTTTTTTTCGATTGATTTTTTTTTTTGAATTTTAAAGATAGAAAGGTTTACACTGGAAAGTAAGATAATAAAGTAAAACATCCGGATCACACCTTGAGATAATCCAGATGCAAAAAAGATAGCAAGACTGGCTACTGAGACTCCCATCTGATAGGAAACTTTCAGGCTTGGCGGCCATTTTTGGCTTTTCCTCTGTCTCGGCAAGGGCTGTAAGGGTCTTCAGTGCCGTATTAAATTTCTCATCTCTCCAATTTCTATTCACCAAACCCTCCGAACCACTCTGAACGGCCTGTGATATGGCCTTAAAGGCAGCATGACTCAAGATTTGGCCCATTTTAAAACCATTTTCGACCATCTCCCCAATTTTGATTGCTTTGGCGAACAGATTACCCATAACATACATCATATTCTGGAAGTAGTTCACCTTTTGGGCATGTAGGAAGACCGTAACCATTTTTGTTTCGTCCATTGGAGGCTTTCCCCTAGCGGCTTGCTCGCGCCATATGACAGTATATTCACAAAAATATTCCGCAATTTTCTTTGTCAATCTGGACACAGAGTTCTCTTTTTGGATTTTTCACTCTTGCTTTTTCTTTTTCTTTTTTCTTAGTTTTTTTTTCACTCTTTTTTTTGGTTATTTTTGTCACTCTTTTCTTTCTTTTTCTTTCTTCTTTTTTTTTTTTTTTACTCAATTTATTTGATATCAATGATCGAATCCGATGAGGATTGCCAATGTATCATGACGCCGCATGAATCAGATCTTGCGTAGTTCGAGAAGATAAGAAATAAAATATATAAACTAACTCATATACAAATAATCCGACAAAATCTCATAGCAACGAGAATATTTTAAATTTATTTTTTTCGATTTTGATTTTTTTAATTTTATTTTTATTTTTGGGAATTGGTGAAAGAAAGACTTCTAAATAAGAAATAAAATATTTTTTGATTTTGATTTTGATTTTTTTTTGTAAATTTCAAAAGAAAGAAAATATTTTTTTTAGATTTTGATTATTATTTTTTTTGAATTTTGGGAGAAAGACTTATAAAAGAAAAGGTAGAAAATATTTTTTTGGATTTTGATTTGATTTGTTTTCTTTTTTCAAATGAAAAACTTCTACAGAGAAAAATATTTTTGGGTTTAAAGTTTTTTTTTTGTTTTTTTTATTTGTTTGGATTTTTTTAAGAAAAGACTCCTAAAGAATGAATTAAAGGAATATTGTTTTTGGATTTTAAAAATTGGGGCCGGAACCGGTGAGGTTTGCCTGCGTATCTCACATCCGGTGAAAATCAGACCCACATAGTTCGGTTAGTTTTGACAGAACAAGGGAAGAAGCATGACTTTTGAAAATGTTGGCTTATTTTCTCTTCTTTTTTTTTCAAACTTTCGGCTGAGTTTCAAAATTTTTCAAATATCTACCTTTCACTCTTGTTTTTTTTTTTTTTATTTTCTTTCCCTATTCTAGAAACCGGTCAACATGCAAACCGAAACAAACATATGCACAAGTAGCACGTAAAAATGCATCAAGATAGTCTTTTATATTTGGTACACTTGTCCTAGACGGACCCAACCCTTGTGTTGAGTCCTCAAAGTCAAATGCACATGATGCAAACAAACGTTCCTACTAGGGATCCAACATGAGTCTATGTTATTTTAGGTTTAAATCTTGGGTGTGTTGTTCTAGACCTGGCTTACCCGAGCGAAAAACTCGAGCCGAGGGGGGGCAGCGTACCGGGAATATAAAAGCTTCACCGGCTTTGCAAATTATCCGATCCTCGTTCGAAAATTAGGGGTATGACTCTAACAGAAAAGAAGCAACACGAAGTGCACGCTTCCCAAAAGATTTAGAAGACTCAGAGAGAAGAAAGGTGTCGTAACAATTTTATATACAATTCACAACAATATCAAAGCGGTAAAATGCGGTATTTAGCACATTAGGCTCAAACATATAAAAAATCAGATAATAAACAAAAGCCAAGTATAACAGTTATTCTAAGCTCGAATTCTGAACCCTGAACCAGAGATTCTAGGTTCTTTTCCCCAGCAGAGTCGCCAGAACTGTCACACCTCCTTTTTCCCGAGGGGATAGGGGATAGGGGAGTTTTTTCAATTTAAGTGACATTATTCGAAATGGGATTATTTATTTATTCAGAGTCGCCACTTGGAATAATTTATGGTGTCCCAAGTCCACGATTTATTTTAGAATCCCAAATCGAGGAAAATTGACCCTTATTTATGGTCTGCAAACACAAAAGACCGGGTAAGAAATTCTGTTAACCCGAGAGAAGGTGTGAGGCACTCCCGAGTTCCGTAATTTTAGCACGGTCGCTCAACAAATTGGCCTAGTTATCTGATTTAATACATGTTTTAAACCTATATGTGCATTTTTATTCCTTTTACCGCTTTTATTACATTACTGCATTTTAAACTTTTATGGAATTAATATGAGATGAGTTACGTTATCGTACACTCGTTGTTTATACACATCGCAAATCGCGTCACGTGAAACGCACCCGCAATCTACAATGTGTTTAATTTTATTTATTATTGTTTGAAGTTGTGGTCGAGACATGTGAAACTCACACTCGAATTGGGGATTACGTATCGTGACCATGCCACGGGAACCGTACCCACAATCACGATGATTTATTATTAATCACGCCTAAAGTAAGCTACGATGTTCGGATGTTATTTATTCTCCTAAGATTTGAGATTAGTGAGGACATGAATTATGAAATCAATTGTGAAATCAATTGTGAAAAGGATTAGCTTTTGCTATTAATTATTCTGGCCTAGATAACTTAAAATTGATCATAGCACAATTGGCTTTTTAAAGCTAACTAGTGAGTATGCCTAGTTACTAGTTCATCAAGCTATTCTACTATCCATTAGTCATTTGCAGTAGTACATGTTTCATTAAGCAAAGCCCAACCACCGGGCCCAATCATCTTGTTTTTTTTTTAAAGTTCAGACCTTATTTTTTAATTTCAACTAGCAGACATGGATTTTATCCCCAAAGTTTAAACATTCACTACGTACCCAAAAATTATATTTTCATCAATCTTCATGTTAATCAAACAAGAAAGTAACAAAATTTAACAAAGCTAATGAGATCTAACAATTAATACATGAAAACAATAATTTCAATCTTCATGAAGCTAAATAAGATCAAATTATATACTCAAATCATAATATCTTAACAAAACAATGATGGGAGAAATGGATCTTTACAAGACTGTTTTGAAGCTCGGATAATGGACAAGGATGCAAATGGAGCCTCGACCAAAATCGACAAACGGAGCTCGAACTCGACGACTCAACTTTGGAGTTGTTGTTTTCTGTACAAAAGGGGACTATTTCGCTGGATTTTTGGCTCGTTTTTGTCGTGCTTTTTAGCTTGATTTCCAGTTGGTTTCGGTTTAGTGTTTGGTGATGGATTGCTGGATTTTTCAAAAGAACGCCGAAGAAAGAATGACACGAATAAAAATTTTCTTAGCGTAGAATAAGCAAAAACATTTCTCTCAATTCCCTCCTCCCTATTTTTTTTTCCTTGTCCCCCCTCCCTTTTTTCTCCTCACATTTCCCTTCTATATATAGAAAAAATTTCAGAATTTTCAGATTTTTTATTTTTTATTTTTTATTTTGTTTATTTTTAATTAAAAAGAATTTCCACTTAACATTTTTCTTATTATTTTTAAAATAAAATAATTCCCCACTTTCCTTTACTTTTATTTTTTAATTTCTTACTTTTTTACTATTATTATAATTAAATTCCACTTTTATACTTTTCTTTTTTTATTTTCCACTTATTTTACTTTCTTTTTTTTTATTTCCCACTTATTTTACTTTTATTTTTTAACAAAAATTCAGCTACCCTTACTTTTATTTTTTAATTCCAACTTTCTTTTACTTTTTATTTTTTTAAGTTTTCACATTCTTTTACTTTTATTTTTAAAATTTTTCACTTTCTTTATTTTTTTATTAAATAATTTTCACCTACTTTTACTTTTACTTTTTACTTTTATATTTCTAATTTTTCTATTTTTTAATTTTCATCCGAAATTTGTTTTAAAAAAATAATAATAATAAATTAATATTTATTTATTTTCTATTTTTAATTCATTTTATTTTAAAATAATGATAAAAATAATAATAAAAATAATACTAATAGTAATAATTGGCCTTTTAAATTATTATTTATTTTTACCCTATATATATATATATATATATATATATATATATATATATATATATTAAATTTTCGAAAATATTTACATAGTATAAGGTGATAAAAATTCAAATATAATCAAAAATTAGGTGCTCACAATTGCTACATCTACGATGGAATTAGAATTCGTGGCATGTTTTGAAGCCACAATTCATGCATTATGGCTGCGAAATTTTATTTCAGGACTTGGGGTTGTCGACACCATTACCATGCTGCTGAAAATTTACTGTGATAATTTTGTAGCGGTATTCTTCTCGAAACACGATAAGTACTCCAAAGGTGCCAAACATATGGAATTAAATTACTTTACCGTCAAGGAGAAAGTTCAGAAATAAAGAGTGTCACTTGAGCATATTAGAACCGATCTCATAGTTGCAGATCCGTTAACGAAAGGTTTACAGCCAAAAATATTTAAAGAACATGTACATAGAATGGGTCTTGGCTGTATTTATGACTGATGTATTTATGATGTTTTGACACTCTGAGCTCATTTATGTGTTTATGATATACATTAATGATTTTCTATTTCTCATAATGGTGTACACATTATTGTTTTGAGATATTACAGGATAAGTCTCAATGAGACATTATTGTGGACCATAATATTTTATAGCTTATGGACCTTATACGGTGAGTTGTTAATGTTGTAGTATATGGAAAGGAGTATGTAAACAAATTATATATAATCATCATAACTCACGTTTAGTAGTTTATCGTATTATATTATTTATGATGGACATTATAGAAGAGATTTGTTTATGCGCAACTCATGTTTATATTATTAAATATTAATATTATGTGATTATTGGGCCAAGTGGAAGAATGTAAGTTTTCCTACGTGTGTGGCCCAATAGGTTTAAGGCCCATAATTAATATTTAATTAATGAGCAAATCTCATTTGTCCGATCGGTTACCTGATGGACATACCGGATTAAATGAGAACCTCTATAAATTGGTCCTCTCCCCACCCATTAGGGTTACCACCTATTATATTCTTCCTTTCCATCACTAAAGGCGGCGGTAACGAAAGCTAGGGCAAGGGGCGAGAAATCAATTCCAATTAACGCTTCCGCTTCGTGATAATGGCTTACGATTCATTTATGTTTTCTGTAACAATTTTCTGTAAGATTATCATGTTGAAGATTGTGGTATGAATTAAAGTTTATGTTTACAGCTCACTCCCTTAATCCATGCTTATTGCATCAACATATATGGCTACGCCATTGCATGCTATGAAATTACTTTTACATATTTCCTTTAGGGAACTTTGGCCAAAAAACAAATTGCCATGTTTTTTGGTATTATTCAAAGGGGGGGAACAACCTTTAAATTATAAAAAGATAAAGAATTCAGTGGATGTGGTAATTAGTTGCAGTAGAAGCTCCAAAAATTGAAGCATCTTATTAGGACCTGTTTGTCCATTAAAAAAAATTCTTTTTCGAATTTGTTTTTCAAAAATATGTTTGGCCATGAAATTTTGCAAGTTTTTGAAAATTTTTCTAGAATGATTTTTCCAAAACCACTTTTTCAAAATTTTCAGAAAAATATTTTCTTCAATCACAAAACTGCAATATTTTTTCAAGTGAAATGCATGTCCAAACATAATTTCAAATTCCAAATACCATTTTTTAACTTAACTCCAAATACTAATTTTTTTTTTTCTTCAAAAACTACAATTTTTAAGACCAAACGCCTACTAAGTATGTATAAAGATGCATGTTGTTCAAGAATTCATCATACAATTTCTAAGGATTTGGAACAATGTTCTAGCAAATATCTATCAAAATTAGCTACGAACCAGATAACCTAATAACAAATGCAATGCATGACGAAGAAACATCGTAACAAACAAGGACTTAGTCAACAATTCAGTAACAATAATTCAATTGAGTAACAATAATTCCCTTTAGGGACCCTCAAAAACCCTACTCTCAATTATTCAATTCAATAAAAATAATAGAAGATTAGACATTCATACACTTTTAATTTCATTTTGAGACGTGATCGTTCTATATTAATTCATTAGTTCGTGTCGGTCAGATATTTGATAATGGTACTGTTAGTGTCCTTTCTTGCATATTTATTTTTCTGTTTTTTGCTGAAATGGTTCAAGGATATATATTTATTTTATGTATTACTTGGTCACATAAAAAGAATTACATAGGGAATTATATACAATATATAATACTTGCTTGCGTGTCTTTAATTAATTGAAACATGAAACTTACCTATATCATTAACACCATGTGCGAAACACGTGGAAAAAATTGAGAGATTGCTTTTGCGTAATGAAATACTTTACATAAGAAAATCATTTGCAAACATATCTTTCTATTAATAAATTTTTATCACAAAACTTTTTCATAACTGTGAATTTACACCAGCCTTCGTGCTTGCTTACCCCAATTATGGATGTGCTAATTAACACGATATATAAAATGAAGTCTCATATTATATGCTATTTGGGGAAAATATTATATTATGCTAATTGATGAAATCAGTGAAGGTGTCCGCCAAAAGCTTAAACTATATGAAGCAATATAGAGAGTAAGGATTTTAGGATATATATAAGTAGAAGTAAAAATTGACTACGCTACAAGTTTAGTTAGCATAGAAAGAGTGAAGTTGAGGTGAGATTAGACAGTACTAATTGTGGTGCCTAAATACAAACAATTTAGATATTTAGACACATTGTTTAGAATAATGAAATGATATGTGAAGATGTTACACATTAAAATCAAAGTCCTCTGGTTGAAATAAAGTAATGCTACCAGAGTGTCATGTATAAATAGAATGATATCTACCAAAATGAAATATGAGTTCTGTATAATAGTTATAAGAGCAACAATATAGTGAATGTTGGGCCACTAAAATCCGTCTGCAAGATGAATGTGGCAGGGATGCATATGCTAAAATGAATATGCAGTTACTAGATTAGACAAGATATTAAATATGACAACATTCCCCATAAGGTACGAGTAACACATGATAAACTAAGAGAACGTAGTTTGAGATGAATTGATCATCTCATTCGTCGACCTCTAAATATACTGATTTATAGGCGTGAAACCACGTGAGTGATGTTGCTAAAAGAAATTGAGGTAGACTTCACATACAAAGAAATTGACTCGCGCAAGACAATCCAAAATTCTGATTTGCTTGCACAAGATATTGCAGAATTTTGGCAAAGAGATTTCCGTAGCTTGACAAAGTCAATTATTCGATACCCTTTTCTTCTTTAAAATTCAAAACAAAAAGTTGTTGCCTTAACTTTTCCTTTAAAAGAAACTTGCAATTTTCGGTTAATATTTCTCATACTTCTATAGCGTGAATCCTGTATATTTACACTGCTTTCTAGCTCAAAAGACATACACTTTAATAAAATTCGCATGATTGCAATATTGTATTTACTAACTTAAAATCTTATTTTAATCACAATAGTGCAATTGAATTCAAATTGTGCACCTTCTCTTCTTTTTAACGCAAGAACAACACAAGATTAGAAAATTCAACAATTGCTTCAACTTTAATCAGCAATTCTTGTACCAAACGGAACGTCATTTTATCTTGAAGTAGCATAATAATATAATACTAACAAGTGAGAACACAACATCTGGGATTGTGCTACCTCATTCCAAATCTTAATTACCTCTTTTTAATTAAACATCAACTAAATCAAAATTCTTCGTCATCATCAATTAATTAAAAGTCCTTAAGCAATTTCCTGACCTGTTCCAGTGTAACAAAGAGCACAATAGTGAATGGCCCTTGCCTTGAAATTGTTGGGATAAATCCCTTGTAGAGGGCCATTGGTCCCTCGGCTTTTATAGTTTTCATGGCGCAATCGATTGCGCCATTATACGGTGGAGCAGTACCTGGCTCCACCTTCATGTTCATCACCCGAGTCTTGATTACATCCACCGGATTCGTCACCACTGCCGCCACGAAACCAGCGGCAAAACTCGCCGTCACGTGGGTCCCGAGTCCGTCCTTCATCAAACCCTTCTCTAAAATCATTTCCTTGAACTGATCATATGATGCCAGCTGTGATGCTGTCACAAGCATGGCGCGGTTCACCGTAAGAGATGAACCGCGCCACAGGCTAGTAATACCCTCGTTCTTGCTCATTTGCGTGATAGCATCTACCACGCTCTTGTAATTCCGCCTCTGGGCCGCCGGCAGCCGACCGTCAGCTTGCATGCGGACCATCGCCACGTCAGCAGGGTTTCCGACCGCCGCCCCAATACCGCCGGCGATGAGTCCGGCGATAATCTTTCTACCCAAAGGCATGTTGTTGGTCTTAGGGTCCGTCCATTTTTGCTTCAACATGTCGTACAACCCCATCCGTGTAGTCGAATAAAGGGTTTGCCGGAGAACGGTAGCGGAGATACCGGAGAAGAGGGCGGCGACGCCTTCTTGTGTGACGATACGAACACCGACGGTAACGGGTCCCACACGAGGAACGGCGCGTGGTGTTATTGGCACGTGGGCTTGAGTTGCGTGGTTGGCGGGATGAAAAGCAAGAGCAGGACGAAGAGGAGATGAACTGGGAGTTGAAGAAATAGGCGTTTCGCCTTGAAGTTGCATACGCACCTTGATAAGATCAAGAGGATGAGTACTACAACCAGCAATAATAGAAGCAATGCCTCCTTCAACAAAACCTTTCACCCCCATAATTAATCAAGATCTGTTGTTTCAATTCAAACAAAGAAAAAATGGGAAGGATAATCTTGATTAATTATCTGTTTTGAATAAAGACCAGTTGGAATTAGAGGACATCTCACTGGAAACCAGGAGATGAGAATGAAGGGCAAAGGCTGTAGATGCAAAGTGTGGAATGTTGGGTCTCTGAGACATAAGCTGAGAGAGAAGGAAAGAGATGAATTGGTTGGTTGAGAGAAAGAAGGGGGAAAGGAATTTATAGGAAAAAGTAATAAAGAACTACGTGTAGAAAATATCTTTTTCAACTAGCATGTGATATTGTGATTTTACAGCTAAGTTAATTTTATTTCCTCCAATATTTACGCGGATGTGGTCACAACTCAACAACTGCTGGGGATGCTTTGAAATTTTGTTTAAGTTTCTTAATTAGCCACAAGTCCAAATTAGTTAAACTAAAGTTATAACGTTTTAAATTTAGTTCTCTTTGTTTGTCTTCATTTTGTTCTTTAATACACCCTCAGTTTCAATTTACAATATACTCCATTCGTTCATTATTACTTGTCACTTTAGACTTTTCACACGTACATTAAAAAATGATAATTGCAGTATATATTTTACCATATAACTCCTAATAATTGTAGCATTTCAAAAAGTCTTGAGAAATAATTTTAAAAATGAGTAATTACTGATAAGGGTAAAACAGAAAAATAATTGTCTTTCTTTTGATTTAGTGTAGTGGATAAGTAAAAATAAAAATATATTTTTAGTATAGTGGACAAGTAAAAGTGAACGGATGAAGTATATATTTTACTTTCCTTTTTAATCCGTTTCAAAAATAATATATCTTTCTATATTTAAGTAGCTTTTTAACTCTAACTTTCCGTATGATATATTTAAGATCACAAAATTTAAGGGCATTTTGGTATATTACCCACATCTTTAGCTTAAGACTTTAAGATTTAAAAGACTTTCTTACTTCTTAAACTCAGTATCCAGTCAAATTAATGTTATAATTCTATACTGCTGTAATAAACAATTAAACTTTCTGAAAAAACAAAAACAGAAAGTTAGTAATACTTGTTTAACGAAATAAATTCTGGAAAAAATAGTGTAGGAATAAATCGAGTCCACTGAATACACAGTGTGTCCTTAAGGAAATTATTCCCCTCAAGTACCCGAGGTGCTGGAATATATCCTCCCAGGATAGAACGATTTAACTCACCAGAGTGTTGGTACCAAAATGCCGGTGAACAGCGAGCCACTCGAAGGCTGTAAAACATACTGGAATTTTTGTGCAGAAGAAGAAGAAGAAGAAGCTCAGAAAATTTCGTAAGGAAAGATTCTGGGATTCAAACTCTATTTATAGAGTTGCTGGCATTGTTTCTGAAAAGGTTTGCAACCTTTCAAAAACAGCCATGGCTGTTGAAAAAGGGTTGTTTGAAATATTGCGGGAAAAATGTATTTAAAATAATCCGGAAAAGAAAACGGGCCTGACCAAACCGGGTCGCGGGTCATGGGTTATTCCGGATTGAATTTTTTGTTAATTATTTATTTAATTAATTAAATAATTGAAAAGAATTTTGTCCAAAAAGATTAATCAATCAATCTTTGACCAAATCCAAATCCAAATCCAAATCCGAAGCCGAAGCCGAATCCAAAGCCGAGCCGAGCCGAGCGACGACGACGACGGCGCGAGGCTTGCCTTTTTCTTAACTCTTTAAGAGCTAGAAGAAGAGCAATTATATATATACCCATCAAAAGCCTTTTCTTCATCCGATATGGGACAATGTTCCTTTGCCAAGGAAAACTCAAATATTTCATTTTTCCTCCATTTTTCATTCACCCTCTTTAAGCTACACAAGCTTAAAATTCCAACAATCCCCCACATGAATGGGGAATAGCTATAAAATAAAGGAATGCACGGACGCGTGTGTGTTTTACATGCAAGAATTAATTGCATCTGGATAAGTAGGTTTTCCTTTGAACTTTCCGTAGTGAACTTATATTGGATATACTCGGTCAATCGGTAGATTTGATATCTTTGAACCGTCAAGCTTTGTTGTATACCTAGACAACATAAGTCACACAATCAATCCTTAATCATATATGGTTCTCACGATTTTGTTCGTTTCAGCCATGAACACCGCCTGGTTTCATGAGTGCTTAGAGAATGGGCCTTTACTTTCATTCCCCTTTAAGCGGCTTACACTTCACACTCACATAGGTAATTTCTAAACGTGTAATCCTATAGACACACTATCTGGTCATATCCTGCCAGACTTAGCAAATCATTAAAAAAACCTTTAAGCTTTGTTGACTCATTAAAAAGCCTTAATGCTTTACCTCGATTTCTGAACATTGTCTTCATCACGAGAATGGGTTGAGTTATTTGACAATATTGAACCGTCATTCATAACTTTGTTTGATCTCTTTGAACCTAGCTCATGGGGTCTCCAGTCTGCTAGGTAGAGTTACCGTTATGATGACTTGTCCTAGACCTTAACCTCATTCTCTTTGATGATCTTTCAACTGCCTCTCTAGATAGGCCTTTTGTAAGTGGATCCGACACGTTATCTCTTGACTTTATGTAGTCAATTGTGATAACACCACTAGAGAGTAGTTATCTAACGGTATTGTGTCTCCATCGTATATGACGAGATTTTCCGTTATACATAACGCTCCCTGCCCTGCCTATTTCCGCTTGACTATCACAATGTATACAAATAGGTGCCAAAGGTTTGGGCCAAAATGGAATATCTTCCAAGAAATTCTGGAGCCATTCAGCTTCTTCACCGGCCTTATCTAAAGCTATGAATTCAGATTCCATTGTAGAACGGGCGATGCACGTTTGTTTGGATGATTTTCAAGACACTTCTCCACCCCCAATTGTGAAAACATATCCACTCGTAGATTTAACTTCAGATGATCCAGTGATCCAATTTGCATCACTATATCCCTCGATCACGGAGGGGTATTTGTTATAATGCAAAGCGTAATTTTGGGTATATTTGAGATACCTCAAAACTTGTTTCATTGCCATCCAATGTATGTGATTGGGATTAATTGTAAACCGACTCAGTTTACTAATAGCACATGCTATATCTGGTCGTGTAAAATTCATGATATACATCAAACTTCCCAATACTCTTGTATAATCCAGTTGTGAGTCACTTTCACCTTCATTCTTTTGAAGTACATAAATCACGTCAATTGGAGTCTTGGCAATTTTGAAATCCAAATACTTGAACTTGTCAAGTACCTTTTCAATGTAGTGAGACTGTGATAATGCTAGACCTTGTGGAGTCTTGTGAATTCTGATTCCTAAGATCACATCAGCAACTCCTAAGTCTTTCATATCGAATTTGCTAGCCAACATGCGCTTAGTAGCATTTATATCTGCCATGTTTTTGCTCATTATCAACATGTCATCAACATATAAACAAACAATGACTTTATGACCTGGAGTGTTTTTAATGTAAACACATTTGTCGCACTCGTTGATTTTAAACCCACTTGCCAATATTGTTTGGTCAAATTTGGCATGCCATTGTTTGAGTGCTTGTTTAAGTCCATAAAGTGACTTAACAAGTTTGCACACTTTCTTTTCTTTATCAGTTACCACAAAACCCTCAGGTTGTTCCATGTAAATCTCTTCCTCTAATTCTCCATTTAAGAAAGTTGTTTTAATACCCATTTGATGGATTTCAAGATCATACACGGCCGTTAGTGCCACTAACACCCTAATAGATGTTATCCTCGTTACTGGCGAGTAAGTGTCAAAGTAATCAAGGCCTTCCTTTTGTCTATAACCTTTGACAACAAGTCTTGCCTTATATTTTTCAATAGTGTCATCAGCTTTCACTTTTCGTTTAAAGATCCATTTCGAACCTAAAGGCTTATTTTCCAGAGAAAGATCTACCAATTCCCATGTATGGTTATCCAAAATTGATTGAATCTCACTATTGACTGCCTCTTTCCAAAATGCTGAATCAGAAGATGACATAGCTGCTTTAAAAGTTTGAGGCTCATTTTCAAGCAAGAATGTCACAAAATCTTGTCCAAAGGAAGTAGATGTTCTTTGACATTTGCTACGCCTTGGATCTTCTATACTTGGAGTATTTTCCTTTGGTTTTTCCCGAGGTCGTTTAGGTCTTTCACTTAACGACTCACATTCAGTTTTATACGGATAGATTCTTTCAAAAAATTCAGCATTATCTGATTCCATTACCGTATTAACGTGAATTTTGGGATTATCGGATTTATGAACCCAAAACCGACATGCTTTACTATTTGTAGCATATCCAATGAAAACGCAATCAACAGTTTTTGGTCCTATTTTAACCCTTTTAGGTAAAGGAACTTGTGCCTTTGCTAGACGCCCCCACACTTTGAAATATTTCAAGTTGGGTTTTCTTCCTTTCTATTTTTCATATGGAATAGATTGCGTTTTGCTGTGGGGTACTCTGTTGAGTATTCGGTTAGCTGTAAGGATAGTTTCGCCCCACAAACTCTGCGATAATTCGGAACTTATTAATAAAGAATTCATCATTTCCTTTAATGTCCGATTTTTCCTTTCCGCAATTTCATTGGATTGAGGTGTGTAAGGTGCAGTAGTTTGATGGATAATTCTATATTCCGAACACATTTCTGCAAATGGAAATTTATATTCTCCACCCCTATCACTTCTAATCATTTTGATCTTTTTATTTAATTGATTCTCCACTTCATTCTTGTATTGCTTAAATGCTTCAATTGCTTCATCCTTACTATTAAGCAAATAAACATAACAATATCGAGTGCAGTCGTCAATAAAAGTAATAAAATACTTTTTTTCGCCTCGAGATGGTGTCGATTTCATATCACAAATGTCAGTATGAATTAAGTCTAAAGGATTTGAATTCCTTTCAATAGACTTATAAAGATGTTTTACAAACTTAGACTCAACACATATTTGACATTTTGATTTATTACACTCGAATTTAAGCAACATTTCTAAATTAATTAACTTTCGCAAGGTTTTGTAATTGACATGTCCTAAACGAATATGCCATAAATCATTTGACTCCAATAAATAAGAAGAAGCAGCAATTTTATTCATACTGTCAACAACAATTACATTTAGTTTGAAGAGGTCCTTTGTGAGGTAGCCCTTTCCAACATACATTTCATTCTTGCTTACAACAACTTTATCAGAAACAAATACACATTTGAATCCATTCTTAACAAGCAAAGAAGTAGAAACTAAATTCTTCCTAATAGTAGGAACATGAAGAACGTTGTTGAGCGTTAACACCTTGCCGGAAGTCATCTTCAGGAATATCTTCCCATAACCTTCAATCTTGGCTGTTGCAGTATTTACCATGGAAAGCTCTTCTTCGGGACCAGCAGTAGAGTAAGTCGCAAATGCTTCCTTGACAACACAAACATGTCGAGTGGCTCCAGAGTCAATCCACCACTTCTTCGGATTTTCAACTAGGTTGCATTCCGAAAGCATTGCACACAGATCATCAATGTCATCATTCTTCTCCACTATGTTGGCCTGTCCCTTCTTCTTATACTTTTTCAGGAGACGACAATCAGGGGCTTTGTGATCGATTTTTCCACAATTGTAGCAGCTGCCCTTGAATTTCTTTTTGTTCTGCTCCTTGGTCTGTCCAGAAGACCTCTTTCTCTTCTTACTTTTTGGAGCAATCTCCTCAACGATATTAGCTCCCATGATCGTTGAATTTCCACGAGATTTCTTCTCGGCTGTTTTGTTGTCTTCCTCAATCTTGAGACGAATCACAAGATCTTCCAACTTCATTTCTTTGCACTTGTGCTTAAGATCGTTCTTGAAATCTCTCCACGAAGGAGGAAATTTTTCAATCATTGCAGCCACTTGAAATGTTTCATTCACGACTATACCTTCAGTAATAAGGTGATGAAAAATAAGTTGAAGCTCCTGAACTTGGGTTCTAACAATTTTACTGTCTAGAAACTTGGCAACCACGAACTTCTTCAAGCATGCATCTTCAGTCTTGTACTTCTTCTCAAGTGTGTCCCATAATTCTTTCGAAGTATTCATCGCATTGTACACATTGTACAAGTCATCATCTAAAGCGCTTAAGATATAGCCTTTACAAAGAAAATCTGCCTGCTTCCACGCCTCAACAATCATGAATTTTTCGTTGTCCGGCATGTCCGCAGCAGGCACTGGAGGTCCTTCACTAGTGAATTTCTGCATACCAAGTGTGGTAATCCAGAAGAATACCCTTTACTGCCATTCTTTGAAGTTGGCTCCGAAAAGTTTTTCCGATTTCTCTGCCGGTGGAACAACAGTCCGGCTTGACGAGGCTATCGTCGTTGCCGCAATAGTCGCAGAAGAATTTTCATTATCAATTGCCATTTCTCACTGTAAACAACAGAAGAGTTCAATTAATGGCAAAATCAGAACAGTAAATAATACTGTTATTAACAAAAACAGTATCTATTATAAATAAAATCGAAGTTTTTATATACTGTTTCACAGAAAAACGATGAAGTTTTTATGTTCTTCAAATCGTTTTACGAATTTCAATATTCTGATGAAGTTTTTATATCTTCAAATCAGAATAGTAAAATTTAGAAGGAGTAGAAAACCACATAGGTTTTAATCTCCACAAATAAAATACAGAATATAAATAAAATAATTTCCTTAAGAATGTTATAATTCTGTACTGCTGTAATAAACAATTAAACTTTCTGAAAAAATAAAAACAGAAAGTTAGTAATACTTGTTTAACAAAATAAATTCTGAAAAAAATAGTATAGGAATAAATCGAGCCCTCTGAATACACAGTATGTCCTTAAGAAAATTATTCCCCTCAAGTACCCGAGGTGTTGGAATATATCCTCCCAGGATAGAACGATTTAACTCACCGGAGTGTTGGTACCAAAACGCCGGTGAACAGCGAGCCACTCGAAGGCTGTAAAACACACTGGAATTTTTGTGCAGAAGAAGAAGAAGAAGAAGCTCAGAAAATTTCGTAAGGAAAGATTCCGGGATTCAAACTCTATTTATAGAGTTGCTGGCATTGTTTCTGAAAAGGTTTGCAACCTTTCAGAAACAGCCATGGCTGTTGGAAAAGGGTTGTTTGAAATATTGCGGAAAAAATATATTTAAAATAATCCGGAAAAGAAAACGGGTCTGACCGAACCGGGTCGCGAGATTGAATTTTTCGTTAATTATTTAATTGAATAATTGAAAGGAATTTAATCAATCAATCTTTGACCGAAGCCGAAGCCGAAGCCGAGCGAGCGACGACGACGGCGGCGCGAGGCTTGCCTTTTTCTTAACTCTTTAAGAGCTAGAAGAAGAGCAATTATATATATACCCATCAAAAGCCTTTTCTTCCTCCGATATGGGACAATGTCCCTTTGCCAAGGGAAACTCAAATATTTTATTTTTTCTCCATTTTTCATTCACCCTTTTTAAGCTACACAAGCTTAAAATCCCAACAATTAAAACACATAAATTGAAACGTAGAGAATACAAAAATACAAGTTTTAATTAGAATAAAATGACTCATGACATATAGGAGTCTAGAGAAGCGGAGCTAGGAGAAGAATAAAGAAAATCCTTGAAATAAGTTGAACCTTAATCCACTTAGATATAAAGTGAAAGTGCTATTTTTTAAAACAAAAATTACAGAATTAAGAATCTTACACTAGAGAGAATACTATAAATTGCTATTTTTATTTAAAACTATTTAAAATTGTGAAGAAAGAACATACTCTCATTCAATTTATTACTTGCCTTTATTATTTTCTTAAACTTCATGTTTAATCAAATTATACAAACAAATGGATGGATGAAGCAGTAAAATAGTTGACTTCTCCAAACAGCAATAGTGTTATATAAATGTACTAGATTTTATTTATATATATATATATATATATATATATATATATATATATATATATATATATATATATATATATATTAACTTGCTTATTTATATCTTTATTTTTTTTCTTTTTTAGTTCAAATTATTATTTTAAAATTAAGTGAGAAGGAAAGGAGAAATATGAGGAGAATTATAAAATAGGAAATCGAACTCTTACTAATAAAAAAAATTCAAATAGCCAACCAATTGAAATATTAAAATTCCTTCTTTAGTTCAAGAGGGGTCAAAAGCAATTTAATACCTTATCTTGTTACTTGAGGCATCTGACTTTTATGGTAAGTTGACTGCATTATCAGTTTTTAATATTACCTCTTACTTCGTTCGAAAAAAGAAAGAAAACAAGAAAAGAAAAGAGAGAGCCACTATGTTCAACCCAGTCTCTAAGCGAATTAGAGCGGCCGGTCTATATATAGTGGAAAATTGCCTCAACTTGCATTATGTGAGTTAGAGCGGCAGGAAAAAAGTGACTTTTAAGCATAACTATTTTTTTTTTAGTTTTTGAGCTTATTTTACAAACAAACAGTAATGTGTTTGAATAGAAGTGTTTAAATTTAAAAAAAAAAACTATTAAAATATTTGGTAAACAAGTGCTGATAAGTATTTTTTTTCTATTAAAATGATCGAGATGCCCTTAAAGTTGTCAACACTAAAAATAAGTTTATTGATGCATTTTTAATTTTAAATTAACTCAAATGCAGATTAATTTGTGTATCAATTCGGTTTAATTTATAATACTTATTAGATAAGATTATTTTAATTAATATAAAGTACTTATTAGGTAAAACATCAATTAATATACTTAAATTATATAAACAATTCATATAATATTACCACTAAGTAAATAAATTAACGTAAAGTACTTTTCAAAATCGAAGAACCGTGTAAAAGTTACTTTCTTGCCTTCTGCTTTCATTTTTGATTAGGCAAATAAATCAAAAATGGAATCTGAAGGAGTTAGAAAGCTTTTGAAGTTGAGAAACAAGTATTGCTAATCAATTTAAAATGTTCCTGAGGTTATGATACCAGTTAGGAAGAAATGGGAAGAAAAATAAACAGGTTAGAGGTTTTATTAAGAGAGTGTACTTTGGTAATTGTAGAAGTATGTAAGGGATAATAGGGTAAATTATGTGGTCAAACTCAGGTAGCTTTTAAGCCCAAAAAAAAAATAAGTTGAGATAGACCAACTTATTACTTTTGGCTTGTTTTTAATTTTTTTTGGCTTAAAAGTACTTGACTTTTTGTATTTGCCAAACACCAAGATAAGCTAAAAAGTATTTTAAGCTAGTTTGACGAAATTTTAAGCCAATCCAAACATCCTCTTGATGAAACACTTATTGCAGCTTGATTCGGAATTAAGAAACAAAGACGCAATAAAAAAATTAATTAACACGACTTGGTGGCACAAGATCTAGATCATTATATCCAAAACTATTCGATTTTTAAATATGAACCATCAGGACATCTCATACAAGACAAGTAATTCGCACATTTTTAATTACCCAAATTTTAAAGTCAAAATTTTTATAATTTTAATTAGTATAAGATAAGATGATCTCATTAAAGTTATAATAATAGGTTTGAACTTGATGAAAATGCCAATTATCGATTTAAAAATGTATCATTCTACAATATTTTGGCAATTTGAAAACAAAGGAAAATCATGAAGTCAAAAAATGCCACTTGAAAAAGTTAAAAGGGCAAGGTTGAAAAATGAGGAAACCTAAAGAGTTTTCTGTTAAACGTCACATTAAATTAATTAATTAGGGGCCAAATGATAACGCTTGACTTGGACTCCACCTTTTGTGACCTTTTCTATGTCACCAAAACATAAATGAAAGACGAGATTGAGAGAAACTATAAAAAAAAAAGCATCAAAGAAAATTCAACTGACACGTGTCATTATCTAAAGAATCGCCAAGAAGCTGGAAAGACCCGACCGAGTCACCGCGTCTTGAAATATCCTCGGGAGTTTTTCAGGGAAGGGCTACTTGGGGAAGGTGTTGATTGACTTTTCTAATTGTCAATTTCTGCAACAATAACAATAAAGGAGAAAGGTAATTTATACGCAAATCTTACTCTTAATTTTTATCTCATTAAGATAAAAATATTATTTTTGATAGAACATCAACTAAAGAAAAAATATTTTAAAAGAAAACTGGTAGTGAAGAAGCCATTGGAAAGCATTAAAGAAAGCGTTAAAGAAAGCGTTACAAAATAATTGAAGATACGAGAATAACAACAGCAAAGGAGAAGTATCAACAAGACAAGACGAGACTATTATCTTAAAGTAATAAGATAATCGAAGTACTGAAAAAATAAGACAAGACGAGAATAGTATTAATAATACTAATATGAAAAGAAAAGAAGATAATGAGCTCCTAACTACCCCCAAGCCTCTCTTACAGTAAAGTGAGACAGTGCTCGATTACCTACTAATCTTCTTTCCTAATTCGATTAATATAAATTTTTCATGGAAAAGTGCTAATTTGCATCATGAAAAAAATTTCCATTTTATGATAAATTATTCACTAGGCTCAATTTTTCATTATTTTTCGTTTTACTTTATGTTATTGTTTTTCTAGTAGTTTGTTTTAGAGCAATGATATTTTTTATGTTTTAAATAATCTAATTTTAAATTTCTCATTTTGCGGTAAATGGTATGTCTAATAGCTAAAAAATATTATATTACTAAATTTAAACTTATAAATTTTAGAAGAAAAAAATACTTTTCATGAGTTTTTTGTCTGAGTTAAACTCCAAAAGATAAATGAAAATGGAATGGACCTTTTCTTGTGTTGATTTCTGACCAAATAATAAAAATAGGTTATATAAAAGGTCACCAAGGATTACAAGAAGGAACAGCTTGGCATTTTCTTACGTGGCAGATTGTTACTCCAAATTTGTTGATTATTAAAAGTTGACAACAGAAAAAGGAAATCGTCGCCTGAGAGATTCGAACTCTCGCGGGGAAACCCCATGTACTTAGCAGGCACACGCCTTAACCACTCGGCCAAAGCGACTTGTTGAATGGAAACGTAGTTTATTACTTTTATAACTTTCTTTACTCCTTTAAAATAACTTATCTATTTATTTATTTTGCTGCTATAATAATAAACTAGGATGAGACATAGGTGTTATTGTTGTATTCTTCAATAATAATGTACTGTAACACGCTAAATTTTGGTCTAGAAAGTAGGCAATATACTCCCAACTTTCAATATGTAGAAAATGGGGATCATAAACGGAGAAGCAAAAAGAATTAGAAATAGCTTGATTTACAACTGGTAATTGAAAAATAGCAACAATTTTAAAAGTAATCGAAATTTAGTCACCCTTTCATGTAAAGATAAAATATGAATAAAAATACCCTTAAAAATCTAGAAAAATCCCAGCATAATAGAGTTCGATTTTTTTACATATGAGATTCCAGCATAATGTGCTGAAATTTCATAATGTGCTGGAGTTACAACATAATATGTTGGAAGTTTATACACATGAGCTCCATAATCCATCATATTATGTTGGTACTTTCCGTATTTTAACTAAAACAATGACTATTTTTTAATGACTTTGCAACCGAAAACTGGCTAGCTCATACTATTTTCACAAGGAAAGGAGGGTTACCTTACCTGTTTGGACTAAATTCAAACTGTAATATAGTCAAACCTCTTTATAACAGTCACTCTCTACAATAATACTTCACTATAACGGTCAAGTTTTTTTTTTGAACTAATTTTTCATGTTAATTTTATAATATATATTCTCTATAATATCACTTCACAATAGCAGTCAAAAAATATCGAAATATACATGACTATTATAGAGAAGTTTGACCGTAAATAAAAGTCATAAAACAGATTCAACACCATAAAAAAGGATTCCCCTGCACAAATTCTCCACCGGCTAGTGTGATGAACACCTCGTCTTTTTCTTGCTTTATTGGCAAAATTGTTCTCAGAATATTATCATGTTATAGCATCAAGTAAAGTTGAGTTCTTAATTATTGTAACCAAAAATTCCTCGCCCCAACTTGACAATACCAAATTTGTTTATGCTAGGCAATATACCATTTACTTCTTGGATTGTTCTTCCTCTTTTGGAAGTATATATAAATATGTGGAATCAAAAGGGTATCTAAGTATTTAAAAATGAGATATGCAATAAGTACTAAGTCAGTCAAATTACACTATGCATGTAACTAAATCATTTTACATCATGAGTGGATATGACAAACACAAACATGATCAAAAAATGATTTGTTAAGGGAAGAAAATTAGTGCAATTATATATTCTTCCTTTTCAGTCAGAAGTTAAAGCAAATTAATGGAAAACCTTTAAACTTATAATCCTCAACCTTATCCATATTAAACCACTTCTATATTAGCAAATGACAGAAAAGAAAAGAAGTCTATTCTTCCTCTTTAGGTTATATATTGCCATTTTCACTATTCAAAAGACGAGTATATATACAAATCAAAGACTCAGTATTATTCTCATTGAAACACACTTTAGTTGTATATGAATATGAATTTCATCCAACACAAAACCCTCTTCTTTTTCCTCTTCTTGGCATTAAACTTTACACAAAAAATAAATGGAGCTGCAGTTCACATTCATATAGTCAATGGTTTACCTGCAAATTCTCCTACATTAACAATTCATTGTGCATCAGGAGATGATGATTTAGGGTACCATGACCTTCCTATATATGGGGATTTTAATTTCTCATTTCGTGAGAATATTTGGGGAAGAACTCTTTACTTTTGTCATTTTTGGTGTGGCTCAAAAGATAAAAGGTTTAATGTGTTTTTTGATTCTGATGGGAGTACACCTTCTGGTCCATTTTATTATTTGGTTAAGGATGATGGATTTTATTTAGCTAGAAGGGATAATCCTGCTCCTGAAGACTACTCTATGTTTGAGACTTGGTAAATGTAGGAGCAATAATGAATTTCCAATTCTCTTATTTATGGAATTGTAGGCTTTATTTTATAAAAACATTCATAGTTATGCATTGATGTAAATTAGTATCACCATTTTATCATCATCATAAGATTAGTGTTTAAAAGAATAGTAAGTATGGTGCATTTTTACGCTTTGAAATAATCGAATCTCAAGGTGAGTAAAAGTCTGTTTGGTCAAGCTATCAAAAATTATCTATTTTGAAAAGTACTTTTGTTTAAAAGTATTTTTTTTGTTCAAAAGTATTTTTTGCTTTTTGTAAATAAATTGTGTTTGGCCAATCTTTCCAAAAAGTACTTTTGACTATCAAATTACTAAAAGGGACAGTAAAAATTCAGTTTGTAATTACTATTATTTAAAAAAAGATATGAATTTAAATATTTATTATAAAGGAATTCAACTAAAATATAAAACATAAAGTAACAATATAAATTAAAGATTTTAATTAATATAAAATATAGTTATTCCAAAATAATAATATTGTGTATCTCGTATTACTTATTATCTACAAGATGATTTAAATATATCAAAACACATCAACAACAACAACAACAATAACATACCCAGTGTAGTCCCACAAGTGGGGTGTGGTGAGGGTAGAGTGTACGCATGCAGACCTTATCCCTGCCTTTAAAAAGGCAGAGAGGCTATTTTCGGAAGACCCTCAGCTCAGGAAGGAAGAGGGGAGGGGCAATAACAAGCAAAACAACCAAAACAAAATACAAAACTAGCAAAGGTAATGCATTCAGAAAATAGAAACACAAGACAACAACAAGTAGTAACAGAAAACTAGCAAAAAAAATAAAAGTTGCTACAGAAGGCACCAAGTGGTGTGTCAAAGCTACTGCTACAAACAAGGATAATACTCGACCATCTAACTATCTACCTTTATTCTCAACCTCCACACATTCCTATCCATGGTCATGTCCTCAGTAAGCTGAAGCAACGCCATATCTTGTCTAATCATCTCCCCCCAATACTTCTTCGGTCTGCCTCTACCTCTCCGTTTGCCCTCACATGCCAGCCTCTCACACCTCCTAACCGAAGCATTAGCACCTCTCCTCTTCACATGCCCGAACCATCTAAGTATCGCCTTCCGTATTTTGTCCTCCACAGGTGCCACACCCACCTTGTCCCGAATAACATCATTTCTAATTTTATCTAACTTGGTATGCCCACACATCCACCTCAACATCCTTATCTACGCCAACTTCATCTTCTGGACATGGGATGTCTTAACCGGCCAACACTCTGCCCCATACAACATAGTCAGCCTGACCACCGCTCTATATAACTTACCTTTAAGTTTTGGTGACACATTCTTATCACACAGAACACCAAAAATGAGCCTCCATTTCATCCATTCCGCCTCAATATGGTGTGTGACATCCTTGTCAATCTCCCCATTCCCTTGTATAATAGACCCAAGGTATTTGAAACTTTCTCTCTTAGGGATGACTTGTGACTCAAGTCTTATGTCTCCGTCCTCTTCCTGAGTCGCACCACTGAACTTGCACTCCAAGTACTCTGTTTTGGTCCTGCTCAACTTGAAACCTTTAGACTCCAAAGTCTGTCTCTAAACCTCTAACCTCTTGTTAACACCATAACACATCTCGTCAATCAGTATAATGTTATCTACAAACAACATGCACCAAGGCACCTCCCCTTGAATGTGACGCGTCAACGCATCGACCGCCAAGGCAAATAGAAATGGGATGAGTGCTGACCCCTGGTGCAGCCCCATCATAACCGGGAAGTGTTCCGAGTCCCCCCTCCCCCTCCCCCCCACTGTTCTCATCCGAGTCTTAGCACCCTCGTACATGTCCTGAATAGCTCTAATGTATGCAACAGGAACGCCTCTAGCCTCCAAACATCTCCATAGAATCTCCCTCGGCACTTTATCGAAAGCCTTCTTTAAGTCGATGAACACTATATGTAAATCCCTCTTCCTCCCCCTATATTGCTCCATCAACCTCCTAACAAGGTGAATAATTTTTATAGTCGAACGTCCCGACATAATCCGAATTGGTTTTCTGAGATAGGCACAATCCTTCTCACCCTCAACTCCACCACCCTCTCCCATACTTTCATAGTATGGTTCAGTATCTTGTTACCCCGATAATTGTTACAATTTTGGATATCTCCCTTGTTCTTATACAACGGTACTATCGTACTCCATCTCCATTCCTCGGGAATCTTCTTCGTCCTAAAAATGACACTAAATAGCCAAGTTAGGCATTCCAAGCCCGCCCTACCCACGCTCTTCCAGAATTCTACTGGAATTTCGTCAGGCCCGGTCGCTCTTCTCCTGGTCATCTTACGCATCGCCCCCTCTACCTCCGCAAGTTTAATATGCCTGCAATACCCAAAATCCTGACACTCTTGGAGTTTTCTAAGTCCCACAACACAATGTTCATATCCCCTTTATTATTCAGGAATTTATGGAAGTACGTATGCCATCTCTGTCGAATCAGAGCCTCGTCCAACAACACCCTACCTTCCTCATCATTGATGCATTTGACTTGGTCCAGGTCACGGGCCTTCCTTTCTCGCACCTTGGCTAACCTGCACAACTTCTTGTCCCCTTCCTTGCCTCCAATTTCTTTATACAAGCGCTCAAATGAGGCAGTCTTGGCCGCAATAACTACTAACTTTGCTTTCTTCTTAGCCACCTTATACCACTCCCTGTTCGTCCTCTTCTCCTCATTGTCCCTGTTTTCCACAATCTTTAAATAAGCCACTTTCTTGGATTCCACCTTACTTTGGACCTCAATGCTCCACCACCAATCCCCCTTTTGGCCACCAGAAGGGCCCTTCGAGACCTCCAATATCTCCCTAGCAGCCTCCCTAATGTAATTCGTAGTCGCGGTTCACATACCACTCGTGTCCCCACTGCTCTTCCATGCCCCATAGCTTGCAGCTTATCCCCCAACTCCTATGCACTGACCTTAATCCCAAAGCTCCCCACTTGATCCTAGGAAGACCATACACAACCCTCTTTCTTCACTTCCTCTTAATCTCCAAATCCATGACTATGAGCCTATGCTGGGTCGTGAGGTTCTCACCGGGGATGACCTTGCAATCCACGTACAGACCTCTATCTAACTTTCTGAGTAGTAGATAATCAATCTGGGTCCTGGCTGCCGAACTCTGAAAAGTAACCAAGTGCGCCTCCTTCTTCGGAAAACTCGAGTTAGCAATTACCAAATCAAACGTCTTAGCAAAATCCAGCAGTGAAGTTCCTCCCTCCGTTCCTACCTCTAAAACCGAAGCCTCTGTGCATATCAAAACACATCATTCAATATATACTAAAAATTTACTTTTATAAATCACTATATAAAAGAAGAGATATATTTATAATAGAGAGAATATTCCAAAGAGGAATAAGAGAAAGAGAATAAAAAAGAGAAGAAATGTATGGTAAAAAAATCTTCTATTAATAAGGGATAATTTAAAATATATAAATTTATTGTAAGGATATTTTTGTTTTAAACAAATTTAGTTTTTGCTTAAAGAGAATAAAAAGCTTCTTGAAAAGTACTTTTCAGAAGTGTTTTTTTCAAAAGTACTTTTGAAAAAAAATAGTTTGTGTTTGGCCAATTCATTTAAGAAATACTTTTTGCAATATTTGATAAACAAATTGTGCTTGGCCAATCTTTCTAAAAAGTACTTTTAAGTGTCACATTACCAAAAAGTATAGTACCAAGGTCTTATAGTTATTTAAAAGAGAAAAATAAACTTAAATATTTATCGTAAGAGACTTTTATTATTTATTAAAATATAAAACATAAAGTAAACATACATATTAAAGATTTAAATCAATATAACATATATAATTATACCAAAGCATATAATATTATCTAGTATAATTGCTTATTTTCATCATTCAGTATGAATTTGAAGTCTATTCCATAAATTACTATATATTGATAATCCACCATGAAATAATAAGCAAAGTCACTCACACATGATAATATTTTTCAACAACTTCATCTCTAATTCTACAATACAACGTCTCCATATTAGTAGAAGACTTGCCTAGCATTTCTAAAAGAATACCAGAACCCATCTCCTTCCTCAATCTCTGCAGTAATGTCTTTCATTAGCATAATAGTTGAATTCTTTATCGGTAGAAGAATGTCGTCGGAGAAAATTATGTATAGCCATGTTAGTTGTAGCAAGATGATTCTGAGTATCAAACTTGAAAGATGGCATTGAGCGTAAAATAGAAATAATTTTACATATACAAAAATTATTTAATTCAAATTTATTAAGTATGTTTAGATTCAAATTTAAAAAGAGTAACTAATTATTAACAACACATAATGCATATTTTTTAAAAAAAATTTAAACTAAAAAAGAAACTAATTATTACCTAACCTAACAAACTTTGTCCTAAATTGCCAAGTGACCTATTGTGAGACTGTCACTTGGCTTAATGTGGAGGTTTTTTCTTCTTTTTTTAATAATATATAGATTATGTGATGCAATTATAAATTTATTACCTATTTGTAGGTAATTTTCACAAATTAGATTTGATAATTGTTTTAAAGATTCGGAAATTAATAGCCTATAACAAAAGAAATTATAAATGATTATTTGTAGGAAGAGAATTGATAATCCAAATAAGGATATAGATAATTTGTTTAGTGTGAAAAGAGAAGAAGATACAATATATATATATATATATATATATATATAATTTTAAAAGAATGGTAGAAACTAGAAACAAAAAAAGAAAAGAAAAAGCTTAAATCAGTAAGGGATAATTTGAAAAATATAAATTTACAGTAAAAATAGTTTTGTCTTGAATAACATAAATTTTTGCTTCTGCTTCTGCTAAGAAGCTAGAATTTTCTGCTTCTTCTCAAAAGCAGAAATACGGCTTCTACTGCTGGTGGCCAAAAGTACTTCTCCGTATTGGCCAAACAACTTAAATTTTTTAAAAAATACTTTTTGAGGGAAAAAAGAAGAAGATACTTTCGACCTCAGCTTGGCCAAACTGGCTCTAATAGTTAAGCTAATTAAGTTGTTTATAAGTTGTCATCCCCTTTAAAAACTCTTCCCTATTTGATGCCACGTGCTGTATTATAAGAGGTGCCTTCTTTCACCATCAGTTTACGAATCTATCCTTTGGATATCGTCTGTCTTCTTCTAAGAAACAAGAAAAATATTGTGAAAGCTTTTACTATGAAAAATCGAATCACTCAAAAAAAAGAAAAAGAATCACCGTATTGCAGTTGTAAGTTTTCTGCTGCTCAGTCTCATTTTAACTTCATGCTCAGTCTCGTTTTAACTATCATTTTAGTTCAAAAAATATGTCCCACAGTAAATGTCACTTTATGATTTTAAGACTAAAATTGTTAATTATTTTCAACTATACCTTTTATATTAAAGAAATAGTTGTTCTTTTTAACATTGTCAATTCTCAAAAAGCATTTTATATGAATAACTTAGTAAACTATACCTTATATTTATTATTTTTCTTAATAGACGTGAAAAGAGCTAAATCCAGAGGCAAATGCAGTGTATTAGTGTCGCTTTATCTGAACCCACTATTTTTAATGTGCAATATAAGTTCATGTATAAAAATTTACTAAAATTGCAACACAAAGTAGATATGAATAAATAACTTTAAATATACAATGAGTTCAATGCTAAGGACCTTCAAGATTGAACCAAAAACTTAATTTTTGGATTCACCTATGGCTAACAGTTAAAATGAGACGGAGGGAGCAGTACTTTTTATGTAATTTTCAAATATGTAAATTTATTTCAAAAAACTTAAAGATTCTATATCCAAAATTAAAGTTAAAAAGTTTGACTATCGTACCCGAAATACATCAAATACATTGGGACAGAGAAACCACTAGTACATCTTTTATGCTAACAAAGTTTAAGGACCTAGGCATTAGTAATCTTTAAGGGATCGTTTGGTATGGGATAATGTGGAATAAAATGTATCCCGTCAACCAAACATAGTATAAACTTAATCCTGGATATCCCATCTTATTCCATCTTATCTCATCGGATAAATTTATACCGTCAACCAAATATAGTATAAACTTAGTCTCAACCTTAATCCTGGATATCCCATCTTATTTCATCTTAGCCTATCAAATTTGATATTATTTTATCTCACCTTCCAAGTGGAATAAATAGTCTAGGGGTTATAATTTCAGGACTATAATTCTGGAATAATTTAGTTAGCATACCAAAGACCCCTAAGTATATTAGCAGGATCCAAGATTTAAGTTCTATTAATTTAACCTTTAGGTTTATAACATTGAATCTACTTGTATTTTTAAAATTATGAGTTCAAATCAATTATTTATTGCAATAGTAATTTTTCATACAAAGATTTATGTTCACATTTGAAAATATTAGGTTAAGATGAACATGCTAATGCAATGTTGCGTCCATCGCTGATTGTTAGACGGATTCGAATTCATATGCTCTCTCGACTCAGTTTATATAGCAATATTTGACTAAACATAGATGACATTTATGTGGCTGGAAGTCTAAAGTTAAATTTTTAAATGTGCCCCTAAAATGGGCCAGCGTGAGTACTAATTCATATTATTAGGGGAAATTATCAATTATGTCCGCCCATAAGTAAGTTATTATAAAATTGATCAATTCATAAAATATTATGAATATTAGCCAATTGCTACTAGTATTAGCCCATTAGCTATTTGTAGCCAAAAAAATCAAATTTTTTCTTTCTTTTTGAGTGGATGTTGTTGGAATAGATTTGGTACATATGAAGGAGTTTGAATCTCAATTTTGGGATGCTTTGGTGGAATTTTGAGATAGTTTGAATTGAAAATTCGAAGTAGAAGATGAATATGAAAAAAGATGATATGTGTATCATACTATGTATCATTTAAGTATCACATAAGTATTATATGTGTATCAAATGTGTATAACATGTATATTCATATATACTTGTGTGTGAGATACATGCGTGATACATGTTTGATATACGTGTCGCAAAAAAAATTTTAAACTCGATTTTAACTATGAATTTTGATACCAAACCAGTCCAAATAACCTCCAATCTTGCTTAAATCTTATATATCGCCTCATCTTATGTTTTTAACGAATTTCATCCATATCCATTGAAACAAATCCTTGTTGCCTAATTTTTGTAATATTGTATATCATTGATAATGAATTCTGACTCCAAACTAGTCTAATTCACCTTCAAACTTTCTCAAATTTTGTATATTGTCTCATCTATGTGTTTTAAATGGCATGGGCGTAAGGCGAGGCGTTTTACATATACCTCAGCGAGGCGTAAGCCCCATGGGTATTTAAATTTTAATATTTTATAAAATAATATAATTACAGTAAATATTTATAAATATGTTAAAAATTAAAGAAAACTTTTAATCGTTATATATAGATTATATATATATATATATATATATATATATATATATATATATATATATATATATATATATCCCCACAAAAAACTAGTCAAAATAATTTATTATACGGTACTTACAAGCACAAGTAACTTGAGTCGAAAAGAATAAAGTTTTCTATATGGAGGAACAAAAAAGATGACTAACCTGCAATTTGAACTTTTAACTTAGTGCTATGAAGAAAAATGGAGTTCTCTTTGTATTTGTAAAAAAAAAAATGAATATTCGTTGTATTGGGAGATATTAGCAGACTAGAGAACACGATAAAGAATTGGGAAAGACCATAAATTAGGGATTTAATCAATAAAAAAGGTCTTGACTTTTAAATTTAATACATTTCAGTTCCTTTTTAAAACTTTTGAGTAATTACAAGTTGACATATGAGAATTTGGGTATTATATGAAAGACTTATTCAACAAAATTTGTTTTAATTTGAAAAGGTCTTTGGGGCTTACGCTTCACTACAAAAACATGTCTCAAACGCCCGGGTGTACGCCCTGAATTGTTGGGCATACGCCTCTTGAGACTGTCGCCCCACACCATCGTCTCAAGGCGTTTTTGGTGTGCCTCGCCCCAAAAACGCCTTTTAAAACACTGGTGTTTTCAACGAATCGCAACAATATCCATTGAAAAAATCTTTTTTTTGCCTATTGTTTTTGAATATTGTACATCATTGATACTTTTTTGTGGCTATTTTTGGTAGCATGACTAAAATCGCCATTGTTGATAAATAATGTCTTTTTTTGGGTACATTACTCTAAGATGTCTTACTGGATTGTACAGTACGCTTTCTCTACTATCTACGAATTGATTTTATATGTACGTACTTGATATATATGGAGAAAGGTGCACCCGTGACATACTATTACTGTAGCGAATAATCATAATGTCTCCCCTTTTCTGTTCTTCTTGAAATGCGCTTATTTTCTTCTGATATATTCCTCCTAAATCAAGGCTCTTTGGAAAAATCTGTTATTGATTAGATTCATTCTACTATTATTGATCAGGGGTTGAGCCAATACTGCCGTTTATTAAGTGGCCGCACAACCAAGTATGAGTGTCTATTACAGTAGCAGCCATAGAAGTGGGACAATGGCTGGTGTTTTTCTGCTGCTTTTGCCCATTTTCTTTCCCAGTCTTTTCACTCCTTTGAGCTATGCCTCCCCCTCCATTTTCTCGGTATGTTTCCAGTTGTATCTCACTCTGTAATTTTTCTGCCTTTATGTCACTAGAAAATGTATGGAACCTATTGTGTTAAACAAATTACTGAGTATTGTAATGAAACAAGTCTAAATGGAACAGAATAAATAGTGAGAATTGGTGCCCACAAGACTTGGTTCAGGCGGTTAGAGGCATCAACGGCGGAGCCATGTTTTCGGTTCAAAATATAAAAAAAGTAAACACACAAAAAACCCGGGGTTCAACATATCTTATATACATAAAAATAAAAATTTTAACCTATCCACACAATGCAATTGACTCCTGTCTGAGAGGTAGTGTTGGATGTGTAGGTTAGGTGCATGTCACGAGTCTGAACCTTGCCGCGGACAAAAAGCTAGTTTTAAGTGGAGAAGGGTGACCCATTATTCGCCGAGTTTCGAATCGTGCGCAAGCTGGTCCTAGGAATTTCTCAAAAAGGGCAACTCCGTGCATATGGCATCCCGCGTTCACGCAGGGTTCGTTGAAGGGTCGCACCTCAAGGGTTGTAATGTAAACAGCCTACCCTAATGTAAGCATTAATGACTGCTTCTACAGTTCGAACCCGTGACCTATAGGTCACACAGAGATAATTCAAACCCGTGACCTATAGATCCTCAAAATTTCTCACAAAAAAGAAAAAGGAAAAAGATACTGACCGTCGGTATGGCTTACTCCTAGAAGCTTGGGATTGAAGTGTTATTGTTGTTCTAATGTTTTTTTTTTGGTCGCAAATACCCATATATCAATCTTTAGTGATGTTTCTTCAATGTCTTTTTTCCTTCTAAGTTGTGCTGTTTTCTTTTTCACCGTGGTCCAAGGCAAAGTGAAGCGAAGAAAGCGGTGTACCTGAAGTTAGTAGGGAGCACTGGCGAGAAGGAGAGGAGAGCGAACAGTGAGAGGTATAACACCGCTAGGAAGGAGGCGAAGCTGGCGGTCACGGAGGCTAAGACTGCGGCTTTTGCTCGTTTGTACGAGGAACTGGGGGACAAAGGTGGGGAGAAGAAGTTATTCCGGCTGGCAAAGGCGAGAGAGAGGAAGGCTCGGGATCTGGACCAAGTGAGGTGCATCAAAGACGAGGACGGTAGAGTTTTGATGAGGGAGGACCGGATTAAACGGAAATGGCAGACCTACTTTCATAAAATTCTGAATTAAGAAGGGGATCAGGATATTATGTTAGGTGAATTGGGGCATTACGAGAGTCACCGTGACTTTAGGTATTGTAGGCGCATCAAGGTTGAGGAGGTCGTGGAGACTATGCGTAAGATGAGTAGGGGCTGAGCTACTGGGCCAGACGAAATTCCGGTACAATTTTGGAGGTGTGTGGGTAAAGCATGCTTGGAGTGGCTGACTGGGCTATTTAATGTTATTTTCAGGACGAAGAGGATGCCGGAGGAGTGGAGGTGGAGCACGGTGGTTCCGCTGTATAAGAACAAAGGTGATATCCAGAGTTGTAACAGTTATAGGGGTATCAAATTACTGAGTCATACCATGAAAGTTTGGGAGAGGGTGGTAGAAGTAAGGGTGAGAAGGACAGTGTTTATTTCAGACAACCAGTTCGGGTTCATGCGGGGGCGTTCTACCACAGAAGCTATCCACCTTATTAGGAGGTTGGTGGAACAATACAGGGATAGGAAGAAGGAGCTGTACATTATGTTTATTGATCTGGAGAAGGCGTATGACAAGGTTTCTATGGAGGTTCTATGGAGATGCCTAGAGGCCAAAGGTGTGTTGGTTGCTTACATTAGGGTGATTAAGGACATGTATGATGGAGTTAAGTCTCGGGTTAGGATAGTGAGAGGCGACTTGAAGCATTTTATGGTTTTTATGGGGTTGCACCAAGGGTCGACGCTCAGCCCATGCCTATTTGACCTAGTGATGGATGCATTGACACATCATATCCAAGGGAAGGTGCCATGGTGTATATTATTTGCTGACGACATAGTTCTGATTGATGGGACGCGAGGCGGCATCAACGAGAGGCTGGAGGTTTGGAGACAGGCCCTCGAGTCTAAGGGTTTCAAGTTTAGCAGGATTAAGACGGAATACCTAGAGTGCAAGTTCAGCGTCGAGCCAACAGAAGCAGGAGTGGACGTGAGGCTTGAATCACAGGTCATCCCCAAAAGGGGTAGTTTCAAGTACCTTGGGTCGGTTATACAGGGGATGGTGAGATCGACGAAGATATCACACACCGTATAGGGGTGGGGTGGATGAAGTGGAAGTTAGCGTTTGGAGTCCTGTATGACAAGAAAGTGTCACCGATACTCAAAGGTAAGTTCTATAGAGCGGTAGTTAGACCGACCATGTTGTATGAGGCTCAGTATTGGCCAGTTAAGAACTCATATATCCAGAAGATGAAAGTAGCACAAATGAGGATATTGAGGTGGATGTACGAGCACACTAAGATGGATAAGATTAGGAATGAAGATATTCGGGAGAAGGTGGGTGTGACCCCCATGGATGACAAGTTGTGGGAAGCAAGGCTCAGATGACTCGGGCACGTTCAGAGAAGAAGCCCAGATGCCCCGGTAAGGAGGTGTGAGCGGCTGGCTTTGGTGGGTACGAGGAGAGGTAGAGGGCAGCCTAAGAAGTATTGGGGAGAGGTGATCAGGCAGGATATGACGTGACTTCAGATTACCGAGGACATGGCCCTAGACATGAAGTTGTGGAGGTCGAGCATTAAGGTTGTAAGTTAGGGGATAGTTGTGCATATTTCTACAATGAGGCTAGTCTGCTAGGATTTAGTCTTAGACTGTTAGTGGTTAATGTTGAGTTCACACCATTCTTTCGTTTCTCTTAGTGATGGGCTTTATCTACTGGTTATTTTCTGGTTCTTGTGATGCTGTTATTTTTTTCTATGATTTTTATTGATGGTATTGATATATTACCTCTTTTCGTCGTCTTTTCGTCCTCTTGAGCCAAGGGTCTATCGGAAACAGCCTCTCTACCCCCTCGGGGTGGGGGTAAGGTCTGCATGCACACTACCCTCCCCAGACCCCACTAGTTGGAGTTCACTGGGTCGTTGTTGTTGTTGCTGGCTTCATTAAGGTCTGTTGGGAATAAAGGAAACTGATTCCTGGGGATGGATAGAAAAGCGGAAAAGCATAAAAATACAATCTTTGAAGTGAAAATGGCATCTGAGTAAGATAAAATTCTCTGGAGGATCAATTGAAGGGGTTAAATTGTAAAAACTTGGTGTGTCGCATTTAATCTTTGGGTGTAGAAGGGGAAGTGGTTGGATGAACAGTGATGTTGAAACCAGAAAGTGTATGCTAGTCAATTTTAGGGAGTCAGAAGTAAGGATAATCCGGAAATATCTGGATTCGGCAATTGTAGAAACTTCTGGTTTAGTGTCTTGCATATGAATGGCTGATGATTTTTGTTGTGATGCCCAGTAGTATCTTTCAGTTTTAACCCCTAAGAAACTGGCAGAAGAAATCTTTGTTATGTCATAATCTTGGAATCTGGCATTATTTTACAAACTTGTCTTTTCTTTTATAAAGAAGGGTTTGTTAAGTTGGATATGTTGGCTTGGACCATTTATACGCCATCTTTTTATTCTGTGCATGAAGATGGTATTTGTCTGGTAATTAGGAATGCACAATGCCAGTCTGTCTAACTGTAGAGACCATAGAGAAGAATTGTTTAGTCCGCCGTAAAATACGAGTTCTTTAAGTTGGAGTTGTTGGCTCGATCATCATTAGTTGTTAAAATAAATGACAGTCGTTTAGTCAGATAAATACTGTGTTAGATGTTATTCACAGTGAGGTATAGCATTTAAGTAAGTTCACCATACTCCTGTTCAAATTGAAGAAAGCCACAATTACTTGGGTTTTGCATAATATTCTGGAAATGCACACTTCTTAGCCCAGAAAAGAGCATACTATTGTTTGTCATTCTAACAGTTGCTGACATGAATCACCAAACAAAAACTACTAATCACTGTTCAATGTTTTCTACCTTTGTCCACGTTTCGAACTATTTAAGATGAAGCTAGATAATGCTATACATCAGTAGAAATAAAATATCATGTGGTTTCCTTGCCTGGAAAGTCTTAATTCTGCAAAAATGGTAAAGCAAAAATAGGTATAGGTCTGCATAACTCTTCTGAAAGGAACCTAACAAGGCAGCATTTCTAGCTAAGAGAACGTGATATTGCCAGCGCAATGAATAGTTTCTGACTACAAAGAGAACAGAACTCTAGTAGAACAAGAGACGATGTGAAAAGTTTGTCTGCATTGAATAAAACTTTGACAACTTGGGAATACAGTCATACTTTTGGTTGTCACTACACGATTTTACTTGCACCATTTATCGAAGATCGATTCTTAAGGCAAAATTTATATCCTTAATCCAGTTTGCATCCACAGGAATGGAATGCTCCAAAACCCAGGCACTCGCGTCTTCTGAAGAGTGCTCTACAACGCCAAACTGTGCGTAAGACTATTCGTTGCATTCATTTGTTCCTCCAAATTTTACTCTTGTTACCCAGAGAATGGTAGAAGGATCTCTTATTGGGTTCTTCTTTTCCATTTAGTCATCTGAAGAACAGTCTGACCTATGGATGCCTTTGGCCTACCAAGGATGGAAACCCTGTACTGAATCTGTCATCGCCTCTAGTGAGTGTCTGTGGATTAGTTCTAACGCACTTCAACTTTCATGTGTCGTTTCAAGGATCTCTGTGCAGCACTCTTTCATTTCGTAGCATCAACGTGATATTTCATTTACTCTTTTATTTCTGATTCACTGTTGCTTAAACATATGCAGCACTACCTGAAAAATCTGAGGGATATATTCAAGTGTTCCTCGATGGAGGATTAAATCAACAAAGGATGGCGGTGCCTATCATAAGTGTGCTCTGTTTATGGGGACAACATATATGAGAAATGCTTATTATAGGAATGTTTGTGCCGTGGATACCGTTTCTTAACAAGTGTTATGAGATGATTACTAATATGTGTACTTCTTGAATAAGATCTGTGATGCAGTTGTTGTTGCCAAGATCCTGAATGCTACACTTGTGATCCCTTATTTGGAAGTAAATCCTGTTTGGCAAGATTCAAGGTTGTTGTAATATATTGCTACATTGATTTTTTATTTTCGGTTTTTAAATACATAATACAAGGTTCTTTCTTTAATAACGGTGGTGTCCGGGTCACCTTGCACTCACCTCGACTATTCCACTGGGTACCTGCATCCTTCCACAAGTACATAATACAAGTCATCTGCTACTTCCTGCAGTACATTCGAGGATATCTTTGATGTTGATTATTTCATCAATGTATTGAAAGACGATATAGCAATAGTTAAAGAGCTGCCCGATGAATTATCTTGGAGCACACGAGAGTATTATGCAACTGGTATACGACCTACCAGAATCAAGACAGCACCAGTTCATGCTTCGACAAACTGGTATTTGGACAATGTATTGCCTGTCCTGCAGAGGTAGCTCACATGATTGATTTTTGTATTAAAAATGTTTTGTTGATTTTATTTGATAACTACCTATGACTTCTATTTCTCAACAAAGCAGGTTAACAATTCAAAAGTAGAAGGTCTAATTAGTTAAGAGTATTCGCAGTGCTTTTGAATTTATAAAAAAAATGCTTCACAAGGTCTACAACCTAGCATTAGCATTGGTATTGTTTTTGTCATGCTAGATATGACGCTAATTGCCAAAAGTATAATTTCTACATACCGAAAGTATTCAAGAGTTTTTGGATTTTCAGAAAAAAAAAAAAAAGCTTCTAAAATTCTACTACAACATAGCACTAGCTGCACTTATATTTTTTGTCATGATAGACGCAATGCCTTTCAGTTATAATACCTAAGAACAGATGGTTGCATATTTCCTTCATGTGAGTTACTTTAGTTAGTTATTATGACCCGGATTGTGACCTTATGTAAAGTTTAGATGAGCAATTTGGCAAATAGTTTGCTGTGTTTGATTTATTTCTTAGCATAAACATGTTTCTTCTGAATAGATAGCTATTCTGTATTCACGGCTTTTGGCTCTACTTTTGGAGTCGCTCATTAAAATAACATTTTCATTTTCGGAATAATTCAGTTATGGAATTGCTGCAATAGCACCATTTTCTCACCGAATGACATTTGACAACTTGCCTAAGTACCTCCAACACCTTCGATGTAAAGTGAACTTTCAAGCACTAGCCTTTGTTCCTCACATAAGACATCTTGGAGATGTCCTTGTCAATCGCCTCAGAGATCCTTCTACCAAAGATGGTAGTAATTACATTAGAGAGGTTAGTGAGAAGTACAAACTAGGAGCAGGGAAGTTTGTTGCTCTTCACCTTCGCTTTGACAAGGTAAAACACTCTTCTTTGAGCAGTTAGTATCAGGATTATAGTTATCTGCTCCTCGCATTACAATGATTATCTGCCTGAAGTAAATTGGAAGTTTTAACTTGCGGATCCTGCAGTATCTCCTGATCAAATAACTAGTCTTATCATTTCCAGATAGAGTTTGTTGTCCTTGAAACCTGTTAAAGTCAACATCATATGTCCTCTGATCCACTTTTTCTTTTCCTTCGTTACATTGTTTAGTTTTGAGCTTTCAAATCTTGCTCTCCCATCCACAATGTAACCTTGTAATCTTTCCAGGATATGGCTGCACATTCAGCGTGTGATTTTGGTGGTGGAAAGGCTGAAAAACTGGCATTAGCCAAATATAGGCAAGTGATTTGGCAGGGAAGAGTCCTAAACTCTCAATTTACTGATGAAGAGTTGAGAAGTCAAGGACGGTGCCCATTGACCCCAGAAGAAATTGGATTACTGCTGGCAGCTTTGGGATTTGACAATAGCACTCGATTATATCTTGCCTCCCATAAGGTCTCCACTTTGTCTGTAGATCTCTCTATATTTTCTACTTTTCAAAATTTTCCCTGGTGTTTGAGGTGCAAGATTATCTTAAGCCTGTACTTTTGTTTTCTAAAGTTACTCTTTCTATGTCAATGTTTCTAGGTTTATGGTGGGGAAGCCCGGATCTCAACCCTGAGAAGTTTGTTTCCGCTGATGGAAGACAAAAAGAGCCTTGCTTCTTCAGATGAAAGAGCTCTTATTAAAGGGAAGGCTTCCTTACTGGCTGCGGTTGATTATTATGTCAGCATGCACAGTGATATTTTCATTTCCGCGTCCCCAGGAAATATGCATAATGCAATGGTAATCACCTGCACTTCTAATTTTTGAGTTGCAATTTAGCTGCTGTACTGCATTTCAGAATTTACTTCATAATATTAGGTCTAGGCATTTGAGTTTTTTCATTTTCGTTGGAAAGACTGAATATCTATAAGGATATCCTATTTGCTTATCATGTAGCTCAGATCCCCTTGGACTTTATATCCAAAACACGAACCTTGTTTGATATTTATTTGAATCCGATATGCACCGGCTAATCAACTTGAAATCAACAGGTGGGGCATCGAACGTACTATAATCTGAAGACAATAAGGCCTAACATGGCCTTATTAGGCCAGCTTTTCCTGAATAAAACCCTGAGTTGGCCAGAGTTCAAAGAGGCAGTTGTGGAAGGACACAAGAACTGACAAGGGCAGATCAGACTTCGCAAACCTAATCGATCTCTGTACACGTATCCTGCTCCTGATTGCATGTGCCAGGGTTGAGCGTGCCTTTGCAGTATCTGTGCTGACATTAGGTTAGTGTTTGTGCCTCTAAAGTTAAAATAAAAGGCCGACCCCTTATTCTATAGATAGAATTTTTGTTGCCACCTGAGAATTACTGTTCTTGCAGAATATGTGTTACAATTTGGTATTAGTCCTGTGATGACCATTATACAGAGAGCATCTTAGGCCAGAGATACCTTACTATATTTACCAGTTTTCTGAACCGCTGGAATGAATTGTTGCAAAGAGTGTGTTTCCTTTGGCTGTGGTAGAAATGATAGATAAATTACCAAATGACAGCTAGTGAATGGAAAATTTTCTTGATTTGACCTTTTAGAATATCTTTTTTAGAGTTAGATCAAGGAGATGCTATTGATAATAATATGATAGATCTAGTGCAAATATGTCGACCATCATCTAGTGATGAAGTTGCTGATCAGCATCAGTATCATATCTGGACACAGAATTGGTGCAGTAGGCCTTACCAAGTTTGATTTGTGAAGTTGGTTCTCAAAATGCATTTTCTTATGAAATATTATCATATATTATTCGGAAAAGGGCTAAAAATACCCCTATCATTTGGTAAATGGTTTGCTTTTACGCTCCGTCCACCTATTGGTTAAAAAATGCATACACCGTTATCTTCTGGTCTAATTATCCTCGCGACTGACGAAAATTTTTGTGGCCCCTTTTTTGATATGTTGGCAGCACGTAATTGGGTGACTCCCTTGTCCGGATCAAATTTAACCCACTCCAGATTTAAACCCGCTCCAGTTTATTGGACCAACCCATTGTAAAAACCCCATCTTCCTCGTCTCTCCTCCAAAAAAGTAGTCACAGCCTCCATAAACCGCCAGGCTTCTAAAACTAGTCTCCAGTCAGTCACCCGAAACACCACCAAAAACCACCACAAACTCCAACTGAGACTAGCCACTATCCATCGTAAAAATAGCTATATAAACTCACCTAGAAACCTCCATTAATGCAACTCCAAAAACCAGTTGCATCGCACCATAAAAACCAGCCCCAAATTACCTTCTTCTTCCTTCAAAACACCACCATTTTCAGCTCCAAAACCCATCTGATGATTCTGTTTAGTTTGAGTTTTGTCGGCAAAGCTGAAACTCTCACCGGAAAGTCAAACTCTGACAAAGCTTCTCATCCCTCTCTTTGTCTCTCTATATTCTACATCTAATCCACTTCTATTTAAAAATATTGAATTAGTTTTTTAAAGAAGACGATTCCATCTTTGATAAATCATAGTTCACGGTGAAGAAGTGGTAGTCCAGTGGTGCTTTTTTTTGTGGTTCAATGGAAGAAACTGGCTGGAAATGAAGAATGGATGGGAAAATGGAAAATGAAAAATAAATAGGAAGAGAAAGGTAAAAAGAATTAAAAGAAAAGAGGGCTAAAAAAATTTTTACTTGCCTAAAATTAACCAAGTTTCACACAATGCGGAGGAGGAGGACGGCGACATGGGTGGGTGAGAAGACGAGTTGGGTGAGTATTCTGTTTTCTTTCTTTTTCATTTTTTTGTTTAAAATATTTTCAGTCTAGTCGGGCGGGTTTAAATCTGGAGCAGGTTAAATTTGATTTGGACAAGGGCTGTACGTGCTGTCAACACATTAAAAAAGGGACCAAAGATATTTACGTCAATCGTGAGGGTAATTTTAGACCAGAAGATAACGTTGTATCCATTTTAGGACGAATAGGTAGATGGATCATAAAAGTAAACATTTACCAAACGATAAGTGTATTTTTGGCCCTTTTCCGTATATTATATATCGATTTTTTTATTAGTATTATCCTGTCACATATATGGATTGAAGTCAAGCAATGCTATAAACAATTTTCACTAATTTTTAAGAGTTACTAACACATTCAATTTGGGGATAAGAAAAAGAGGACTGAACAAAGCATATCCTCTCAGTAGTAAAATTTATTACCATTAGTGACCAATTCGATCGTCAATAACGCTAATATGGAATTGCAATAGACTAATTTGATAGGTAAAAATCGTGTTGTTTCAGTCAAAATCTGGTCCATTGATCGGAAAGTAAAGTAAAGGAACTTATTACCCTATTAAAGATATTCAAGAAATAAAACTATCCACAAAATTAATAATTCTAAGAGCCCGTTTGGACATAAGAAATTTTTTCCTTTTTTCTAAAAAAATTTCACTTTTTTCGAAATCGGCGTTTGTTCATAAAATTTCTAATTTTCATTTGAAGATGTATTTTGAAAATTTTCGAAAATTTGAAAAATTACAAAAAGCTATTTTTCAAAATTTTCACTCAAATCACTCACAAAACTTCAAAAACAACCCAAAATTATATTCATGTCCAAATACAACTCTAAATTTCAAATACCATTTTCACTTGAAATTTTTTTTCTAACCTATTTTAAAATTTTATAATTCTTATGTCCAAACGCCCACTAAAAGACTCGTATTTTAAAAAATGTAACGACAAGTCAGTTAACGACCAGCCAAACGAGAAAGACAATATGCAGAATTTGGTGGCATTAATCAACTGGAATTATGTTTGTTGTGATTTCAAAAAGGAAAAAATTTAATATTGTTGCGGAAGATCGTGGGTTAACTAGCACACAATCACACACAAAGCAAATAGAGAAGAAAAATCAACATAAGGATTTAACGAGGTTCAGCTAAGTGATGTTAGGCCAAAATGAGATTTTTAGCACATTACTCGCCTTATATTTTGTTGGTTTAGTGAGTTATTGTGCGACAATTGCGCTAAATTATGTTGTTTTATGTGTAGGAACATCGGAATAAATCATCGAATGAAAGTTGCACAAAACGAGGACAAAAAATGCAAGAAAAGAGCCAAAAATATCAAGTACACAAATCGTGCTACAGACCAGACTTCGCGAGGTATATAGCCAGGTCGACCGAGCTATAGACCAGGTTTCGCGAGGTCTATAGCCAGGTCGGCCGCGCTATAGACCAGGCTTCGCGAGGTCTATAGCCAGGTCGATCGCGCTACAGACCAGGCTTCGCGAGGGCTATAGCACGGTAACTAAAGTCGCGGGTTAAAAGATCCAAACCCGAATTTGAACCGGGGGATTGACATAAATACTCCCCAAATGAGTTATTCTAGGGTTGTACATGATTTTGGAGAAGAAAAAGGTTGCCAAGCACTGTGGGGCAAGAATCAAACGAATTTTCCTTTTCTTTATCTCTTTACTTTGTAGTTTAATGTCTTTGAACATTATGTTAATTGTTGTTGTATTTATGAGTAACTAAACTCTCTTATCTAAGGTTTGATGGAACCTATTGGAGGATGATTTTTTAATGCGTTTAATATAGATTTGCCTTTGATTTTTCTCTACTTGTTCAACTACATTTTTATTGTTGTTAATTGAAGATCTCTCAATTAACTGTACCCATTTAGTGTGTATATTGATCAAGAGAGGGTACACATTTAGGTAGTTGTTGAACAACACCACTCCTAATGTAGTTGAGAGATCAATACAAAGGGTTTAAATACGGGATTAGAGATAACGAAGTCTTGGTGCGATCGTAGTGAGCGGTAAATTAATGCCAGCTAGCGTAGTTCGAGAGAATACGTCTAGTAAATTATGGTAGTTGCTCGAGAGAGAGCTACGACAATCAAAGTACTCATGATTGGTAGAGAATATTTAGGCAAATTCATAGAAAGCGTAGTGGGAAAGATTCCGATAATAGGGGAAATCATAACCTTAGACTTTTTCAAATCTTGTCTACAATATTTGCTTTGTTAGTTATAGATTACTGCATTTTTAATTATTTTGATCTTAGTTAGTAAACTCTCAAATCGTTATATAATATTTCTGAAGGTTGATTACTTGAATTCGTACAAAACTATTGGTTGTAATTAGTACGTTATTTTCCAGTGGGATTCGACTCTAGACTTATAAATCAAATTATATTTGCAATGACCGCTAGACCTTTTAGGAGGCATAGTTGGGCGTGATCAAATTTTGGCGCCGTTGCCGGGGAGGCAATAATGTTATTAATTACAGCTAGAAGACTTGCTAGGATTCTTAGTTTAGTCAATTTTCTTCATTTTAAATTCATTATATTAAAATTCTAACGTTTGTAGTCTTGTGTGTATAAGTGCATGTCTAGAAACTCCTTAAGAACTGGTGAATTATTTGAAGCATTACCGGATCCTGAGAAAGCTTTCAAGGCATTAAGTCATGCAAACAGGAAGGACAAATGACAACAATACCCAAGTGAACAAATTGAATTAGACATGGGTGACGTTTTGGATAATCAAAGCAATCAAAACAATGTGAATGACCTGAACAATCAGGGTGTGGCACCTCTTGTGCCAGAAGTAGCTTTGTATGATTCTGCACAACCCACCATTGAAAATTTGGCAACTGCAATTATAGTTCCTCAGATACAAGCGGAGTTATTTCAAATCACAAACAACATGCTACATCTACTATAAAACAAGGGACTGTTCTCCGGGTCTTACATTGAAGATCCACTGATCTGAATTTTTTTTGGTCAATTTGTGTAACGCAAAGGCAACCGAACGTGACACTGGAAGCAATACGACTGTTGTTGTTTCCATTCTTAGTGACAGGAGAAGCCCAGACTTGGCTTAATTCGCTCCCCATAAATTCCATCACCACTTCGGAGGAATTAGTCAAGCAGTTTTTGAATAAGTTCTACTCACCCAATAAGATCGCCAAGCAAGTCGATGAAATATTGAGCTTCTGGCAGAAACCAGCTGAAACATTACAAGAAACTGGGAGAGGTTCAAAGGTATACTGGTTAAGTGTCCACATCATGGCATTCCAGATCAGATGTTTGGACAACGGTATTACAAGGGATTGGCGAATAACTTGAAGGCTAATGTTGATACTTCAACATGTGGAGCATTTTTTAGTAAGTTATTTAGAGAATGTAAGGTCCTGCTAGATAGAATGGCTCAAAACTCAGGCTGGATGACAAGAGACACTACAATCACCCTTATAGTTCACTCAGTAGCATTGGACCCTAACAACTCCATAACCGAGAATATGGCTACTCTGATGATACAAATGAGTATCCTCACTAAGAAGATTGATGAATCAGGCCAAAAGCAGGTACACATAGTTGACACGACTAATGGAGGATTATGTATACCATGCATTTACTAACCATACGTGTGCCCGTGGAGTGGTGAAAATGACAACCAAAACTATTAGGAGAATATGAACTATGTGGGCAACTATGGAGGCCAGAGGCAAGGTGGTTAGAATTAAGGGTAGCAGAATCAGCAGTATAGACCAGCACAACAACAATACAATAACACCAACAATCCTAGAGCTATGCGACCACAGGATCAAGTAGTGCCTTACCAAAGGCAACAGGGATACAATCAGCAAAATCAGCAACTAGCTTATCAACAGCCTCAACAGCAACAGTGAGACAAGATGATGAGTTGTCTGAAATTAAAGGAATGTTGCACCAACTGATTGGGTCTAATGAAAAAATGCGAGAGAAGGTGGAAGCACATGAGTCAGCGATAAAAGGAATTAAAATTCAATTAGGGCAGATATCTATGGCTTTAAATAATCGTCCCCAGGGGACTTTACCTGTAGACACACATGTCAATCCAAAGGAGTGGGGCCCGAATCAGATTATGGTGGCGAGTTTGAGAAATGGTAGAGATCTTAATTTAAAGAAAGAAATCACTCGTGAGAACCGATCAACTAAAACACTCGTGTCAGTGCCAATTGAGGTAGATGAGTCAACTGAGTTAACAAAAGTGAGAGTGCAGCCAGCCCTGGAGGAAATAAACAAGAAAAAAAAGGTTGCAGAGGAGACTGAGAAAGTGCAAGAGAAGGCATTAGAAAAAGTGCCTGAGCAAGATCTGACTCAAGCCACAGGAAAGAAGCGAGCTCCAGCACCCTTCCCACAGAGGTTGGCCAAATATCAGAAGGATGAGAAGTACAAAATATTCATGGAAATGCTGAAGCAAATTCAGGTAAACATTCCTCTAATTGATGCTTTGAGGGAGATCCCCGATTATGCAAAAATAATAAAGGACTTGATGTCTCGTAAGTTCGACTTTCAAGACTTGGAAACTATCACATTGACACAGACATGTAGTGTTGTTGTGGAAAAACCTATAGCTGAGAAGCTATCCGACCCTGGAAGCTTCACAATTCCATGCACCATAGGTAGCTATGCATTCACCAAAGCATTGTGTGATTTGGGGGCAAGCATAAATGCGATACAATTGTCTTTCTATAAAAAGTTAGGCATTGGAGGAGCAAGGCCCACATCCATGTTACTACAACTAGATGACCGAACGGTGAAAAGACGATTAGGTATACTTGATGATGTACTTGTGCAAGTTGGAAAATTCGTGTTTCCAGCAGATTTTGTCATTCTGGACTACCAGGTTGATGAGGAGATTCCCATAATTTTGGGAAGGTCATTCTTGGCCATAGGGAGAGCTTTGATTGATTGTGAAATAAGGGAACTGAAGATGAGGCTGAATAATGAAGAAATAACATTTAATGTGCAAAAGTCTATGCGGCGACCCAGAGAGTTTGAAAATTGCTCTTTGTTAGACACGGTGGATGTGATCATGGAGGAAGATGATGAGGCACTTAATGTAAAAGTCTTTGTTAGACACAATGCAAGGGTACTGGAAAATAGAGCTCGTATTCGAGCTTTTACACTCAGAAGAAAGAAGACCCCTCCAGCACAGCCATCGATCGAAGCGCCACCATAATTGGAGCTGAAACTGTTACCATCTTAACTCAGTTATTCTTTCTTGGGACCTAACTCGAGTTTACCTGTTATTATTTCATCTGGTTTGTTAGATGTACAGGTAGAACAACTTTTGCAGGTGTTGAAAGAGTGCAAGACTACAATCAGTTGAACTATTGCAGACATTAAGGGTATCAAACCGGCCTTCTGTATGCATACGATTCTACTGGAAGATGGGCACAAATCTTCTGCAGAGCATCAAAGAAGGTCAAACCCTAACATGAAAGAAGTTGTAAAGAAGGAAGTGATCAAGTGGTTAGATGCGAGAATTATTTTTCCCATCTCTGATAGCAATTGGGTTAGCTCAGTTCAGTGTGTGCCAAAGAAATGTGGGATAACTGTTGTGCAAAACGAGAACAACGAGTTGATCTCAAAGAGAATAGTCACAGGATGGCAAATTTGTATGGATTACAGAAGGTTGAACAAGGCCACTCGAAAATACCATTTTCCTTGTTGTTCATTGATAAAATGCTAGATAGATTGACAGAGGTACCATTTTTGCTTGTTGGATGGATACTTGGGGTATAATCAGATATCTATTGCCCCGAAAGATAGAGATAAAATGTCATTCACCTGTCCATATGGCATTTAAGCTTTTCGGAGAATGTCGTTTGGCCTATGCAATGCACCCGCCATATTCCAAAGATGCATGATGGCCATTTTCACAGATATGATAGAATAAATAATGGAGGTTTTCATGGATGATTTCTCAGTGGTGGGAAACTCGTTCGATGATTGCCTTAGAAATCTGAAAAGAGTGTTGGAGAGATGTATGGGGACTAATCTGGTGCTAAGCTAGGAAAAATACCATTTTATGGTATATGAAGGTATAGTCTTGGGATACCTAGTGTCAAGTAAGGGCATTGAGGTGGAACGTGACAAGATTAATGTAATAGAGAAGTTGCCACCACCCACTTTTGTCAAGGCAATAAGAAGTTTCCTTGGTCAAGCCATTTTTTACAGGCGATTCATAAAAGATTTTTCCAAGATTCCTAACCCTTTTTGTAAATTTCTTGAAACAAATCACCCTTTTGTGTTTTCTGATGACTGCAGGGTAGCTTTTGAGGGATTGAAGAAGAGGCTAGTGTCTGCACCTATCATAGTTGCACCCGAATGGGATCAACCATTTGAGCTACTGTATGATGCAAGTGATCATACTGTGGGAGCAGTACTTGGACAGAGAAAAGATAAAATCATGCATCCAATCTACTATGCAAGTAGAACATTGAATGTCGCTCAACTGAATTACATAGTGACAGAAAAAGAGATGCTAGCAGTGGTGTTCGCATTTGACAAATTTCGGTCCTGCTTGATAGGCTCGAAGGTAATTGTTTATACTGACCATGCTGCTCTCAGGTACCTAATTGATAATAAGAAGGCAAAGTCATGCCTGATTTGATGGGTTCTACTGTTGCAAGAGTTCGACCTGGAAATCCGTGACCGAAAAGGAACGGAAAACCTATCAATCACTTGTCCATGCTTGAATGAGCTGAAATGAAGGTTGAGGTGGAAGAGATCATGGAGACTTTCCCAGATGAACAATTGTTGGCCACGAGCCTTGAGGTAGCGCCATGGTATACAGATATTGCAAACTACCTAGCAAGCGGTATTGTTCCATATGACTTATCTTCTATGCAGAAGAAAATGTTCTTTTGTGATTGTCGCATATATTTCTGGGATGAACCATATTTGTTTAGGATTTGTATTGATAACATGATCCGCAAATGTATTCCCGAGATAGACCAAGCTTCTGTTTTGCAGGCATGTCATGCTTTGCCTTATGGAGTCCATTTTGGAGGAGTAAGGACAGTTGCTAAAGTGCTGGAGTCGGGCTTTTATTTGCCGATGTTGTTTAAAGATGCACACTTTTGGGTAAAGAGCTATGATGAGTGTCAAAAGACGTGGAATATTTCCCATCGACATGATATGCCCATGAACCCGATTCAAGAGGTAGAAGTTTTTGATGTATGGGAATCGACTTTATGGGACCATTTGTCAGCTCATACAATGTTGCGACCAAACACACTCACGCAAGTATACGCGGTCGTCAAGTAATAAAGTGACTCAAAGTCGGATGTCGAACCCACGAGGACTTATGATTAACTATTAACTAAATTAGCCTATCTTAATTATCTAAACAAGAATTAAATCTAAAAATATTTTATTCTAACTAATTAAATAAGAAAAATATAAATAATAAACTTTGAACAGAGGAAGAGCAGATTTTAATGATATCAATGTAATGAAAACGATCTAGGGTTATGGTCTATCTAACAATCCTATTGTATTCTTCAATTGAATTGACCGACTAATTTATCTAGCTTATTGGTTGACAGGGTTAATATTGCTCATAAGAGTCTGTCGAGTTCTTACTCGCCTATTCAAGCTAACCTAACGCCTATATGTCTATGGAGTTAGAATCAACAAGAACGCATTTATAATTCCTGTAAATCAACCAAGCAAGGTAATTAGGTATATGTCTATCCTAACCACGAATCCGTTCCCCGATGCCCGAGTTCAAGAACTTGCCCTACTCAATCCTATATGCAATATAGAATTCCCACTTTCGAGTTCAATTCTAGATTCGTAGATAATATTCAATTGGTGATCAAGCAATTAAATAATTAAGCGCAAGATTGAATAAATAAACTAATATGATAAATCAAGAAGTCAAAATCAATATCCGAATAACAATAGTCATGAAAGAACCACAACCCTAGAACGTGAAGTTTAGCTCCACATAGACATGGTAGCCAAACAACAAATCATACAAAGAAACATAAAAATTACTAAGTTTGGTGGGAGAAAGATGAAACTTGATGAATTCCGGCCTTCACAGCTTTTTCCTGGTTTTTTTTCTCTTCCCAATATGTTCGATAACCTAAAAGAGGCGTTTTTAGCTTATATATTGCGTACAAAAGTCGTGGGCCAAAGCTCTCCCATTCCTAGTCCAATTCGGCTTCAGGGATTGATGCTAAGGTGGATGCGACGCATCCACCTTGTCCTCCATTTCAATTTTTGCCTGCGAAGGCGGATGCGACGCATCCACCTTGTCCTCTATTTCTCAGCTTCGCATGCGATGGTGGACGCGACGCATCCAACTTCACTTCTACTTCCCAGTTTCGCACGCGATGGCGGACGCGATGGCACAACTTCACTGCTAAGGTTGCATGCAGGATGATGTTTTCCTAGGTTGGATGCGACGCATCCAACCCTTCTTCCTCTAGCTAAACCACCTTTTCTTCATATTTTGCACTCCGAACACCTTAAATCGTCACACATAACTTAATTAGTCATCAAACCAATAATTACACCATGTTGGGTGTTTTAAAGATTAAATAACATCAAAAAGTGGTTAAAGCATGGGTAAAGTAACATTAACACATATCGAAATATGCCAAACATCACTACCCCACACTTAAACCTTTGTTCGTCCTCGAACAAACCATCATATAGTAGACGAAACAAAATTAAACTCTTATCGTTCAAAGCACACTGCACCTATGACCGTGGTTATTTGCTACAATTAGGCTCTAGACTATGCATCATCTTCCTTTGACTCTTGTGTTGCCTTAGGTGTCAACTCCCCCCCAGGTATAGGTTTTTCTTTTATCTTCCTTGGCGCTTCCTCTAGTTCCCTCCCGTTTCTAAGTGTAACTGCATTAATTTGAGGGTTCTTCTCTGTATCACTGGGAAGTGAGCCTGTAGGTCTAGTATTTTGGTTTGCTGCTAACTGCCCCATTTGCCTCTCAAGATTTCTGAAATCGGTCCTGAGCTGTTGATTGTCTAGTAACAACTTTTTCAGCAAGTCATTCGTACTTTCTTCCATTTGTTGGGGTGGCTTCTGAGGTTGAGTAAAATTCCCTTGAGGCCTATACTGATTCTGTTGACTCCCGCCCCATGAGAAGTTAGGATGATTCCTCCAGTTTGGGTTGTAAGTGTTCCCATATTGCGCATGTTGATTCATAGGACCTCTGTTTTGTTGTCCCACATAGTATATAGATTCAGGATTCGTGGGGCACATGTCAATCATATGACTGTCTCCGCATAGTTCGCAACAAATAGACATCTGCTGTACATGTTGCATTTGTTGTGTTGTCATTCTATTCATCTGATTTGCCAATTTTGCTATATCGGCTCTCATGGCGGAAAAGTCATCAAGCTCAATCAAACCGGCGGCCTTCTGTTTAATTACCCTTCGTGAATCCCCCTCTCCTTGCCAATTATGGTCATTAGCAGTGAAATTATTTAGCAGGAGTTGTATTTCACTATACGGTCTTGCCATGCAACTACCCCCACAAGCTGAGTCAAGATTCATCTTTGATGCTTCATCTAACCCATCAACAAAAGTGTGACCCAATACCTCATCAGTTTGACAATGATGCGGGCAGTCTCTGAGTAGTTTCTTGTATCTTTCCCAAGCTTGACGAAGTGTCTCGCCATCCCGTTGTTGGAACCCAAGAATTTGGCTCCTCAACGACTTTGTCTTCTTAGTTGGGAAAAACTTGATCAGGAATTTCCTTGCTAGATCATCCCAAGTGTGGATAGAGTTCGCGGGCTCCTTTTGCAACCATTCTTTAGCTTCCCCCAACAGTGAAAAAGGGAATAGTGTCAGCCTGACATAGTCCTTGGAGACGTTCGGATAATTGTAAGTGTCCGTGATTTCCAAGAAGTTCTGAATATGCCTCTGCGGGTCCTCATGAGATAGACCCACATATTGTCCTGTGGACTGAATCAGCTGTACCATGTACTGTTTGAGTTCAAAATGCCCAGTGATATCAGGCTTCACAATAGCCTGAGTCATATTCGCAAGATTGGGCCTTGCGGCTTCGATTACCGGACGCTCTTCATTGCCTGCCATATCTATTGGCTGTGGTTGGATTGCGATGTCCAAATCTCTTTCTATTCTCGTTCTAGCTTCGTGTTCCCTTCTCACTCTATGTAATGTTCGTTCGATTTCTGGATCAAGAGGAATGAGGTTGTTTGCACTTCTACTCCTCTGCATTCGAGAGTAAACCCTGCGTTGACACAAACCAGGCAAACTGAAAATTAAAACTTGAAAACAAATATCTAATAAAAGCTTAACTTAGTCACGTAGCTAATTTCTAAGTCCCCGGCAACGGCGCCAAAAACTTGTTGCGACCAAACACACTCACGCAAGTATACGCGGTCGTCAAGTAATAAAGTGACTCAAAGTCGGATGTCGAACCCACGAGGACTTATGATTAACTATTAACTAAATTAGCCTATCTTAATTATCTAAACAAGAATTAAATCTAAAAATATTTTATTCTAACTAATTAAATAAGAAAAATATAAATAATAAACTTTGAACAGAGGAAGAGCAGATTTTAATGATATCAATGTAATGAAAACGATCTAGGGTTATGGTCTATCTAACAATCCTATTGTATTCTTCAATTGAATTGACCGACTAATTTATCTAGCTTATTGGTTGACAGGGTTAATATTGCTCATAAGAGTCTGTCGAGTTCTTACTCGCCTATTCAAGCTAACCTAACGCCTATATGTCTATGGAGTTAGAATCAACAAGAACGCATTTATAATTCCTGTAAATCAACCAAGCAAGGTAATTAGGTATATGTCTATCCTAACCACGAATCCGTTCCCCGATGCCCGAGTTCAAGAACTTGCCCTACTCAATCCTATATGCAATATAGAATTCCCACTTTCGAGTTCAATTCTAGATTCGTAGATAATATTCAATTGGTGATCAAGCAATTAAATAATTAAGCGCAAGATTGAATAAATAAACTAATATGATAAATCAAGAAGTCAAAATCAATATCCGAATAACAATAGTCATGAAAGAACCACAACCCTAGAACGTGAAGTTTAGCTCCACATAGACATGGTAGCCAAACAACAAATCATACAAAGAAACATAAAAATTACTAAGTTTGGTGGGAGAAAGATGAAACTTGATGAATTCCGGCCTTCACAGCTTTTTCCTGGTTTTTTTTCTCTTCCCAATATGTTCGATAACCTAAAAGAGGCGTTTTTAGCTTATATATTGCGTACAAAAGTCGTGGGCCAAAGCTCTCCCATTCCTAGTCCAATTCGGCTTCAGGGATTGATGCTAAGGTGGATGCGACGCATCCACCTTGTCCTCCATTTCAATTTTTTCCTGCGAAGGCGGATGCGACGCATCCACCTTGTCCTCTATTTCTCAGCTTCGCATGCGATGGTGGACGCGACGCATCCAACTTCACTTCTACTTCCCAGTTTCGCACGCGATGGCGGACGCGATGGCACAACTTCACTGCTAAGGTTGCATGCAGGATGATGTTTTCCTAGGTTGGATGCGACGCATCCAACCCTTCTTCCTCTAGCTAAACCACCTTTTCTTCATATTTTGCACTCCGAACACCTTAAATCGTCACACATAACTTAATTAGTCATCAAACCAATAATTACACCACTTGCGATAAAATTCACATAATCTGCATACCATGGGGCTTCACCTGAGGTGATTGCCAATATTTGCTCATCCGGAAATGTTTCTTTAATTGACCCTCCTTCAGCTACATGGTTCCGGCTCTCTAATCTGGATAAATGATCGGCCACTTGATTTTCTGTCCCTTTTCGATCTCGGATCTCTAAGTCAAATTCTTGCAAGAGGAGGACCCAACGAATCAGCCTCGGCTTGGCGTCTTTCTTTTCAAATAGGTATCTGATAGCTGAATGATCTGTGTAGACGATGACTTTGGTTCCCACCACCTTTCCCCCAAAGATTGCAGAAAAGGAATGACGATCGCATGTTCAACAAATTTCTCTCCATGTTGAGTCAGGTTCAATTAAATATTCCATTAGTGGATGTACTTCGTGAAATTCCAAAGTACGCTAAGTACATAAAAGACATAGTGGCTCATAAGAGGAAATTGACTGAGTTCGAGACGGTTGCACTTACTGAGGAGTGCACATCAAGGGTCCAAAACAAGCTTCCCCAAAAGCTTAAGGACCCTGGCAGCTTCACTATTCCAGTACAAATCGGTAATATTAACGTGGGACGTGCTCTGTGTGATTTGGGTGCAAGCATAAATCTGATGCCGTTATCCTTGTTTAAGCAATTAGGTCTGGGAGCTCCGAGACCAACCACCGTGATGTTGCAATTAGCTGATAGGTCCATAGCCTACCCTGAAGGAGTGATTGAAGATGTGCTGCTGCAAATTGGAAAATTCATCTTCCCAGCTGACTTCATTATTCTAGACTTCGAGGCTGATGAACAAGTTCCAATCATATTGGGACGACCTCTCTTGGCTACTGGCGATGCAATAATTAAAGTGAGAGAAGGGAAAATGATTATGAGAGTGGACAACGAGGAGGCAGTCTTCAATGTCTACAAAGCAATCCAACTCCCCCGCCACTATGAGGAGCTCTCTATGATATCTGTGGTGGAGGTGGATGAGAAACTTCTTAACACGAGTGTATATCTAGGCGACTGTTTAGAAAAAGCAATCATGCTATTTGATAGCTTGGAGATGGATGATGAGGTTGAGGAGATAAAGGGAATCCTAGATACATCATGTGGTTACATGCAAGGAATAATCCCGTTTGAGCCCCTGAATAGGCCAAGTGGCCCCCCACCAAAGCCGTCAATTGAAAAAGCTCCAAATTTGGAACTTAAACCCCTACCCCCTCACCTTCAATATGCTTATTTGGGAAGTTCTGACACTTTACCTGTTATTATTTCTGCTCACTTGTCTAAATTACAGGAAGAAAAGCTATTAAGGGTGCTACGTGAGCACAAGCGAGCAATTGGGTGGACAATGTCTGACATTAAAGGCATTAGTCCAGCTTTCTGCATGCACAAAATCCTCATGGAGGACGGACACAAGCCGAGTGTAGAACACCAACGCCGACTAAATCCAATCATGAAAGAAGTGGTAAGGAAAGAAGTGATTAAGTGGCTTGATGCAGGTATTGTATTTCCAATCTCTGATAGTAAATGGGTAAGCCCCGTTCAATGTGTGCCGAAGAAAGGGGGGATAACCGTAGTAGTTAATGAAAATAATGACTTAATTCCGACAAGAACTGTAACTGGATGGAGAATTTGCATAGATTACAGAAAACTAAACAATGCCACCCGGAATGTTTAGTTTCGCCACTAGAGTGGACAGCTGACAATAGAAGAAGATTCCTACATGATGTAAGGTTCTACGTGTGGGATGAGCCATTCCTATATAGGCAGTGTGCAGATCAGTTGGTGAGAAGGTGTGTTCCTGAGGAAGAGATGAAGGCTATACTACATGACTGCCATGCGTCACCATATGGAGGTCATCACGGCGGGGATAAAACCGCCCAAAAAGTGCTACAATCAGGTTTTTATTGGCCAAAATTGTTTAAGGATGCACATGCCTTCGTTAAAAATTGTGATAGATGCCAAAGAACTGGAACTATCACGAGGAAGCACGAGATGCCCTTGCAAAATATACTGGCGGTAGAACTTTTTGATGTTTGGGGGATTGATTTTATGGGACCATTCCCATATTCTAACGGACACAGATACATCTTGGTGGCGGTCGACTATGTTTCTAAGTGGGTAGAGGCCATAGCTCTTCCTACTAACGACGCAAAAGTTGTGGTAGGCTTTGTAAAGAAGCACATCTTCACACGTTTTGGGACCCCAAGAGTGTTGATAAGCGACGGGGGAACTCACTTTTGTAACAAACTGCTGAATAATATTCTTGCAAAATACGGAGTCAAGCACAAAGTTTTCTACTGCCTATCATCCCCAAACGAGTGGTCAAGTAGAAGTTTCCAACAGAGAGGTCAAGCAGATTTTGGAAAAGACAGTAAGTATGAATAGAAAGGACTGGGCCGGGAAGCTGGATGACGCATTATGGGCATATCGCACTGCGTACAAGACCCCAATAGGCACTTCTCCGTACAGGTTGGTTTATGGGAAGGCCTGCCATCTGCCCGTCGAGCTTGAACACAAAGCTTATTGGGCGATTAAAAAGCTAAATATGGAGATGGACTTGGCCGGTGAAAAGAGATTGCTACAACTCGACGAGCTTGATGAGTTTCGATTGCATGCGTATGAAAATGCCAAATTGTATAAAGAGAAGACAAAAAGATGGCATGATAAGCATATCCAACATCGTGAGTTTGAACCAGGTCAACAAATTCTACTGTTTAATTCAAGGCTAAAGCTTTTTCCAGGAAAGCTTAAATCTCGATGGTCGGGTCCGTTTGAAGTGGTTAGTGTGAAACCTCATGGTGCGATAGAATTGTGTGAAAAGGGGTCCAATACGACATTCTTGGTAAATGGCCAAAGAGTAAAACACTATTGGGGTGGTGACATTGCACGTCACAAGACCACAATGGACTTAGTGGAGGCATGAAGAACATGTTGCGTCGTGCCGCGACGTTAAATCAGGCGCTTCTTGGGAGGCCACCCAAGTTAGTTAGTTTTTTATTTTTATTTTATTTTTTTTTTTGTCTCCCTTCTTTTCGTAGGACATAGATTTTATTCAAGAAAACGAGGCGGATGCGTCGCGTCCCCCTCAGCAAAAAAAATTGACGGGCCAATTGCTCAAGGCAGTGAAGTCTGCCTATCGCGCCCGTATCGCGTCCGAAAATTTTTTGAAGGAAAACGAGGCGGATGCGTCGCGTCCCCCTCAGCAAAAAAAATTGACGGGCCAATTGCTCAAGGCAGTGAAGTCTGCCTATCGCGCCCGTATCGCGTCCGAAAATTTTTGAAGGAAGACAAGGGGATGCGTCGCGTCAAAGCTCGCACGCACAGGTAAGTAATATATATTTTAACACATCTTAAGATAACCTATTCGAACAAAAACGTTTCTTGCGACGCATCCACTCGTCTCGTTTTGGCGACGCCTACGAACGCAGAACAGAATTCTCTCATCGAAATTGTATCGCAATAAGATCAAACGCGACAGGTACGCATCATCCTCTTCGTTCTTCCGTTGGCTTCTCTCCAAATTCGTCTCTCCTCCCTCCTTCAATGGTAGCAACAAGTAGGTTTTGCAATTTCAAGATTTTTAGGGCTGTCGTTCTTGGTAGTTGTAATGGTTGAGAGATGATAAACTATAATTCCCTTCATCTCGTCCAACTTTGGGAGGGTAGTTGCACTGCTCAACTGATAGAATGAACTAGGCACACTTGTTGCATACCACATGTTCGACGAATTGTCCCTGAGAAAAATTTAGGCGTCGGTGAAGTCTGAGTAACCGAGCAACATTGGTGTATGCTTGAGAATAAGTGTGGGGTCGAGTGAGGGGCTATGTGAAATTGAGTTTTTGAAGAAAGTTATCACATACTTGCTGAAAGTCATGAGCTACAATTCCATGAAGAGTGAATGGCATGACTTTACAAATAAATTGAAGTCTGCAAGCTGTCGCAATTGCTTTCAGGCTGAACTTCGCTGTTTCATCTGCTAATTGTTGAATTCTTTGCATTGCAGGTACTTAGATTCGTAAAATGACAGCAGCGAGTAAACCATCCAAGCAACAAGACAAAGATGGTAACAAACAACCGCCCAAAAAGCCTACCGGAAGGGCAGCGGGCGGTCCAAATCCACAGAAAAAGAGGAAGCGGACGGAGAAGGAAATGGAACTGCTGCCTAGGCAGTTAAGTGATGATTCAGAGCAAGAGGAGGAGGAAACATTGGTCCGGAGGACAGTGAAGAAGGGTATTACACCAAGCAAAGGAATAGAGATACGAGAGCCTGTGACATACCAAAGAAAAGCTTCGAGAATGAGTGCTCCAACTGATAAAGGGAAGGAGAAGATTACTACAGAATCTGAATCCGATTCCGATTCGGACAATGACCACCTACAGATCAACATGAGTGATGAAGACGAAGGTGAACCCATAGACCGAGTTGATTGGGAGAAATACTTTGTTAATGAGAAGGCATTCCGAGCCTATAAGAAGATATTGGTTTCAAAGAAGTACATTCCGGAAAAGCCGATAAACATCGGACCACTTAAGACAAAGTACTCAGAGTTTCTCCAGTCAATTCGAGAGGTGCAAAAATGGGGACCCATTCTGAAAGGTCATGGCAAAGCCAACCTCACCATTGTTAGAGAGCTCTACGCCAATTGGCGTCACGCACGGGGAAACATTGTGCGAGTAAGAGGGATAGATATTAATGTGTCAGCTGAAGCTCTGAATAACTTCTTAAGGGTGCCACACACACTCACTGACAGGTTTGACGCCATATGCAAAACACCAGATTATGCACACATTAAGTCTGTCCTATGCCCTACCAGGAAGGATGCAGAATGGAAGCATGGGAGTATGGAGTACCACTCTATAGCAAAGGAATTCATGAGTGCGTTAGCACGTGTGGCTCTAAATTTCATTTGTAACCGACTGCTGCCATGCCAACATAAAACTGATGTCCCTCGTTACCGCGCACTCGTATTATATGCTTTATTAGAGGGGATACCACTCAACTTCGGAGCCATCATGCATGATCAAATGCAGCGAACCAGGATGAATTACAAGTGGAGGCTGTTCTTTGCTAATACCCTAACGGCTTTTTTAACAGAGAGGGGAGTACTATGGGACAAGGAGAATGATGACATTGAGGCTAAAGCTCCAGGACCATATGATGTCACTCATGTTCTAGAGCCGAACAAGGGAAGGTCTTCTAAGCTCACCGTCCAACAATTATTTGAGCATATGCAAGCAGATATGCAAGAGAACAGGGCTGAGCTGATAGCGACTCGTGTCGAGTTGAGTGCCACCAGGGATGAGTTGAGACAGACTCGTGCGGATCTAAGCCGAGTTCAGACCGAGCAGGCCACGATGATGAAGGAGATATCATTACTCCTCAGAGCTCTGGTTCAATGTGCAGGTACAGACATCTCCCAGCTGATTGCATCATCCACTGCCGGACCATCCACTCCTGTTCCTCCCATAGTCACCGAGGCTCCACTCAACAGGCCTATTGAGGTCGCTGTAACACCTGATACAGAATCAGCACCAGTTGTTGATGATAGGAATGCTATGGATGCAGATGCTCCTCCACCTTGACTTCAGGGAGTCCTTCTCACCCTACTTTACCTTGTTTGTGTGCGTTGGGGACAACGCACAATCCTAAGTGTGGGGTGGGGGTGATTTATGTTTGATGTATGGATGAATGTACTAATATATTCACTGGATTAATGGCATAAAATAGCAGTAAATTCATCTATATGGAGTAACTATCAGTTTATCTATTAGTTTATTTATTCAAAAAAAAAAAAAAAAAAAAGTATCTTTGTAGATAGTAATAATCCCCTGTGGTTTTTCTTTGTGCCTCGGTTCTTTTCCATGGGATGTAGTTTGAACCGGGTAATTTTGTTTTCTTTTTAGAGTAGAGTAGGAATGTAGGGAATAAAAGGAGGAAGAATGATGAACCTAGGTGACCTTGACTTGGTTGATACTGGCATATTTAAGCTTTTACATATGTAATATCTTCCCTTCTCACTCTGAAATTATTGATGATGCCTTGTTAAAACGGATAGCATGTTTTGTTGCAGCCTATTTCTCATTTTTCTTGACTTGTGTTCACTTTGCGTTTAATGCTTAATATCTCGTTGCTCCGTGAATACTTGCATTGTTTGAGAGTCGGAATGTGACCGTCCTTAGCGAGTCATGTGCCATGTGTGGTGAGGTTTTTGTGTAGTCCATGTAATGTACTTGTGTCTAGAACTTGCCCGGTATGTGAGTTGAAGCGAAATTTTAGGTGATGCTCGGTTTGAAAAATGATTTTAGGCTTTCTTTGATCTTTTTGAGCTTATTGCTTATCACAAATAAAATCTATCCCTAGTTAACCCTTTTGAGCCTGTAGACCTTTTATTTGGTACCCACATTACAAGCCTATACCCTTTTTATTCTTAATTGACATTGTTTTGATCCTTTTACCTCTTAAAGCACTTTAATTGTTAGATGAGCGCTAAAAGAAGTAAGAAGGGACTAAGTGTGGGGTGACTTTTGAGTGGAACCAATGAAAGAAAGAAGGGTGCACTTATTTTGTAAAATAATACGCCACTAGCGAAAAAAAAAAAAAAAAAAAAAGAAAGAAAAATATAGAGGAATAAATTATTGTCTTATTCTTGCTAGTGGGTATGAATTAAAGTAGTGCTTAAAGAAAGAGGAAATATTGTTGGGGTGATATTATTTGTGAAATTGAAGTGGTGTTGAAGAATTTGCGCTTAAGTTATTTGATGATGTGTTAAAGTGCTTAGGAAGTTGAGTCACTATTCCTAAAATATATCCTACCCGTCCCTTAGCCCACATTACAACCATGAAAAAAGTCCTAATTGATTTTAGATCGAGCGAGCTTACATTAGTAGAGATTTACATTAAGGGCAAGCCTATGGTACCAACTGCATGCATGCGACTTCTTTTTGTGAGAGTGAGCGATTTTCTTTGTGAGCATGAGATTCGAATGTGTGGATTGATTCTACTCTCTTTGCTTTTGTTGTGAGGGCACATGGTTTCACGAGTAGTCACGTAGCTAATTTCTAAGTCCCCGGCAACGGCGCCAAAAACTTGTTGCGACCAAACACACTCACGCAAGTATACGCGGTCGTCAAGTAATAAAGTGACTCAAAGTCGGATGTCGAACCCACGAGGACTTATGATTAACTATTAACTAAATTAGCCTATCTTAATTATCTAAACAAGAATTAAATCTAAAAATATTTTATTCTAACTAATTAAATAAGAAAAATATAAATAATAAACTTTGAACAGAGGAAGAGCAGATTTTAATGATATCAATGTAATGAAAACGATCTAGGGTTATGGTCTATCTAACAATCCTATTGTATTCTTCAATTGAATTGACCGACTAATTTATCTAGCTTATTGGTTGACAGGGTTAATATTGCTCATAAGAGTCTGTCGAGTTCTTACTCGCCTATTCAAGCTAACCTAACGCCTATATGTCTATGGAGTTAGAATCAACAAGAACGCATTTATAATTCCTGTAAATCAACCAAGCAAGGTAATTAGGTATATGTCTATCCTAACCACGAATCCGTTCCCCGATGCCCGAGTTCAAGAACTTGCCCTACTCAATCCTATATGCAATATAGAATTCCCACTTTCGAGTTCAATTCTAGATTCGTAGATAATATTCAATTGGTGATCAAGCAATTAAATAATTAAGTGCAAGATTGAATAAATAAACTAATATGATAAATCAAGAAGTCAAAATCAATATCCGAATAACAATAGTCATGAAAGAACCACAACCCTAGAACGTGAAGTTTAGCTCCACATAGACATGGTAGCCAAACAACAAATCATACAAAGAAACATAAAAATTACTAAGTTTGGTGGGAGAAAGATGAAACTTGATGAATTCCGGCCTTCACAGCTTTTTCCTGGTTTTTTTTTCTCTTCCCAATATGTTAGATAACCTAAAAGAGGCGTTTTTAGCTTATATATTGCGTACAAAAGTCGTGGGCCAAAGCTCTCCCATTCCTAGTCCAATTCGGCTTCAGGGATTGATGCTAAGGTGGATGCGACGCATCCACCTTGTCCTCCATTTCAATTTTTGCCTGCGAAGGCGGATGCGACGCATCCACCTTGTCCTCTATTTCTCAGCTTCGCATGCGATGGTGGACGCGACGCATCCAACTTCACTTCTACTTCCCAGTTTCGCACGCGATGGCGGACGCGATGGCACAACTTCACTGCTAAGGTTGCATGCAGGATGATGTTTTCCTAGGTTGGATGCGACGCATCCAACCCTTCTTCCTCTAGCTAAACCACCTTTTCTTCATATTTTGCACTCCGAACACCTTAAATCGTCACACATAACTTAATTAGTCATCAAACCAATAATTACACCATGTTGGGTGTTTTAAAGATTAAATAACATCAAAAAGTGGTTAAAGCATGGGTAAAGTAACATTAACACATATCGAAATATGCCAAACATCATACAACAACAAATATATACTCGTAGCAGTGGACTATGTCTCGAAATGGGTAGAAGTTGAAGCACTCCCAACAAATGATGCAAAGGGAGTTATTGGTTTTCTAAGAAAAAATATCTTCACCCGATTTGGAACTCCAAGAGGGATCATTAGTGATGGAGGAACTCACTTCTGCAATCAAACCTTCGCAAAGTTGCTGGAAAAATATGGCGTACGCCATAAGGTTGCCACTCCGTATCACCCACAAACAAGTGGTCAAGTTGAGGTGTCGAATATGAAATCAAGAGTGTTTTGACCAAAACTGTAAATGCTACTCGGACTGATTGGGCGAGAAAATTGGATGATGCACTATGAACTTACCGCACTGCATTCAAAACTTCGATTGGTGTGTGACCATATAAATTGGTGTTCGGAAAGGCATGTCATTTATCGGTGGAGCTAGAGCATAGAGCATTTTGGGCATTAAGGCAATTAAATCTTGACATGGAGGCCGCTGGTATGAGTAGAGTCGCAGAGCTTCATGAACTTGATGAGTTCTGTTACCATGCTTTTGAAAGCACCAGGCTGTACAAGGAAAGGATGAATATCATGCATGATAAGCATATTCAAGAGAGGATTTTCAAACCCGGAGATGTCGTGTTGTTGTATAATTCAATACCAATCCTATGGGGTTAATGGGATTAGGGCGAAGAAGCACAATGTTACAATGAAGATATACACAAAATTTGTCAGATTTCATTACTACAACCCATTCGCATTTTGATAAAGAAAAGAGTTAGTAACATACCTTAGATTCTTAGGAGGAGGGATTGCTCTTCAATTGATGTTCCAAGTGAGTGAAGGAATGGGTGAATAATTGTCTTCAATTAGGTTTGTGTTGGAGGGGGAGAGGGAAATTTAGGATGTGCAGTAAGTAGAGAAGGATGGGATGGTGTGTTTTAATTAATGTGTATGTGTGTGTTGTGTTATAACCGATGGGGATTAAAAAGGAAAGAAATAAAAACATTAAACATACCTGACCTCGCCATAACCCGTGCGACGCGAGGCTAACGCGAGACTGACCTCACTATAACCCGCGCGACGCGAGGCTAACGCAATACTGACCTCACTATAACCCGCGTGATGTGAGGCTAACACGAGGTGTTGCTCGTTGTATTCCGTGTGACACAAGGCGAAATGCGAGGTAATTACCTGGCGATGTGAGCTCTATAGCGAGCAAGGGACTGGGCAAGGCAAGCTCTACAGCGAGCTGGGAAGCTGGCGCCGCAAGGTCTTCCACGAGGTGGACTTCGCTACCCCCGACGACGCGAGCTGTATAGCGAGATGAAAGGCTGGCGATGTGCGTTTTGTTGCCAGGTCCACGATGCATTTTTGCTGGGCAACACAAGGTATGCAGCTTTGTTTGGAGCGTACATATGCAATTTTTATTTCGTTTTGTGACCGACTCCAAGTGCCATGACCTCCCATCGTGCTCCATTACCTGTTCAAGCACAAACAGTTAGCTAAAAAATTGTTAGTGCATAAAAACAAACAAAAATTCTTGTTAAGCTAAAATAAACTATGAATTGGGTTGCCTCCCAACGAGCGCCTGATTTAATGTCACGGCACGATGCAGTCGATCAAACTTAAGGTTCACTCAACACTTGAGGCTCCTTTAAATGAATCTCTGATACAACATGTTCCTCCTCCATGCCAAGGTAATGTTTCAACCTTTGCCCATTTACTCTAAACCTGTTCATTCCATCCTTGGATTTAATTTCTACAGTTCCACTTGAGAGTACTTGCACAACTCTAACTAGTCCCAACTATCTAGATTTTAGCTTATTCAAAAATAGTTTCAATCTCTAATTTACAAGGGTGGTAACATGAAATCCCCAAGCTGATTTGGTAGGGTGAGGCAATCCCTCATCCCTACAAGCACTTCCATGGCATTAGTGCACACTATGTGTTTGTCAAAATGTCTCAAACACATTCTTTGTCCCCAATGGTGTTCTAGTCTCCGGGATTGTAATAGTAGCGATATGTTGCCTTGCACACTCCAAATTGTAAGTTTAGGTGAGCTTACCGATAGCTATATGCATCGCAATTGTAGTAAACATCATATTGCCATTTCTTGATTCTCATGCTAAAATAAAGAGGTGAAGTCTGAGTAGCCTAAAAATGGTTGAACATCATGTCGTGAACTCTTAATTGTGGGGTCGAAAGACCATGTTTTGAATTGATTCATATACTCTATCACTGATAAAAGTTCATTTATGTAGGTACGAATATGCCTCCTAAAAAAGACGATGGTAAAGGCAAGGGCAAGGCTACTGCTCCTAATAAGGCCAAGGCTTCTTCCAGACCGCCACCGAAAAAGAGAAAAGGAGGGGAGGCCACTTCAAGCCAAGTTGAAGGGTTGCAAGCAGTTGCAGCTATAGCAGCCACACGCCCACAACCTGAGGGACAACGAGAATTTGGACTAAGGAGCATGCCTCAATCTGCCAAGGACTGGTACAACATTTGTCGGCCAAGACATATACATTCTGAGTCAGTTATTCATGAGCGTCACCTACAAGCTAAATATCAATCAATTTAGAAAGGTATTCATGATCTTGGCTTGAGCTACATGTTTAGAAACACTGGGGATATCAATGGAAACTTTGTTTGAGAGTTTTATACCGATTTTTATCCAAATGATACTGAGCAGCTGGTGCCTATTAGGGGAAGGTTGATCGATTTCTCAGCATCAGCTATATGCAATTTTTTGGGAACTCCAGATATTCCATAGGAACCCTTGGACAACTTCATCACCCATCCAACATATCAAACATTGATACACACTCTATGTGGTGTCAATTCTGTGGATGCTTGAGTTCGTGACAAGAAGACCCAACGCCATAGGAAATTTCCAAATAAAAATATAAAGCCGGAAGCTCAGGTGTGGCTGAAGTTGATCAACACGCGACTATTACCATGCAACCATGAGACTCTTATTAGCCGTGAAAGGATATGCGTGTTGTACTTCCTCATGACTAGCCAGAAAGTGAATGTAGGCCACTTAATACGTTACCAGATGGCCTAGGTAAAAACAAGCAAGCGCATTAATAGACTGTCCTTCGCCAACATGTTGACTCAGTACCTGAGAAAAGAACTGGTGGAGGAGGAGTGAGATTTTAATATAGTCATTCCTCCACCCCTCCTACTAATGGACATCACAGGCATCAGGGTTAAGGAAGAGAACGCCATGGCCACAATGACAGGTGCCGAGCGCAATGCTCGAGATGACAACTTTATGGCACATCTATATGGGATGATGGGTTTACAGCTCAGGATTGGGGGAAGGCCGGCCACTACTGAGGAGAGGGCCATCTTGGAGGAGTGTTTCCCGCTCAATACTCATGCACAACATCTAGTTAGGCTTGGCGATGGTCAGCGACTCCCAGATGATGAGGATGTCAACACACCAGTATGTTTCGAGGCCGAGCCAGAGTAATCCGAGGAGGATGATGATAATGATGCTGAGAAGGGAGAAACAGATGATGAGTGGACAGTTGTAGATGAGGCTTTCGAGGATGATGGGCGATTACAATGACTGATGAGGGAGTTATTCCTACCCCTTACCTGTTTTTTTGTTTATTTTTGGATTTTTTGTTTATTTTTGGAACGTTTACATGCATTGGGGACAATGCATGAACTAAGTGTGGGGTGAGAAGTATTCTCTGTCATTTGTAAATATTAGATAAACTAATTACTTTGTGTGTTTAATTTTGTTTTATTTATTTTACTTTTTTGTTTCATGATTCCCATTTTAAAAAACAAATGACTGAACTTTTCCCGACGATGGAATTCTTAGGCAGTTTTCTTGAGGGACTAAAGTTTAACACACACACACATATATATATATATATATATATATATATATATATATATATATATATATATATATATATAGGTCTTTCTATTATTTAGATAGTAATATTCCCTCGTGTTTTTTCTTTGTACCGTGATTCTTTTCCATGGGATGTAGTTGTACCGGGTAGTAATTTTTGTTTTGTCTTTAGATTAGAATAGGATTCAGGGAATAAAAGAATGAAAAAATAAGAATTACTATTTGACTAGTTTGATAGTAGCATATTTAGGCTCTAGCATGTGTAGTACCTTTCCTATGGTTTGAAATTGTTATGATGCCTTGTTGAGTAATAACATGTTTATTGATGCCTATATCTCGTTTTCTTGGCTTGTATCACTTTGTGCTTGATGCTTAATATTTTGTGGCTCTGTGAATACTTGCAATTATTTGAGAATAGGAATGAAACCGTCCTTGGTGAATCATGTGCCATGTGTGGTGAGAAATTGTACAGTCCGTGTTATTGCATTAGAGTCTAGAATTTGCCCGACATGTGAGTTGAAGCGAAATTTTAGGTTTTGCTCAGTTTGAAAAATAATTTTAGGATTTCTTTGATCTGTTTGAATTTAATGCCTACCACAAATAAAATTTATCCCTAGTCAACCCTTTTGAGCCTATAGACTTTTATTTGGTAACCACATTACATGCCTATACCCATTTATTCTTAATTGTCATTATTTTGATCCGTATACCTCGTAAAATACTTTAATTATGAAGTGAGCGCTAGAAGAAGTAAGGACTAAGTGTTGGATGGCTTTCGAGTGGAACCAATGAAAGAAAGAAGGGTGCACTTGTTATGTAAATTAATACACCACTAGGGGAAACTAAAAAAAAAGTAATCTTATTCTTGCTAGTGGATATGAATTAAAGTAGTGCTTAAGGAAAGAAGAAATACTTTGGGGATAATATTGTTTGCGAAATTGCAGTTAGGTTGAAGAAATATGCGCTTAAATTTATTTTGTGATATGTTGAAGTGCTTAGGAGGGTAAGTCATTGTTTCCAAATTTATCATACCCGTCCTTTAGCCCACATTATAGCCATAAAAAGTCCTAATTGATTTTAGATCGAGCAAGCCTACATTAGTAGAGGTTTACATAATGGGCAAACATGTGGTACTTTGTGCATGCATGTGACTTCTTTGTGAGAGTGAGGGATTTCTTTGATATATGAGAATCCTTAAAATATATTTGAGCATTTGATTCGAATGTGTGGATTCAACTTGCTCTCTTGTTTTTGTTTTGAGGATACATGATTTCGCCAAGGATATGTGACGTTATTAGATTTTTCTATGATGTAAGTGTTCAAGCCATCAATACATTGTGATATTGAGTCGGTTTGTGAGGTTAGAATTGTTATAAACATGTTGCCTATTTGTTGAATAAATTTTTGAAGTATGGAATAAAGTAAAGGAAAGTTTGAAAACATATGCTAAAGTTTAATTGTTGTTATCAACCATAAATCCAAGACTGGAGAATCTAGTGATACTGTTGTTCCTCCTCCCCTGCCCCCGGCTCCCCGAACCAGACCCCATACCCATCCTACACCTGCTATTCTTAATACCGATAATAGTTTATTATAATTTAGCGATACTGAATTTTACCATAATATTGCACCCAGTGAATATTTAGACCATGAATTAATGAATGCTCTTTATTCTAATAATTATAATATTATTGATGAAAATGATGATGAGAAAATTGATCTTGATGAAACTCAATCAGACGATGATACACCCATTAGTCCTACTCCTGATGTTGACCCAACTAGTGATAACGCTGCTAATCCAAATGATGACCCATATGATACTCTCGTTATTACCCCTACTTTTTGTAGAGAACCTACCAAACGGCAGGAAATATTTCATGCTTGGCCATTTTTTACTCAACTAGTTCCAAAAAAAAAGGCTAAGTGTAAAACTTGTGGTATAGAGTTAGCTTTTAAATATACTGGATCGTGGTCGGGGACATGATCTTTGGCTAGACACATAAAAACACCCTAAAGATAACGTCAGAAATCAACGTCTGAAATCTCCAGACGAGGGAAAAAATATACCTAGTCCTAGTCAGGCTGACCCTAGTACCGGTTCAAATTAATTTTAACTGAAAATTAACACTGTTATCGGTGGTATTTATATTATGATACAAAAAATGATTGGGAAGAATTGGCAAAATTGATAACTGTTATGTGCTTACCCTATAGTTTTTCTTTTAACCATGCGTTTGTGCATTACATTCGAAATATTTTTAATCCTACTTATAAAGATTTTCCTCGCACAACCGTAAAGAATGATATTTATAAATATAAGCATGAATATGAACAATATTTGCGCTATTTATTTACTCATATAAATTATTGTGTTGCTATTACAACTGATATTGGTAGAAGTAACAACGATTGTGATTACCTTACTGTTACATGTCATTGGATTGATGAGGATTGAATAATGCAAAAGTGCATAATTGCTTATAGAATAATTACTTCACGGCATACATGGCAGTTTATTGCTAGCACATTTACGGATATTTGCAGATATTTTTGAATTAGTGATAAAATAATATCGGCTTCAATGGATAATGCTACTAATAACACAAATGCTATAGACTTGCTTACCATTACGCTAAATTCTGTATTTAGTAATATTTTTCGTGTTAGATGTATTTGTCATATTTACCATTTAATTGTGGGTGATGATATGAGAATTTTAAATATTTAAGTTGAAAAGGTTAAAATGACTCTTAACTCGCTTTTTCATTCAAACCGTAGAAGTAGATTTAGGGAATATTTTAAAAGATGTGATGATTGTGGCCTAAGAGAAAGAAAAGATCCTAAACCTTGTCCTACTAGATGGGATTACATGTATGAAAGATTGGTTGTTGCATATGAATATAGAAACCCTATAAACTCAACGTTTAATGCACACGTAAGTGATGATGACTATTACCTTACGAATGAGGATTGGGCTAATGTTAAAATGCTTGTTGATTTTTTAGAAAAAATTCATATTGCTACAAAAGTATTTTCTGGGCAATATTATCCTACTATTTCTAACTATGCAGAACTTACAAATTTGTTTGCTCATTTTTCACAAGGTGTGGAAATTTATCAACTTGCTATTGATTCTATAAGAAAAAAGTTTAAAATATATTTTTCCCTATTCCCCCTATTTATGGTATTGCTTCTTTGTTAAATCCTTGTATGAAATTAGGAGGTCCTCAATTTTGGTATGAAACTATTTATAATATTTAGCACTTGAAGATGATGAGTTGCCTAAACTTCCGAAAGCAATAGCCTCAATTAGAACAAATGTTAAAACTATTTATAATGCTTATCAAGTTGCATTAAATCATGCTAGACCAAATGTTCCAACTCCTTCTTCTTCTGATTCTCAATCTTTTAAAAGAACTGCGGGAGAAGAGGACTTAGTGTTTGGGCGGGGTTTAGGGGTTCTTTTGGTTCTAGTAGTAACTAGTAATGATATTTCGCAACTTGAGGAAGTGAATCCCAACGGAACCTTCAATATTTTGCAATGGTGGAAGGACAAAGAAAAACACTTTCCGGTTCTTTCAAGGATGGCCCGAGACATTTTAACTATTCAAGCTTCAACAGTGGCATCAGAGAGCGCTTTCATTCAAGCAAGACTTCAAATCGGTGATCATAGAGTGTCTATGAGGGAGCTTGGAAAACTCAGTACTTTTCAGAGATTGGGTCCGTTCGAAAAGAAAAATTTTTGGACTTGCTGAATCACAACCAGAGGTAGACGAAACTTACAAAGAAATGCTAGCTGAACTTGCTGAGGATGCTGCTTCGCCTGTCAATGGAAGCGTCGATGACCAAACTACTTTTCCGCCACTACCAACGGAACTTCCTATGAACCTTAAAGGATTTATGATGTTTGTAAGAGATAATATGTAACTTGTATGAACAAAAATTAGTATGTATTATATAACTTATATTTTGGCACTTCTTGATTAGTTTCTTTCTCTTCTCAATAGTGGTATTAGTACATTGTTGTGCTCATTCCATAGGGGGGTGGAAAACTAAGAAAGATATTGCCATATTATTTTATTGCTATAATAAAATTACAAGATATTGCTTTGAATATATTTTTATAATATTTTTGTATTTAAATTTGAATTAAAAAATTAGGTCACAATTCTATAATAGAATTACAAGGCATTGCCTTAGATGTTTTTTTAACATCGTTTTGTCTCTAATTTCTATTTAATGTTTTTAAAAAATTACTGCTTAGCCGTTGGGCCCATTTAGCCCGTTGAGACCGCATGTCCGACCTATTTAAAACGGGACCATGAGTTCGTGGGCCCGTTCTCAGGCCGGTTTCTACAAAAAACACTTTTAGTCTGGGACCGTTTAGCCCGTTTATTTAAGGTCCGGAACCGCAGCCCACGAGACCGACCCGTTTAGGGCCCCGCCCGGCCCAATTACCACCCTTAGTATGAAAGCATGCTCCATGCCCTATCACAAAGCGTTCTGTTCATACGTTCTACAATACCATTTTGTTATGCTGTTCTGACACAAGTGCGGTGTCCCATTATGCCCTCTCTGCTGCAGAAATTATCGAACTCGGAATTGCAAAATTCCAACCCATTGTCAGTTCGAAGACGCTTAACTTTTATTTCCATCTGCCTCTCAACCATCATCTTCCATTTAACAAATGTCCGAAATGCTTTGTCTTTTATTTTCAGAAAATACACCCACACCATCCTTAAGTTATCATCAATCAAAGTCATAAAATACCTGGCACCAATCTTGGAGGGAACTTTGTTTGGACCCCACAAGTCTGAATGTATATAATCTAACTTGTCTCTGGTCTTATGCTCGGCCTTCTTGCTAAACTTTACCCTTGTCTGTTTACCAAACACATAATTCTCACAAAAATTCAAAATTTGATTTTTGTACCCATTTAGCAAATTTTTCTTACTCAGCAAAGATAATCTCTTATCGCTCATATAGCCAAGTCAAGTGCCATAACTGAGACTGATTCAGATCACTTTTTCCAAAAGCTACAGCAGTTTCCTGATGGTCGGCTATAATTGCGTCTTTTGGTCACTAATTGCACTCTATTTTATTACACTTTACTAGTGTTTGAGCTTTAAATGATATTGTTTTGCATTAAGGGTGTGCTTTGTGCCTTGTAGGAGTGATTCCGAGTTATGAAGAGGTTGTGGAGCTAATTCGAGCTATTTTAGAGCTTTGAAGTCTGAGTAAACGCCTAAGGATTAAGTCGGGATCGTGTTTGGGGATCAACAGATGAATAATGCACTTAATGGAGAAAATAAAGAGTTGAGCAGAAGGCTAAACCAGATGTGTGACCGCACATGAAACCCCCTCCAGCACGCACTTGAGCGTGCAAGTTACACAGTGCACTTGCTAGAGGTGCGCGGCCATATGCGCAGTCATACCTCTAGGTGCGCAGCCGCGCACGTCCATTTCCGGAACCTTTACCCAGGGCTATTTTTGTAATTTCAGAGGTGACTCCTTTTAACCTATATGAAGCCTAGATCATCTAAAAATAGGGTATTGGGGATTTGAGGGAACTTTTGGGAGAGAAGAAGGCAAGGAAACAACTAAGACTCAAAATACTTCATCCAATTCATTCAATACGGAAGTTGTTTGATTTTGGAAATTGTAATGTCTTCTTGTTCTTCTAATACTCTTGTGATTAATAACTTCTTCACTATGGAGTAATCTTTCTTAGGGTTGTTGACGGATATTATGATTGGCTAGTGTTTTGGGGTTTTACTTTCTGTCAATTGCACTAATTCGTTGAATGGGTATTAATTGAATTGCCAAGCTAATTGTGGTTTTACTTTAATCGAAAGAGAAGTGTTGCTGCAATTTGCATTGTGTTATCTTGTTTGGGTTGATTTTACGCCTCTCTTAGGTAATCGGAAGAGCTTAGAGAGTTATCAATGACCCAATTTAGAAGAATAGTTGAGAGACGTTCTTTGAAAGATTTTTCATTCATTGTATATTTGCATACGTTATTAGAACCTGTCATTAGGTTGGTTAACAGAATTCTCATTTATTCGGAAGAAGAATTTGAATCTGTAAGATAGCCAAATCATCGGTTGAAATCGTAAGAGTCAATAGAAGTTAAGAGTGAACTTAGCACGGAGTTACCCAAAATAATAGTTGATCACATATCTTGTCACAACCCGTAATTCTCTCTTTGATATTCAATCGTTGCTACTTAGTCATTAAAATTCCATTATTTTCTCACAATCGATAATTTTAGTTTTTATTATTAGTTGATAATAACATAAATCAAATGTTTATTTCCTAGATAGTGTTAAGCGGAAAATTTATTAGAACATTATTTAAACAAATCCCTGTGGAGACGATTTAATACTATACTATATTTGACTAGAGAGCTAAAGTTCTATACACCGGTTTTGCACTCGTCAAATTTTGGCATCGTTGTCGGGGATTGGCGATTGATAGTGTTTGAAGTAATTTTTGGTGTTAATTCTGGAATTATTTTATTTTATTTTCTTTTTTTACGCTCTTCTCATCTGTGTGCAGGCAACAAGTTAAGTTTAGCTATGTATGACTCGATCATTTTCCAAGGAATTGGTTCCATACGATCCAGAGTTAGACAAGCACCTGAGGCAGTTGAGAAGGGAGAAACGATCGAGAAGATTGCTGTTGGGTCAACCTTTAACTCAGAATACAATGGGAAACAATGAAGAGGAGGTGAACCTAGGTGCAAGAGAGGCAGCTCACCGACAGGACTCACGGTTAGCAGCTGAAGCAGCCCGTAGAGTTGCGGATGAAACAGTTACCGGGGATAGAAGTTTCAATCTCAACCGAACCATGATCGAAGATGAATTTGAAAATGCAGCCTCTAGGCCTAGGAGGTCACTAGGAGATTATGCCAGATCGATGTACAAGCAACAACAGTCTAGTGTGAGGCCCCCGCCCATTGGTGCCAATAATTTTGAACTCAAACAGAGAGTCATCCAGACCATTCATAACAATTTCATATATTCAGAGGAAACCCCAATGAAGATCCTAATAACCATTTGATGGACATCGACGAAATTATGAACACATTTCGCTACAATGGAGCATCACATGATGTCATCTGCCTCAAAGCATTCCCTTTCTCACTTAAGGATGATGCAAAGCAGTGGTTGAGAAGTCTGCCCATATGATCAATTCGTACGTGGGAGGAGATGAATATCAAGTTCTTAGAAAAATATTTCTCAGCTGCTAAGACTGGACGGGTGAGGAAAGAGATTCACAATTTCAACCAAGGTGAAGGGGAGACAGTGTTCGAGTAATGGGAAAGATTTAAGGAGCTATTGCGGAGGTTCCCTCATAATTGAATAGAGCAATGGATGCAAACCCGCCATCAAGGAGATTGCTGAATAGTGCAGTTGCAGGTCCTATGATGAAGAAAACTCGTAAAGAGATTGTCACACTTTTGAATGAACTATATGAAGACGCAGAACAATGGTCCACTGACCAAGGGGATCGAAGAAGATCAATGGGGGTGCACTAAGTAGAATTGTCGGTAGCAATGCAGGCTCAAATTGCAATTATAGCTAAGGACATCAAGCAACTAACAATAGCTCAGGTGCAAAATCAACCACATGTGGGATGTGACATCTGTGGATTGGGACACCCTACACATGAATGTCAAGCTACAGTTGAGGAAGTCAACGCTGTGGGGAACTTTAATAGAGAAAACTACCAAGGTAAGAACAACTATAATGCTATGGGTCAAAGACGTCTAGGTTTTTCGTGGAGATCACCTAATGGGATCATGAAATCATGGAAACAAAACAATCTCAGACCCCAGGGTCAAGGACCACCAGGTTTTTAGAACCAGCAGAAGTAGCAATACTAGCCACCATAGAAAATTCAGTCAAGTATGGAAGATCTCATGAAGGCATTCATCAACAAAATAGATAAAAAATTCGAGAATCGGGGCACGGCTATCCGGAATTTAGAAAGACAAATGGGACAGATTGCGAATTTGTTATCTGAGATGACTCCCGGTACTCTTCCCTCTGACACTAAAAAGAACCCAAAGGAAACAATCAAAGTTATATTTCTGAGAAGTGGCAAAGCATTGACTGACTTAGAGGTGAAAGCTAGACCTGAGGTGGTTAGCAAGCAGATTGAAACACCAACAGAGAAAGAGAATGAAGAGAAAAAAGCCTGAGTAGCGGGGTACAAAAGGAGATTGAAGAAAGTAGACATATGCCAGCTCTACCATTCCCTCAAAAGATGAAGCGGGAGAAACTTGACAAATGTTATAGGCGATTCCTGGAAATGCTCAAGCAACTGTATGCGAACATTCCTTTTACATAGGTACTCACTCAGATGCATGCTTATGCCAAGTTCTTAAAGAAAATCCCGTCTAGCAAGAGAAAATTAGAGGAAACAACAGTGGTCAAGCTAAACACCCACTGTAGTGCCATCTTGCAAAATAAGATTCCCCAAAAGTGTGGGGATCCGGGAAGCTTCACCATACCATGCTCGTTGGGGAGTGAAAAATTCGACAAGGCCCTCTGTGATCCTGGTGCATCTATAAATCTAATGCCTCTGTATGTATTCAGGAAACTGGAAGGTGAGCTTGGAGTGATCAAATCAATACCAGTGTCCCTACAACTGGCCGACCAAACCACCATTCTACCTGAGGGAATCATTGAGGATATTTTAGTGCGGGTGGACAAGTTTGTGTTCCCCGTAGATTTTATTGTGGTGGATATGGAGGTGAACAAGGAGGTACCTCTAATTGAAGGGAGGCCATTCTTATGTACATGCAGAGCTATCCTTGATATGTATGAATGGCAGCTTATGCTCAGAGCGGGCAACGAAAAAGTGGTGTCTCAGATGAAGAGGATGATGATATAACCCAGTGATGAGGCATCCACCTACTCGTGTTTTAAGATGGACGTTGTTGGAGAATTGGCTAAAAAATACAAGTTTGACAAACTTGTGGGGGATACTCTAGAGAGGTGTATTACTTAGTCTAGCACGATGGAGGATGAAGATCATGAAATAAAGAAAGAGGCAGAATCTCTTGAGACTAAGGATCAAGTGGTTGATGAGGAGGAACTAAAAGAGGAGGCTACTAAGCCTAATGTGGAAGTAAAAATCCTCCACACTCACTTAAAACATGCTTTTCTTGAAACTAACAAATTTTCAGTGATTATTTCTGCTGACTTCACGGGAGCGAAAACTGGAGGAGCTACTGAAAATCACAGGAAGGCCAAGGGCTGGAGTATAGCTGATATTCAAGGAATTAGTCCGACAATTTGCATGCATACAATTCTGTTAGAATAAAATAGCAAGCCAGTGGTGCAGCCCCAGCGCAAGCTGAACAAAAATTTGGATGAGGTAGTGCAATAGGATATAATCAAATTGCTAGATGCGGGAGTGATTTTTCCTATCTCTGATAGCCAATGGATTAATCCAGTACAAGTTGTACCTAAGAAGGGGACATGACAGTAGTGAAAAATGAAGATAGTGAATTGATCCCCACCAGAACAGTCACTGGGTGGAGAATGTGCAACGATTATAGAAGCTAAATGATGCAACAAGGAAGGAACACTTCCCACTCCTCTTTATTGATCCAATGCTCGAGAAAGTGGCTGGACATGAATGATATTGCTTCTTGGATAGGTACTCAGGCTACAATCATATACTCATTTCCCCAAAAGATGTTGAGAAAACTACATTTACTTGTCCGTCAAATATTTTTGTTTACAGGAGGATGTCGTTTGGGTTGAGTAATGCACTTGCCACTTTTTAGAGGTGCATGATGTCTATATTTTCTAATTTAAACGGAAAGTGTCTAGAAGTATTCATGGATGATTTCACCCTCTTTGGTGATGACTTTGAAGACTGCTTGAAGAATTTGGAGCCCGTTCTTGAACGTTGTAAAGCCACGCACTTGGTCCTTAACTAGGAGAAGTGTCACTTCATGGTGAAAGAGGGAATTATCTTAGGCCACAAAGTGACTGCACAAGGTATTGAAGTAGATAAAGCTAAGGTTGATGTAATTGCTAGGCTCCCTCCACTGACTTCTGTGAAGAGCATAAGGAGTTTCTTGAGACATGCTGGGTTCTATAAGAGGTTCATCAAAAACTTTTCCAGCATTACAAAACCGTTGACTGCATTGATAGCGAAAGATGTCAAGTTTATTTTCAATGTAGAGTGCTTAAGAGCATTCGAATTGATAAAGGAAAATCTTGTAAGTTCTCATATTGTGGTGAAACCTGATTAGAGCCAGCCATTTGAGATAATGTGTGATACCAGTGATGTAGCTGTGGGGACAGTTTTGGGGCAAAGAAAAGATAAAATTTTTAGGCTCATCTACTATGCAAGCAGGACGTTGAATGATGCTCAAGTCAACTATGCCACCACTGAAAAAGAGTTCTTTGTTGTGGTCTTTGCTTTTGACAAGTTTAGATCATATCTGGTGGGGAGTAAAGTGATTGTACACAGAGATCACTCAACCTTGAAACATTTGTTGAGTAAGAAGGAGTCCAAGCCATGTCTGATGCGGTAGGTGATGTTGCTTCAAGAGTTTGACTTAGATATCAAAGATAGGAAGGGCACAAAAAATCAAGTTGACGATCATCTATCTCGAATTAGTATCAAGGCCGCCTTGGTATGCTGATATAGCCAAATTTTTGGCTAGCAGATGGTTACCTCGCGATCTCTCTCGTGATCAAAGAAGGAAGCTTCAAGGTGAGGTAAAACATTATTTTTGGAATTACCCTTTTTTGTTTAAACTGTGTGTAGATGGTGTGATTCGAAAATGTGTGCCTGAAGGAGAGATGACAAGCGTTTGGTCCTATTTCCATGATGAAGCAGCTGGAGGACACCATTGTGGAAATTGCACTGCAGCAAAGGTCATGGAAGACGGCTTCTATTGACCTACTTTGTACAAAGACGCACGAGCGTATGTAGCTGCATGTGACATGTGTCAAAGGGAAGGTAATATTAGCAAGAGGGACAAAATGCCTCACAACTCCATTCTGGTATGTGAAATTTTTGACATGTGGGGCATTGACTTCATGGGTCAATTCCCAATGTCAAATTCTTATGAGTATATTCTAGTATTCGTTGAATACGTCTCTAAGTGGGTCGAAGCAATCCCTACTAGGACCAATGATGCTCGGGTGGTGTGTGAGTTCTTATGGAAGAACATCTTTACCCGCTTTGGGACACCTCGAGTGATTATCAGTGATAATGGGTTACACTTTGTGAACAAGCAATTTGCTGCATTGCTGTTTAAGTATGGGGTCACATACAAAACAGTAACCCTGTACCATGCCCAAACTAGTGGGCAAGTTAAAGTGTCTAACCATGAACTTAAAAGAATTCTTGAAAAGACAGTTAGTACTTTGCGGAAGGATTGGTCTGTAAAGTTGGAGGAAGTTTTATGGGCATACAGAATTGTGTTCCAAACAACCATAGGGACTTCACCGTTCAAACTGGTATATGGAAAATCGTGTCACCTACCAATTAAGATAGAACAAAAAACTTATTGGGCAATTAAGATGCTTAACCTTGATCTTACTCTTGCAGGTGAACACAGTTTGGCATATATGAATGCATTGGAGGAGTTTAGACTGGACGCGTATAAAAATGTGTGGATTTTTAAGGAAAAGACTAAAAGGTGGAATGATACTCTGATTAAGCCAAAAGAGTTTCATGAATGGGACAGAGTCTTACTGTACAATAGTAGACTGAGATTGTTCCCCGAAAATTTAAGTCTAGATGGAGGGGACCGTATGTGATGAAACATGTATCACCATATTGGGCAATTGAGATTCAGAACATGGACGGAACGGAAAGTTTCAAAGTAAATGGGCACAGGCTAAAACTGTATCTTGCCGTAGGATTTACTCAGCAATCCTCGAGCATTAAAATCAGTTAAGAATGCCCGGTTGAGTCAAGATGATGACTATAACTCAGAACTACCTCGCACATATGTCCATGCAAAAGAAAACGTCAGAGGATACGGTATGTGCGCGACCGCGCACTTGAAGGGTTGACCGCATACTTGACCGTGCACATTAACTAGTACACTGACTTTTGTGCACGGCCGCGCATGGTAGGACCTGACAGCGCAAACGACCGTGCACAGGTAAGTATTTCCCCCTTTTAATTTCGCACCCCCCAAACCCCCTTCTAAATTTCCCCTTTTCCCTCTCCTCTTAAGAAAAAACCTAACCCTCCCCCACCTCTCTCCACTCTGCAAAACAATGCAAGTACAATCCCGTACTCTTCTCCCTTCCCCTTCCTCAAGAGCACTCTCTCCCAGAGATCCCTCAGGTATGTGAGATGTTTTCCCTTTGTTTATATTTTTTCTTGTTTGTTTGTAGCAATATGGTTTTGTCTTTTTTCTTGTTTCTTTCTTTTTGTTCTCCTTTTCGTGTGGGGTAGAGGTTGATTTTCACCATGGAGACTCACCATATAGTTGCTAGGAGTGAAATTGGTGTATCCTTAGTCCAGCTGGGATTAGAATTGCTTTATGGGAGGTTAGGAACAGCTGTGAATGTTAAGTGTTTGTGTAAATACCACAATGATATTGAGGGTGTAATTTTGTGACCAAGTGTGAGGGTGAGTCTGAGTAGCCTCTCTTGATTCACTGAGTGATTCATTAGCGGTTATTTGGCAGTTTGTTTCAGGTACAATGGCTCCTTCCAAGAAGATAAAAACTGCAAGTACCTCCACCGGTAGTCAAGCGGGTACATCCGGTCGCAAGCTTCTGCATCCTCTTGCCCATATGATCAGAACAAGCTCTTCTCCTGGGAAGCCCAAGAACAATTTCATAGAAAAGCAAGCAAAAACCCCATACCGAAAAGAGGAATTAATAATGGATCTCTCCAAAATGTCTGTCCCAGAGAGTATAATGAATTGGTCAGGTGAGGCATGGGGGTATTCTTTGAAGAACTTAACGAGGAAAATTTGATGGTTGTTCGGAAATTCTATGCGAACTGCCCGGAATATGTAGACCATGTCTGCACAGTCCGGAATAAGAGAGTGAACTTCTCCAAGGAGGCCATCCAAAGGGCCTATCACTTACCGTAGTACGTGAAAGACCCTGATACAGGTGATTACTATGTCACGCACAGCGAAAAACCATACTTGTGTTGCCTGTTCTTTGCAACCATTTGTGTACCTGGGAAGGAGGTAGTGTGGCTAAAGAAGGGCATAAATTGCATTCGGCTTCGCTTACTTTTGAAGGGAAGTGCTGGCTATACATCATTAATAACCGCCTGCTGCCTTCAGGCAACACCACTGATGTGAATGGTCCCCCGGCTGCTTCGATTTAGTGCTTTATCAAAGGCCACGATTTTGATGTGGCTCAGGTCATTCAAGACGAGATGACCATTCGTTGTCCTATGCAGAGATATGGGTTATTTTTTCCCATCATTAGTCACTCGATTATGTTGTGAGGCACGTTTACCAGAAAACAGGTCCACGGATGGGAAAGTCAAGCGCGAACAGAAATTTCGAGCGGATAGAGTTGTAATTGGGAAGGAACCTGCTGGGCCTGCTGAGGCGGATAGTGAGGAATCTAATGCGCTCAACGAGGTTAATGATGTGCTCGGTAAGGATGTCGTTGCATCTCCACCACATGAGCAGGGTGTTGGGGAACCTTCAGATGGTGTATGAGACACAAGAATGAGCGTTTTAGAACAAGAGATGGCGGGGATGCGTACTTCAGTCGATGTTTGGGAGCTCAGGTGAACTCCCTTTCTACACACAATGCCAAATTTGAGAAGAAAATCATGGCATGGCTGTGTGCACTTGGTCGGGCTTGTCATTTGGACCCTGGCAACATCTCTGACACGGAATAACTTGATAAAGGGAGTTTTCTTCACCTTTGCATTTTTCTTTATGTGTCATGAGGACATACCACCATTTAAAGTGTGAGGTGGGGTATATTCGTATGTATGTATATGAGTTTTCTTTTTGGTAGTTGTAGTTTTATGTTGGTTAGTTGTAGTAGTTAGAGATAGAAAATAATTGGAAAAAAAAATTAAAATTTCGACTTTTTCCGACGATGGATATCAGTCGAGAAGTTTCTTGAGGGATTAAAGTCGAAAGAAAAGGACAAAAAGATTTTCTTTTGTAGGTCGTGTATTAATTCCCCCTTGATTTTTCTTTGTGTCGTGGTTCTTTTCCAAGGGTTTTAATTGAACCATGTGTAGTTAGTTTTAAATTTTGTTAGGAGTAGGAAACCTAGGGCTATGATTTGAATGGAGGCAATATCTCTCGGCTCTATTATGCCTTGAGAATAATGAGTCCTTTAGCTGTGACGCTTAGGCTCAGTTTTTGACTCTTGTATAAGTATCTTAAGTTGTATGATCATAACTTTGCTTAACTGCTTTGACTAGAGTGCCTTGATAGTCCAATCTTGGGTGAGTTATGTGTCATATAGGTATGAGGTTTTGTGTTATTTTGTGCATTGCATTTGATGTCTAGAACTTACCCCGTGTGTTTGCAAAGTGAAATAGTAGTTTTATTCAGTCTTGGAAGTGATTTAGGCATTTCTTTGTTGAGCCAGTTATAAGCTTTTACCCACCTAATTGTTATGTATCCTGTAATCCTGTTTCTTTGGCAACTACATTACAAGCCTTACCCATTTGTTTGAATTGACCATCTATTTGAACCTTGTACCTCTCATGAGCACTTGAATTTGTTATGAACTTTGTAAAAGTTAAAGTGGGGGTGTTGGTTTAGCTTTTGAGTGGAACTAATAAAATAGGAGAAAGGTGCAATGTTTTGGAAAAGAAGTAAGAGCCACTTAAATTGAAAAAGCAAAAAAATAAATAATTGTATGATTGTGAAAATTATTCCTTGATAGTGGTAACTCTTAATGTATTTGTGCTTAAAGAAATGGGAGTTGATGTATAATGATGTGAATGTGGAGTTATGGTTTGACATAAGTGTGGGATTTTGAATTGTAAAAGTGTTTGTATTAAAAGTGTTTAGGGAGGTGTAGTCACTCTGATATCTGAAGGTATCCTACTCGTCTCGCAGCCTACATTACGACCAGTTAAAGTCTTATTTGATCCTTGACTGAATGAACTCAATAAGTAGAGTAGTACACTACGGGCAAGCCTATGGTTCATCTTTTATGGTATATGAATGTTGTTTTTGAGAGTGAGTGAATCCTTTCTATCTAGAGTTCCTAATTGTTTCTAATGTCTATTGTGTATGGAACTACTCTCTATTATTGTGTGATGGCACTTGATTCACGAAGAAAAGGTAATGCTTGACCTCTGTGTTATAGTAAGTGAGCGGGTTATAAATAATACTTGGTGCTTTTGAGTCAAATCTTGAGGTTAAGATGTTACGATATTATATTTAGTCTGTTTTAAAGAGTCTTGGTGTGATGGGTCATGAGATTTGTTGAAAAAGGTCGTATTTTATGTGAAGTGTAGGACGAGCAATGGTTTAAGTGTGGGGTATTGATGGTAGGTTATAATTGCGTATTTTGGTCACTAATTGCACTCTAATTCACTGCACTTTACTAATGTTTGAGCTTTAAATGGTATTGCTTTGCATTGAGTGTGTGTTTTGTGCTTTGTAGGAGCGATTCCGAGTTATGAAGAGGTTGTGGAGCTAATTCGAGCTATTTTGGAGGTTTGAAGTTTGAGTAAAAGCCCAAGTATTAAGTCGGGATTGTGTTCGGGGATCAATGGACGAATAGTGCACTTAATGGGAGAAACAAAGAGTTGAGCAGGAGGCTAAACCAGATGCACGACCGCGCATGAGACCCCCTCCAGCGCGCACTTGAGCATGCAAGTAATGTAGTACATTGCTAGAGGTGAGCGACCATATGTGCGATCATACCTCCAGGTGCGCGGCCGCGCATGTCCACTTCTGGAACCTTTACCCAATGTTATTTTTGTAATTTTGGAGGCAACTCCTTTTGACCTATATGAATCCTAGCTCGTCTAAAAATAGGGTATCGGGGATTTGAGAGAACATTTGGGAGAGAATAAGGCAAGGAAACAATGGAGACTCAAAATACTTCATCCAATTCATTCAATACGGAAGTTTGTTTGATTTTGAGAATTGTAATATATTCTTGTTCTTCAAATACTGTTGTTATGAATAACTTCTCCACTATGGAGTAATCTTCCTTAGGGTTGTTGACGGATATTGTGATTGGCTAGTATTTTGGGGTTTTACTTCCTGTTAGTTGCACGAATTCGTTGAATGAGTACTAATTGAATTGCAAAGCCATTTGTGGTTTTACTTTAATCGAAAGAGAAGTATTGCTGCAATTTACATTGTGTTATCTTGTTTGGGTTGATTTTACGCCTCTCTTAGATAATCGAAAGAGCTTAGAGAGTTATCAATTAACCAAATTTAGATGAATAGTCGAGAGACATTCTTTGAAAGATTTTTCATTCAATGTATATTCGCATACATTCTTAGAACCTATCATTAGGTTGGTTAACGGAACTCTCATTCATTCGGAAGAAGAATTTGAATCTGTAAGATAGCCTAATCATCTATTGAAATCGTAAGAGTCAATAGAAGTTAAGAGTGAACTTAGCACGGAGTTACCCGGAATAATAGTTGATCACATATCTTGTCACAACCCTTACTTCTCACCTTGATATTTAATCGTTGCTACTTAGTCATTAAATTTCTATCATTTTCTCACAATCGATAATTTTAGTTTTTATTATTAGTTGATAATAACATAAATCAAAGGTTTATTTCCTGAATAGTGTTAAGCGGAAGATTTATTAGAATATTATTTAAACCAATCCCTGTGAAGACGATTTAATACTATACTATCTTTGACTAGCGAGCTTAAGTTCTATCCCTGTGACGAAGGTTTTTTTCATATCAACTTCTAACTGAGAACAATCAGTAGTTAAAAACCTTTTTCCAAGATAATTCTTTTTTTTTTCTTATTATTTCTTCTATGTTAAAATGACAAGTTGTTTAGGACCAATGTATGCCACGTTATAAGCAAATTGGAAGGCTTTGTTGGCAATGCGAAATGAGCTCTCAACCTTAAACTCATAATTAAGCATAAAGGCAGGGTGGAGAAATCTTGATTTTTTTGTTTTGATTTTGAATTTTCCTTTTCTAATTTTCATTGTTCTCTAATAAAGAAGGGAAGGATCAAGAATTGACAAGATGAAATTTTGAGTTTTTTTGTTCTCATTTTCATTGTTTATTTTTTCTTCTATTTAAAACTCTTCTTCCTCTTCTTAAGATATTGTTACAAAGAGGAAGGATCAAGAATTAAACAAGATGTTACAAAGAGCTGCAAGTAATGCATATTCATGGTGGGCAGCTAGCCACATTAGGACCAAGCAATCCAAATGGCTTGAACAGAGCCTTCAAGGTACAAATATTAATTACCTGAAAAAACTCAGAGCATAATAAAAATGAATTTTTTGAATATCACAAAATCAAAATTATAGGGGAGATTGAAAATATTCTAGTATATGCTATAGAATTTGGTGATGGGTACAAAGGTCAAATATGATAGGAGATCAAGGTTCAAAACTAGTTCAGAAAGAAAAATTAGATTTCTTTTCATCTGCCTAGCCTAGGCTATAGTGCGTAGATTTATCTGATATATGTGCTGGTGGAAGGTAATATATACCCAATAGAATAATTGATATGCACATAAAGTTGTTGGCTCGGGCACCACCGTAATAAAAAGAAGAAAAAAAAGTGAATATCATGCATGTGTCTTTGTGTATTTTGCTTGGATTCCAACCCATAATAAGATTTTGCTAAAATCCGGTGAAATTATTACTACATCTGTCTATTTCTATTTGTTCACTATAAAAGATGTCCATTTTTACTTGTCCATTTAAAAACCCAAGAGATAATTTACTATTTTATACCTATTTTACCATTGTTATTAAGTACTACTAGGGGGTCGTTTGGTTAGGAAACAAGTTATCCCGGAAACACAACAATCTCTAGATAACTAATACTGTGATTTTATTCCAACCAAACCTTAGATAAACTCAGCTCAAATTTAATCCCGAGATTAATTATCTGTTATCTCTCGTACCAAACGAGCCCTAAGTGTTTCAGAGAGGACAGAGGGTGTTAATCAGGAACAAGGGCTACTTCTGTGAATCAAAATATGTCATTATTTTCCTTTGTATGCTCACTACTACATGGATCATGAGCAAAAGCTTGATATGTTTTCTCTTGCTTACAAAGTTTGTTATATTTCCTCTTTGCTTATATAAAATGTTTTCTTGTTGAGTATGAAAAACAACTCTGATATATTTTTGGCATAACAGATATGCAAGAGAAGGTGGAGACTGTGGTTAAGCTCATTGAAGAGGATGGAGATTCATTTGCAAAAAGGGCTGAAATGTATTACAAGAAAAGGCCAGAGCTGATAAACTTTGTGGAAGAATCATACCGTGCTTATCGAGCTTTGGCTGAACGATATGACCATTTATCGAAGGAATTGCAGGCTGCTAACAACACCATTGCTGCTGTTTTCCCTGAACAAATCCAACTTGCAATGGAGGAGGAGGACGAATATGGCGCCCCGCAAATATCAAAGAGTTCCTCGCAAATTCCAACTTCAAGTGGATCAAATGTACCTAAGGTTCCAAAGGCTCCAATAAAACAGTTGAAAGGTCTTATAACAACAGCTTCAAAGAAATTACAAGGCAAGATATCATCCAAAAAAGAAGATGCAAGTAAAAATGTTCCAAAATCAGGTTTAACCAAAGGCGAAGCTCTAGAAGAGATCGACAAGCTTCAAAAGGATATTTTGGCTTTGCAAACTGTGAAAGAGTTTGTAAAGAGTTCATATGAAAGTGGTTTAGCAAAGTATAAGGGAATTGAAAGCCAAATCATGGAAAAACAACAAAAGATATGTAAACTTGAGGATGAATATGGTGAGGGCCGAGTTATTGAGGATAATGATGCTCGTACGCTGATGGCTGAAGTAGCACTAAAATCATGTCAAGAAACATTGGCTCAGCTCCAGGAGAAACAAGAAAAATCAACAAGAGAAACGAATAAGGAATTCGAAAAGATTGAAGTTGCTAGTAAGAAATTGAAGTCCTTAAAGCAAAAGTATATTGGTGATCAGATTGATGAAACAAAGGCGCCTGAAAAAGATGAGACTACTAAAGCAACAGCTGAATCTCAGAGCTTAAGCCAAGAATTAAGTAAGGAGATTGAATCATTACAGGACAAGATTAAGGAACAATTTGATACAAGCTCTATGGCATCTCTAACAGTGACACAACTAGCAGAAAAGATCGACGAGCTTGTGAATGAAGTAGTCAGCCTTGAAACAGCAGTTTCAGCTCAAACTGTTCTTATTGACAGATTAAGATCAGAAGCCGATGACCTCCAATCACAAATTCAGATTTTTGAAGACGATAAGGAAGCTCCGATAGAGGATAATAAACACAACCTGAAAATCAGCATGATAGCAATGGAAGAAAAATTGCATGGTATCCTAAACCTGAACCAAGATGTTGCTTATCAAAACAGTAGCTTTCAATCTTACTTTGACACAGCTCGCACGAGTCTTGACTGTTTAGCTGAGAAATTGAATAGTGTGAAACCAGATGACGAGGTCCAAGACGAAGAGGAATCCGTTGTTAAAATCAAGTCTCAAGAAGATCCAGCAAAACATGAAGTTCATCAAAGTGCAAGTGAAGCTCCCAAGAACTTAAGTACCTCAAAAACAGAAGATAAAGAAGTTAGAAAAGAATTATCTCCTAGCACAATTGTCCGCAATAAAGAAGGGAAAGGTATAGAAACTCAAGTTGAAAAAGTTGATGAGAAAGTCTCAACTCAATCAGAAAATGCTGCTCATGAGACACAACCACATGAAGATGAGGAGAAGGGCGACGAGCCTAATTGGCAGCAGCTGCTGTCAAGTCGGTTAGAGGATAGGGAAAAGACACTCTTAGCAGAATACACAACAGTTTTAAGAAATTATAAGGAAGTCAAGAGGAAGCTTAGCGACAAGGAGAAGAAAGATAGGGACACCGAATTCGAAGTCACATTACAGATGAGAGAACTTAAAAGTGCTATTGCAAAGAGGGATGAAGAGATAAATAGCCTACGCGGGAAACTGAACCTTCTTCAAGCAAATTTTAACGAAAGCAAAGAATTGAAGGAAGAAGAAACAGAAGATAAAGATAATCATAACGATGATGCAACGATGATAATGGTTGATCAACATACATCTCTCTCGCCCGTTGAGGAAAAGTTCCGAATGGATATTGATGCAATAATGGAGGGAAACTTGGACTTCTGGCTAAGATTCAGCTCAGCATTTCATCAGATTAAGAAATTCAAGACAACAGTCCAAGATTTACAGAGTGAAATATCAAAACTAAGAGACAAAGAAACAGAAGAGAACAACACCAAAACAGATATGAAATCAGAAATCAGGCCTATATATAAACACATGAGGGAGATTCAAAATGAGCTAGCAGTATGGTTAGAACAAAGCGTGTCGTTGAAAGATGAAATGAAGCGTAAGTCCTCGTCGTTGTGCAGCATTCAGGAGGAAATTACAAAAGCATTAAAGGAAGGAGTTGAAGAAGATGAGATCAGATTCAGTAGTCATCAAGCTGCAAAGTTCCAAGGTGAAGTTTTGAACATGAAACAAGAGAACAATAAGGTAAGAGAGGAATTAGAAAGTGGTGTAGATCATATAACTACACTTCAAGAAGATGTTGAAAAGACAGTAACCAAGTTAGAGCAAGAGTTTGGACTTGCTGCTGGAAATCAACAACAAGCTAATAACACAACTAATGGATCATCAATTCCATTAAGATCATTCATCTTTGGAACTAAACCGAAGAAGCAAAGGCGTTCGGTCTTTTCTACCTTCCAAAACAATAGGAAAGCCCTGTGGGCTGGAACACCTTTGTAGATCTTGTTTTTTCATCTTCCCTTCACTTTTATTTAAGTTTTGGTCTCATTCTTTCCCATTTTCTTGCTTGTTCAAATTTGGGAAGTTTTTCGAGATTGTATGTATGTCAAGTTGTTTTGATTGTGTAAACAGGTAATTTTATTTTCCCGCAGCTTTCTTCAGTTGCCTATATTGCATGTCATTAGTTCACTAAGGTTGCAGCATCAAAAAATTTTGTCGAAACTGAGAGACAATTTCCTGCAACAACAACGACCCAATCGGCTCCCTCCCTCCAAGAACTCTCTGTCTTGCTTTTGGGATGACTCGAACTCACAACCTCATAGTTGGGAATGGAGGGTGCTCACCACTAGAGCAACTCACAACCTTAAAAGAGACAATCTACTACCTATACTCTTAATAAGAATGTAGCTGTTCAAATTTAAACTAGTTTCTAATTTTCTGGGTACGTGCGTACGTGTACCCTTTATCAATAACTATATAAAATTTAAAACTCACATAAATTATATTAAAAAATATGTTAGAGTTCTCAAATAAAACGTAACTAACAACATGCAAAAAAAATTAAAAATAATGAATGTTGATCTTATTTAACAAACTTGACAATGAAGAAGTTACACTGATATTGTATGTCAAAACAATGAATTTAAAAATACAAACAACATTTCAATGTTTAAGGTGTTTAACCAAAAATAGATTTCCCAACCAAAGTCAATATCTAGAAGAAAACGGGTTACTGATAACCAAGTTTTACTTCACTTTCTCAATAATCCTAAGAGAAATAAAAGAAATGATGGAAATAATTAACAAAGAAAAATGAGAAATGAATTGACAAACACTTCCCAAAATCAAGGCTGAAAATTTGGAGAGTAAGCAAAGATTTATAGTATGAATTTCAGTAATAATCGCCCCTCCCCTTATAAATAGAATTCTCATCTTTATATAGGAGCATACAATCGTAACGGTTATATTACTTAATTTGGACTAATTAAGAGTATTAACTGTATTGATTGCCCATAACCATAGATAATCGTAACTGGTGTGAGCACCTAATATTTAACTATATTTGAATTTTTTTTACCTTCTACTATGTAAATATTTTTAGAAATTTAATATATATTTTTTAGCTTTGTTACACTTTTTTTTATATAGGGTAAAAATTAATAATAATTTAAAAGGCCAATTATTACTATTAGTATTAGTATTATTTTTATTTTTATCTTTATTTTAAAATAAAATGAATTAAAAAATAGAAAAAAATTAAATATTTTTTTAAAAAATTTCGGATGGGAGTTAAAAAAAATAGAAAAAGTAGAAATATAAAATTAAAAAGTAAAAGTAAAAGTAGGTGAAAATTATTTTATAAAAAAGTAAAAGAAAGTGGAAAATTAAAAAAGTAAAAGTAAAAATAAAAGAATATGAAAATTTAAAAAAATAAAAAGTAAAAGAAAGTTGGAATTAAAAAATAAAAGTAAAGGTAGCTGAATTTTTTTTTAAAAAAAGTAAAAGAAAGTGGAAATTAAAAAAAAAATAAAGTAAAAAAAGTGAGAATTTAAATATAATAAAAGTAAAAAAGTGAGAAATTAAAAAATAAAAGTAAAGGAAAGTGAGGAATTATATATTTTTTTTAAAAAGAAGAAAAACGGGAAATGGGAATTTGTTTTAATTAAAATAAAATAATAATAAAAAGAATATCTGAAAAATTCCGAAAATTTTTCTATAAATAGAAGAGAAATGTGAGGAGAGAAAAAGAGAGAAGAAGAGAAAAAATAGAGGGGAGAAATTCGAGAGAAATATTTTTGCTCCTTCTACGCTAAGGGAATTTCTATTCGTGTCATTCTTTCTTCGCCTTTCTTTCGAAAAAATCAGCAGCTTCACCACCCTTAAACCCATAAAAATCCAGCCAAGTCCCAACCTCGCTCTCCCGTTTACGTGAGGTTTAAGAGGTTCGTTCGAGGTCCATTTTCAGCGAGGTTCTCGTTCATCCGCATCCGGTTCCGTCGAGGCTGTTCGAACTCAGTTCGACGTCATGTTCTCCTTCGAGTTGTAGCCGGCACTTTCCTTCTGTAATTTAAACTTGGAGATTTTTTTATCAATATAGTGAAGAAAGTTTTTCGCCTCAAAGGTCTGTTTCTTTTCTATTTCAGTAATGTTTATTGCCATGCTCCAGTCATATCTCTTTGAATTGTAGTTCTTTGTTGACTTTATTTGGCATAAATTTTTATCATAATATTCTGTGCTTAATTATTTATCATGATTAGTTGGTGTTTTAATTTTCATTATCAATTTGTTTGATTGTTGAGCATTTTGGGGTTACATTTATATTTATTTTTGTATTATATGAATCTAAAGTCATGTGTAGTAGTAGGAAGGCACGTATTCTCTGTTTAAATTTGAGATAGAATAATTTATACATGTTAAAGCAAAGATGTCTTGTTGAGCACATTGTATAGTTGGGACATGAGTGTTAATTAAATATAAAGGGAGTTGGGTTTGTTTAATGAAGTATGTACTACTGAAAATGGCTAATGAACAATGGACTAATGGAGTAGCAAGGTGAACTAGTAACTGGGCCTACTTTTTAGTTGGTTTTAAAGGGTCAATTGTACTACGATCAATTTTAATTTATCTAGGCCAAAATAGTTTCTATCAGGCCCAATTTGGTAAGAACAAAAGCTGACCCATTTTCCACAATTGATTTCTATAGCTCTTGACCTTACAAAGATTTCAAACTCGTAAGGAAAAACAAATTATAAACACGTGCTAGTTGCTTTAGGCACGATTAATAAATCATCGTGACTATGGGTATGGTTCTCGTGGCATAGTCATGATACGTAAACCCCAACTCACGTGTGCGTTTCACGCGACTTGACCACAACTTCAAATAATTAAAATAAGTATGTTGTAAATCACGGGTGCATTTTCCGTGGCACGATTTGTAATATGTACAAAAATAACGAGTACGCGACATCGCGACTTGTTCAAATAAATTACATAAATATTAAAAGCGGTAAAAGACAAAATGCACAATATGTTTAAAACATGTAATAAATCAGATAATTAGGCCAAGTATTAATTGTTAAGCGACCGTACTAAAACCACGGAACTCGGGAGTGCCTCACACCTTCTCCCGAGTTAACAGAATTCCTTACTCGGTCTTTTGTATTCGCGGACCATAAATAGAGTCAATCTCCTCGATTTGGGATTTTAAAATAAATCGTTGACTTGGGACACCATAAAAATTATCCCAAGTGGCGACTCTGAATTAAATAAATAATCTCATTTCAAATAATGTCACTTTAATTGAAAAAACTCCCTATCCCTCGGAAAAAAGGAGGTGTGACAACTGGCATATTTATGACTAAAGATTCCTTATAATTGCTCCCGATTTTCCTTCCTTATTTATCTTTGGTTCATGTATCTTCCCTTATTTGCAGTCTTCATTCATTCTGTTTATGTTTTTCCTTTGACAACTGTTAGGCTCGATTCTTTTCTCTTATGCTACCCCGTGGGTGTTTCTCCCGTACCTTCCGCACATTCTTAGTTCAATTAATTGAGAATGTCATTTGTCACTATATCGACGCTCCACGCGTCATGCCTCATCAGCTTAATGTTGTTCTACGTGTCATGACTTTTTCCACCAATACAGATAGTCCCCCCACTATCTAGTGGTAAGTTTTTATGGCGGGAATTACTTGCCGCCGCTTCTCGAGCACCATCATGTCTTTTTCAGAATCAATGTGTCATTTGTCACATCTATTTAATGCCCACGCCACGTGGATTCTTACGATTGGTTCTGCAGTTTCTCAGCGCCTTTTAGGGTTCTTTCCCTACGGCTATGCCAGTTTCGAAGTGACGGTTCCATTAAGACGCTTCATAATGACCAATTTTAATGACAGTCGTATCTTCTTATAAATATTTCATTCTTTTTGATTGCTTGGAGTCTTCCTTCTTCAGCATCCATTACATTACTCTTTTTTTGTATTTCTGTAACCTTTCCTCTGTATTTTCTTGGATAATCATGTCTTCGACAATGCCAAATCCTCGCAAAGTTGTGATTGTTAATGAACTTTCTCCTTCTACTGCCCCTACTAGAAGTAGGAGAGGTGGTAGACTTCATAGCCTTGGTTCACTATCTAACTGTGGTTCCTCTTCTCAAAGTAGTTCTACTAGGTCATCTTCTTCTAAACCTAGGGCTCCTTTAACCCCCAGATCTTCTTCTAGGAATAAGGATTTAAATGAACATGTGCGTGAACCTACAGTTGCAGAAATTGTTCCCTGAGAATTTTCTTTTGTAACTGATCATGAAACCATGAGAAATCAAGTTTCTTCTATAGCTTCCCTCAACCCTGCTGAACTTTACCCGAGTTTGATCACTACCTGTCTTCTTTCCTTGGTTCGACGAGAGTGTCATTAAAAATCGAATTTCCTAGTCTTAGTCCCTGGTGCCAATCAGAGAATCACCGTTTATCATGTCGGTTACTCTTTTGTTTATACCTACCCTTTTACTTTGGAGTTTAAGCCTCCTATTGATCTAGTAATCATTGAGTTTTTTCGTTACTTCAACGTGTTTCTTGCCCAGATTGGTCCCATTGTATGGAGGACTGTAGCTTGACTTCCTTATTTGTCGGATCTGGTTTCCGTCCCTTTTACCTTTCGGCACTTGCTTCACCTTTACTCCCCCAAGCTGTTTCGTGAAGGGGTCTTTTCTCTCGTGGCTATAAGTAAGAGAGTGTTGGTTAGCCCTGAAGATAATTGAGATCGTGGCTGATATTCCCGTTTCGTTGCTGCTCCCATTAGTGGATTAGTGGGTGAAGAAAATATGTCTTTCCCAGAAAAATAGAATTTTGCAAGTAAGTTTTCTTCTTCCTTTTCTTTTTCTATATATCTTGCATAATTTCATGTAATCATGTACCCGTTTTGCAGCAACCATGGAAGTTTTTGATGAGATTCCCGACTTCCGTGCTTAGGTAGAAAAGATGTTAACTGCTGCCCCCATGGACAAAAGATCTTGGAAATTCCTTTCTCAAAAATTTGGTTGGAAAGTGAAGACACACGGTACGTTTTACCTTCATAGTTCTTCTTTTCCTCTTACTTGTTTATATAAGAATTTCTCATCCTTCTCTTTCCTTTTTGTTAGGATTTGCTATTCATGGTATTAGCCCCGCATCTGTTCCACCAACCGGACTTTCCATGAGTCTTGCTCAGGAACGGATTCTAAGTACTTCTTCCTCCAAAAGGAAAACTGACGAAGCCTGTGGCTTTAATGATGAAGAAGAAATATAGGAATGATCTTTGGTGAGAAAGCCACGTATCAGAAGACGCGTGGTTTTTGATGATGAGCCACCCCTCCCTCCCCTCCCCCCCCCCACCCCCATGACCTTCCCTCTAGCGCAATTCCTTTCAGACTCATAGATGAGCCAGAGAACATTCCTTTAGTGATTTCTGATGAAGATGTTGTTGATCCCCCACCAAGTTCCGTTTATAGATTGTTCGCTCAAGGCTTCTAGAGTGAAGAAGCTTTCGGGCATGTCTCTAAAGAATTGCCTATTACTTCCCTTCCAACTACCATCAACACCTCAGTGCCTTTGCCTGACGTTACTCCGGTTGTTATTCTCGTGGTTGTTTCTCATATAGAGGCCGAACCTTCTAGCAGCAGGAAAGAGATTAAAAGAGTCATAATTGAGGTACATGATGATGGGAACTTACTGAGGAAATCTGGTCAAGCCGATGTGTGGTTGAAACCACTGATTGGCCCCGTGGAGAAGAAGAAATTAGAAAGCTACAACTTAATGACTTTAATGAACGACATTGTTCATTCTTCTTTGAAGGTACAAGCTTATATTTTTGTTCTTCTTTCTTCTTCGTTCATAACTTTTCCTCCTTTACCTTTTTGCAGATTAATTTGATTGGTATCGAGCTTATGAAAAGAGTTTTTCAAGCGAACCAGCAAGTTATGGAATTGCACACCGAGGCTGACAATTGGAAGGAACAATTCGAAGGTCTTCAATTGGAAAAGAAAGTTCTTGCAGAAGAGAAGAACGCTTTGGAGCATCAAATGAGGATGGTTTCTACCGAGTTAGCGGTTGAAAAAGCCTCTTCCAGTCAAGTTGGGAAGGATAAGGATATATTGGAATCCTCTTTTGATGAACAACTTTCCAAGGCAACTGAAAAGATAAGGAATTTGAAAGAACTCCTTAATCAAAAAGAGGTTTACGTAGGAGAATTGGTTCAGACGCTTACCTAAGCTCAGGAAGATCTACGTGCCTCTGCAGATAAAATTCAATTCTTGGAAAGTTCTTTCGCTCCTTTGAAGACAACCTTTGATGCCTCGGAAGCAGAAAAAGAAGAGTTGAGAGCTGAGGTTGATCAGTGGGAGAAGGATTATGAGTCTCTCGAGGATAAGCTATCGTTGGATGTGAGCTGGACCTTTTTGAACACTCGCCTAGAGACTCTAATTGAAGCCAACCAGAAGGGTTTTGACCTTAATGCTAAGATTGCTAAGGTTAAAGAAGCAATCGATAAAACTCAGCAATGTCAAAGCTTTTCCTCACCCGAAGATGAAGGTTCCAAGGATGATGGGGATGGACTTGTTCTTAGTAGAGATAATGTTCGAGCCTCTTCTGCTCAAGTTAATCCATCTTCGCTCGCTGATGATGCTCCTTAGTTTTCTCATTTCCCCTGTTTTTTGTCAGCTTTTATTTGGGACTTCTGTATGTTGTTATTTCCCTTAGCTTAATTTTAGAATTTAATGAAAAATTAGCACCTTTTTGTTTTTATAAACGTTTTGGTTGCTTTTGCCACATATTATGCTCTTTGATTTTTTGATGTTTGAGCTTTTTCTTGCATTTAAAAGTGCCTTAATAATCCGTGACCTTGATAAATACGAGTTTTTATAAAAGAGGGCCCTTTTATGTCAACGACACTGATGAAGATGACGTCTCATCTTCATATTGGTGCAAATATAAGAAACATGAAGTAGACATGAAAAAAAAATTGAGGAAGTTTTATGTTTTGAACTTTCAAATAAATTTCGTACATTATTTTCATGATCGCTCGTACAACACTTTCATAACTGCTTTTATTGTAGCAGATTTAAAAATACAAAATCGGGTCTATTATCCCGTGACTAAATTTTGTCCTTAACCTAAAACTCATAGGAACATGTAATATCTTGCATCATTTTCGCGAGTTCACACTCCTTTGAAAGATTCAAGAGGTATGTTTCTTCAAGGTTTTTGATTCAGGCTAAACTGAAGTATGTCTTTTCGCGACTTTTGCTTTCTTCTACATGCATAGTCCCCTTAGTATTGGAGCCTTGAAGTATGAAATCTCGAACAATGGATTACTCCTTCCTTTTGGTCCATTCTTTGAAAAGTAAAATACGAACTGGACTGGGAGATATTTATTTAGATGATGACTGGATAACCCTTTTTCCATCAGAAAGGTTGAAACCTAGATCGAGAATAATTCAGTATTCCGCGTGCCTTTCGGGTCTAATATTATCATTTTTTATGGTATAGCTTTTTGCCTATGATCTAAAATGGTTCGTAAAATTTAAAATAATAAAACAAAATTGAACTTGCATGATACCTGACCATGGGTACTTTCCTCGTCTAGAAGTAGTACTTCTTCAAGTGAACTGCATTCCAGTTTGATGGCAGTACCTTTCCATCCATGGTTTCTAACTCGTATGCTCCCTTTCCAGTGATACCTCAAAACCTATAAGGGCCTTCCCAATTTGGAATCAACTTTCCCGCGTTGGCCGCCCTTGTCGATCGAAACACCTTTTTGAGGACGAAGTCCCCAATCTTGAAGTATCTCAAATTAGCTTTCTTGTTGTAATATCGCTCAATCATTTATTTTTTAGCCTCCATTCGAATTAATGCTGCTTCTCTCCATATTCTAATAGATCCAAATTTACTCGCATCTCCTCCTTACTTGCTTCCTCGATAAGATGTGTGTATCTCGTACTTGGTTTACCTATCTCTGCCGGAATTAAAGCTTCTACACCATAAACAAGCAAAAATGGAGTCTCACTCGTACTTGTTTTTGTTGTTGTTCGATAGGCCACAACACCCCCAGTAACATTTCTGGCCATTTGCCTTTTGATTCTTCTAATCTCTTCTTCAATTTCTTAATGATAAATTTGTTTGTCGACTCGACTTGTCCATTAGCTGCATGGTGGTAAGGTGCAGACGTAATCCGTTTGATCTGCCGACTTTGAAAGAATTCTGTGATTTTAGTACCAATGAACTACGGGCCATTGTCACACACGATTTCCTTTGGAACTCCAAATCGACAGATAATGTTTCTCCAAACAAAATCCCTAACTTCTTTTTCTCGCACCTGTTTGAATGCACCTGCTTCTACGCATTTTGAAAAATAATCTGTTAAAACTAATAAAAACCGTATTTTTCCCTTAGCTTGAGGCAACGGGCCTACAATATCCATGCCCACTTCATGAAAGGTCATGGTGAAATAACTGAATGTAACAGTTCTGCTGGGCGGTGTATGTTATTGGCATATCGTTGACATTTATCGCACTTGGCTACAAAGCTTTTTGCTTCTTCTTTCATTTTTGGCCAATAATACCCTACTCTTATTAATGTCTTTATCAATGATCCCCCCTCCCCCCCCCCGGCGTGATTGTCACAGTTCCCCTCATGTACTTTCCTCATCACATACTCTGTTTGTGATGGGCTGAGGCACCGTGCTAAAGGTTCGCCAAACATCTTTCGATATAGATTTCCATGAATTAAGCAATACCAAGTGGCTTTTTGGCGAAGCAATTGTGACTTCTTCTTGTCCTCGGGCAAGATTCCATACTGCAAAAAGTTCACAAATTCGTTCCTCCAATCCCAAGTTAGATTATTAAAATTTACCTCGCTCTTGTCTTGGTCAAGTGCCGAATGAAACAAATGTATCACGATAACATTTCCTGCATTTTTTACATCCGTGACAGACGCGAGATTTGCCAACGCATCTACTTCTGCATTCTCTTCCATGGGTATCTGCACGACCTTCCACGGCTGAAATTGTCTAAGTAATTCTTGTACCTTTTTCAGGTATTGTTGCATTCGCGTTTCTCTTGCCATGTAAGTCACCTACATCTAGTTAACCACCAACTGCGAGTCACTTTTGATCACAATCTGCTCTATACTAAGTTCTCGTGCCAGTTCCAAACCTATAATCACATCTTCGTACTCTGCCTCATTATTAGTGATTGGATAACACTGTATTGCTTGTCTTATGACTTCCCCTGAAGGTGGAATTAGTACAATTACTAAACCCCGCTCCTTTAATGTTTGAATAACCATCGGTAAATAAAGTCCAAGTCCACAGATTAGATCCGGTGAATACATGTAGTTCCTTTTTTGTTTCAGGAACTAAATTCATGGTAAATTCCACTACAAAATTCGCTAAAACCTGCGATTTTATCGCATTTCTGGGCTGATATATGATATCATACTCACTGAGTTCTATTGTCCATTTAGCTAACCTACCTGATAACTTCTCTTTATGCAATATATTCCTCAGTGGAAAAGTAGTTATTACAGAAATAGGATGACATTGGAAATAAGGTCTTAACTTCCTAGATGCCATGATTAACGCTAAAGCAAGCTTTTCCAAATGGGGATACCGTGTCCCAGCATCTAACAAATATTTACTAACATAATAAATTGGGGATTGCTTACCGTTATACTCTCGTACCAATACCGCACTTACCGTTATTTCTGCCACAACAAGATATGACAAGCCTTTCACCGTCTTTTGGTTTGGCTAGCAAAGGCGGATTTGACAGATACAATTTTAGGTCCTTGAGGCCTTGATGGCATTCGTCAGTCCATTCAAACTGATTCTGCCTTTTCAATACTGAAAAGAATTTAAAACTCTTTACTGATGATTTTGATATAAACCTCCCCAGGGTTGCTATTCTTCATGTTAATCTATGCACTTTTTTTTGCTCGTGAGTATCTCTGGTATTTACTCGATAGCTTTGATCTGCTCAGGATTCACTTCAATACCCCTGTTAGAAACGAGAAAGCCTAAAAACTTACCTGAAGCCATGCCAAAAGCGCATTTTTCTGGATTTAGCTTCATATTGTATTTCTGGAGAATCTCGAAAGTGTCTGACAAGTGTTATCTCCCGCCTATGTTAATTTGACCAGCATATCGTAAATGTAGACTTCCATGGTTTTTCCCAAGTGCTCTTGAAACATTTTAGTCACCAACCTTTGATAAGTGGCTCCAGCATTTTTTAAACCAAATGGCATGACTTGATAACAGTAAGTCTCCTTGTCTATGATAAACAAAGTTTTTTCTTCATCTAGAAAGTCCATTTTTATTTGGTTATATCCTGAATATGCATATAAAAACTCAAAAGTTCATGTCCTACGGTAGAATCAATTAGTTGATCTATATATGGCCGAGGAAATGAATCTTTAGGACATGCTTTATTTAGATCAGTATAATCTACACAAACTCGCCATTTTCCATTCTTTTAGGAACTACTACAATATTAGTTAACCAGTTAGGGTACTTTACCTCTCGTATCGAACCAATTTTCATAAGCTTTTGCACCTCATCTTGGATTACCTAATTTTTGAAGGATCCTTGTTTCCTCTTCTTCTGCTTGATAGGTGGGTATGATGGGTCCTCATTCAATTTGTGAATCATTACCTCTGGTGGTATACCTGTCATATCTGAATGTGACCAAGCGAAGCAATCTACGTTAGCTTGTAAAAATTCGATTAACTTACCTTTCATTTCTGGGCGTAAATTTGCACCGATGTAAACTTTTCTGTCTGGCCAACGTGTAAATAGCACTATAGCTTCGAGTTCTTCAATAGTGGTCTTAATATTTTTATTTTCTTCTGGCTCTTAAATAACATCAGGTCTCGAATCAACATCAGTCTGTCCTGGTATGCCTTCGGTTGAGGTTTTTGCATCAATGTCTTCAACCGAGTTTTGTAGTTGCTATTTTGCATTTGTATCATTGATTACCTTGCTCGAAACCACCACCGAGTTGATACTTCTTGAAGCTTGCTGATCTCCACGGATTTGACGGATTCCCCACTGTGAAGAAAATTTGATAACCTGATGTAATGTGGATGGGACGACATCCATGTCATGAATCCATGGTCTTCCCAAAATTATATTATATGTCATGTCCGCGTCTACCACCTGGAACTTCGTATGCTTAACAACTCTTTCTACAAACGTGGTGAGCAAAACTTTCCCTTTTGTGATAACACTTGAATTATCAAACTCGGCCAAGGACCATGCATTTGGTATCACCTTGTCGTTAACTTGCATTTTGTTCACCACCCTTAGTAAAATGATGTTTACTGAACTACCTGGATCAATCAAAACTCGTTTTACGTTAGTATCGTGTACAAGTAAAGATATTATCAGTGCATCGTTGTGAGGAATCATCAATCCGTCTGCATCTTCATCATCAAATGTTATACTATCTCCATCCAAGACTTGGCGAACTCGCTTCCCTTGAGTAACTGTGAATTTTGACGTCTTTTTTGCAGTTGTATAAGTTACACCATTGACCTCATCTCCCCCGGTTATCACATTAACTGTTCTTTTTTATGATGGAGGTTTCGGGAGTTCCTGTCTGTTCTTCATATATGATTGTCTTCCTTTCTCGCTGAACATGTCAATTAGATAACCTTATTTCAAAAAGTGCTCGACCTCTCCCTACAGTAGTCTACAATCTGTTGTTCTATGGCCATGATCGTTATGAAACTCACACCAGAAATCTGGATTCCTTTTGCTTGGATCTGATCTGATTTCATTAGGTCATCGCACCTTATCTCCCATACCTCTTAAAATAGCTACTAACTCGGAGGTGCTGATATTAAAGCTGCAATCTCCTACTCTTGCATGTGTACCGAAATCGTTGCCCCGTACATCCCGTTCCTTTCTGAACCTAGATGAAGAACTCGTATCATTTTGCCTCGGTCTTGAATCGAATCGTGTGTTTTCTTGTTTAGATCAAGGGTCCCGCCCAGCAGGTCCCATGTAAGGTTCGTACCTATTTTTTCGGTCTTTTTTTTTTTATTCTGAACGTCTCGATCTTGCTCTTTCATCGGCTCTTGGTTGTGCAACAGTGTCTTCTTCTATCCACAACTTTGTGATGTATCTGTTGTACATATCGTTCCAAGTTGCTGCTGGAAATTCTCGCAAACTCTCTTTCGGTCTTCTCGTGGATTCTGAACTTTTCTCATTTAAATTACTCGTGAATGTCATAGCTGCCCAGTTATCAGGTACCCGAGGTAACATCATCCTCTCCCGCTGGAATCTATCTATGAATTCCCTAAGTAATTCAGTATTCCCTTATTTTACCTTAAAGATGTCTTCCATCCTTTTTCCAACCTTCTGAGCTCCCGAATGTATTTTTATAAATGAATCTGCAAGCTCGGCAAAAGAATCAATAGAGTTTTTAGGTAAAAGAGAATACCATGTTAATGCTCATTTGGTGAGTGTTTCACCAAATTTCTTGACCAAAACTGATTCAATTTCTTGCTTGGTTAATCGTTGCCTTTCACGTCAGTTGTGAATGCAGTTACGTGATCTCGAGGGTCAGTCATTTCATCATATTTTGGAATATCAGGCATTTTAAACTTTTTCGGAATTCGCAAAGGCGCTGCACTTGGCTTCCAAGGATGTTGCGAATACTTGTCAATATCCACCCCTTTGATCATGGGTGGCACACTAGGTATTTGCTCTATGCGATCGTTTTACTCCTTTAATTATTTCTGCAAAGTTAGTACCAAACTTTGTAGATTAGAATTATTTGGTGTATCTAACCCTCCATCACGAGATTCGTTTGGAATTCCTCCACTTCCAGAGTTGTCAAGTCCTGAGCGTGAGTCTTATAGGGTTGCTGTATTGACCGGTGGAGGAGTTTGTGGTGCGTTGGGCAATCCTCTAACAAAAGGTTGTAGAGCACTATTCACGTGTTCTACAATCAATTGCGTTAGAGAGTCCTGCTCTACAATTTGTTCATCTCCTTGTTGATCATTAGCGCGCGATGTAGACCTTTTAGGTGAACCTCCACGGGATTGCTGAGGGGATCCCGTTGGTGAAGGGAGTGGTGGAGTTCCACCTTATAGGTTCAAATAGTTATTTTCGTTAGCAGTTGACATAGTTGATTGTTAAAAAGTAGAATTTGAAAAGTGAAAAGATTATCAGATTCCCGGTAACGAAACCAATTTATTTTACCAAAAATAAATTTCCCGATCAAAGTCAATATCGAGATGAAAACAGGTTACTGATAACCAAGTTTTACTTCACTTTCTCAATAATCTTAAGAGAAATAAAAGAAATGATGAAAATAATTAACAAAGAAAAATGAGAAATGAATTGACAAATACTTCCCGAAATCAAGGCTGAAAATTTGGAGACTAAGCAAAGATTTATAGAATGAATTTCAGTAATAATCCCCCCCCCCCACAAATGGAATTGTCACCCTTATATAGGAGCATACAATCGTAACGGTTATCATACTTAATTTGGACTAATTAAGGGTATTAACTGTATTGATTGTCAATTACCATAGATAACCGTAACTGACATATTTATGACTAAAGATTCCTTATAACTGCTCCCGATTTCCCTTCCTTATTTATCTTTGGTTCATGTATCTTCCCTTCTTTGCAGTTTTCATTTATTCCGTTCCTATTTTTCCTTTGACAACTATTAGGCTCGGTTCTTTTCTCTTATGCTATCCCGTGGATGTTTCTCCCGTACCTTCCGCGCATCTTAGTTCAATTAATTTAGAATGCCACTTGTCGTTATATCGACGCTCCACGCGTCATGCCTCATCAGCTTAATGTTGTTCCACGTGTCATGACTTTTTCCACCAATACATAAGGTCTTTTTAGAATGATTGGTAGAAAAAGTCAAAATAGAATACATGTTGAACTATTTTGTAGAGCAGCACAACGTGAGCATATTTAACCAATAAAATAAATTTATCATAAGAAATCCATCTTGAGGACACACTCCTACAAGCTAAAGGGACACGTTTGAAATGTTTTGCGTCCATCTCCATTGGGCATGATTAACGATTGCGGTCTTCTTCCTCGAAACATGGTTTATTTAGCCTTCAGAATCTTTTTACTTGAGGCAGTAGTGTGATTATGATTTTTTGCTTGGAAGATCTAATTTTGGCCTCCTCACACCAACATTGTTATTATCTTTTTGTTTTTACGTATGCTCTCTCATCATTCTTGCTCTGACCTTCTGCTTTTGCTCTCTCTGTCCCCAACTTTCTTTTTGATTCCATGCAAATCCCTAGTTTTCGACTTGGGTATGGTACACAGGATGCTCTAATTAAGATTTTTGTTATGTTTTGATGTGAGTACTAAGAGTGTGGATGTGTATGTACAATGACTTATTTTAACCCCCCAAAACCTAATGAGATCATTATAGCTTAGCAATGTCTCTTCATTTGCGCTATAATTTAAGACATAACAAATTTTTCACTTTTTTCGAAATTATCGTTTGGTCATAAATTTTTCAATTTTCAGATATATTTTGAAATTTCTCTAAAATTTGAAAAACTCCAAAAAGATATTTTTTAAAATTTCACTAAGATCACTCACAAAACTTCAAAAACAAACAAAAATTATATTCATATTCAAACACAACTCTAATTTTCAAATACCATTCACTTGAAAAAATTCTTTTTTTTTTGAAATTTTACAATTCTTATGTCCAAACGCCCACTTAGATTCACTTAACTATGACTTGTTAGAAACAAACTGACAGCCAATTTTAGCAGAAGAAATGTAACTTCGCCGTTCTTAATTAATAAAAATGAGAAATCCAACTCGAGGACTTCCTAAATGTCACCCATCTAGTACCTCTCCCCTAAGCAAGCAGAAAAAGTCAACATAACATTTTGTTGCGACAAATAAGAAAAAGGTTGCGACAAATAAGAATAACATGGCCAAATCCGAAATGGAAAAACTGTTATATATCGTTCTTTTTTGTCAATTTGATCCGCACATAATTCAACAAAGTCATATGTTGTACTAAGAGCAACTCGTGAAGATGAGGAAGCAAGAAAAACAAAATTTTCCCACAAGAGTGCACTACGTACCCCAAACCCTAATTAAGTACCTGTCAACATGCATCTACTACTGCAGCTGTTGAAAATAAGATACTTTACAATATTTCCACCTTCTACCTATTAAGTAAAAAAACAAAAGCTATTCATCTTCCACATTTCATGAATTTTTTCAGCCAATGCTAACACTTAAGCAAGTTAGAAATAGGGCCAGCTTAGAACCAATACATGACGGCAACGAGGTTAATTTTAATTAGCCTAAAGGAATTTGCAGAGTACGCTACCAGAGCTTTTCCTCATATCCCACTTGTGGGAATCCATTGGGTTTGTTGTCGCTGTTGTTGTTGTTGCTACCTGAGCTTATCTTATCTTGCAAGATCAATAGGACTGATGAGGCCAGATGAAGATCTCGGCTGGTGATTGCAGTAATGGCATTGCAGCTATCATATTAGTCATCGCACCAGAAGTATCAGATGCACCGCCGTTGTTGGAGTACGGAAGGTGGGGGAAGAAGCTATGATGGTAAAAGGGTTGGTTCGCATCGTATGGAACTCCACAAGGGATAGCGGAAACAGGGGGAATTGGCCCGAAATTGATGCTACTGCTGTTGACACTGCTGCATTGAGTCTGCTGTTGGTAGTTATTGTTCAATGATGGTTTTTGCTCCGACTCGAGGGAGATCTTCAACCGCTTTGCTGCTCCGCCTATAGGGAGTGCACTTTTCATAATGGCCTCGACATCATATCGATTCATTTCGAAATTGGTCACTGCATTCACTCCCCTGAATTTTATTGCTGCTATGTCATATGCTTCTGCTGCTTCCTCCTCAGTAGCTGCAATAATTCAGACAGGTTAATTAAAATGTCATTTGAATAGAACAAGTAACCCCGAAAGAAGAGCAGCTCAGTGAACAAAGCATTCCACGTTAACGCTAGGTCCGAGAAAGGATCGCACCAAAAGGGGGTGTGATGCAGACAGCCTACCCTGATGCAAGCACCAGCGGCTAATTACACCGTTCGAACCCGTGACCTATCAGTCATACGGAGACAACTTGACTGTTTTCTCCGAGGTTCCCCTTCAAAACAAGTAAACCCTGCAATCAAGGAAATTATAGTTACCAAATGTTCCTAAATACAGATCCTTGTTCCCAGCAACACGGCCAATTCTCGCTTGCCAACGACCTTGTTGATGATGCCTGCAAAAGTTCATTAACACAGCTTATGAAACTTGAAGAATATTGATCTCACTCTATCTAGAACGCGATTAGATATTATATTACAAGACGAATGAGCAGTACTTAATTGCTTCAATAAATACAAACCTTGTAACGCCCCGATAAATAGAAGCTCCTCTCGAGAAACCACTACTTTTCCTGATATTCAAGAAATTTATATGAGAATAATCGATACCATAAAATAGCAACACGACAATAATGGGGTAAAGGGTAAAATTTATATACCTTCTTAGAGAGGCTATGAATTCTTGTTTGGTCATGTGCTTCATATCCTCCAATTCTTTAGTATAATTTGAAACCTGGAAAATATATCAGTCAGTTGATATCCCATGCATAGAACATTTAGGAAAATTGAAAAAGGTGTATAGTATATTACTGGGAAATTGGTAGTAGCTGTTGGACCCCAATACTTTAGAGCTGCTAAATCATAAGCTTTTGCTGCCTTGTCCTCCTTGTCATATCCACCTATTCATTTTATAAAAATTCTAATTGTTAGTGATCTCGTGTTATGCTTAACTTTGAAAAGATTTGTCCAAAAGATTGAAATAATTAGAAGTGAAAATTGAGGAAACATACCCAAGTAAACTGCAGATGAATTCCAGAATTTTGAGCATAGGCAAGAAACCAACGAATGCCAATCAAATTAAAGGAAAAAAAAAGGTGAGACACTAATCATTACAAAATCAACTGGCAATAAGTCAAGAATTTTGCATAATAAAAAGTGTAAAAACAGAGAAAAAACAAGAAAGAAAAGCAAGATGCATGCGTATAGAAGCTTTAAACATTTGAATTTCTATATGTGGATGAGCAAGATAGTGACATGTCAAAGCTTGCCCAGACCAAGAAAAAGGTAAAGAAAATTGTTCCCGTTATTAAGACACATACTGCTTAAATATTTATCAATAATAACTTTCCTTAATACTCGTTCACTTTTATTTATTCTAAAAATGAATTTTTATTTTTACTCGTTCATTTTCGCATATCAAGAGAAAAATAATTTATTTTTTTTTATTTGCTCTTAGCATTAATTACACATTCCAAATTTATTAAGTTTATATATCAATTAATATGGTATCGTGATAAATTATATACGTACAAATTTAATGAAATTATAAAGGGCAGTTTTCGCAAGTTTTATGTCAGTCAAGTACCAAGTGCCGACATGTAGATATTAAAGCTGTCAAATCCACTATTTGTAGGTCCACCTTGACTACATGATCAGCATCAAATCAATATCACCTATATCTAGGTGTGTGAATTCATAAAAAATGGTGGGCACCTGATTTAAAAGGATTTTAACCTACGATTTTTATTTATGCTATCCGTATATTTTCACGCGGACAAATTCTTAGTCTTATTTTGTAAGTTACTAATCTCTCTTTTGATGAAAAATAATATGTAATTATCTTTTAATTAGATTACCTCTATAATGTTAAAAATTCTTACACCATTTCTCACAAGTGGAGTATGGGAAAATGTGGTAATTTAGAAACTGTTCTACCGGATAAATATATGGCGAAGAAAATGATTAACTCCTGGACCAAACCCCGAACTTTTGTTTTCAGATTGATAAGAATAGTATTTTCAGACATGGTTGGCATTAAAATGAACATCAAAGTCGGAATACCAGAAAATAAATTGCAGAAAACTCTGAAAACATAAACAGAATGGCGGCCCATCTGATCAAATCAGTTGAAAAAATGATGGAAAAGAAAGAAAAAGAGGTATAGTGTACACTAGCACATAGATTAGGAGCAGACAAATTGCAATAGTAAGAAAGAAAAATACAAAAAACAAGTACCAAGTAATTGTACATTCGTATGTCACCACTCAAATCAATCATAATAAATTAAAGTACGAGTTGAAAGAAAACAAATAGCCTTCTGAAACCTGATCAAATTAATGCTTTTCAATTGCATGCAACTGTTCTACTCACAATTGTACTATGGGCTATTTTTACTCCAAATAATATTTATATTCGGTAATCAATATATATATATATATATATATATATATATATATATATATATATATATATATAATTTGTATAATTTTTATATTTAACATTAAATATACTCATTGCATATGAAATCATTTGACTGGATACGGAGTTTAAGAAAATAGAGAAGACTTTTAAAATTATAGTGTAAAATGAGGCACATATATTTTGTGTGGCTATAAATCATTGCATAAAGATAAATTATTTCTAAATAAGAAAAGAGGTCATTCTTTTTGGCACGAACTAAAAAGAAAATAGGTTCACATAAATTGAAACGGAGGGAGTATATATATATATATATATATATATATATATATATATATATATATATATATATATATACAAAAATATAAATTTTTCATCTATTATTTTGAAAAGGCTATACAAAGTCATTTTCACTATAATTATTCAAGAATGCCCCAAAAAAAAATAGAAAAAGAGAAAAGAATATGCTTTTACGAGTAAAGGTGTTGTCCGAGTTAAATACACTATTTTAGTGGAACGTCCACTTAACAATAAATGCAACAACAAACTAAGTGAAAATATCACAAATAGGGTTTGCAAACAATATACTTTGTAAGGGTAGAAAGAATACTTCTCATAGATCGAGAAAATAAGAATTATTGGATAGTCCATTTGTCTCAATCAATGTGAAGAAGTTCGGACATACATTGTTTAGAATTATGGAACTACATGAAAAGTCCTGTAAGGAAACATGATTGTAATAATTCTAAACACTTAAAAGAGTTTGAAAAATTTGCAGTCAAAAAATTACTATTTGACTCTTCAAATAATAACACATTCACAAATTATCGTTACCGTTAAAAGCAATCGAGTAAATTAGATGTGTAACAAGGTAAATTTTGTACGGAAAAGGGTAAAAAAATTTACTACTTCGAATGAAATTTACCTTGACGCCCTTTTCTAGCTTGACCCTCTCTTCTACAGCTATTATCCCATAGATGCGCTTCATATCTTCCTGTCCATCTATGTCTGCTTAAAAACAAATCAACTTTTAATTTATCCGCTTAATTCTTACCGGTCAATATTATTTAAACAAAACAGTCCGATACACAAAGTATTTTACGGTAAAGTCCGAAAAAAAATTAAGGTGTGATGTATGCCGCTACCTGATACAAGTATAGTAACCGATTTTACGGCTCAAACCCAAGTATAGTGACCCGTAATGAGAAAATATTTTTTACTTGAAGGCTCTCGTTCAGTCAATATTATTTAATAGTACTAAATAATTTTCCAAATCTAATGATAGTTGATGGACAAAAGTTACTAAAGTAATGGAAAATTTACCTTGTAACACCTCTGTAAATGGAAGTTCTTTGACCAAAATTATCAGTAATTTTCTTACAATTCTCAGAATCAACAGCAACAATAGCTTTTTCCGAGGTTGTTGTAGTAGTATTAACAGCCAAAGACAAAGCACCAGTAGGATACTGTGAATAACCCAACTCGTTACTCGACTCAGTAGCAAACTCAGTACCCATAACATGTGAGTCATCAACTTCTGAAGCCGAGTTAGCCGAGAATGTTTGAAAACCACCGTTGAAGTAACCGGCGCCGGCGGCTGAGCCACCGTGGTCATACATGTGAGTCAACGACGAATCTTGAGTCTCAGTCGTTTCGCCGCCGAGAAAATCCTCAAGCTTCGGCGGCTGTTGCTGTTGGTGTATTTGTGAATAAAAAATCAATGAGTCATCATTTATAGTTTGTTTTTCACCTTCTGAATACATTACTTGAGATTTTTGGTTCGTCCACCCTACAAAGAAATGGTAGAAAACGAGCTAAAACATTTCTTAGCTGTTTTTATAGTGAAAAATATTAAATGCAAGAAGTTGTTGATATATATATATATATATATTCTAAGGAAAATAAAAACAATATCATAGCTAAGCAAAATGGTGTTTTTATTTTTTGGGAAATAATTATTCTGTTAATAGAGTGATGAAAGATCTTTGACAAAAATAGCCAGTAACCGAAATAAGACCACACGGTTGCATTTTTCTTGTCTTTTTCCTACTTTTACTTCCTCAGCATCTAAACAGAAATTCCGGAGTAGTACTTCATTCAAACTTGTATTTATAATTTGAACATATATTTTTTCTTGTCTTTTCTTTATCTTTAAAAAAGTTGACAACTCTGAAAAAAATGAAACAAGACATTGTATGCACCACTAGGTAGTGGGGAAATATCGGTTTGTTCTTTCACACTTAATCAGAGTTCTCAGCTCGAGCAGGTAAAAAAAAGGCAGTAAATTTTGAATACCAAATTAATAAAATAAAATAAAAAAACATTGCATGCTTACCGTGGGGGAAGAAGTTATTATCAGCAAAATAGTAATGATTTGAGTCGGCAGATTGAAGCATATTAGAAGACTGAGGAGAAGAAGAGTTGAGCATTTCCATTGAAGACAGAGAAAAAGATAACCAGTTATTATTCTCTGGAGCCATTTGAAGCTTTTTAAGTTCACAAAAACCCTAATAAAAAGAAGAAAAATCCACTTATAAAAAGTTCAAGAAATATCAAATTATTTTGGATTTATGTATGTGTTGTGTGGACACATTCTACTTCTTCTTTGACTAGAAGGGACAAAAGGGGTTGTGAAAAAGATTCAAAAGAAGTGATTAAAAAGCATGCAAAATAAAGAGAAGCAAAGCCAAAGAAATTAAAGCTGCAGTAGATGTGAACTACTAGCAATATTTAGTTAAGGACAAAATTTAAGAGGTCAGAGAAAAATGGAGAAGATTAAAGCTAGAAAGAGAAGAGAGGAGATTAGAGCAGGTGGAGGTATATAATAGGAGGGAATAGCGGTTTCATTTACCATCCGGCGTAAATTCAGAGGGACGCACTTGAACAAACTATTTAAAGGGAAAGATTGATTTGTTAAAAAAGAAAAAGAAAAAAGGAGCTGGTAATCATTTTAATAATCCTATGGAGCTATAGTTTAAGAGTTTACTGTAGTTTATACATGAGGGTAGTGTAAGAAGTTGAGAGTTTAAGTGGGTATTTGGACATCAGAATTAGTAAAATTCTAAAATTAAAAAAAAAAAAAAATTCAGTGAAAATAATATTTGAGAATTAGAGTTGTATTTGAACATGAATAAGATTAGTATTTTTGAATTTTTGTGGATATGATTAAAAATAAATTTTTGAAAAATAGCTTTTTGTAGATTTTGAAATTTTTTAAAAATTTCAAAATTCATATTCAAGTGAAAATTAAAAATTTTATGGCGAAACACTGATTTAGAAAAATAAGTAAAATATTTTCGAAAAAAATAAAAAAATTCTTATGTCCAAACGGGCTCTAATAAAATTTTGTGTATCCACAGTATATAGAGATTTTACATTAGATTAAGTTATTTTACAACAACAAATAAAATGTACACGGCATATCTAATATCATAACCTGGAAATTGAGTAATAATAACTTGTTATAATTGATTAAATCGAACTGATAATATTTATATAAAAAAAAATCACTCCAACGCATACAACTAAATAAAAATATTATTGAATATTGCAAGTATTTGTTGGAAATCAACAAGAGATTGTTTGGCTAACGAAGGTCACAATCATGAAGAAGCTATAATAATAATTTGGGAGGGGTCGCGCAAGGAAATGAAGTTTCTTCTTCTACCTAATTCAAGCATTAATGTAGCTTACAAGAGATTTAATTAAATAATTTTCTTTAGTTTTTCCAATGTATCCAAAAAAAATATTATTTATATAATTTAACCGTTTACGATAGATTATCGCTCTTTTTAAATTACAACATCAAGTTAGATAAGCATAATTATATATTAATTGTACATCAATTTTGCTTATGATTATGTAACAATTCTTTACATAGCCAATAAGCAAACATAAACTCATACAGAAAAATGACAGGAATAGTAAAATAGGGGCGAAGGAAAGCTGTGACTTTTTGCACTGCGCAGAAGAAAATATGTCTGAAACAAAGTTGCGAAAAAACCGGGCTGGTGGATAATATATATTTCATCGGGAAGTAAAATTCCAGGGTTAAAAAGGCTGGCAAAGTTTATTTAATTTTTCATTAGATATTTCTGAAAGCTTGTGGTAACGTGAGTGAAAAAGTGGTAGTAAGAGCCCGTTTGCACATAAGAAATTTTTTCCTTTTTCATAATTCTTTTTCGAAATCAGCGTTTGCTCATTAATTTTTTAATTTTTACTTAAAAATACATAATAAATTTTTTCAAAAATTTGAAAAACATTAAAAAGCTATTTTTAAAAATTTTTACTCAGATTACTCAAAAAACTTCAAAAATAACCCAAAATTATATTCATGTCCAAACACAACTCTAATTTTCAAATATCATTTTCACTTGAAATTTTTTTTTACTTTTTTTTTTTGGAATTTTATAATTTTTATGTCCAAACGCCCACTAAGTATTCTATTTCAATCATGAGATTACGAATTTACGTTTATGTTCAAACATAAAAAATGAAATAGCGTAATTTTGACAATCGCTTCATGTCCATAAAACCAAGTACTATTTGACAACACAAACCAAGTAGCTAAGTGTCCAACACACTTTTACATCAGTTCATTAATTTGTACTCTTATGGCAACTTTTTTTTCTTTTTGGATAGTAGACAGTAAAATCATGCTAATCCGTTGGTGCGCGTCACCATTTTGATAATAGAGGAGTCCGGAACCTAATTGTGGGTTTTTTAGACTCAAATGACCGAAATGAGTAGAAAAATAATATTGTGACCAAACTATATATAGCGCCCTTTTAAATGGCGCTATACATTAAGTTGATTAGACTGGCAGGTATAGCGCCTTTATAAACGGCGCTATACATATTTTGTGGGCCCACCAATAACTCTTCTGCGCTTAACTGATATAACAATAATTCAAATGGGTATAGCGCAATTTAAAAGGGCGCTATACCTCAAAAAATTCGACCCCCGGGATTGGACATTACCTTATTTAAAGGCGTTAAAGATTTTGCAAAAATCCATTCAGAAATATTCTCAACTCATGTTAAATTTTTCTTCTTGTTAAATTCTCAAGCATTTTGTCATAATGTCTGAAGAGCGAAAAGTAAGGGTTTTATTATATTGGGGGGAGGTAGGGGGGAGGTTGTGGTGGCGAATAACTCAGTGAGCTATAGTTTATCTCTACAGTGTCATGTTAAGTTGCCACTTACAATGGAGTACGATAGACTGGTATCGTTGTTGTGTAACAAAATGAGTGTGAGCAAACGTTCGGTGAACCTTAAAGTAACCAGAAGATATCTGTATTCTGTCATTCCGCAAGGGGTTGCTTGTTACGTTGTGTTTAACATCGAGGATGATGAAACTTTAAGTTATTTTTTGAGGACTCCGGATGAATACCGGGAATTTCTTTTGATAAAAATATTGAAAATATACGTGAAAGTTGAAGACATTCACAATAATGAGGTTGCGCAAAGCAGGGATAACCCTCAGTCACCGGGGTGGTTATTCTGGAGAAGTTTTTGCCGAACAGGTTCCGGTTGAAAGAGTTTGGCCTGATTTAAACTTATCTCCACGGGCGAATGAGGAGCGAAGAAATAATTTCTCTCCTACTTTATATAATCCACAAGACGAGTGGTAAACTTCAATTTTTCTTTGTGTTATGATGTTTATTTTTGTTGTATTGAATTTGTAGTAACACCAATATATTCCATAGGGGGTACCGGCGAGATATGAATTTTACAAGTTATGAACCCATGCCCAGTTGGAATATGCGTAGTTCTGATGTGTTGGATCATGGTGGTCCATCTAGGAGTCAACACCAACAGGATAATGTCCATCATGGGATGTCAACACACTACGACTTGTAAGTGAAGTGATATAGCAATATGTAAAGTATTTATCAATTTGAGTAGCTCATTATTTTGTTGTTTGTGCAGTGAAAACGAGCAAGATGAACCTATTGTCCTGACTCAATTGCCCGAAGACGATATATTTAATCGAGATCTGGCAGATGCACAGAGTCAAGAAGAGAACAATGATTATGACAACAATGCTGATGAGTCCGGAGATGACACACCCTTCCGTGATGAGGGTGGTGATAAGGAGGAAGCGAATGCTAGACCTGATTTGACGAGGGAGCATGCTCCACCCCCCGTTAGACCAAGAGTGTACGAGTCCCAAGTGTTATTTCATTCAAGGGAGATTCCCTACCTTGATGATTTGCCAAATATGCCGGATGTGGATGCCCTCACAAGGGATACTAACGAAATTCGGACAGCAATGTGGGATGAGTGTAGACCAACGGTGCTGGCAAAGGGCATGCTTTTTCCTGATAAAACGCGTCTAAGCAGGGCGGCGAAAATGTACGGCATAAAAGAGTGTCGTGAGATAACGGTATGGGAGTCAACTTCGGATGTATACAAGGTTGTTTGTCCTATATGGTTTATGGGTTGTCATTGGATGCTGCGTGCGAGCAAGAAGAAAACAGGTATGTGGAAAGTGGGTAAATACATTGGCACTCACACTTGTGAAATGGACACATTCAGTGGGAATCACTTCAACTTGGATGTTGACTTGATTTTTCTTGTCCTGATTCCACACATTGAAGCGTCCATAAGGTACAAGATCAAAGAGTGCATTACATCCATCCACCAGGAATATGGTTGTACCATTACCAAAAGAAAGGCATTTCTTGGGCGCAAACGTGCGTTTGAAATTGTTTATGGTAACTGGGATAAGTCATTTGCAGCTCTACCTAAGTACATGACCGCATTGCAACACTTTAACCCCGGGACCGTTATTGAATGAAAACTTGAGCGGAGTCCGGGAATACCAGAATATATATTCAAATACGTGTTCTGGGCATTTAAACCAGCAATTGATGATTTTCTGCATTGCCGGCCTATAATATCCATAGACGACACTCATGTCTATGAAAAATATAATATTAAGATGTTGATCGCCGTTGCAGTAGATGCTAATGGAAGTATATTTCCTTTAGCTTTTGCTATTTGTGCCAGTGAAAGCCAAGAGACGTGGACACTATTTTGAACTACTTGAAAGAGCACGTTGTCAAATAACGTTCAGGTTTTTGTCTAATATCTAATCGGCATGGTGGTATTATAAGTTCTGTAGAGAATTTGCATGCATGGCAAGAACCGTATGCCTACCACTGTTACTGTATGAGGTACCTGAAGGCCAATTTCCAGAAGGCACATCCCAACAAGGATTTGCATGATTTAATGTGGATGGCTGCAACAGATCACCAAGAGCATAAATTCCGGAGGCACATGAAATCTATCGGGCAGGAAGACGAGGCAGCCTATCGTTGGTTGATGTGACATAGGGCTGAAAAATGGACTTTGCATGCAGATGGTGGCAGAAGATGGGGAATTCTGACTACAAATGTGTCAGAGTCTTTCAACGGGTTATTGAAGTCTGCACGAGGATTGCCTGTCACTACCACAGTGCGAATGTTATTCAAGCAGATGGCGGAGAGGTTTGTTGAATGGGCTGCAGCTGCAACGTCATTGATGGAAAGAGGTGTTGAATTTATGTCACTACCAATGAAAAGATTTGAGAAATACAGGCGGCGAGCACATTGGCATTCATTTTTACAGTATGATCACGACCGAAATATTTTTGAAGTTCACACCGCTATCCATCAAAATCAGGGGAATAGTGTACACACCATAAATGAATCTAGAAAGTTATACTCTAGTGGAAAATGGTCCATCCACCACATGCCATGCTCACATGCCATCAAATGCTTTCAACATACAGGTTTCGGGCCAACCAACTACGTTGATAAATAATATAGTGTTGCTGCATACTTAAACACCTATCGTGGACAGTTGCAGTCAGTGGGTGCTGAGCATTATTGGCCGTCGGAACCATTTAAAATGGTGTGTAACAAGGAGTTTTTGCGTCAGCGACAGGTCCAAAGTAGAACGCGTATACTGAACCAAATGAATGTTGGTGATACCGTTTATGCGTGCAAATGTGGTATATACTCGCAAACAGGACACGACCGTCGAAAATGTCCTTCAGCTGGTTTGGGTGGTGGTAGTAATCCAGCTCCTGGTGAAAGTTCATCTAATGTGCCCAACTACCAAGGATACACGTAGTGCTTTGTTTCCGTAATGTGGTTGTAATAAGTGTATGTACTTGTTTATCTTGCAAAATGTATCAAATAAAATTATGTTTTCATTGGTGTTAAATCTTATTGATATTTAACATTATCAGTGGAATAAATTAATGAATTTTTTCCTCCCGTTCATGATATCAAAAATTGTATTGGATTAAAAAACCAAACTCATTACGTTGACTTTTGAATTTCAATCTAAAAGTATTATAAAACTACACTGTCGGAGGAGGAAGATGTATATATATATATATATATATATATATATATATAAATTAGTCCTAATCGCGTATGTAATAGGATAGCGCGGGTAAATACTATGTTATGTATGTTGTCTTGTCGACCTCAAAAGCTCCCCGCCTGCAAAAGCTGTATTGTACCCGAAAGAATTTTTAACACGTGAAACATAGCGTGGTTAAATACTGCGTTATGTGTGTTGCCTTGCCTAGAAATAACTAGCGCATTTTAGTAATTATCTGTGCTTAACCAAAACAAATAGCAAAACTTTCCATAAAAGCAGGGTTTGTTTTTTCATTAACAAATGTCTTGACACAATTATGTACCAATATGCTATTGTGGCAAATGTTGTATGGTGAAAGATTGTTGGTCCGATGGTCATGATGGGCGCAGATACTAGATGTGTGTAAATAGGTTTGGAGGCAATGACGGAAATTATTGCAATTTTGAGGTATGGCTTGGTGAACCCATTAAGCAGGAATGCTACAAACAATCTTTGCAGTATATTTGGGATATGAACTGTGAATACCAACGTCGTGAGTCTGAAATGAAACGAGAAATTGCGGCATTGCAGGAGAAACTAAAAGAGGCGGAAGAAGAAAAAAATAGGCTGAAAGAGAAATTAAAGTGGTTGGAGCAGAGAATACTAGGCAGTAGTGACTAAACAATAACATGTATGTGTTGAGTGTAGTATTTTATCTTTATGCTTTCCATGTCATGTATTTTTATTAGCTATACTAAATTTAAATTATGTTAAGTTGCTATGTTTGTGTTTGTGTTGTAGTATTAAAATAACGAAGAACCGAGAAAATAAAAACATAATGCGCATATAATGTAAACAATAAAAATTATTGCTATTATTTACATAAAATAATATTTACATAAAATACAAAAAAAAAAAATCAATACGTCCCACAGCCTGTGTGCTTCAACGCAGCCGCTGGCCTGAGGCGCATCCCATCCCGCCCGGCTACGCTATCAGGATCATCCTCATCACGTCACCTCTTTATCGCAGGATGCGCTACAGCATGATCGTCAGTAGTGCTGGTAGGCTCGGTAGAAGGGGTCGTCGGTCCAGCAGTAACCTACAGAAGAATAAGTCAGCTTAGTATATGAAAATATATATTAGTAATGTACGTGTTAAATCATAAAATTTTTAAATTATCTCGCCATAATCTCGTCTGGCTCCTGAATATAATCATCTATCGCAGCCAGGTCAGCATCGCACAAAGTGGCCTCTGTGACGGGTGAGGATGAAGCCTTAATAAGAAAAACATAAAGATATTTTTGGCTAATCAATGAGATAAAAATAAATTTAAATTTAATAGTAATACAAACATACTTGCGCCTGTGAAAGATCCCCAGCACCCCTCGATGAGGAGCCATAACTCAGCCGGCGCCCACTATCCACATCTTGGGTCGGCCGATCATCAGCAGCGATCGATGGGCCTGGAAAGTACTGATCCCAATCATCTCGTATAATGCTTGTGCGCGTGATCAACAATGGATCTGACGGGGTCACCTGCGAAGTCCCTAGAGTGAGCTCAAGTTGAAGGTTGTATGACGTCATGCTGCTGTGATGGTAGTCTGGCTCATGGAGGTCACCCGGCTTATCAGCTCCAACATCCTCAACAGGTGCCTCAATGCCCCCTTGCTGGGAACCACCCCCTCGCCGGCCCCCACGACCCCTTAGGACAGCCCTGCCTCGTGGGACAGCCCTACCTCGATGGTACCACACTGGCGCCACATAAGCTGGGTCGTGTCCTAAGCGCTCATCCTCTTGGGCTCTCCGCAGTGTCTGGGCAACCAGCTCTGTAACCTGTCGGCCATACTCGTGCAAAGTGGCCGCTCCCTTGCCGGCATGCTGCTACATCTGCAGTCCCAACTGGTGGAATAAATGTAGGCCAATAGCCTGCACAACATGTAAAATATAAATTACGGAACGCTAGGTTACAGTTATAAGTAAGGATACCAAATAATATACTAGTGCCTCGTGCCTCCCGGCGTATGGAACGTACCGACCGCCAGCACGATGAATGGGATTCCGGACGAAAAGTCAGGTAATGTCGCGGTACCAGCCCATATAATCTTGCTCAGTATCCGTCCGGCGCGGTGAAGGGGGGGGGGGGAATCAGGTCAAGTCACCGGTCCCAAGTATCGATCTGCACCTCTAGCCATGCCACATATGCCTGGTCCACCCTGGAAGGATCATCCCGCTGGAAATATGTGGTCTGCCAGGTGGGCGGTGGCGGTACAAGTTGCGGACGGCCAAACTAGCGAAGTACCCGCCCGGTGGCATGATGCTTCACAATATCAAGGCACATCAACGGGACGGAAGAGCTCCAAATAAGTTGGCCGGCCGAACAATAATCGGGCAAGCCAGCTATCAGTGCGTCCCTGTATGGCGTCCAGATGAACTATTAAGTAACAACAGAAAACGTGAGTATACGCAACACATGTGAAGCCACGCCAAGTAAACTTAGGTATACATTTACCTGTGCGCTCTCCAGCAAATCCAACAAATCCCTGCACAAGGGGAGATTATGTCGAGCCTCGTACTCTCGTCCATATCCCCGTCGGAGAACCCACCTCCTAGCTAGAGGGAGAAACGGAGGTGGTATATCTGGAGCTAATGGTGGTAGAGGTGGCTGCAACTTCATGAACCGCTCCCAGGCCCAAAACCTAACATACAAAGTGGATGTAAAATTTAAGATATTTTTTTACTGGGTATGTTATAATGAATAGAGTATTCAAATATGTTTTCACCTGTAGCAGCGGCAAAAATCCAGCAATGTCACGCTGGGTGCCATGGTCGCCCGACACATCTGCCTGTACAAGTAGGCGAGAACAGCATCACCCTAGCTGTACTGGGGTAAATCATCTAGCCGCTCAAGATGATGAAGAAATCTCAAGCTGACTAGGTTCCCCGAAGTGTTCGGGAACAAGACCCCTCCAAACATAAGGAGCAGCAGCAACCTCGTGTACTGGTGAATATGCAGCTCCGGTGTATCTCCTGTGATGTCAAGGTGCAATACCTCCAAATGGTCTCGGATAGTCGTCAACTGCAGACGACTGGTCCCAGCCGGTGCAGTCTCCTCCTGTGGCCGGAAACCAAAGAGCTGCTGCAACATGTCCAGGTACTGCCCACCTATCAGCACTCTCATGGCCTGCGGCAGAGCAACGGGGTGTCCATCAACGGGCAGCCCATATATAACCTCCACGTCCTGCAGTGTGATGGTGGCCTCGCCAATGGGCAGGTGGAATATGTGCATCTCCGGACGACACCGCTCTATCAGGGCCGTGATAAAAAACTAATCGAGTTGCAACCGCCCGATCTCCAAAATCCTATAGAAGCGCGTATCATGCAGGCGTCTGACTACACGGGGATGAAGAACTTTGCCCTTCAGAAAGTCTCACATGTCGTTTACTCTCCTGACGCGGAGAGTCTGGGCCAGTAACTCTCCCTCCCATATGTGGGAGGACCTATGATCGCCCTGTAACGACAGTAGCTCATCGCTATAAGGTCCGGGATGCATAGGCGGAACCTCCATGTCGTCTACTGTAAATTAAACAACATTAATTATATGTTAGTTTTATAATTTTATATGTTTGTGTGTAAATTAAATAATTAATTTTTATAATTATACAAGATTTAATTATTAAGTATTCACATATGGGTTCCAAGCTCGATATTTGAGGCCCAGTAGCACCAAGATATCCTGAATTCTTGTATGTGTTAGTTTAATTATTTTACATGTTAGTTTTATAATTTTATATGTTTGTTTGTAAATTAAATAATTAATTTTTATAATTATACAAGATTTAATTATTAAGTATTCACATATGGGTTCCAGGATCGATATTTGAGGCTCAGTAGCACCAAGATATCCTGAATTCTTGTATGTGTTAGTTTTATTATTTTACATGTTAGTTTTATAATTATATTTTATTTGTAAATTAAATAATTAATTTTTATAATTATACAAGATTTAATTATTAAGTATTCACATATGGGTTCCAGGCTCGATATTTGAGGCACAGTAGCACCAAGATATCTTGAATTCTTGTATGTGTTAGTTTTATTAATTTATATATAATTTTATTATTTTACATATTTTATTTTATACGTTTGTTTGTTACTCACTTATTGTTGACTATAATAAAATTAAATAATTAATTTTTATAATTATACAATATTTAATTATTAAATATTCACAAATGGGTTCCGGACTCGATATCTTGAGGCCCAGTAGCACTAAGATATCCGGAAAATAGTGTTGTTTTCTCATGTTATTTTCTTACGATTGTTGACTAGAATTGGACAGAGTTTGTGTTTGATCTATCAACTATTTTGACGTATTTTTGGATATAAGAGATACTTAAATGATTAATTTCAATAACTACAGGGATACTACGCTAAAATGCACTACATTTTACTACGCTAAAAGGGCATTATATTACTAGTCTTTAAGCAAATAAATAATCTAAATCAGATAAAAATAACAAATACATTTAATCACAAAACATTCACAAAAATACATATACAACAATAAAAAGTAACTTATTAACATTTGTTTTATCAAATAATAATGATTTCTCAATTTTTACATTTTTTTTTAGCATACTAATATCTTAATCCGGATAAAAATAATATACCAGTTTAATCGCAAAAAAAAAAAAAATACAAAACAACATAGAATACATTTAAAATAACTAATATGCATTTTTTATAAGAGTTTCGACAAAAACTAAATCGGAATACCTCGATTAATGTTTTTTGGAAAGTTAAAGATTTGAATCCGAAACGAGCAACCCACAACGAGAGAAGGCTTAGCTAGGATGTGGGACCAATAATTTGTACTTTTTGTGGGACGGGTGGGGTCTACTCAAGTTTTTTTGGGTCGTTAATGGAGGGGGAGGACCGCTAGTTTGATTTAAAAATGTGGGGGGGGGGGGGGGGGTTGTTTTGCTTCTGTAACGGGGTAAAGGGAAGGGACAGATATTTGAATGGGTATAACGCCGTTTATTAAGGCGCTATACATATAGCGCCTTAATAAACTGCGCTATATCTGCCAGTCTAATCAACTTAATATATAGCGCCCTTTAAAAGGGCGCTATACCTTAGCGTCCAAAAGGACGCTATATATAGTTTGGTCACAATATATTTTTTCACTCATTTCGGTCATTTGAGTCCAAAAAGCTCATATTTAGGTTCCGGACTCGATAATAAAGTAGTTACTTTCGTCATTTATCCGCACTTGATTGAATTCTCCTCATTTTAATATTCAGAGCATTGGCATAAATCACATTACGTGAAAATGTATAGGGACCAGACCATCATAATGCTTTATTTTAATTAAACAGGCGAATTATCCTTGTTCGTATCAATTTGGAGGGAAAATTATACAGTATAATTACTTACAAAAATATATATTTTTGTATATTAATATATAATACACAAATATAATTATTTTTAACCAATAGATCAAGTATGTTACTTCTCCAATTTTGAATTGTTGTTCGACGTCCGAAAAAGACTCCGAAGACACTGTTCTCAATCGGACTCCCACATGCAAGATGGTAAACTTACTTGTTATTTTATCCAATTAATTATAGAATCTTGTTTTGAAGTGTGCACAAAAAGTTTATTGTTATTCATCAATTTTCTATTTTTAGGAAATCTGAAGTGAATATAAAATTCTTGAAGGGTTAAAGTAAGTTGTGGACCTCAACTCATAGGAACCAAACTAGTTGAAGTAGTGTTTGAACTCATCTCATTTTTAACGTTTTCAGATTCATTGCGAAGTATATGTCATCCTTCTTCTCACACTTGTCTTTCATGCCGATTGTTGTGCTCTCTCCTAAAGTCCAAACTCCTTCTCTGTGCCTGAAAATTCAATAATGCTATATTTAGTACAATGATCATGTGAAAAAACTTTAAGATGACATATTCATTAAAAAAATTCTACTTTAATAACATTAATTAAGAAGATTATTTGACTAAAATTTCATTTATAGCTCTCCTCTTTAATCTATGCATAGAAAAATCTAAAAAAATGTTGAAAGACTCTTTATAAATTTGTTCAGTCATTTATTAAACAAAGGTAATTTTGAAGCAAAAATAAATAATTATTTTTTTCTTAAAATAAATCACTCATTGGATCTAATTAATAAGGTTAGAAAATCATTTATATAGGATTCGAGAGTGACTTAATGGTAATCACAAGTTTCGGTTCTATTTCTTCTTTGCTTCATTTTTCAACTATTCCCCGCAAAGTAGATGTTGTCTTAACTAAATTAAGAAAAAACGTATTTGCATCATGTGATTACACTAAACTAATAGATATGTAACGTTGTTTACCCTTAAAATGAGTAACAATTAAATTTGTATGCAAGTTTAAAAGATATGTGACTTAACTTAACACGAATGATCTAAGAACATTGAATTAAAGGAAAAAACAAGACGACCAAACCAAATGTGATGAATTAATTAAGCATGGCGTTAGGTTTGAGTGCTGGAAACCAGTTCCAATCGAGCCTTCGAGATGGAGCTCGGTTGCAACTAAAGACATAAACAGGTGAAGAACACTTGAATAATAGCTAAAAGACAAAAGTAAACTTTATTGCGTTGATATGCGTGCCAACAGTGATCTAAAAAATAAAAAAGTTCTCTCATTTTATATACTAGGAGAGTTTCAACTATAGTACATGTTTAAATAAGGTAAAAATTATTTTCTTCCTTTTTTTGCAGTAAAACACGATCTACAGTTAATATCGGGCGCGATCCGCGCCGTAATATCCGATTGATGGCGGATATTTCGGCTCCTTATTCGACCTCTTTAACCGTCTTCCCTTTAACCTCGATTCTTTATTTCTCTTGAGCTTGATTCTTCCCATGTTTAGCCATGCCCGATTTCCAACGTATCATCCGTCCCCCCGGGTTCCGATCTGTGGGCACCCTCGGCCTTACCCGAGCCAGCGTCGAATCACGTTGTCCCTTATTTCTTTGTCGGGTAATCGGGGGTAACTTTATCCCCGATTTTACCCGTACACAAACGTGTTTGCATATGGATATTTTTTACTTAACCGTGGTTATTTAAGACATATTATCACTTCATATATAACTTAATTATGATCAATTAATATGATTTGGTGTAAATACCAAAAGCACACTGTTTACCCGAAAAATGGATAGAGTTGAATTTATACGTAGTTCTGAGGATATGTGGCATAACTTAACATAAAATGCAAGGATAAATAAAAAGTGTAAATATAGATTGGGGAGAATGCTAAAATAGATAAGGTTATCAAGAACAATGAAACTCAGGATTCAATAAATAGAATCAATCTAAGAAATCTGAAAGAACGGTTCTTTTCTGTAGAAGAATATAGCCCTTTTATTACAATGTAAGCCTTCAAAAAACTTGTCTTACAGAAATAGTAACCAAGCCCTTTTATAGTGGAGGGATTTAGCTCTAAGCATAATAAAATCAACATTCAGTGGGAGACCCATGATAAGTCAATTTTTCCATAATTTCTGCCAAGATTCTCTCTAGTGGGATTGCAACGGCTTATGTCTGCGAGCTCGATCTTGCTTAGAACCCTCGATTTTGGTTTGAGCTTGATTTCGGCTCGAACTCATGATCTTGGTTCGAGCCCGATCCTGGCTCGAGCCCTCGAATTGATTCGAGGTCAATGTCGGTTGGTCTCTGGATTGTCAGCATGGTAGATTTTGATTCGAGCTTGGTAATGATATTGAACTTGACACGGATCGGCCTCCCTAGGTTCGAGGATAGTGTGCTCCACCTTCGGGATCTCACTTTGATAAATCATCGTTTGAACTCGATCGGACGCGCTAAGGCCGAAACCTATTTCGACCGTATACAGATAGTCCCCTCGTTTCTCAGAAAGAATGTGGCGAGAAACGATATGATTTTTTAACAGCTCGATCGGATTATATCCTGTCGTTTCCATCGGGTTCGACCATGATGCATCTGATAGCTGTCCCATCGGTTTAGTCTTTCAAGGCATTTAACGCATGTCAGGCGGTGGTCGGCCACTGTTGATATTGAACCGCCATCGCTTGGACTTATAAATAACCCTTTCTTTTATCTTTTACTATTTTTACATCTTCTATCTTCCAAATTTCCCAAGTTCTTCTTCGTTCTCTCCATCTTACCAGTAAATTTGTGATTTCTTTCCGCAAAAATCCCTCTTCAATTCTACGAGATCTTTGTCCCTTTCTTCTACTCCCCACCTTTGAATTCAAAAATGGCGAAAACATCGCAAACCATTCCTCAGAAAGAGAAAGCTCCATCTTCACAGTGTACCACCGATGAGACACCGACAGAATCACGGCCTGAGGAGTGTGTTCCCAGGAGTGTGTCCTTACTTCAGATTTTAAGGTCGATAAAGGTTCATCGGTCCCTGGCCGGTGTGAGCCTGTATCGAGGTACATGTGTTCGATAACCGAAAAGCACCTCGAACAGCTAAAGAAAGATTGCAATTGGGGTGAGAAAGAAATAATAATTCCTACGCCCGACGAAGATATCTCTTCTTACGTGAAAGGGTTTTTGAATGTGTATACTTACCCTTTCACTTTGGGTCCCTTTGATTCTGTTATTATTGACTTCTGTCGACAATACCAAGTAACCCTAGGCCAGGTCTATCCTTCTTTGTGGCGGATCGTTATCCTGATCCGATATTTTGTGAGCAAGATCGAGGGGATGTCGTTCACCCTCGATCATCTTATTCGATTGTACCGTCCTCGACTTTTTAGAGGGGGGTTAATAAAACTCCAGCGTCGGGCTACCAAGGCTCTGTTCTCGAGTATTGACGAGGACAGGGACCGGGGTTGGATGGGCAGGTTCATTCGAGTAAGGACTTCGGACATGATCCCGACTGAAAAGATGCCCTTTCTCGAGGAGTGGAATATGAAACGTAAGTGTGATCTTGCTGTTACTTCTATTTTCTTCTTTCATTTATTCTCTCATCGACACTCTCCCTTCTTCTTGATGTAGCGGTTATGAGCCCTTGTTTCGACCTCCACATACACCGAGCGCTCATGGCATGATTTGTCAAAGGGTCGGTGGGAGGCCAAAAAGCACGGTAAGCCCATTTCTTAGACTCTTTGATGATCCGAACGAGGCGGTTTTCAAAATATTTTATTAAGGTTTCCCATATGCAGGTTTGGGTAAAGACGCGATTTTGAGGCCTTTGCCCAATGAAGAGGGAATTTCGGCCTCTGTCCCAAAGCCGGTGAAGAAAAATAAAAGGAAGAGAGCCTCGGTTCCCGAATATCCAAAACCAAAGAAGAGGACGGCTCGTAAGCCGAACAAGAATGTCATTCCTTTGATCGTGGAATCCGTTCTGCGTCTAAGGGATGAATATGAAGAAGAAGAAGAAGAGAAAGATGAGTGGACTCTGGCGGTCCGAACGAAGAGAACCACTGGTGCCTCATCGCCGGCTGGATCGATGATGCTCCGCCTCGAGCTGAAGATATACCGGAGAAAGATTCGGGTAGAGTCCCCGAACTATGGATATCGAAGACGCATCTCACCGGAGTCAACCGGCAGGGGATATGATCGAAGAGCCCCTCGAACCCCTTCGAACCGAGGGGAACGCGCCAGGCGAGCCATTTGGGGCAGCAGCAGTCGAGGATTCGCCTACCTTTCCCGCTTTTTCCGCAAGGGTGATTCGGGAAGCTCAAGCTCTGGGAGCCCTCGATCTAGACAGGCCTCACGATGAAGAAGATCCCTTTCATGACCTGTTTACCGGCATTAAGGACGTTGCCGGTGCTAGTGATGAATCGGATCTTTTTCACGGAGTCCGGCATGCTTTGAATCAGGTGAGCTTTTAAAACTATTTTGTCGGTACTATCTTCATGTTCGTTTTTCGTTAACTTCGCTTCTTGTTTCTTTGTAGGCAACAGCAGTTCATCGAGAACAATGTTCTCGGTCCCAGAATGAGCTGCATCGATACGCGGCCGACCTACAATGGGCTATTGACGAGAGGAACTCCCTTGGACTTTCCTTAGGACAGAGAGAAGAGGAAATAAAAGACCTCCGTGCTGAGCTGGCTAAGGCTTATCGAGATCAGACCGATTTGTATGAGTAGGTAATGATGCTTTTGAAAGCCTATGGGCTTGATACTGGAACGATATCTAACATTTTGGTCTCACAGCTGCAGCAAAAAATCGAGATGATCGGGAAGCTTCGTGAGGAGGTCGACGTGATAAGAACGGAGTCTTTGCGGTGGAAAGAAGGTATGGACCGCTTTGCTGCCGAAAAAGAGACTGCTCGAGCCCAGTTATCATCGTCCGAAACCCAACTTCAGAAGATGAAGGAAAAAGGCCTGGTTCAAGCAAGGAGAATAGAGGAGTTTGAGGCTCGGCTGGCCTCTGTACTTACCAAGGCCGAATCTGATGCCGAAAAGGCAAAGGCCGATGCGCTCGTGGCCGTCTATTGGGCCGATGCTGAAGCTGCCCAAGTCCAGGCAAGAGAGGCAGCCGAGTCCGCTAATATTCGAGCGCATTGGGTCACCGAACTTGCTAAGTGCCGATCCAGATGGGAAACTCTCGAGGAGATCCATGCCCGTGGCTTCGATCTCGCTAAAGAGGTAAAAAGGGCCAAAGAACTTGAAGCTGATGTTGAAGCTCTGGTTTCAGATGGCGATGACGATGACGATGAGAGCAAGAGCGGATCCGAAAATGGGGGGGAGCCTGATAAAGAAGAGACCGATCCTGGTCGAGAAGTTTAATTCTTAGTTTTTACGTTGTAATCTCCCATGCAGATAAATTTGTATATAGAGATATATCCCTTTTTGCCGACTTGCTTCTGTTTTCGTTTCCCGTATGGCGAGGACTTTATTCATGCCATATGAATGTTTTCACAATGATTTAAGCAATTTAATCATGTTTGGACTTCGTAGCTCCTGTAACCGAGCGAGCGCTTACTCAAAACTTGGGGAAATGTAGCCCTTTAGGCTTATTAGTTTTCAAGGATTCGATCTTGAATAAATATAGCCCGTAGGCGCAATGGTCGAGTGAGTGTTAGCTCGAACTCAAAGTAATGTTGCCCGTAGGCTTAATGGTCGAGTGAGTGTTTGCTCGAACCCAAAATAAAAAATAGCCCGTAGGCTTAATCGAGTGAATGATTCGAACTCGAAGTAATGTAGCCCGTAGGCTTAATGGTTGAGTGAGTGTTTGCTCGAACTCGAAATACAAATAGCCCGTAGGCTTAATCAAGTTAATAATTCAAACTCGAAGTAATGTAGCCCGTAGGCTTAATGGTCGAGTGAGTGTTTACTCGAACTCGAAATAAAAAATAGCTCGTAGGCTTAATCGAGTGAATGATTCGAACAACTCGAAGTAATGTAGCCCGTATGCTTAATGGTCGAGTGAGTGTTTTCTCGAACTCGAAATAAAAATACTCTGTAGGCTTAGTCATTGAGTTTATCTTAATTCTGATTGCATAATAAATCTCAAAATAGAGGAATTTTTCCTTGGATATAAGATGCCGATAAAGAAGAGAACTTTCTTCGCACGTTATTACACGCCTGGGTTTGGGCCAATCTATATGAGCATAGTTCGCTTTGACCATTTGGATCTTACAATTTTTCCTATTGGAACCATGTTGTTGTGAAATAACTTTCTTGCGAGACCTCGGATATTGTTGTAAATGCTGCACGATCAATGGTTGCCTTATTAAAAACCTTACCGAAAAACCCATTTGGGATAAAATCGGTCTAAGGGAAAAAGAGTACAATGCGTGCTTCCTAGCGAGAGACCCGTCTTAGCCCTTGTTCGGACTTCTGGAGGGGTCAGTTTTGAGATATAAACGGATATGGAAAGGTTGTACCTTAGCAGTAGTACCATTTTAGATGTGATACATTCCAGCTACTTGATAGCTGTTTGCCGTTTATAATGCCGAGCATGTACGATCCCTTTCCGATGTTCTCGAGCACCTGATATGGTCCTTCCCAATTCGGTCCTAGTTTCCCTTTGTTCAGATTTTGGGTACCGATGGTAATTTTTCTCAACACTAAGTCCCTAGGCTTGAAATGGCGGAGCTTGGTTCTTCGATTATAATATCTTTTGATTCGCTGCTTTTGGGAGGCCAATTAGACGAGAGCAGCTTCTCGTCTTTCGTCCGATAGTTCGAGGCTTGTATTCATAGCCTCGTTATTTGATTCTTCCATCGCGAATCGAAATCTGGCACTGGATTCACCCACTTCGACTGGTATCAATGCTTCGGACCCATATACTAAGGAGAATGGGGTTGCCCTCGTACTGGATTTTGACGTTGTCCGATATGCCCAAAGGGTGGTATGGCGTCGATAGTATCCTTCTTATCTTGTGGTCTTCGAGGAATCTTGTTACTTTGTTGCCAACGAATTGTTTTCCATTGTCGCATACTATTTCGACAGGAATCCGGAATCGGCATATGATATGATCCCAGATAAAGTCTATAACTTCTTTCTCTCTTAGTTTCTCGAACGCCTGCGCTTCAACACATTTAGAAAAATAGTCAGTCATAAATAAAATAAATTTGGCTTTACCTGGGGTCGATGGCAGAGGGCCGATGAAATCCATTCCCCATTTCATGAATGGCCATGGGGATAGGACCGAGTGGAGTTGTTCTCCGGGTTGGTGGATCATCGGTGCGAACTTTTGACATTTATCACATTTACGAACAAATTCCTTTGCATCTTTGCCCATATCAACCCAATAATACCCTGCTCTGATTATTTTTCGAACTAACGTATCGGCTCCAGAGTGATTCCCGCAAGTACCCTCGTGCACTTTCCGTAAGATATAATCGGTATCTCTCGGACCCAAGCACACTGCCAAGGGTCCATCGAACGTTCTTCGGTACAGTGTTCCGTCCGGAGCCAATGTGAATTGAGCAGCTTTAGTCCGTAAGGTTCTGGAATCCTTAGGGTCCGATGAGAGTTTTCCGCTCTCCAAGTATTCAATATACTTGTTTCTCCGATCCCAGGTTATGTTTGTAGAATTTATTTCAGCGTGACCTTCTTTGATTACCGATGTCGAAAGTTGAACAACATTCCCCGAATCATCTATCTCGACCGACGACCCCAAATTTGCAAGCGCATCGGCCTCATTATTCTGTTCCCGCGGTACATGCCGTAAAGTCCATTGTTTGAAATGGTGCAAAGTGACAAGCAGTTTATCTAAATACCTTTGTATCCTACCTTCTCGAACTTCGAAGGTTTTGTTTACTTGACTCACCACCAGCAAGGAGTCGCAATTGGCTTCAATGACTTCTGCTCCCAAGTTTCTAGCTAGCTCGAGACCTGCAATCATGGCTTCATACTCGGCCTCGTTGTTAGTCAACCTGACAGTTTTAATAGATTGCCTAATAGTGCTACCCATGGGTGGTTTCAAAACTATGCCCAGCCCGGACCCTTTTACGTTCGAAGCCCCGTCCGTAAAAAGGATCCATACCCCCGATGATGTACCAGATTTCAACAAATTTTTTTCGACTTCGGGTACGAGTGTTGGCGTGAAATCGGCCACAAAGTCTGCTAAAATTTGAGACTTGATGGCCGTGCGGGGTTGATATTTGATATCGTACCCGCTGAGTTCGACGGCCCATTTGGCCAGTCGGCCTGATAACTCGGGTATGTGCAAAATATTACGAAGCGGGTAAGTGGTTAACACACATATGGGATGACATTAAAAGTACGACCTTAACTTTCTTGAGGCGTTTATCAGTGCAAGCGCCAATTTTTCTAAGAGCGGATATCTAGTTTCCGCTTCTCTTAAGGTTCGACTCATATAATAAACGGGGAATTGTGTACCTTGCTCTTCCCGAACTAGGACACCGCTTACGGCGACTCCTGATACTGCCAAGTACAAAAAATATTTTTCGTCTGTTTTTGGAGTGTGAAGTAGTGATGGGCTTGATAGATATCGCTTTAGTTCCTCTAATGCTTGTTGGCACTCCGTGGTCCAAGCAAAATCGTTCTTCTTTTTGAGTAAAGAGAAAAATTTGTGACTTCGGTCAGATGATCTTGAGATAAACCGGCTTAAGGCTGCAATCTGACCTGTTAGCCTTTGTACGGCCTTCACGCTATCCACAACGATGATGTCTTCGATGGCCTTGATTTTATCGGGGTTAATCTTTATTCCCCGATGTGATACCATGAAGCTGAGGAACTTGCCCGAACCGACCCCGAAAGCACATTTCTCGGGGTTGAGCTTCATGTTGTATTTCCTTAAAATATGGAACGTTTCCTGCAAATGGGTCAAATGGTCCTCTGCGTGCAGGGATTTAACTAACATGTCATCAATATAAACTTCCATTGATTTTCCTATTTGTTCTTCGAACATTTTATTTACTAGGTGTTGGTAAGTAGCCCCTGCGTTTTTTAGCCCGAAGGGCATCACATTATAACAATACGTTCCATATTTGGTGACAAACGAAGTCTTTTCCTGGTCCTCCAGGTTCATCTGGATTTGATTATACCCGGAATAGGCATCGAAAAAAGTGAGGGTCTCGTGGCCGACCGTGGCATCAATCATGCAATCGATGTTAGGCAGCGAAAAGGAATCTTTGGGGCATGCTTTGTTTAAATCCTTATAGTCCACACACATTCTAAGTTTGTTCCCTTTTTTAGGGACTACAACTACGTTGGCTAGCCATTCGGGATATTTCACCTCCCGAATGGACCCTATTTTGAGAAGCTTGGTTACCTCGTCCTTTATGAATGTGTGCTTTCTCTCTGACTGGGGTCTTTTCTTTTGCTTCACCGGTCTGAACCTGGGGTCCAAACTTAGCGGATGCATCGTTATGTTTGGCGGGATCCCTGTTATATCTAAATGGGACCATGCAAAACAATCGATGTTATCGATAAGAAATTGAATGAGTTTCTTCCTGAGTTCGGGGCTCAACCCCGTTCCCAAGTATACCTTTTGCTCGGGACAATGCTCGATCAATATGACTTGCTCTAGCTCCTCGATTGTTGATTTGGTGGCGTCAGAGTCATCGGGCATCACGAAAGATCGAGGGACCCTTTGGTCATCACCCTCTTCGATTTTTTGGTTGTCTGGCTGGGTCGAAGCCGATGTCTATGATTGCAATTTGGTGTCACGTTCTCCTTCTGGGCCCGATCCTTTTATCGGCGAAAGTGAGGACATTGGTTTAGCTTTGTCGACGACGAACATTTCCTTTGCGACTGGCTGTTCTCCGTACACCATTTTGACATCTCCCGATGTCGGGAATTTGAGGGACTGGTGTAGGGTCGAAGGCACAGCTCTCATGTTGTGGATCCATGGCCTTCCGAAAAGGGCGTTATATCTCATATCGCCTTCGATCACGTGAAATTTGTTTCCTGGATGGTCACGGCCACATTTATTGGTAGGATTATCTTACCCTTGGTGGTTTCACATGCCATGTTGAACCCGTTCGGGACCAGAGTTGCGGGTACGATCTGATCCTGTAGGCCGAGCTGCTCTACTACCTTCAATCGAATGATGTTGGCCGAGCTACCTGGATCGATTAACACACACTTAATTTTAGTTTTATTCATGAGTACGGATATTACCAGTGCGTCGTTATGAGGTTGGATGACCCCTTCTGCATTTTCATCGTCTAAGGACAAAGTCCCCATGGGTGCGTAATCTTGAGTCCGAGATCGTTTTTCCCTCACCGCCGATGTTTTAGTGCGTTTAAGTATTGGTCCCTGAGGGGTATCGATGCCTCCGATGATCATGTGGATGACGTGCTGCGGTTCTTCTTGCTCATTTTGCTTGCTGAAATCCCTGCTTTTAAAATGGTTCTTCGCCTTATCACTTAGAAATTCCCGAAGGTGCCCTTTGTTAAACAAGCGAGCTATTTCCTCCCTTAGTTGCTTACAATCTTCCATTCTGTGGCCATGGGTACCATGATATTCGCACGTTTGATTGAGATTTCTTCGGGCAGGATCGGTCTGCATGGGTCGAGGCCATTTAGTGTCTTTGATGCGTCCGATGGCTGACACGAGAGCGGATGCACCAACGTTGAAGTTATTTTCCGATAATCGAGGTGTTTCTATAGGATCGGCATATTTATCGAAGCCGCTCTTACTCATAAGCCCCCGAGAACTTTGTCCTCGATCAATCCTTTGATTGTTACGAACTGCAATGCGTGCTGAACTGTTGTTCACTCGCTCTACGACGTATGGTCGATATCGCTCTCTGTTCGACCTTCGTTCTCTATAGATCTCCTTTTGGTTTTTAGTAACTGTCCTGTTCTGATGAACGGGTCCGTACAGAGCTCCCAATTGATCATCCTCGACCCTAATTTTTGATTGATATCGGTTGTGTATGTCTGCCCAAGTTATCGCTGGATACTCAATCAAATTTTGTTTCAGCCGATGTGATGCTGTCGAACTTAGCTCGTTCAACCCTTGGGTGAAAGCTTGTACGGCCCAATCGTCCGCGGCCGGAGGTAATTCCATGCGTTCCATTTGAAATCGGGAAACGAATTCCCTCAGCATTTCATCCTGCCTTTGCTTTATTTTGAAGAGGTCTGATTTCCTTGTTGCAACCTTTATGGCACCAGCATGTGCTTTTACGAACGAATCTGCAAATATGGCAAAAAAATCGATGGAATTCGGCGATAAATTGTGGTACCAGATCAACGCTCCCTTCGAGAAGGTCTCCCCGAACTTTTTCAACAACACGGATTCGATCTCATCGTCCTCCAAATCGTTGCCTTTTATAGAACATGTGTAAGAGGTGACATGTTCGTTAGGATCGGTCGTACCATTATATTTGGGAATTTCGGGCATACGGAATTTTTTGGGGATTGGCTTCGGTGCCGCACTCGACGGAAAAGGCTTTTGTATGAATTTTTCGAATCAAGCCCCTTTATCATTGGTGGAGCCCCTCGGATTTGATCGACCCTGGCATTGTACATTTCTACCCTCTTGTCGTTGGCTTCGACTCGTTTTGTGAGTTCCTTGAGCAATTTAGTAATTCCGGGAGTAGTCCCCGATTCTTACTCGTTAGATTTCACTATGGCGGGCTCTGTTCTAGGGGTGACTTCTCGAAGTGGATTGGAATCTGGCTTGCTTTGTGCGCGAGTTTGGCTCTGTAGCTAAGTTATCGCTACTAGTTGGGCTTGTAGCATCTCGAAGATCATACGTCAGCTGGCCCCGATTTCTCCAGCATTTTGGGTATCTCGGGCTACGGATCGAGTACCGCCTTGAATGCTTCTTTCCGGATCGGAACGGTGGTTCGCCTCCAAAGCTATTTGTGAATTGACATCCAATGGTATTCCGGCTCGAATTTTGGGTACTTTGATTCGAGCCTCGGGTGCCAAGCTATCGTTAATTGGCCTTCCGGCCCCGGGTTCTAAGTTGTTGGTTTCATCTTGAAGGCCGGCTTCATAATCGATCGGTGAAGCCATTTGATTGGTGGTTATTCGTAGCTGATCCGAAATTCAAGATGTTTTCGGAAATAAGTGCAAAGCACAATGGCGTGTTTTTTTCAGATTTGTACCAAATGACCGCTGTTATCCTCGGCCCCATAGTGGGCGCCAAACTGTTTACCCGAAAAATGGATAGAGTTGAATTTATATGTAGTTTCGAGGATATGTGGCGTAACTTAATACAAAATGCAAGGATAAATAAAAAGTGTAAATATAGATTGGGGAGAATGCTAAAATAGATAAGGTTATCAGGAACAATGAAACTCAGGATTCAATAAATAGAATCAATCTAAGAAATCTGAAAGAACGGTTCTTTTTCTGTAGAAGAATATAGCCCTTTTATTACAATGTAAGCCTTCAAAAAACTTGTCTTACAGAAATAGTAACCAAGCCCTTTTATAGTGGAGGGATTTAGCTCTAAGCATAATAAAATCAACATTCAGTGGGAGACCCATGATAAGTCAGCTTTTCCATAATTTCTGCCAAGATTCTCTCTAGTGGGATTGCAACGGCTTATGTCTGCGAGCTCGATCTTGCTTAGAACCCTCGATTTTGGTTTGAGCTTGATTTCGGCTCGAACTCATGATCTTGGTTCGAGCCCGATCCTGGCTCGAGCCCTCGAATTGATTCGAGGTCAATGTCGGTTGGTCTCTGGATTGTCAGCATGGTAGATTTTGATTCGAGTTTGGTAATGATATCGAACTTGATACGGATCGGCCTCCCCAGGTTCGAGGATAGTTTGCTCCACCTTCGGGATCTTACTTTGATAAATCATCGTTCGAACTCGATCGGACGTGCTAAGGCCAAAACTTATTTCGACCGTATATACTCATAAATCTTTAGCGGGAGTACATCAATTGCTTCTTATTTACAAATCTAAACATCAAAAACTCCCTATTGCATGGGAAATTGTCGAAAATTTCGTGTAAAGGTCGAATAATTAATGCTAAAGCTATATTTGATTTGAATTGTTTGACATGATTTAATTATTAAAATTACATAGATTATTTTTTCAATTAAAATTACATAGATTGATTTCATTTATTTCTGTTGGTACTTACATATAACTAACTATAGGATCTTGTCTCTTGGACATGTAACATTCAAAGGGAACTAAAACGTCCAAACAAACCAAATCTATGTTGGCAAACATTTTGGGGAAATCTACCGGGAGTAATATTTATCCATAATGGAGTACCAAAATGATAAGTTTCTTCAGGAGGCTTATTTCTAATAGAGTACTAAATAGATAAACATACTTACGGCGGAGTCTCATATGGATAAACTTCTTCTGGAAGTTTATTTACAACGGAGTACTAAATGAACATTCATAATATAATATATTTATAACACTCCCCCTGGATGTTCATTAAAAGATAATGTGCCTCATTAAAACCTTATTAGAAAAAATCTCGTGGGAAAAAAATCCTAGTGAAGGAAAAAAGTACAAATACTTAGTAATACGCATTACTAGCTGCCTCATTAAAAACCTTATAAGGAAAACCCTGTGGGAAAAAATCCTAGTAAGGAAAAAAAGAGTACATTGCGTATTTTACTCCCCCTCATAAAAATCTTGTTTCAAATATTTGATTCTCCGTATTCCAATCTTGTATACCATCTTCTCAAAAGTTGAAGTTGGCAAAGATTTAGTGAATAAATCTCCTCGATTGTCACTTGAACGGATTTGTTGCACATCCATGTCACTATTTTTCTGAAGATCATGTGTGTAGAATAATTTTGGTGAAATGTGTTTTGTTCTATCTCCTTTTATAAATCCTCCCTTCAATTGGGCTATACATGCAGCATTGTCTTTGTATAAAATTGTGGATCTTTTATCACATTCCAAACTACGTTTATCTTGAATAAAATGAATCACTGATCTCAACCAAACGCATTCCCTACTTGCTTCATGAATAGCTATTATCTCAGCATGATTTGAAGAAGTAGCAACAATAGATTGCTTTGTGGAGCGCCATGATATGACAGTACCTCCACATGTAAACACGTACCCGGTTTGAGATCGAGCTTTATGGGGATCAGATACATAACCTGCATTTGCATAACCAATAAGATCTGCACTATATTTGTTAGCATAAAACAAATCCATATCAAGAGTTCCCTTTAAATATCATAAAATATGCTTAATCCTATTCCAATGTCTCTTTATAGGAGAAGAGCTATATCTTGCTAGTAAATTAACAGACAATGCTATGTCAGGCCTTGTAGTATTAGCAAGATACATAAGTGCACCAATTGCACTGAGATATGATGTTTCAGGACCAAAGAGTTCCTCTTCCTCTTCTGGAGGTCGGAACGGGTCCTTATTCACTTCAAGTGATCGAACAACCATTGGTGTACTCAATGGGTGCGCTTTGTCCATGTAAAAGTATTTTAAGACCCTTTTTGTATAGGCAGATTGATGGATAAAGATCCCGTCTACTAAATGTTCAATTTGCAAACTAAGACAAGGTTTTGTATTTCCAAGATCTTTCATCTCAAATTCTTTCTTAAGATATTCAATTGCCTTTTGGAGCTCTTCTGGAGTTCCAACAAGATTTATGTCATCAACATAAACAACAAGTATAACAAATTCGGATGCCATTTTCTTTATAAAAATATATGGACAAATAACGTCATTTATGTAACCCTCTTTCAGCAAATATTCACTGAGGCAATTATACCACATGCGCCCATATTGCTTTAAACCGTACAAAGATCTTTGTAATCTGGTTGAGTACATTTCCCGAGATTTCAATATACTTCAGGCATTTTAAATCTTTTAGAGATTTTCATGTAAATTTCATTATCAAGTGACCCATACAGATAAGCTGTAACCACATCCATTAGATGTATTTCAAGCCTTTCACGTAAGGCTAAACTGATGAGATATCGAAATGTTATGGCATCCATAACGGGTGAATATGTTTCTTCATAATCGACTTCAGGTCGTTGTGAGAATCCTTGTGCGACAAAGCGAGCCTTGTATCTTTCAACTTCATTATTTTCATTCCTTTTTCGCACAAAAACTCATTTATGACCAACTGGTTTTATACCAGCGGGTGTTTGGACTACTGGTCAAAAGACCTCTCTTTTAGTAAGTGCGTTCAATTCTAATTGAATTTCCCCTTGCCATTTTGGCCAATCATATCTTTGTCGACATTCTTCGACAGATCGAGATTCAAAATTCTCACTATCTTCCATAATGTTAAGTGCAACATTATATGCAAAAAATATTATCCACCACTATTTCAGATCGATTTAAATTAATCCCATCACCAGTAGAACTTATTAAAAGTTCCTCGCTCACTTGAGTCTTGGGTTCATTGATTTCTTCAGGAATCTCTGAACTAATCAGATCTTATGTCTCTTCAGGAGATCCTTTCATAGTATCGTTATTATTTGTCGATTTTCTTTTTCGAGAATTTCGATCCTTAGAACCCAAAGGCCTACCACGCTTCAGGCGTGCTTTAGGTTCACTAGCTCTCATGCTAGTAGATAGTCCTGGTGGGACATCAATTTGGATAGGCACATTCTCTACATGGTTATATGACTTAGTTATCCTATTCAAATCAGTAAATGCATCTGGCATTTGATTTGCTATATTTTATAAATGGTTGATCTTCTGGACCTCCTGATTACATATAGGGATACGTGGATCAAAATGAGATAACGATGAAACTTTCCACACAATTTCTCTTTTGATTTCCCTTATATCTCCCCCTAATTGTGGGAAATTTATTTCATCAAACCGACAATCTGCAAATCGAGCAGTAAATAAATTTTTCGTCAATGGTTCAAGATAGCGAATAATAGAGGGTGATTCAAACCCAACATATATTCATAACCTTCTCTGTAGGGCCATCTTACTACGTTGTGGTGGTGTTACTGGCACATATACAACACATCCAAAAATTTATAGATGGGCAATATCTGGTCCATGACCAAAAACTAATTGTGACGGAGAATATTCATTATAATGTGTCGGTCTGAGATGGATAAGTGATATTGCATGCAAGATAGCATGGCCCCAAACAGTAGTGGGCAATTTTGTTTTCATTAGTAGTGGTCTTGCTATCAATTGCAGACGTTTAATAAATGACTTTGCAAGGCCATTTTGAGTATGAACATAAGCTACATGATGTTCAACTTTTATCCCAACTGATAGACAATAATCATCAAAAGCTTGAGATGAGAATTCTCCAATATTATCAAGGTGAATAGCCTTTATGGGATAATCTGAAAATTGTGCCCTTAATCGAATTATTTGGGCTAATAGCTTTGCAAACGCCAGATTGCGAGATGATAGTAGGCACACATGAGACCATCTTGAAGATGCATCTATTAGGACCATAAAATATCTAAACAACCCACTTGGTGGGTGAATAGGTCCACATATATCCCCATGTGTACGTTCTAAAAAGGCAGGGGATTAAATGCTGTCACGACCCCAAATTCCCTCTGTAGGATGTCATGATGGCACCTAATCTCTAAGACTAGGTAAGCCTATCAATGCGGAATAACAATAAAAATCTGAAATAAATAATCTTCAAATTCACATAATTTCAACTCCCAAAATCGGTTGAAATAAGTCACAAGCTTCTAAGAATTTATCCTCAATGTATCTATATATATCAAGGTCTAAGGAAAATAAGGAAGCAATATAATAATGATAGAAGGGGACTCCAGAGTCTACGGACGCTGGCAGATATACCTCGAAGTCTCTGTACACAGGTAGCTCACTGATGTCTGGACTGGTAGGATGTACCTGGATCTGCACAAAATGATGTGCAGAAGTGTAGTATGAGTACACCACAGCGGTGCCCAGTAAGTGCCAAGCCTAACCTCGGTAGAGTAGTGACGAGGTCAGGTCAGACCCTACTGGAATAATAAAAGACAAGGTGAAATGTTTAACAATATAATAAAAATAAAATGGCAATGGAAATGAATGAAGTAAGTAGTATGTCACCAATTAACTATGCAAAATAATGGCAAATAATGCCTCTTGGAAACAAAACATAATTCTTTTCAACTTTAAGAAAATCACAACAATAATCAAAGGCAACTGCGGCCATAAATCAATATCAACAAGGGCACTCCCGAGGTACTGCCTCGTAGTCCCAAATCATAAATAAATTTATAATATCTCATTTCCTTGTATCACCGTGGGAGCCTTCACATTTAATTTTAAAGAAGAATATTTTTCCCGAAATAGCATCCCGCATTTTAACCACCCTTATCACACTACATGACTTCTAGCAGTTCCCCTACTAGCCACGCGTAGCAAGCCACCCTTATCTTACCGCATGCGTTTCAACACCCAGAGCTTATACCACCGCATGCTTATCAATATCACAATATATCACAATTTGTACCTCAAGTGCCCAAATAATTCAATTTGACAAAATAAACAACATCAACAATACTTTCCACAACAGGGAGCTCACGGCTTGTTGCAGCCAAACGCACATGCAAGTATACGCGGTCGTCAAGTAATAAAGTGACTAAAAGTCGTATGTCGAACCCACGAGGACTTGTGATTAACTATTAACTAAATTAGACTATCCTAATTATCTAAACAAGAATTAAACCTAAAAATATTTGATTCTAAACTAATTAAATAAAAAAATATAAATAATGAACTTTGAACAGAGAAAGAGCAGATTTTTATGATATCAATATAATGAAAATGATCTAGGGTTATGGGCTATCTAACAATCCTATTGTATTCTTCAATTGAATTGACCGACTAATTTATCTAGCTTATTGGTTGACAGGGTTAATATTGCTCATAAGAATCTGTCGAGTTCTTACTCGCCTATTCAAGCTAACCTAACGCCTATATGTCTATGGAGTTAGAATCAACAAGAACGCATTTATAATTCCTGTAAATCAACCAAGCAAGGCAATTAGGTATATGTCTATCCTAACCACGAATCCGTTCCCCGATGCCCGAGTTTAAGAACTTGCTCTACTCAATCCTATATGCAATCTAGAATTCCCACTTTCGAGTTCAATTCTAGATTCGTAGATAGTATTCAATTGGTGATCAAGCAATTAAATAATTAAGCGCAAGATTGAATAAATAAACTAATATGATAAATCAAGAAGGCAAAATCAATATCCGAATAACAATAGTCATGAAAGAACCACAACTCTAGAACGTGAAGTTTAGCTCCACATAGACATGGTATCCAAACAACAAATCATATAAAGAAACATAAAAATTACTAAGTTTGGTGAGAGAAAGATGGAACTTAATGAATTTCGGCCTCCACGGAGGCTTTGTGCTTGTGTTTTCCTCTCAAAAATGCCATCCCCTCTTAAAATAGGTTTAGGTTGGCTTTTATATGAGTTGGGGGCGTCTAGGAGTCGAAATAACCGAGTCCTAGTCAAAAAAGGATACTTTCCCGTCTTGAGCGTCCAGGGCAGCGTGGGGCGCTGGCCCTGGCGCTCAAATATTTTGGCTGTTGTAAATTGCGCCACAGCCAGTGCCCCACGCTGGCTGTGGCCCTCAAATTTTACTTTTTGCCTTTTTGTCCCGATTTCGCTCCAATTCGCGCCCTTTCGTCCCAAATTGCATCTGAATGATCCCTACACATAGAAATACCAAAATTTAGCACAAATAATCATATTAAACATCTCAAATCGTCGATACATGAGCAAAATGTGAGGCGGTATATATCAAAATATGCATACATTAAGCTGATTATCACGGCTCTATCACAATGAGTGCAAAATCTCACAAAATATTCGGGAATAAATAACTCAGCAAAAAAATAATATTTAAAAAATTTTAATACGTTGCCCCAGTTCCAAATTTAAAATATTAAATACTTCATATTAATAATATTTAAATTAAAGAAATTCCACCTTTAAATAATGCACAGAATAAAAGAAACCAAGTTTCAGCTAAACAGGTAAAAACAATTAGCAGAAAAAGTTAAGCAAATTTAAAGTATATAAATCAGATCAATGATGGAGAATATAACAAGATTTAATAATTTAATTAATATGCAACAGTGATATACACAATTTAAAAACATAATCTTTCATATTTATCCCGTGTACACACTCGTCATCTCGTATACACCATTTTCATCACATTACAATTATCACATCAATACCAATCCTACGGAAAATTTTCACCACACAAGGTTAGACAAGTCACTTACCTCGAACCAAGCTCAATCAATCGATAAGGATGCCTTTTCCACGAATATCCGACTCTAAATGGCTTGAATCTAGCCAAAATAATTCGATACAGTCAACAAATATTATAAGAATCAATTTCATAAGAAAATACTATATTTTTCAATAAAACCCGAAATTAACTCAAAAATTACATATGGGGCCCACGTCTTGGAATCCGGAGAAACTCATAAAATTCGATAACCCATTAAATTACGAGTCCAACCATACCAGTTTCACTCAAATCTGACTCTGAATCGACACCGAAATCTCAAAAATTCATTTATATGAGATTTCTAAAATTTTTCCAAATTTTCATCTCAATACACTAATTAAATAATGAAAATAATAATATATTCGTGTATATTGACCAAATCCGAGTTAGAATAACTTACCCAAATATTTTTCCTTGAAAATCTATCAAAAATCGTCTCTCCTCAAGCATTCGTTCCCTGTTTTATAATCTATCAAAAATAAAAAAATCTATCAAAAATCTATCAAAAATTCATCAAAAATGGCACAGGGGACGAAGTCCCCTATTTTATAATTTTGTCTAGGCAGCCCTCGGACCTGCCTCGATCAAGGCTTCGATCATGGCCCTCGATCATGGCCCTCGATCCTGGGCATCGATCATGGCTTCGTTCCTGGCCCTCGATTCTGGCCTTCGATCATGGTCCTCGATCCTGAGCATCGACCCTGACTTCGATCCTGGCCCTCGCCCCTGGGCTCGATTTCTGCATTTCCAGCAGAAGAAATTGCAACAGATTTTGCAGCAGCTATTTAAGTCCAACTTTTGATCCGTTAACCATCTAAAACTCACCCGAGGCCCTTGGGACCTCAACCAAGTACATCAACAAGTCCTAAAACATCATACGAACTTATATGAAACATTATATCATATCAAACAACGCTAAAATCACAAATCACACCCCAATTCAAGCTTAATGAAACTTAAGAATTTCCAACTTCTACATTCTATGTCGAAACCTATCAAATCAAGTCCGATTGACCTCAAATTTTGCACACAACTCATAAATGACATAACAGAGCTATGAAAACTTTTCAGAACTGGATCCGACCCCAATATCAAAAAGTCAACTCCCCGGTCAAACTTCCAAATTTAAATTCCCATTTTAGCCATTTCAAGCCTAATTTAACTACGGACTTCCAAATAAAATTCTGAATACGCTCCTAAGTCCAAAATCACCATACGGAGCTGTTGGAATTATCAAAAATTTATTCCGGGGTCGTTTGCACATAAGTCGGCATCCGGTCACTATTTGAACTTAAGCTTTAAAGCATGGAACTAAGTGTTCCAATTCATTCTAAAACCTCACCGGACCTAAATCAATTACTCCGGCAAGTCATATATCAGTTATAAAGTACAGAATGAGCAGTAAATAGGGGAATGGGGTTACAACTTTTAAAACGACTTGTCGGGTCGTTACAAATACCAACCTTCATTGGTGATGGTCTAATGATCATTTTGCCTTGATAACAAGCATCACAAGAAAATTCATTATTTGTAAGAATCTTCAGGTTCTTTAATGGATGCCACTCGAATTTTCAGTAATTTGTCTCATCATTATTGATCTAGGATGACCCAAACGGCCATACCAAAGAACGAAAATATTTGAACTAATAAACTTCTGGTTTACGATAGAGTGTGCTTCAACTGTACTAATCTTTGAATAGTATAATCCAGAAGATAAAGTTGGTAACTTTTCTACAATGCACTTCTGGCAAGAAATATTCTTTGTAATACAAAGATATTCCATATTCATTTCATCTATCGTCTCAACATGACACCCATTTCGGCGGATATCTATAAAACTCAACAAGTTTCTTCGGGACTTGGAGGAGAATAATGCGTTGTCTATTATAAGTTTCGTTCCCTTAGACAAAAATATAGTGGCTCTTCCGGAGCCTTTATTTAAACTTATATTACCAGAAATTGTTGAAACATTTGCTATTTCCTTATGCAAATAAAAAAAGTATTTCTAATCTTTGAATATGGCATGAGTTGTTCCACTATCAATTACACAAATATCTTCATGATTGGTCTTTGATCCAAATATAATTTGAGGATTATCCATATTCTCTGATATTGTAAAGACCCGACTTGTCATTTTGAACATTTATGCTCCTTCCAACTATTTGAAGTCTTGAATAGTTTCATATGATGTATTATGACGTGTGTGAATCGTCGGTTTTGATTTTCAGGTGTTTCAGGATTAGTTCGGAAGAATAAATTCCATGTTAGAAGCCTTAAGTTGATAATAATTGACTGAAGTTTGACTTTTGAGCAAACGACTCCGAAATGAGAGTTTTATAATGTCAATAGTTTCGTATGATAATTTCGGACTTAGGCGTATATCCGGATTTGGATTTGGAAGTCTGTAGGATAATTCGACGTATTTTGGCGAAAGTTAGAAAATGGAAGATTTTAAGAAAAATGTCGACTGGGAGTTGACCTTGATGTATCGGTCTTGGACTTCGATTCCGAAAATTTGAATAGCTTCGTTATGTCATTTACGACTTGTGTGCAAAATTTGAGGTCATTCTGGATCGATCTGTTATGTTTCAGCACAAGACCTAACTTAGGACGAGCGTATCAACATATATATAAGGATTTATTTATTTACAACCTATCAAATGAAAGATTTTCGAGTCTAGTTTCTAACGCTTCAAACCGTTCGTCATTTGGACATTTCTAAAAGAAATTATGAGCAAATTACCAAAGGCTGGCAGAGGAGACTGCGGATGCGAAGCATCCGGGGCCGCATCCGAAAGAAGGGTTGGCAGTGAAGTGCTGTCATAGCATTCGGGGCAGCATTCGAAACCAAGAAATCTGGGCTTATTGATACAATTTCGGGGTTCATTTCCCCACTTCATTTGGTCGAATTTTGGACCTTTTCTCCACTCTCTCAAGACCACCAACTCATCTCTTCTTCAAGGTAAGCAATCTCCATTATCTTGATGTGAAATTTCATTATTTATATACTAGTATTAATGAAATCTACACCTAAAATACTTAGATCTTCATAAAATTTTTTCAAGAACTCAAATGAGGGTTTTACAAAATTTCTTCCAAAAAGGCAATCCTACACCCTTAGACTTACATGTACGGATTTATTATGGGAATATGAGTATGAGTTAAGTATTGTAACTCATGGTATGGTGATTGAAAGCCATAAATTCTCAAGTTAAATGAATACCCATTGTAGAGATTGTAAAATGAATTAATTGATAAGATTTGTGAGTTGGGAGTGAATTGTTGGGCATGCATGTGCTAAAGGTAGTTGTGGATGGACTAGAGACGATTGTGAGGTGAATCATTTGTGTGGAAGGTGGTTGTTAGGTGAAGAAATTCCATTGAAGTAGGTTGTAGAGAATTCTGCACTCTAGGTATTTGACAAAATGCCTAAATGACCAAAAATCTGGAAATTTGTTACTAATATTGGTGCAATTGTGCTTCATTGTTGTAGATTGAAATTTATTTAGTGTGGTGGACCACCGTAGTATTATTAAGGGGTCAATTTCAGATTTGAGCCGTCCGGAGGTGGCTTCACTCGCGAAGATCATTTAAAGCATCGACTTAGTTTCGTCAAAGTAAGTATCTTGCCTAACTTTGAGTAGGGGAAATTCCCCTTAGGCATTGAGTCTTATGTGAAAATTGTGTGATTGAAAACCATGTACGCGAGGTGATGAGTACATACTTAGTTTATATGTGCAAATTATATCGGTTTAAATTTGTATACGCTCTTATGTATTAAATTAAAAATTATTGACACTTATTAAATCCTCTATTTGTCATGCCTATTGTTTGTTGAAATTATTTTTATATGATGATTTGGTGTGATTGCCACCTTGAATTTATGTGAAATATTATTTTGTTGAGTTGTTCACTCCCGGATATTTTTGTTAAGAGTTTGTACACATTATGGTCGAGTCATGGGCTCCTTATTGTGGGAAGTAATGTATTGTTGATTTATGTGGCAAGTTGTAATATTTGAGCACTTGATGTGTAATCTCTGATAAGTTGTAATATTTGAGTACTTGATGTGCAATCTGTGACTTGTTGTACTATTTGAGCACTTGATGTGCAATCTGTGACATGTTGTAATATTTGAGCACTTGAGATGCAATTTATTGGCATGTGATATTGTTGGGAGATTTGTTTGGGTGTTTGCACGAGGTTTCTGTCGTGCTATTATTACTATTGATTTATGCACATGCGATATGACAAGACGGGCTATATATATATATATATATATATATATATATATATATATATATATATATATGTGTGTGTGTGTGGGGGGGGGAGGGGGAGGGGGTTTGCGCATGCGGCGAGACAAGGCGGACAATTTACTTTATTATTGCGCACGTGGCGAGACAAGGTGGGCTATGTTGGGAATTGAATTGTGATGACTTGTGATGGCCTGGGGGCATTGTCATATTTACTTTGGGACTATGAGATGGTACCTCGGGAGATCCTTTCTTGAGCATTTACTTTTGGGACTACGAGACGATATCTTAGGAGTGCCCTTTGTTGACATCTCTCTATTGTTGCACTCGTCCTTGGTTATTTTGTATTTTCGTGATAGGTAAATCCTTGTGACCTTTCGTGATGTATTATTTAATTTTACTATGTGTTTGTACTCCATGTTGTATTGTGTTAGTTCGGGCTTTTAGTACGAGACTCTAAAGATTTATATTCCTGGTTTTTGCCGATTTTTGATGACTGAGTTGTTTTAAATAAAATAAGTTACCATTATGTTTTAAATTGATAAGTTTTATATCCAAATCAGTAGGTTATCTGCTATTTTATTTAAATTAAAATGTCATTTTTCTTCACTCAAACTATTTCTAAAATAAACTCATTTCTTTGTTAAATTTTTACTTAGTTTAAAAATTATAACCTTACTTTATTGAAAATAAATTAATCGCATGGTTTTTTTGTATTGACATATTTGGCACGAGAGTTGTCTGTACGGTTGTGATAGAGATATGAGCACGAGGTGCCGTGAATATGAAAAGGGGGCTGAGAATCGTATGTTATGATTGTGATATGAGATATTTATTTGAAAGAGTTTTTTCGAAGGATACTTATTTGAAGAACTATATTTGGAGGGGTATTTATTCGAAAGAATTATATGTGAAAGACTTGTTTAATTGATTGTACTTGTGTTTTTTTATTCGTCTGAGTAATAATTATGGCGTTCTTACTGCCTTATTATTTATATCACTAGTTATTTATTGTTGTTATTACTGCTATTTATTTTCGATTATTTTGTATGATACAGGTTATTTGACTAGTGAGTGTCTTGACTGTACCTCGTCACTACTCCACTGAGGTTAGTCTTGATACTTATTAGGTACCGACTGTGATGTACTTATACTACACTTCTGCATATTTTTTGTGCAGAGCCAGGTAATGTGGAGTCAGTTGACTGCTCGCTAGCAATACAAATCTTGCTGTGGAGACTCAAGGTAAACCTATTGCTGCGTTCACAGGCTTCGAAGTCACCTTCTAATATTGTACTTGCATTGTTTTTCTCTACTTCAAAACAGTTATATTTATAGGCTTTCTAGTAACTCAGTAGAGCTTATGACTTGTACTACCGGATTTTAGGATTGCAAATATTGTATAGAGATTTCTACTTCGCATTTGTCTACGGAGGGAAATTTGGATCGCGACAGATACTTTCAAAGTATTTGCTCAAGATGGTAGAGTCTCGTGCTGATAACGTGTTATAAAATAAAGACTGTAAAGTAAAGACAAGTATAGAGAGAAACTGATATATTATTCAAACTTCAAACTTATGTATATAATGAACTGAAAACTCCTCTATTTATAGAAGAAAGGAAGCTGCTTGTAAGCTGCTACTGCAAGCTGTTGTATAAGCTGCTTGTAAGCTGCTACTGTACCAGATATAGATAATCTTCTACCGGAGATAATATTTATCCATAAAGGAGTACCAAAATGATAAGCTTCTTCAGGAGACTTATTTCCAATAGAGTACTAAATTGACAAACATATTTACGGCGGAGTCTCATATGGATAAACTTCTTCAGGAAGCTTATTTACAACGGAGTACTAAATGAACATCCATAATATAATATATTTATAACATTATTCACATTTTTAGATATTTTCTGTTTATAATCTTGGAAACCCCACCTCTTCTTGGCCTAGCTAATTAATATTATCACGTTTATTTTTGGAGCATTGTGATTTTCTTCTCACCATAACAAGCTAAGGTAAAAGTATATAGCATGTTATATTTGTCTTTCAAATGGACTCGATATATCTACGATTTTACCCACTCACCATGAGGTTTAAATTATGTTGAAAGTTATTAGATATAATTATTATATGGATTTAATAATATTTAGACAATTGTTATTTGTTAACCAAAAATATAGTTAGACACTTCTGCAAGTCGAAGGTCCATCTATAGTATAGGATTGTGAACATTTTGCGATAAAAAATTTTTTTTTTAAAGAAAAATGAGGATATATTTTTGAAACTAATGTAAAAGAGAGGAACATATACAAATCTATACTATATTAAGAGTACGAAACCCCTTAGCGAAATGTCGTTTGCTTTTTTACCCTTTAAAAATAGATTTCACGTTGGATACAATTGTAATTTAAGTTTCAACCCTAATATTTAGGATATTGAAATCAACTAAATATTTGATTATAAATTCTTTCCTTTATGAAATTATATAGGAAGTCCTAATATTTAGGACTTTATATAAACCCTTTTCTTATTAAAAAATATATTCCATATTGAAGAAAGAATAAACCGAAAGAATACAACTATGAATGTTAGTCCATTGAAAAATGAGTCTATTTCAACACAAAGTCTCATAAAGAATACTTGGTAATTATGGATACCAACGTTCATTGTTGGAGATTAGTATAAATACTTATACAGAATTATTAAAGTAGAATTATTATACAGCTAAATGATTAAAACTTGAATTGAACACAACAATTACATATTGGATAAAAATATAAAATTCAAAAGTTTGCAACTATTCCCTTATCTCTAACAACTATTATAAAATATATTTTCTCATGTTTGGTTACCAAACATAACTCCTTCTCAAGAAAATATTTAATTTTTCACAAATATTTTTGTCATATAAAAAATCCTCTACTACATAAAATTTATATTTATGCATGTATTTTTCTTTTATCTTTTTTGTGTTGTCGAATTTGATAAAATTTGTAATATTTCGAACCAATAGACATATGGAGGAATATGACACAAAATAAGATAAAGAAATACATGCACAATTGATGTAACCAATGATAAATTATGATATAACACATGATGGATCGACTTTGTTGCTTTTGATATGAGGATTTCTATTGAGTTTAACATTCGTCATTTTTAAAAACTTGAATCTTTTTTCCTTTAAATTTTATTTTAAAACTCAAATATATTTTAATATAATATCTAAAAATATTATTTTAAAAAGTTTATATTAATGATATAATGTACACGCGCGACGCGCGTACCTTAAGACTAGTCGTACAAAGAATGGAAGTTCTAAAACAAAAAATCTATATATTTTGGTCAAACCACTCTGTAATACTAATTTTTAAAAGTAGTGGTAAAAGTTAAAAGTTTTGGATTCTATTGAATTTCTTATGGCATTAAATTAGGGTTATGTTCCGACGCCATGAATAGTCAATTGAATCCCCTTTCTCAGGAAATTAAATTTATATGAGTGAATTTTCTTTTAACTTTGAAAACACTTTCAATGTAGTGATAAAAGAAGTTTTAGAAAAAAAGTCAAAATCCGTCTTTTAGTAATTATGACATCAGTTTAGTATGTTATGAATTCGTGTCTAATACGGTCTTGGATGGCCTCTGGATTAAAGGACAGCCCGTGCACAAAGTATTTATATTCACGTTGGGTTTAGGAAAAGATAACATGTCAAGGGGCGTGCGATACAAACATCATAGTCTAATGCAAGTATAATAATTATCTTCACGACTTAAATTCATAACTTAAAAATTACGAAAATAACTTTATCGTGGCCTCAAAATACCATTCGGATTGAAGTCTTCTAAATATTAATGGTACAAGTCGTACTAGTGGATTGTTTGAGGCATGTTACCTACGGAGGTAGAAGGGTGCTGATATACAACTGCAACTTGCTAATGATTCACCTGTATATGGCCAAACCAGTAAATTATTATTTAAAAAGCTTTTATTCTCTCATTTCTGTCTTAATAGTAACTTATTAGGCTGAAACCTTTGCTGGTTTTACGAATTTAATTAATGGTGCGAAAGTCATCGACGTTATATTTGTCCTTTAGCAATCCGTGAGAATGAAACTTTTGGATGCAAATGGCAGTAACCAAATCTCCACGTTGCATGAAATACGTAACTACTACCAAAGAACACGTAAATATGGATTCATTCGTTAGAAAAGCGGTGCCATGTAATTTAATACCGTCACAGCTTCTCAGCTCTGTCCTATGGGCTTATGTTTGTTGGTATTCAAATTTTTTTCGCTATTGATCAGTAGCGTATCCAGAGTTTTCATATAGAGATATCAAAAAATAAATAATTAGTTATATCAAAAATTCAAGAAGAGTTAATATATAGTAAATATATATAAAATATAAAAAATTATTTAGTAATATAATATAATTTTTCGACAAAGGGGTATCGCTTGACACCCTTTGATTCAATGTGGCTCCGCTACTGATCTTGATATATAAAGTATCTTGCATTTACCTAGGGTTTCAAAAAGAATTGCACCCAAAAGATATGATAGATATAGACAATCTATCCTAATATAAATACTAATAACTTTTTTTAATGTATATCTTAAATCCGTAACTTATAGATCACTCGACCACATTATTGTGACACTAAACACTAAAGTTCCCCTTCTTTGAGTAGAGATAAAGTTTAAAGACAAACAAAAGCTTTTTTCTCATATAAATAAAGAAACGTACGTAGACTATGAGGGGTGGATTTATAATATTTGATATATGTGGGATCAACCGCATTAAGTAATTTTAGCTCATGCACCGTATATATGTTAAGAAATTTATTGATTATATATAAACAGTAAATTCCGAACTTAGTAATTCAAATGGTCTGTGAGTGTATTTAGGACCCATAAAAGTTAAAATTTAAACCCACCTTTACTATGAGTTATTGAAGTAACATTACAGTGTTCACGAATCTTACCAACTTTTATATTACAGAGTGATATGCCTTAATCTCCATTTTTAATAGGCACATTTTCAATAGTGTTAGGAGGGAAATAAGCAAGAGAATGTGAGATGAAAAAAATAGCGTCATTTCTCCCCGCAGAACTCCATATTTTTCGGTAATACGTGCTCAATTTCGGCAAAAAGCACGAGATATTTCAAGGAAACAGTGTTGCTTTTTATTTAATAGACACATTTTCAATAATGTATGATGTTTAATAGGTCGGATCTCAATGTATAGTGTTTAAACGAAAAATAAAGCCAAGTTTATGAGTCGTTAATATTTGGCTTAAAGTATTTTCGCCCATTTTACGTTGCAATTCACTGCCTTATCTAAGCAATTTTTTATACATAATCAACCCATTGACACTAATGACCAAAATACTATAACAACAACAACCCAGTATAATCCGACTAGTGAGGCATGAGGAGGATAGTGTATATGCAGACCTTACCTCTACCCTGGGGTAGAGAAGCTGTTTCTGATAGACCCCCGACTCCCTCCCTCCAAGAACTTCTCATCTTGCTCTTGGGGTGACTCGAACTCATAACCTATTGGTTTGAAGTGGAGAGTGCTCATGACCACTAGAGCAACCAAGCATCATGTACGTAGACCCAAAATAGCCAAAAACCAAGCATTGATAATTCTTTCTTGAGATAGACAATATCTTTGATATAATTCTTGGCTTGCCTCATCAACTAAGTTATAATTTTTTTTTGGCATCTCAATTTTGGCATTCATAAACTCCTTGTGCAACATCTCTAAATTGATCATTCAACAACCCATCAATGTCATCACACGAATTATCTTCATCCATATCAGCATCAACATCCATTGTAATTTCCCATTCCTCATGATTAATTCATCTTGTATAACCTTTAACAAAACCGTAGCATATTAAATGATCATATACTACATTCTTTCGACACCAAGGGATGTTACAATACTTTGTACACGGACATTGAATTTCTTTGCCCTGAGGATCTCCATCAGAATAAGCAATGTCCAAAAAACGTTGAATACCATCAATATACTCTTTGCTATACCTTGGTAAATCCATCCAGGCCTTTGAAAGATCATTTGAAAACCTAAAATCAATGGTGATATTAGATTTCAAAATATAGATTTATTTAAGTGTTAAATATACTTAACAAATATACTCTAAAAATCACGAGTAGTTTTTTAAAATCGATTCTTGTATAGTAATAGGCTAATAGCATAATAAAAAATAAATAGAATAAGAATCTCTTACCTAGTCATGACACTTATCTTAGGCCAAACCCAACTTCAAGTTCACCACAGGTAATCTAGCAGAGGATTTAAAATTTATCAAAAGCTATACATATAAAAATTATCAAGTTATCTACACATGAAAACGTAGGTCCACTCTATTGAAATATTCAAAATAATATTAGCAGAAAAATCATATGGTTGAATAGAAACATATCAGGTATTACTTAACTAACCTTGTAAAGTGTATTTCTCTGCTTTGCGCTCTTAAATAAAATTTACCAATGTGTGTCTCTTCTTGAAGAGGATGAAATTGCAGAACCATCAACCTAAATTTAAGATGAAAAAAAAATATCACTGAACATTGATCAAAGAATCAAGATGACAACTTAGCAAAAAAACTAATTGACAAAAATATTTTAAAACTTAGCAAATAAAGAAGAATAGATAAAATTAGCCAAGCTAACTAAAGCCTGCACTCTAGAATCTATAATAACTACTAGGGTCTAGTCCCTTCACGAAATTTGCTACAGAGACTAAGCAACAAAATGGGAAAATAATGATTTTTTCAACAATATTTTTCAAACAAATAGCAAAAATTGTAAAGTTATTAAACGGAAAGCAAAATTTTCATAGAAAACTTACAAGTTTTTAGCAGTTGTAACCCTAAGCAAACAAACTTCCCAACTGAAATTGATGGCCACCAAACCCAAATAAGGAGGGTTTTGACTTTTGAGAAGAGCAATTAGAAGAAATTAAGCATTTCTATCAGCAATTTTCACTAAATCTACCCTAATCTGCTTAACTAGATGACTAGAACATGTTTTAGGGAAGAAGAAGTACGGGAGTTTTCATGTAATTTGGGTAAAACTTAACTTAGTGGAATTTTTTTGGGCATAATTATTTTTGGGGGGTAGAAAAGATTTAGAGGGGAAAGGATTTAGGGTAAAAGTTTTAGCGGGAATTTTTAGGGCATTATTAGAGCACACTTATATGGGGTAGCTTATACAAAGTTAAATTATCACGCCCAGTAAACATCGTATTACATTTGAGTAAGCGTAGCTAATTATTTTATTATTTGACAATACTTGAAAAGTGTAGTATTCATTGTTAAAAGGCATGTTTCATAAGTGATACCTAAAATCCGTATCCAAAAGTGCTTGAGAAAGGCCACCCCTTATAAAGCGTCCCCACAGATACTTTTGGCAACACTGTTCAAGTGTTGTCTATAAAAGTGTGGCCTTAGGTACAAATACAAAAGCGTTCTCTCTCTTTCTCTCTATATATATACACAGGCGGACCTACTTTTGGGGAGGGGTCATCGAACCCCTATAATTTCGAAAAATATATATGTATATATATATATATATTTATATATCTTGAGTAACATGTATATATTTTGATTGACACTCTAAGATTTAAATCTTAGGCATATGCATTGGTCGATTTGGGGGGTGGGGGTAGGGGGCACAACTTGACTTTAGTGCCTTGCCTAGGTGTGATTCCGTCTTATAAGCATTTGCTCAAATATAATCCCGGCGACTTTCAAATCTATACATATATACCGGAAAAATTAATGCTCAGGATAATTTATCTGAAATAACCAATGTATATCAGAAGTTTAATCACTAGCAGAGGAGAAAATAGGAAGGCTAATTGAAAACAGCAGTGCCTCCCAACTAGAAGATTGAATTTCTCAGTCAAAATATGTTCATCTGAAGCTAAAACATTAATGTTACATTTATTTACAGTGCAAGCAAGCTAAAAGATGTGTCTTGCAATCAATGAATCAAAGCAATATACATCTATTCCACATGTTACTGTATAGCTAAATGTTCAAGTTCCAAAACTCTCTTTTTATGAACTAATCCCTATAGAATGCAATACTATTTATTCTTTGCGTACGTATTAGTTCACCAAAGAGATTTTTTGTTCTAGTTAAAACACTTAAAAGCAATTCAATTTAACCTATACTAGAAAATGTTAAAACGATCTTTAAACTTAATTATCTCACATTCCATGCATACTCGACATTGCAAATATATTTCCATATATTATGCATTTTTTTCATTCTTGTCACTAATCATATCTCAAGATTTACAGATCAAGTCTCCAAGTCATTGATCTTTGGTTCATTCTACTCGAGGATCATTCAAAACAAATAACCTAGACGTTTTTTACGTGATTTTTGGCATTTAAATTAAGTTTTATCAAAACAAATTGGATATTACAAAATTCAGTTTTTCTCGTCGTTGTATGCAAGTCATAATTATGATAGACGACTAACTTATTTTAAAGCACTAAACAAGTAGAAATTATTATTACTCTGACATTAATCACAATTATCACATATTTCCCATACTCACCATATTGCTAATAAAACCTAAACAATATATATGCGATATGTTAGAATCTCATAGCTATTCTTGAATGTTGTAAATATAATATAGCTTGTTTTACTTTTGTAATTATGTATTTTAATTTGATTCTCTCTGGGTTTTTTTTAATATGTACATTTAGCTATTTAAATCCCAATGACTTTAGGGAATAATCAAGTTAAGTTCTCTCTCATACTCTTCTTTATCTCTTCTCATATGATATCAGAGCAATTAGCTATCGAGCAATTTTCTGGGAATACACTATTGTTCTAAGGGTTCACGACTTCCTAGGGGCACTACCAATACCACCGATAAGATTGGGATCTTCGTGCGACCAAAACCCAACGAGACTTGCTATCATCGGATGTCGTCTCATACGTCATCACGCGCAAATACCTATTTATTTACGAGCTAATAGTTCAACGGTTAAAAAAACTATCATTTTAAGTTATATACGAGTTCGAATCTAAGCGATTAAAAAAATTACAATTAAGTCCTTTTACTCTATTTTAACTAGGTAAAAATTAATTAGCTAAAAATATTTTTTGTTTTTGTTTTTGCTCTCTCTTTGTTTAATTTGGCGGCAGGAAACAAATCAGTGAACTCAACTTTTTAGAATGAAACTCTTAGATGAGTAATAGTTTAATTAAATAAAGCCCCTAATTTGTAGGAGAAATGGAGGTTGATCCAATAAAAATACTTGGAATTAGGAAAATGTGTTCCCCCGTGCCAATGAATGTGCTCCTTCCCCTCGGGTTGGCCATCGAGCCGACCCACCCGGACCAAGTTGCACCTTTTACGTCCCTTTGGTTTTGAACCCAAAAATAATTACGTAATTAAATATACTTGCTTTGGTTTGAAGTTTGAACCAACTACCCAAAAAGAAAAACACGAAAAGAAACTATCAACATCAATGAATTGGTGGGGTGAGTTTTGCGTGACAGTGACAGACCTCAGATCGATTTTCCTAATCATATTCTTTTCGGTTAGAGCTTGTTGTATCGGGATTATCTAATACAATTTATATCTTTTGTATGATTTATAAATTATTGCACAGTTAACAGATTATCCAATGCGCACCGGAACGATAGCTGCGGGGGGTTTCTTTGAAAATTTTCCTAAAAACATCAACCCCTCCAACTATTCTGTTCGAAAAAACCTTATTTACGGACAATGTTGGTAGTAAATCAATAAAAAGATGATAATATTTTGCACATAAATGTATTAGTATTTAATTTATAACTTTTAAACTTAAATTAATTAATTTGATATAAATACCAAGTTGTATGTAAATTATTACGTTTTGAGCTGAGTATGATTCTAAGTCACAGGCAAATGTAGTGTATACGTAATGAGTTTAATTGAACCCATAACATTCGACGCGAAATAAAAATATCCACCCGCCCTATTTTTCGGACCTACCCATTCCTTTTACCCCCATTTCTTCATCAAATTAGGGCAATTCCTATTTTTCTTCCTCAAAATTTATTCCTCCTTTTCGGTCGTAATTGTTTTGTTCCATTCCTCTCTTAAACTTTCTTTTGCTTATAAAAGCTATTCTTTTTTGGAAAATACAAGCCCACCATGTCTAAGAATTCAGTTGCTTCTGATTTGTCTCGTCGGTGTGGTTGCAGGTTGATTGCTAATCATTAGTGGCTAAGACTCCTACAAATATTTGACGTAGATTCTACAAATGCCCTCGTTTTGATGAAGAATCGTCATGTGGTCTTTGGGAATGGCGCGACCAAAATATGTCACCACATGTGACAATGGTGATAAGCAACTTGAATAACTCATTGAAATGTGTAGAAATAGAAAGGAATTATTTGAAGAAGATAGTAGCTGACTTAGAGGATGTTGTTTGTCAAGAAAATATGATATTTAAGAATATTGTGGCATAAATGGAGGGTATTAACTCAGCCAATTTAGTGGTAGTGTCTAAGAGGGAGGATAAATTACGAAGGATGAAGCTTTTTGTTGTTATTTCGTGGGCTGTGTTTATTCTGATTTTAGTTGTTAGGAGTTAGTGTAGTTTGGTTATTTTTGTTGTCAAGAGCAATGTAATGGTCCTTTTGGTTCTTTGATGATCATGTTTGTTTCAGTTTCATGTGTTTCCAATGAAGTTAAGTTATTTTTTTTAAGTTGAAATGTACTTGAAATATTCTTACAAGGAAACTGTCCATCTATTAGTAGTATCATTTATCCTAACAAGAGAAATGATAATAAAGTTAGCACAAAAGAAGGCTCGACTATGAAGCTTAATTAAAGATGTAAACATACATTGTTTCTAGAATATTTACCTAACAAATATATCTATTAGACAAATAAATATGTGAGCCAAAAACTTACACCAATCTCACAATATTTACTTGTCTTAAAACATAGAAATGAGTTACTTGTCTATTACAATCATCACAAAAATAAATTGTCAATTACAGTCATCCCAATAACTTGTTACTTTACTTCCCCTTGCCCTTTCTAGTTCGAAGCTTACGAATTTTTTTCTCCTTCACACCCAGTAACTGAGTTCTGGTCATTACTTGTTTACCTTTTCAAGTAATCCTTGTTGGGGAATATGGCAGATTTGTTGGTTGTCAGCTACTAGTGTGATCTCCTGTTAAGTTTATTTTTTTTGTCCCAGTATTTTGTTATTTATTCTTCAGTTGAAGCCTTGTCATAATCTTAGAGACAACTTTAGGCTTAAATACTGGGCCAGGTTCAATCCCAAAGTCTGAATCAAGTAGTTTTCTTGGTGTGTACTTGGTTCTTTTGTGACTTGAATGTTGAGAAACGTCACTAGATTGTTGAGTAGAAAGCTAACTGGACTGAGTTCCTTGCTGACTGGACTGAGAAATATCACATTGTTGTTGAGTTGCTTGCTGACTGGACTAAGTAGTCTCACTATATTGCTGAGTTGCCGGTTGACTGGACTGAGTTGCCCGAGTATAATGTTGAGTTGTGTGCTGACTGAATTGAGTAGTTTGAGTGGATTGTTGAGCTCTTGACTGAGGTATAAACCCAAGATTAGGGATCATAACAAACTTAGACAGTTCATTGGGTTCCTACCCTGGCTGAGATATCCCTTGTAGCTGCATAAAGTAAAATAAACTTGTCATTGTCTTTAAACAAGCAAAGATAATAAAATAACTATTGTTAGATGTCTTTACCTTCATTGAACATTTTCTTTGATTGTGATTTTGTTTGCCACAGTAACCACAATGCATTTGATGGCCTTTCTTAGAAGCTGCCGATATGCCTTGCTTATTAATAGCCTCATCGTTTTTTCTTGTCCTTTTGGTTTTTGGTCTAACCACCATCTTTACTAAATGTGGTGGATCCATGGTATGGTGTGGCTCCACCTTCCAAAATTTCTCACCCCTGACAGGTTGGAGCTTGTGTTGATACACCAACTAGAATTCCTATTTTGAATGCCACCAGTGAATCCTAGTCTTTGGATCAAGCTTTTTGTAATTGAAGGACCTGATAGCATGAGGACATGGGATGCCAAACAAGTCCCATATCCTACATGTGCACTTTTGCAGCTCAAGAATAACAGTGTGTCTGTCTGAACCTTGTGATACTTCATAACCCCTCTCTCTATTAAAAAATGAGGTACAATCTTGTGACATCTCTCTATAATCATTATACAACACCATTACATATGGATTGTAGTCATCTTTCCAGCTACTCACTTCATCTCCATGGTCCTTTAACAAAGTTATTACCTTCATATAACAAATTATATCATTAAAAGTAACATTAAAATAGATTATTTAAAAAAAAAAAGTGGAATGAAATATTATAATAAAACAGTCTAAAGATAATTAACTTCACCCTCACTCTGATAGTTTCAAGCATCTTCACAATGGGTTGTTGTCTGGCTTCAAGAATCCATGAGTTAAAAGACTCTGTGAAGTTATTATCCACCATTGGGTTCTTGTATTGGTTGTCTAAATATGCTCTACATCAAGTATATGATGGATACTTCAATAAGTCTTTCACACAATCCTCAAATATTTCGCCTAGCTGCCTCAACATATACTTAAATTTTTCTTCATATGTGCTCTAGGCAGACCATCAAAGTAGCTTTTTCATCTCATCACTATGCCAGATCTTACACCAATTTGCTTCAATGTGCCTCACATAAAATCTATGATGAGCTTCTGGACATACTTTCCTAACAACATCCAAGAGTTCTTGCATGTCAAATAATTCTGGATAAATGTAGTTGCAACTGTAAGAAAAAAAAACTAATAGAAATAAAAAAGTTAAAGTACCTTCTGCATATCTGACATGAAAGTTACTCATTCACCTTCTTTCAAGTCTAAAAAACTCTTCAAGTTCTCCATAAACTAGAGCCAAGTTCTACTATTTTTCTTGTCTACCACAACCCAAGCTAATGGATAAAAATGTCTAGCAAAATCTTGAGCCACAACCACCAACAACATGCCTTGGCATTTTTCTTTTAAAAAGGTACCATCAAGTCCTATAAAAAGCATAAAAGCTGCTTTGAAGCCATTCTTGAGGGCCTGAAAGCATACATACATCCTCAAGAATCTCATTTTACCTTCTTCCAAAGCATCCTTGGATATATGGATAACCACATCAGAACTAGAATTGCTATCCCTCAATTCTTGGACATATGCCTCCAACTTGTTGTACTCATCTAAGTAGCTACCTTATAGTTTCTCTAACACAATCCTTTTCACTTTATTTAGCTTTGACTGACTCACATTTAACTTAAATCTCTCCTCCAGGTCACTCTTAATTCTTTCACCTTGTACTTGGGATTATGTCGAACATTTCTCTTAAAATAATGAGCTAAGGTAGCTCTTGTATTCTCAAATGCTTCCCCGCATTCATGTTTAGCATGTAAAGTCTTTATCTTGCACTCTTGGTTATCTTTATCCTTAGAAATAAAATATTTAAAGGGACATCCAACAACACATTTATATCTAAGTCTTTTTCTATCACTTTTAACTACCTCTAAAGCCTTCTTATTTACAACAGAATAAAAAATCAATAACTTCTTTTGCTTTAGCAAGATTCTTAAATGCCATACCCTTTACCAAGATTTTGTACCTATCAAGTTGGTCTGTTACCTCAATTTTTTTTTGCTTCTTAAATACCTTTAACACACCATCACTATCATAATCACTTTGCACAGGTTCATTATCTGTACCATCTTCTGCACTGTCACAATCAGTCCCAACAGTTATATTTTTACAATTGGTATCGGTGCGTTGAGTTATATTAGGAACAATAACAGTATCATCAAGGAGGTCAATAGCAAATAAATTAATAACTCTAAATTTTTTATTAATGAGTGACTGAAATTTTCTAATTCCTTCATCTCCATCCAACAAATAATATCTACCACATGGAGCAGTAAAAATCAGATATTGTACCTCAATATACCCTAGTGCATCAGTGTATTTATTACACAAATCAATGTAGGACAAATGGTCTACTTCATACTCTCTCAATAGGTTCACATATTTTTTACAATAAGATAAATTGGGTTCCAGTTCTCAATCACCACCATGATTAAAATACAAATCTACTTTATCGACCGTTCTTCTAACATATCCACATGCAACAAAAACAATTACAAAAAAGAGGCCCACATCAGTTAGGAATAAAGTAAAAAAGATATTAAGCAATAAAGAAAATAAAGGATCACAACTATGTCGACTAATACCCACTCAACAACACATACAAAAATAAAAATACCCTAACTTTTTCATGTCGGACAAAGACGATTGGGACCACCCCAAACAAAATAAAAATATATATATAAAGGATACTATAATAATATCATATGACCTATTAAACACAAATAAAGAGACAATATTTACCGAACCCCAAATATTACCAAACCCTAAAAGTTAACCCAAATCGTTAAATACTTACTTTTATCAACGAGTAGTTAGTCAGATAAGGCTAGAAATGAAAGATTCTTCAGTTTTAGTCCACCAAATCAAAGCAGATAGAAATCCTAATTAAACCCTAAAGCACCATTAATGAGAGTCCTAACTTGGTGAAGAAGATGGGGTAATAAAAGAAATGGAGGTAAAATAAATGGGTAGTTAAAAATATATTAATTTTACCATGGGTTGGTCCGAAAAATAGGGCGGGTAGATATTTGGGGCGGGTTGTAAGTGATTGGGGCCATATAGCCACGTGTCGCAATAAAATCGTGACAACACATTAAATGAGGGGACCACAGATGGCTCCGTTAGTCGCGAGGCTAATATTAGGCCCCAAAATAGCGATGAATTTATTTTCAGATAAATACGTGGACGAAGATCGATACTAAACTATTTGTGATACTAAAGAGGCATTTTTAGCCCTTTTCTATTTTTTAAAACACTTACCCCGACCAGGTTATACAACTTACAAGTAAAGATATGGTGAATTGAATGGCACACACCACATAGCTTATGTTATGAATGAAAATAACATCTTGGAGGATTTATTGTAAAATTTAGCAAGTTATGTGTGGGACTCGAGTTAGAAAATATTTAAATAGCAGTAGGTTAGTAAAAGAAGGCATGCGATTGTATTGTAAAATTCCCTCCCATTCCTCTAGAGTCTGTCTTCTCACCCCCTTTCTATTTCTGTATCTCTGGCTTCTCATCCCCTTCTGATTACGCTTCTATTGTTCCTTTAATTCCGTTAGTATTTTTTATTTCCACTATAATTTAGTTCAATGATTATAATATATAAGTCTGTTGTGTTTGTATTGAGAAATTGGATTTATTACATTGATGCTTTCATTGAGAGTACTCCATGGTAGATTCTTCATAGGCAATAGTAAATTTAGATCGATTCACCGGTGGGAACCAAATGGGCTGGATTTATCAGAGAGAGTGGTACTTCAACTTTTGTCATATTCCCAAGGAATATTGGCTATCTCTCGCTTCATTCTACCTCGACAGCGATGCACTCGCTTGGTTCAATTGGCTTTACCACAATGGTCAGGTCTTTCATTGAAAATATTTTATAGAAAAATTGGTTATGCGCTTTCAGAAATAGACTTTTGCAAATTCGGTGAAGCATATGGCCTATCTTTCATAGACTCGGTTTGACTATGTTCATTTCGAAATTTGAATCCCTCCTAAAGCCCAGTGGCCAGCCTTGGCTCCTCTGAGCAATAGCCTTAATTCTTCTGATGTAGTTGACTGCTTTACCTATTGGTGATTCGGAGGTCAAGCCAACTAGTGATTATGATGCTCTAAAGCATCTAAAAGAAATACCACATAAAGAAGCTACAACTCCTGTGAGCAACGTTGCCCAACTGTTTGATGAAAGTTAAAAGAGGTACATTGCTGCAACTTCTCTTGATAGTGGCTCTATTCAACGACAATTTGAATTTAAAACCGTTGCAGATATGTCTCTTGCTGAATTTTTCATGGAACCTGAGCCGATTCCGAATATATATCTTGATAAATATTTTATGGAGAATGAGGATGGCATTCCAACAAGTACAATTCCTTATAATCAAGCAATTCTTGAATTTGCGCATGAAAAATCCAATAGAGGAGTAGAACATGATGAAGGGTTTCTTCCAATCTGGGTGGACAACGTGTTGCATGAACCACATTTTGCTTTTCAGATGAAAGTATACAGTCCCTGCAAATATTTTCAAACATAGTGGTGGATGATTTCAAGGAAATTAACTTGTCACATTGATACCATTTTCACTTATCAACGTAATTGGAATCAGTTTTCATTTAATCCTATTGCGACGGATCATTGTGTTTAGGATCCAGGAATAAGTTCTATGTTCATGACTCTAACAGGTTCGACAGAATCCGTAGAAGGACTACTTTTATTGGGATCTACTAGCAATTTTTCGTCATTTGTATTTTCTAACTAAGTAACTATAAGACTAGAGTGTGGGATCTCGGATAAAAATGGTATTTACATTCCTACATTTTGCAATTTAATTCAATATTGACAGTTACATCTTTAGCTTTTCATCACTATTATAGTGTTGAAAAGATCCTTCATCCTACTTGTTGGAGTTGGAACCAGGTGCGACGGTATTACCCTGGAGACAGAACCTTCTTGTTTTGTTGTTTGCATTGCATGCTAAAAATATGTTGCGATACTTGGATAAGGATACTTCAGTGAAGTGCATGCTCAATGTTATAACAGAATCAAATGCTGAAGTTTTAGTGAAAAAGGTGCCAAATTTGTTCGATCAAAATTTTCAAAAGACCGACACAAGGTTTGCAAGAACTGGCACATGGAATATGAGTGATGACATTATACTAACAATTAACAACCAGTAAAGAGTTAAGCTTAATGATTTCCAGGTAGTTATATCAGACTGACCTTACAAGGTTGCTAATCTTTTATTGGGTGAACACAATATGAAAGTAGGGGATTTATTTGAGAAGATTGAGACACCACACAATCTTACATATGTTGTTACGGTTGCATGTACAGTTCTCTTGCAACTTACATTTGTCACGAATATGCAACAACTGGCTAGAGTTCTTAGAGCAACAAAGAGAAGTGATTGTGCCGATAGTAGTGTTTTGTGGCTTTACCGTGATTTTGGCATACAAGTCTGCATTTGGGCCGACACATGACAAATCATCGAGGGAAGGAATGGGAATGCACTTAGTAAAAGTCGCTATTTTGTTGGTAGTGATGATAAAATAATAAACACCGAGAAAAACTACGAGCATGAAGATAAAGCAGGTTTAGAGCAAAAGATTGGAGAAATTGGTTCAAGGCTTGACAAACTTAAGTAGTTTAGAAAGGTGGTTGCCCTTGAAATTGTTCTATACTTAGTAGCATCTGAGCATGAAAGTTCCGCCTACCAGCTGCACGCACCTGCCAGACACCTTTCAATACTCTACCTTCATGCTTGTAAATATTGGTCTAGACAAAAGAGCTACAATTGCTAAATATAAAGTTTCTAGCCTTACTTTAGTTTCCATTATCCTAAGAGTGCATGCTCTTCAGGAGGCTTTGAAGAGATTATGTCCTATTTTCGCTAGATGGGTAATGGAACGATGTGCTGCCAGACTAGATGGGGCTAAGTTCAATGTAGTTTTTCATGAGTCAGCTTGTGAGATCCCAATTGTTTCTCTATATAATCTAACAGTTGACTCACTTGTGTTGCCTATTCCAACATTGTGCTTTGCAACATTATTTTCGTGGGATCTGTTTGATAACCGTTTTTCAAACCCATTTTTTGTTGATGTAATGCCTGATCTACGTTCAAGTCTTGGCATAATCACCGCTATGATATCAATGTTGCTATACTCAAACCTTATGGACAAGGTTCTTATTGAGGATGGGGGTATTGTTATGATTGAAAATAACATCAAGGTTCATATTGAGGATGAGGATATTATTATGATTGGAAATAACATCTTGGAGGACCTATTGAGAAATTAAGCAAGTTATGTGTGGGACCCGGATTAGAAAATGTTTAAATAGCAATATAGATTAGTAAAAGAAGGCATGCGAGTGTATTGTGAAGTTCCCTGCCCTTCCTCTTGAGACTGTCTTCTCACCCCCTTTCTATTTTTGTATCTCTGGCTTCTCATCCCGGTTACTCTTCTATTGTTCCTTTAATTTCGTTAGTATTTTTTATTTCTACTATAATTCAGTTCAGTGATTATAATATACAAGTCGATATTTATATTGAGAAATTGGGTTCATTACAGCTTGATTCATCAAGTTGGAAGTGTCCACTTGGATTAAACACGTTAAGCAGATTTACATAATCCAACTTGAAGTTTATTTCAGAAATAATAACAAAAAAAAATAAAAATTGAAGGAGCAAAAAAGCAGTTGTGGACAAAATTTATTAAGACTTAATTAACGGTTCACTTTTCTTCCATGTGGAAGAAATCTAGCAAAAAAGTAGAAACGAGCTGAAGATGAAGTAACATGCAACAGCTTACCTGTTTAAGATCTAATATAATTTTATACGTAATTATGTAAATATTTATAACGTGTTTAAGACCACATATTTCATCAATCATCTTTATTCTTTTTCAAATTTCGTATCCATCCAAATAGATTCTCATAAAATAAAATAAGAAAAAATATTTACTTTTCCAAATGATATTTACAGTACATGAAACCATTTCCTTTAATTCAATTATTCCTGAAATAATTTTAAACCAAATATCTAGATTTTTATTTTTTTACATAAGGCATTAATCTCGTGATTTAAATGTTGTGGTAACTTAATATAGTTGTTTATAACAAGTATAATATGGTAACTTAAAGTAAATAGTTGTTTTAACATATTAAAAAATATTAATAGTATAAAAAATTATAATCTATATATATTAATTAAATTAATATAGTTAAGACGACGATAAATATCTTTATGCCCATAGATAGACTCGTGCAATGTAATCACACTGGCTTTTGACCTTTGACCGAAAAGGCACGTGCACTGCATCTTTGACTCAAATATCTCATGCTTCTTGGGAGAAACATGCACGTGCACTTCCGCCTTTTGGAATTACTAAAATTGTTATTTTAAGGTCCTTATAGTACGGCACTTATTAAATACTAATCCCCTAATTATTAACATTGTTAGCATTTGGTGTAATATTAATTAAAATTGGATAGGATCCTCTGTTAGCCTCGCGACACTGACAGATTTTAGATTCATTATATTATATTATTTGGGGTCCCACACTCCCACTATAAGTAACATTTATGGATATTTTTTGAAGATTTTGTTAAATCGTAAAGAGAAATATTCCTAGGCGGTCTCTTTTTAAAATAATTTAAATAAACAACAGATTAAATGTTTTATCTGATTTCATATATTATTGCAGGAAGCTTCTGTAAAATGATCATGAAATCTTCATTTGTTACAACTGTTTACCCGGAATATAGTACATTTGAATTTGTTCGTAATTTCTAGACAGGTGAATCAATTTGACCTCATTAGATAATGGATCAGTCAATTTTGATGCAAGATACTTAGCTCAAATATATATAATTATTGCAGGAAGCTTCTCGAGGTTAAGCTTCATATTGTGCTCCCTCAATGTGTCAAACGTTTCTTGCAGATGTCTCATGTGGTTACCTGCATGGTGAGACTTAACGAACATATCGTCTATATATACTTCCATAATATTTTCTATTTGTTTTTCGAACACCTTATTTACGAGTCATTGGTAAGTGGCTCCGGCGTTTTTAGTCCGAAGGAAATTACGTTGTAACAATATGTACCAAAATTTGTTATAAACGAAGTCTTTTCCCAGTCTTCCGGGTTCATCTTAATCTGATTGTACCCGGAATAGGCATCGATGAAACTCATTAACTCGTGCCCGGCCGTAGCTTCGATCATTTGATCGATATTTGGCAATGAGAACGAGTCCTTCGAGCATGCCTCATTAAGATCTTTATAATCTACGCACATGTGAAATTTATTGTTCTTCTTAGGAACTACTACCACATTAGCTAGCCAGTCCGGATATCTTACCTCTCGGATTGAACCAATTTTAAGTAGACGGGTTACCTCTTCTCTAACGAATTTATTCCTTGCTTCGGCAAAAGGGCGCTTCTTTTACTTTACCGGAGGTATGCTCGGGTCCAAGCTTAACTTGTGCACAACTATCTTTGTTGGGATTCCTGTCATATCCTCTTGCGACCATGCAAAACAATCAGCGTTAATTTTAAAGAATTCAATAAATTCTAACCCGAGCTCTGGGTGTAGTCCTGTTCCCAAATGGAATTTTCTTTCTGGGAATTTTTCAAATAGTGCAACCTGCTCTAGTTCTTCTGCCGTAGATTTCGTTGCGTCCGTTTCTTCCGGTACTTGAAAATACATTGGTATATGATATTGCTCCGACTCTTCTGCCCCCGAGGAAACTTCCTCTGGTTCGGGGGCGGAGGCCGGTTCCGGTAACTGCTATGCCGCATGTTCCTTTCCCTTGCTATGGGAGGTCGATATTGCGTTCATCTTTCTTGCGGCCGGTTGATCACCTCTCATCTATTTGATCCCCTCGGGTGTGGGAAATTTCAACAATTGGTGGTACGTCGAAGGCACAACTTTTATCTCGTGCAGTCATGACCTTCCCAAGATGATATTATAGCCCATGTCTCCATCTACTATCTCGAAGAAAACCGTCTTTGTTACGCCCTTGGCCTCTGTGAGCAGTAAAATTTCCCCTCGGGTTGTCATGCTTGTGAGTTTGAATCCAGCAAGGAGCTTTGTCGCCGGGATGATGCTCCCGGTGAGTTTAGCTTGATCCAAAACTCTTCATTGTATGATATTAGCAGAACTTCGTGGATCCACGAAAACATGTTTAATTTTAAAGTTTAACACATTTAAAGAGATTACTAGCGCGTCATTGTGCGGTAGTAGTAGTTCGTCCGTATCTTCATCCGTGAACGTGATATCATCTTCCCGGAGCCTCTTGCTATGGGTTGTTGAAATTTTTGTCTTCTTTGTGGACGAGAAGGTGATCCCATTGATATCGTCCCCTCCGAAGATCATGTTGATCGTTTGGCGTGGAGGTTCCTCTCCTGGTTTTGAGATTTGTGCTTCGCCCCTGTCCCAGCCATAGTTGTTTTTGGCTCAGTCACTCAATAATTCTCTAAGGTGACCATCCTTTAACAGCGTTGGCATTTCTTCCCGGAGGTGCCGGCAGTCCCCATTCAAATTTGGGTCCCTCTGACTGGGATTAGACCTCATCGGTCTCGGAAACCGTGACTTTTTATATCTTTCATAGCCGACACTAAATCCACCACGCTGACGTTGAAGTTATACTCTAATAACTTTGGATAAGAAGAACCTCGTGATCTTGAGATTTCTCTATCCTACAGCGCTGTGTTGTTCCGCCCACGATCGGTCCTCCTATCAACGGTGAACTTGTACGATGTCCGGAAGCTCCTATCACGACCTTCCGTCCGCTCATAGGGCAGAAACCGGCCCCTTGAGGTCCGCCTAGCCGGGTTAATACCATCTTTCATTTTTTCTCTGTTCTTCTCTGATCCTTTGGTCGATGACGCATAGACGACCTGATCATCTTCGATCCTTATTTTCGATTCGTACCGGTTATGGACGTCCGCTCAAGTCATTGATTAAAACTCAAGCAGGCTTTCCTTCAGCTTCCGGGAAGCATCTGAACTCCTCGGGTTTAAACCCTTAGTGAACTCTTCAGCTGCCCATTTATCCGGGACAGCTGGTAACAACATCCTTTCCTTCTGGAACCGGCTAACGAACCTTAGTAATAAGTCGGATTCTCCCTGTGTGATCCTGAATATGTCGGCCTTTCGGGCTTGTACCTTTCTGGTGTCGGCATGGGCCTTGATGAACGAACCAGTGAGCATTTCGAAAGAATCTATGGAATACTCGGGCAATAATGAGTACCATGTCAAGGCTCCCCTTGTGAGAGTCTCACCGAATTTCTTCAATAACACGGACTCGATTTCGTGAGGAGCCAGATCATTTCCTTTTACCGCTGTTATGTAGGTTGTGATGTGTTCCTGTGGATATGAGGTCCCATCGTATTTTGGTACTTCAAGCATTCTGAATTGCTTTGGGATTAATTCCGGGGCCACACTCAATTTGTACGGTAATTGGATGTACTTCTTCGAGCTCGGGCCTTTCAATACTGGGGTGTTCCCGGGATTTGGTCCATGCGGGCGTTTACTTCCTTCATGAACCACAAGAATTCCTCCTTGAACAGATCGTTATCGCTGTTGAGGCCAGATCTACTCCCCCAGCCCCGTCGAAGCCAATTTTACCCCTGGGAGTATTATTGTCGACTCTCTACATTGTTTGGTTCGTTGGAACAACGAGAGGAACTAGATCTTGCCTGTTCGCATTATTTGAATCACCTGATAGCGCATGTTTTAACTCCGTCAACCTGATCCTGCCACGTGAGGTGGCCTAAAATGATTGCTTGTTACTCTTGCAGGATCCTCACTACGTCTGCTACGGGCCCCTAATCAGCATCATCTGGAGTCGCCTCCCATACTTGTCTGGGGTACCGCCCGTCATACACCGACGTGGCATCTTCATCCTCATTGCGAGTGTCGTTGATTGAGTCCTCAAAATGGTGGGTGTTCCCCTTGAACCTCAGGATTGCAAGTGTTATTAACGGTATTGATTGCCATTTTTTGGCGATTTTTTGCCAAGATAGAAAATGATCAAAGCTTGTGAATGGACAAAAAGCAAGGGCCAATTTTAATCACACGGCAGCCTAGGCCCCACGGTAGGCGCCAAAATATTTATCCGGAATATAGTACAATTGAATTTGTTCGTAGTTTTTAGACAGATGAATCAATTTGATTCCATAAAATAATAGATAAGTCAATTTTGATGCAAGTTACTTAGTTCAAATGTATATAAAATGATAGATATGGAGAGCTGAGGGACAGGGTTTTCGGGCACGATGATGATAAGAACAACAAGCTAGAGAGAGAAAAATAGTATCAAGATGCTATTTTAGATTGTGTCTTTTGATGTCAAGAAAATCGTGTCCTACAATGATAGTTGAGCCTATATTTATAGCTTAGTGGGCGTAATGGTTGGACCCACCACTAATGACAATTATTGAAACGTGATAATGGAAGCCTAATGGTAAACATAAATGCCCATATTCCTGTAATGAGCTGTTACCTTTTAATACTATGAAATATTCCTCATTAAATGCTACCGGGCGCAGCATGCTTAATGCCTTTATGGACTTGCCTTTCTCGGTGACACACGAGGTAGATGCGCCCGATTTTCCGTCCTCCCGGCTTCGATTTCACGTGTCCCCTTCTTTAATGGCCACGTACCGTGACATAATTTACCCAATACAATAACTTTAAAAAAATTGGTCAATACAATGCAATTTTTCTTGAAAAATATTTACTTACTATAGAACCATTCTTCAATTAAGTCATCCAAAATCATTCACCATAGAAAATGCAAAAATGTCTTTTTAGATCTTGACACCTACTTGCCACTTTGAAACGTGAAGTTCGAACTTCAAGAAAAATTCATTGAGTTTTTCTTATTTTAGCTAAGAGTATTTTTGTTAGATTTATATTTTCGTATTGAAAATGGTTAAACGTTGAATAATTTTGAAATACTATTTAAATACTTAACTAGCAGTCTAAGAATTGGTTATTTGCTAATTTCTTCCAATAAATTAGGATGAAGTACACAAATATCCCTCAAAGTAGATAGCCTTAAATATTTGTCAGCGTTTGTTCCATGAGTAAAACTTTAAATTTAACAAATATTACCTCTCGCTTATTTCATAGGCAGAACCTTTTAATTTTGATCTTGACGTTCTATTCATGAAGCAAGCAGAAGTTAAAAGTTAAAAACTACCACAAAAAATGTCATATTTCTGCAAATATTTTGAATAAATTATGACATGCAAGATGAAGGGAATGTTACACAAATAGCCGGTCAAATTCAATGTTTACCTTTTCTAACCAGTATGCATAGATTATACATAAATTACACACACACACACACATACACACACACACACACACACACACACACACATATATATATATATATATATATATATATATATATATATATATATACCCATCAACTATTTATAGTTTAAGAGATCATGTGGATGGTTATGTGGGTTAATTTACCCCAGATTTGAAGGAGGAAAAAAAATCAGAAATAGCTAGATTTATAATTGGTAATTGAAAAATAGCCACAATTTTAAAAGTAATCGAAATTTAGTCACTTTTTCATGTAAAGATAAAATCTGAATAATAACACCCTTAAAAATGAAAAAAAGTCCATCATAATATGTTGGAGTTCGAATTTTTACATATGACATTCCAGCATAATGTGCTGGTGTTACAACATAATATGCTGGGAGTTTATACGCAGGAGCTCCAAAATCCAGCATAATATGCTGGAACTTTTCATGTTTCAGCTTAAATAGTGACTATTTTTATTAACTTTACAAATGCTAGCTATTTTTTAATTATCAGTTCAGAAACTGAGTAGCCCATACTATTTTCACTATGGACCTTTTGTATCTTAATGCAATACTGGACTTTAGACTTAACTGTGCCAAATAAATATTGAAACTTTTCGTATTTCAGCTAAAATAGTGACTATTTTTTATTGACTTTGCAAATGCTAGCTATTTTTCAATACTAGCAAATTCAAAAACTGGCTAGCCCATACTATTTTCACTATGAAGGACCTTTTGTATCTTAATGCAATACTGGACTTTAGACTTAACTGGGCCAAATAAATAGGCCGTAACATGGACTTCAGCTATTCATTGGGATCAAACAACAGTAGACCGGATAATCATGTATTTTTATGTTCAAGCAAGGAAACGTTTAATTTAAAATTTGTGTTTTACTTTTGAACCAAAATGAAAGTTTGATTATTATAATGAGAGTTAGTTTTATCCTTTTAGTACTTACTAGTCTATGAACGTGCGTTGCATGTTAATAATGATACGTGATGGTTTAAACATTTAATTATATGAAGGAACAATAAAATTTAATTAATGAGAGAAATTTTATGTATAATAATAAAATAATCATCTAAATACCGAAAAATATTATTACATTAGCATAATACATTGATTTAAAATAAAAGGACATCATCAAAACTTACAGAAATGATCAATTTTATCATGTTAGTTAGATAATTATGTATTACTTCCTCTGGTCCACTTAAAGTGATTTTTTGGTTGCTTTCACGCATATTAAGAAATTTATCTTTTAGCATTAATTAATAATATAATTAACCATATTAACCTTAAAGTGGACCGGAGGGAGTATAGTTTAAAAGTATTTAATGTGGTGGTATTTTACCGGACACTTCTTTGTGGACAATATTTTTGTGTGTATGTTTCCTCCTAATGATTTGGTTGCTCCGCCTTAACCAGAACTCTTGTTGTCGATCTTGATGTCACTCTTTAAAGTACAACATACAACTGTTCGTGCAAGAAGATATATTGCGGTAAATATAGTCCAATATTTAGGATGTTTGTCCTTGTACTTTATTTATTGTATTTGCAAAACATAAATATATTAAAATTTATTTTGTCATAAATTTAAAAGGATATTCCTTAGTTTCGGAAGACCAAAGTTGAATTCAGGATAGGAATATACTTAGAAGCACATTGACCAGTATCATAATTTTTGCATGCATGACGTTACTGTCAAAACTTCTATATACCATATATGTGCTATTACATAAGCTATTCGGCATATCTAAGTTTTACAGTAGCATGAAAGTCATATGTTTTTTCAAAATCAACCTATATACAATGGAAGATCAATTTTAACTTAGTCTATTATATATACACTGATACTAACATACGTAAGAAATAATAAACTTGACAACAAACATGTAAGGTAGAATGCCATTTGATATTATATAATTTAAGTTCTTCTTGGTAGTAATGATTAGCATCATTTTCTGCTGAGTCAAAAACTGAAAAATATTTTATTTTTACTATAAAATTTTGCAATCAACCTTTTATTTAATTGATCAACATATTCATTTCTGCTAGCTAAGATAGATTTTTAATTCTATCATGCGATTGCACAAATTGCGTTTTAATCTAATGATAGAAATATTTCTCTTATTAAATGCATTACTATTATCATTGGGGTTGATAACCAAGTATTCAGGAAGAACCAAATCATCTTTTATTGCATGTTCTTCTTCGTTTACGACACAAAGTAAGAAGACATTGAATACTGGATCTATTCTTACTTTATATTTTTTGAATCTTTTTTATTTGAGGCCAGAAGTATAACTTTGGCAAGCTAACTTTTACAGCATATGCTTTTGTCAATTTTGGAACTACTCGTAGTACTTGACAGAAATTACCTCCCAAACTATTAATTTTTCACCAAACGGTTCATTAATATCCAATATATCTCTAGAACTCCGGGTAATTATTTCGATCGTTTGACACTTAGCCATAAGTGCTTCATCCCATATTATCAATTTTGCTTTCCTTATAAATTTAGCACCATTACTTTGCTTGATATATATTTATGATAGTTATTTAAGTTGTTTGAAGAGGTATATCAAATCTAAGATGGGTGGCCTTACAATAAAATCGTTCTTGGTACACCACTTGCTATAATTGCTAACAGTATCATGCCTCTTGATATGATATTTGCAAGTAATGCATGAAATATAAATATTATTTAGATTCGCCGGAGGCATCTACAAAGAATAATCCCGCTATACCGGAGTCTAATCTTTATTATATAGTTTTGAAAGCTTGTTCTTGTTTAGGATTTAGCTTTGACTGTCCTTCCTCAAACACTTGTATATCATATAGATTCTTAATAATATACTAACCTTTTTACTTTATGTTCTAATTTTTTTTAATCTTTAACGCTCTTTTTATGAAATAAATTTGTGTATCCTAAGATTTTTTTAAACTTGTATAAGAATTTTACTCATATGATGAATTTAAAAATAATTGAATTGGAATCTCTTGCTAAATAATTAATTAAAAGATCTAATTATTTAGTTTTAACACAATAAATAATTTATTCTATGTTGATTAGATCTTAATATTAGTTCATCTCTTATTTTGAATATTTAATCTTAATTATAATTTTATCCACTATAATTCAAAGAGTAAAAGATTTATATAATATTTCACTTTTAGATCTTTATATTTGCAGGATCATTAGTGGTATTGACTCTTGCCAACCATCTTTTTTCTCTTTCTCTCACACATTTATACTCTTAAATATTTTATTAGTTGTTGTTTAATAATTGGATATTTTTCAGTATTACACGCAAAATTGATAAAAATATTATTTGAGCAGGAAAATAGTTCAAATATAATATAAAAATATATTATCGTGGAGATATTTTTTTTTCTCAATTTCAACTCTTTATGCAGTCTATTTAATATTACTTTTGTTTTTCCTTGGTATTGGATATTATGAAGTGGTAATGTATTGCCAATATATAGGATTCTTACGAAATTGAATTTGTTAAACTGTCATGACCCAAACCGATGGGTCGCGACGGGCACCCGATGCCTTACTCAACTGAGTACCAACGTTACATATCCTTCTTATCGTTCTGTCATTGGCAAATGGCCAAACGGTCCTTCATGGGCTAACTAGAATAAACATAAGGGAATACTCAATATAAGACAACTCAATATGATATAAAAACTTATACATTTGACATACAGGCCTATAAGGCCACAATGAACACTCGTACACTGACCATAGGCCGATAATGCCATACAATCTTTTACGTACATGACATCTGTCTACAAGCCTCTAAGAATACATACTTGTCATAAAGGTTAGGACAGAGCCCCGCCATACCAAACAATACACGTCTAAATCATACTGACCAAACAAGTAACTCTGGAGCAAATGGAGCACACCAACACCTTACGCTGAGCTGATAGCCTACTTGGAGGACTTTCGACATGTCTATCAGGACCTGCGGGCATAAAACTCACCCGGCAAAGGGACGCCAGTACAAATAATGTACCGAGTATGTAAGGAATGAAAATTAGTAAATAATGGACATGAGAAAAATATGGAGTAAAAGACTCAACATGTATATCTGAATAACTATGTGAATCATTAGTATTTACAATGTCATGCATATGCGTATAAATATCATACAATGCATAGGTATATGCATTCATAACTTCATCAAGCCTCTGAGGGCATCCCATCATATTATCTCGGCCACTATGGGCAAATCATCAACGTATACCAGCTAATCAGTGGTGGTGGTGCGTATATAATGCCATAACCTTTTTCCATATCCCATATACATATAATATACATGTATATAACGCCATCTGGCCATGGGTCATTGTACATGTATAAATGAATAAAATGCATATGAAATATGTCAATAAAATCTCTCGAAACGGCATAGGACCATTATGCCTTTGATTAATGTCATAAAATAAACTTATCAACTTACGTATTTTCTGAGACCCATGAACAGAAGATATAATAATAATTCACATAGGGAATCAAGAATATAGATACCCCTAGTACTTCTATGAATAGATCCATTTATGGAAATTGTGCGTTTACTTATTTCGTTTGTATCGTATTGATCATGCCAAAAGAAAGAAGGGATAGCCTTAACATACCTGGACCGATCCTCTTGACGATCCCTCTAACACATGTCTTTTGCGAAAATACGTAACGACGGATCGAAGTAGGGGAAAATTCGTACGATATTCTTGAGAAAGATTACACCGTACTGCCTTAGAATCGCAAAATCCCGTTGTTGTAGCGTTATAAGGCTTCATATGAGATTATTGAGAATCCATCCGTTATAAGGCTTCAAACAACGTGTATTGTTTGGTATGGAGGGGCTCTGTCCCGACCTTTATGACAATTATGCATTCTTAGAGGCTTGTAGACATATATTATGTACGTAAAAGATTGTATGGCCTTGTCAGCCTATGTTCAGTGTACGAGTGCTCATTGTGGCCTTATAGGCCCGTATGTCAAATGTATAAGTTTTTATATCAGATTGGATTGTCTTATATTGAGTATTCCCTTATGTTTATTCTGGTTAGCCCATGAAGGCCCGTTTGGCCATTTGCCAATGACAGTACGATAAGAAGGATATGTAACGTTGGTACTCGGTTGAGTAAGGCACCGGGTGCCCGTCGCGGCCCATCGGTTTGGGTCGTGAAAAAAGTGGTATCAGAGCAGTTCTGTCCTAGGGAGTCTACAAGCCGTGTCTAGTAGAGTCTTGTTTATGGGTGTGTCGTGCATCACACTTATAAGCAGGAGGCTATAGGGCATTTAGTACTGTCACTCTTTCTTCTTACTCTAGATCGTGTGGTAGAGCTTAGTTGTAAGAACTCAATTTTCTAAACTCTATCTTATTCATAATACGACGATGCCTGCATCCAGGAAGACGATTGGTAAGAGATATAGCTGTGGAAGAGTTGAGTCAGAGGAACTCGATTTTTGCATCATGCTTATGATGGATAAATATTTGGTATTCAGCAGATCATGTGTGTACTAAGACGTGTAAGCTTCTTGATAAGGATCCCTAAGGCAAGAATGTCAATCCACTCTTATGGTAAAAAGGAATAAGTGAATCGGAAGGTAGACACAAATTTTAGCAAGTAAAAGAAGCAAGGTGAAGAAGGGTACGAGGTACCCATTTAATGAAGATTAACAGTATTTACAATTCAAGCAGAGTAATATAAGCATTTTTAGTTACTTTCAATTGTAACAGAGGTATGTACAATTAGTCACACCCATCTCAGTTATGCTCCATGGGAGCCTACAGATATAGTTTAAGAGAAGGACGAGATATCAGGATCCAACTGGGGTTAAAGTAACCCAAACTGTTGGATGGATTATTAGCGTTAGCTGACATTCCAAAGGACATTGCGAATGTGCTAATAGATCTCCTTGTGAGACACCCAGATGGTGCACTCTAAAATAGTATAGCTAGATACGAGTATTGCAAAGACAGACACTGGAAGCCTTGAAGGGATAAATATTACCTTAGTGTGGCTCCCGTCCCTAGTAGAGAGAGAATGTTAGGCAACCTGAAGAGCCAGTGGATGGAGAAAGGGGAGCTAAAAGCAAAAGAATGTCTTGTTGAAGTTTTCAGAATAAAGTGATAGACATAAATGTTAGCAGGGAAATAAGCAGAGGGTTAATGAAGCATTATGAGTAAGATGTGATACATGGATAACAACGGTAGATCAAGAAAATAGCAGTATTCTAGAGTCTATAGACAAGGAAAGGAAAACATGAGAGGTAACATGCCTTGAGATAACAAAAGAGTATAGGTCATAAAGTCACATCCTCATTTCGAGAAATAAGTTCGTGACTCTAACGTGACTACCAGAAGGAAAAGTTAGACGCCAGAGTAACAGAAATCAGTATGGACTGGTGAACAAGATAAACTAAATATGAACTAGGGACTGAGTAATAGTCGGCATCATGAGAATTTCAGAGATTGCGTCTCGGCGATAATAGAATGGATGACAGAAGAATACCCTTTAAAGGTCATTTAGGAAGACGCTTCCCTAAAGCAAGCAAGGTGAGCAAAGTTAAGCTTACAGGACTGTATGTGCCAGTTACACTAAGTGTCACCTTTGTGAGTAAGGAATTTTGTTATCATTGGTACAAAAGGATTACCGCGAGGCGAGTAAGGATCATTAATGATGTGGAAAGATGCCAAAGATGAAGAGGTAAAACATCTATAGGTAGATTGTTGTAGCACTAAACCTTAGTACTCCCCTAAAGGGGGGAATATGGAGTAATGTGGCATTAAGTTAGAATTAAGTGGTTCTAGTAACTATGGAATGGTAAAGGAAGAATGCGATAAAAAAATGAGAAAAGGGATGAGATTGCACTGATTCAAATCCTACAAAGATGCTATGATTCTAGAATATTATGCAAACACGATGTCAAGGAAAGGAAGTAAGGGTTCCTGCCCGAGATGTTATTAATAGATAATGAGCTAGTGCGAGACGTGAGTTAAGACAAAGGAAATAACCCAAGAAAGATTACGCGTAATATTAATATGAGAATGGACCAACGAGAAGTTAGTAGTTGATTCAGGAAGAGTCTAATTATGGCTAGACAAGAGGTCACAGAGAAATCAACAGATTGTGCAAGACGAACATAGTGAACCCCAATATGGGGAATTCAGTCTCGCAGATATGACATCGTGATCCTTGAGAAATATTCAAATAGGAGTTGGGTATTTAAGGGTACCGTATGAGTGTTACGGAAATAAAAGAGAGCGCCACTGGGAAGACAGTCAAAATATTAGTTCAGAAGCAACCCTACAAGCACAAGGGCGTGGAGATAAGTAACTACGGATAATTATAGGTGAGTACATTAAAATTTCTGTCGGGTAAACGATATAACAAGCTTGTAACTTTACAAGAGCCATAAGGTATCTATAAGTACTACAACGAAAGACTACCTGAGGATATAAGAAAGAAGGCTTTAACCTAAGCACAGTGACCTAAAAGAGGAAATGGTCTTGTAGTAACAGTCTTACAACAACATTGTATGCACTCCATAAGAAAGTGGAACCTATCATGGCTAATGGGCGGGAAATGAAACCAAAAGTAATATTCGAGACCATATGAATTGCACAAAATTCCGACATGCATGGGAACTAAGATAAACTAAGTATGCACGCAACAAGGGGGCAGAAAGACTAGGAAAAGTAATTGCTTACGTTTAAAGAAAGCTGAGATGGAACGAAAGGAATTATTCAATCAATGATCCAGAGTTAGTTACATTATGAATGCACTTAAAATTTCAGAGTATTATCCATGCAACATATATATTGACATTCATACAACCGTAGAAGACTCCGGTATAAGTTAAAAGAAGGAATCGAGCCCAGGGCATAAACAAAGGATTGAATTGTCAAAAGATTATATCATGGATATTCCATAGCGCCCATGAAAGGCTAAAGTAATAACTAATACCATGAGCCGCAGATCGGAAGAAAGCTTAAGCCTACATAAAGGCTGATCAGAAGGAAGAGGAAACTAAAGAGTTACATCAACGAAGTAAATCAGGAGTCTGATTATTGGACCCAGAAAATTATAAAAATTGCGATTGAGAACATTGCAGGATCAACCTAAATGTCAGAGGTACAAAAGAGATAGTACAATAGACATATTCTATAACGGCTCTACGATAAAGCCAATTAGAAGAATACCAGCCTCATAAGAAGTCAGTATGAAGCTCCCACCGGTTTGTGTATACACCAGAGGTGCAAGTATTGTAGTAGAGCTTCAAGTTGCGGATGTGAATTATACCTATGGGGAGGGGAGGTCATGAAAGAGATAAAAGATATGATGCGAGATTTTAAGGTAAGTAAGGTATAGGTGAATAACGTACGAGATACTCAAGTACAAAAAGGTTGTGAATAGTCCATACTTCAGATAGTAATGTTAGAGATGCTTATATTATTGATTCCCGTATGTCTTATGTATAAGTTGGTATTTCGTGTTTTATTCTAGTTATCCTACGACAGCCTTTCCGTCTCATTTACCTGTGATAGTATGATACGAAAAGATACATAAAGGCTTCTCGGTTGAGTAAGGTACCGGGTGCCCGTCGTGGCCCATCGGTTTGGGTCGTGACATAAACCCTCTTACATATTTTTAATAAGAATTTAATAGACAAAATTTTATTAATTTTTAAATTGTAAATATTAAAAATTAGCGTTGAAGGTATTGTAGTCCAAAAAATAGGTTATTACAGTTATGTCCTTTCCCTATGAGTTCTTCCATTTAATATTTTAGGACTATTTTGGTCTATTAATATTGTATTTGTGCTTTTATAATAATATAGACTCTCTTTTTTCTAAATCAATTTGGACAATATAATACATTCTCAAATTAGTCCAAAAATAGGTTATTGCAGTTATGTCCTTTCCCTATGAGTTCTTACATTTAATATTTTAAGGTTATTTTGGTTTATTAATATTGTATCTGTACTTTTATAATAATATAGGCCCTCCTTTTTCTAAATCGATTTGGACAATATAATACATTCTCAAATTAAATTAGTAATAGGACATTATAATACGTTTTCAAATTAAATTAGTAATAGAATTTTTTAAGAAGTATATCCTAAAGTAATAGGATTACATGACTAAAAATATGTCTCTACCCCGAAAGTAATTATATGAAAAGGAAGCATAACGTGTTCCTAAAGGTATTAGGTTGTAACGACCTGACTTGTCATTTTGAGAATTAACGTCCCGTTCAACAGCTTAAGGTCCCAAGCAGCTTTGTAATGTGCATTATGACTTGCGTGTATGGTCGAGTTTGGTCTTTGGATGATACGTGATTAAATTGAACGAAGAGTTCTCATTTTTGAATCTTATGTGAAAAGAGTTGACCGGAGTTTGACTTTTGAGCAAACAACTCCGGAATAGAATTTTTATGATTTCAACAGCTTCGTATGGTAATTTCAAACTTAGACGTATGTCCGGATTTGGATTTGGAAGTCTGTAAGACAATTCGGCACATTTTGATGAATGTTGGAAAATAGAAGATTTTTGGAAAGTTTGACCGGGAGTTGACTTTTTTGATATCGGGGTCAAAATTCGATTCCGGAAATTGGAACAACTCTATTATGTCATTTATGACTTGTGTGCAAAACTTGAAGTCATTCCGGATTTATTTGATACGTTTCAGCGCAAATTATAGAAGTTGAAAAATTTTAAAAACTCATTATTTGATTCGAGGCGCGACTTATAATTTCAGCATTGTTTGATATAATTTGAAAGCCCGAGTAGGTCCGTGGTATGTTACAAGACTTATTAGTATTTTCGGACGAGGTCCCGAGTGGTTCGGATGAGTTTCGGACGGGGTTCAAATCGTTTGGCGACTTGTTGAAGCTGCCTGAACTTTTGTTGCTGAAGCTGTTTCTGGGAAGCAGCTAATGCAATCGCACCTGCGGAATAATGGGCGCAGGTGCGACCTCGCAGAAGCGAGATAAGAATTGCAAAAGCGAGATTGGGAAGGCTGGCAGCTTACCGCATAAGCGGACAAGGTTGCACATATGCTACATCGCAGGTGCGATCACTAAAACGCATAAGGGACACTGCTCCACAGATGTGCATTTGGACGTCGCTTTTGCGATTGCGTAGAAGCAAAAATTCTTCCGCAGATGCAAGGCTTTATCTGGACAGCGTGCTCCGCAAATTCAAGGTTGGTGCGAAACTGGACAGAAACTTAAGGACAAAAAATGGTCATTTTCTTCATTTCGTTTTTTGGAGTTTGAAGCTCAATTTTTGGGCGATTTTGGAGGCGTTCTTCACAACTTTGACTTGGGTAAGTGTTCTATATCCGAAAGTGATTATATTTTATAAATTCATGGTTATATTCATCATTTATTTCGGATTTAATTGAAGAAATTGAGAGAAATTATGAAATCTTCCGAAAATGAAAAATGTAGATTTGGAGGATGATTTGTTATTGGAATTTGATAAAATTGGTATGATTGAAATTGTATCAGAATGGGTATTCGGATTTCATATAAATTCTGTCGGGTTCCGAGATGCGGGCCCCAGAGATATTTTAATGAAGGTATGTAATTAGTTTTGCTAGATTTGAATCGTCCGGAGGTCATTTCACGCAAGACGGATATTTTGGAATATCAACCTAACTTCAAAAAGGTAAGTATCTTGCCTAACCTTGAGTAGGGGAATTACCCCTTAGGCATTGAGTCTTACGTGAAAATTATGTGATTGAAAGCCGTACACGCGAGGTGACGAGTACGTACTTGGTTTATATGTGCAAATTATATCGATTAAAATTCGTAGACACCCTTATGTATTAAATTGGAAATTATTGGCACTTATTAATGTAACGACCCGGATGGTCGTTTCGAGAGTTGTAGCCCCGTCAAAATTCGTAGACACCTTCATAGCTATTATATGACTTATCAGGTTAGTTGGTTCGGGTCCGGAGTGAATTCAGTGTGAAATGAGACACTTAGTCTCTTAAATGGAAAGCTTAAGTTGAAAAAGTTGACCGCATGTTGATCTATGTGTAAACGACCCTGGATTCAAATTTTGATGATTCTAATAGCTCCGTATAATAATTTTGGACTTATAAGCGTGTCTGGAAAATTATTTGGAGGTCCGTAGTGGGATTGGGCTTGAAATGGCGAAAGCCGAATTTTGGGAAGTTTAACCGGGGGGTTGACTTTTTGATATCGGGGTCGGATTCTGATTCCGGAAGTTGCAGTAGGTTTGTGGGGTCATTTGTGACTTGTTTGCAAAATTTGAGGTCAATCAGACGTTATTTTATAGGTTTCGGCGTCATTTGTAGAATTTGTAAATTTCGAAGTTTCTTAGGCTTGAATCCGTGTGTAATTCATGTTTTCGATGTTGTTGGAGGTGATTTGAAGATTCGACTAAGTTTGTATGGTGTTATAAGACTTGTTGGTATGTTTGGTTGAGGTCCCGAGGGGCCTCGAGTTGATTTCAGGTGGTTAACAGACTTAGAATGTGATTTGAGAAGTTGCTGAAGTCTGAGAGCTGCTGGTGTGACTGCACCTGTGGAGAGGGGACAGCAGATGCGGCAGGTTGAGCGCATATGCAAAAAGGGTGGAGACTAGCAGGGGTCGCAAGTGCGGTGATTTCTCCACACCTGCGATAGCGCAGATACGGACCATGAGTCGCAGGAGCGGAGGCAGCCGGAGTTAGTCATTATCGTGGGTGCGCCCAAATTTTTCACACCAGCGGGCGCGCAGGTGCGGAAATTCCTGGGCAGAACCTATATCAGTGAGGTCCGTGATTTTTGTCTTCATTTCATCATTTTAAACTCGGATTTTAAAGATTTTGAGAGGGCTTCTCAAGTGAAATTCTTGAGGTAAGTTCCTTGTGTTCATTTTTCTTCAATAATTATGTTTCTCCACTGATTTCCCACCTTGATGGTGTATTTTTGAGGTGTAAATTGGGGATTTGAGGCTAGGGATTTGGAGAGTTGGTTTTGAAGATTTGAACGACCAATTGGTGTCGGATTTTGATGAATTTGGTATGGTTAGACTCGTGAGTGAATGAGCTTTCAGATTTTGTGACTTTTGTCGGATTTCGAGACGTGGGCCAGGGGGCCGGGTTTGGGCCGATTTCGGATTTTGGCTATAATTTCGTATTTTCTTGTGGAATTAATTCCTTTAGCCTATATTGATTGTATTGAACTTCTTGTGGCTAGATTCGAGACGTTTGGAGACGGATTTGAGAGGCAAGGGCATTTTGGAGTAGATTTTAACTCGGATTGAGGTAAGTAACACTTTCAAACTTGGTTCTGAGGGTTCGAAACCCCGAATTATATGATATGTGATTGGTACTAATGTGATGCATATGCCAAGTGACAGGCGTGTAGGCGTGCCCCATGAGAATTGTGACCTGGTTGACTCCATGGCACCGTATAGTGGTTTATCTTGTTGATATCCATGTTTTCATCATGTGATAAAGTAATTGAACTGTCACTCATGCTAGATATCATGTCTAGGCTTTATGCCGGTACTGTTGGGACCCATATTGGTCGTTTCTTGTTGTTGTCTTACTAATTTTATTGATATTTCATACTTAGTCATACTCATTCATTTCATATCTCATCGTAGTCTCTGTTGTTATTTATTGATGCATCATATTATTGTTTTCGGGCAAGTATCATGACATTGTGAGCCCGCGAGAGAGAGACTGGAGAGATTGATGACTGAGTGAGGCCGAGTGCCTGATTATGAGTGACATTTATGGGATCGGGCTACACGCCGTACTGGTTATACTGATTTATGATAGCGCTTGGGCTAAAAGAGCCCCTCCGGAGTCTGCACACACCCCTAGTGAGCGCGGTTGATATTATATGGAGATAGATCTTCTCCATTGGACTGGATTAGCCTTCCTCGGTATTGGGTGACTTATAGTCAGTGATATATATATATATATATATATATATATATATATATATATATATATATATATATATATATATACTGGGATGGATCTTCCCTGGGCCGTATGGGCCATATACAGTACCGAGTGGTTGAGTATTTGAGAGTGTGAACCTGGAGATGGATCTTCTCCACAGGGCTGGATTGGCTTTCCTCGGTACTGGGTGACTTATAATCAGTGATATATATGTTCATGGATGGATCTTCCCTGGGCCGTATGGGCCATATACAGTACCGAGTGGTTGAGCATTTGAGAGTGTGATCACATAAGTCTGACAGCATGGTGCATCACATACAACATGTGCATTGGCATGTAGAGATAGTAGGGTCATGTTCTTTACACTGTTCGGATTTGCTGTACTTTACTGTTTTGAGTTGCCCATTTAATTTGAAATCATGCCTACGTTTCTGCACTGTTATTTTCTGTATTGAACTGTGTCGGTTGAGTTCGTCACTACTTTCAGCCCACTGTTTGGGTTTGTTACTTACTGAGTTGGTTGTACTCACGCTGCACGATACATCTCATGTGCAGATCCAGGTGCTTCTGGTTGCGATAGCTGCTGATTGAGGAGATAGGATCTCGGAGACTATCGAGGTAGCTGCATGGCGTTCGTAGGCCTTGACTTTCCTTCATTATCTTTATCTGTACTTCTGTTCTTACTCTTTAGACATTGTAGTAGACTGTATTCTAACATAGATGCTCATGTACTCGGTGACACTCCGGTTTTGGGATAGATTGTATTGTGTTACAGGTTTATTTTTGATTTTAAAAAGGGGTTTTCTTAAATATTAAATTCTTTCCGCCTATATTTTAAAGCTTTTACTGTATTGAGATAGTTGAGTAGCGGCTTGCCTAGTACCACGATAGGCGCTATTACGACGATTGGTTTTTGGGTCGTGAGATGTTGGTATCAGAGCCTAGGTCACATAGGTATCACGATTCATGAGCAGGTTTAGTAGAGTCTTGCGGATCGGTATAGAGATGTTTGTACTTATATTCGAGAGGCTACCGAACCCTTAGGAAAAATTTCACTTTCTTGTACTTTGTCGTGCGAATTTGTTGATTCTGAAAACTGAATTTCTTTTATTCTATTCTCTCACATATGGTGAGGACACGTACTACTGGGTAGGATGGACAACCACCAGTACCACCAACTAGGGCCGTGAGAGGCCGAGGTCGCGATAGAGGCCACAGTAGGGGCAGAGGTACATGTCATGGGTATGGATTGGTTGTCTCCATGTCATGCTGTTCTAGATTGTCACGCTAAGACTGTGACGTTGGCGATGCCGGGGTTGCCGAGGATTGGCGATGACGTGATCTTGGGTATGGATTGGTTGTCTCCATGTCATGCTGTTCTATATTGTCACGCTAAGACTGTGACGTTGGCGATGCCGGGGTTGCCGAGGATTGAGTAGAGAGGTTCTCTAGACTATGTTTCCAGTAGAGTGATTTCATATTTGAAGGCCCAACGGATGGTTGGGAAGGATTGTTTATCTTATTTGGCCTTTGTGAGGGATGTTAGTGATGATGCTCCTACTATTGATTCTGTTCAGGTAGTGCGGGAATTTCCGGATGTGTTTCCTGCAGACTTGCCAGGTATGCCGCCCTACAGGGATATTGACTTCGGTATTGACTTGGTGCCGGGCACTCAGCGCATTTCTATTCCACCATATCGCATGGCATCAGCTAAGTTGAAGGAATTGAAGGAGCAGCTTCAGGAACTCCTTGATAAGGGGTTTATTAGGCCTAGTGTGTCACCTTGGGGTGAGCCAGTGTTATTTGTGAAGAAGAAGGACGGTACTATGAGAATGTGCATTGATTATAGGCAGTTGAACAAAGTTACAATCAAGAACAAGTATCCTTTACCGCGTATTGATGATCTATTTGACCAGCTTCAGGGAGCGAGGGTGTTCTCCAAGATTGATTTGGGGTCTGGATATCACCAGTTGAAGATTCGGGACTCGGATATTCTAAAGACAGCATTCAAGACCCGTTATGGTCATTATGAGTTTCTTGTGATGTCTTTTGGGCTAACCAACGCCCCAGCAATGTTCATGCATCTGATGAATAGTGTGTTTCAGCCTTATCTCGACTTGTTTGTTATTGTATTCATTGATGATATCCTAGTGTACTCTCGTAGTGAGGAAGAGCATGCCCAGCATCCGCGGATTGTGTTGCAGTGGCTGAGGGGGGAGAAGTGATAAGTAGGGATTTTGACCGCTTATTTGCTCTCTTTTACTTGCGTTTTAGCTAAAAAATGCTTAAAGGTATTCCCGGGAACTAATAAAATGTGCTTTCGTGCAGGAATATTGGGAGACAAGCCAAAGAAGTCAAAATCAACTCATAAAGGAGTCAAAAATGGACAAGGACCAAAACAAGACAAAAAGGCCCACAGTGCGGACCGCACAATACTGTGTGCGGCCGCAGAACAATGAAACATCACTGTCAGATGTCCTTCAGAGTATGCGGACTGCACAATTATTGTGCGGCCGTAGAAGAGGAGATTCAGAGAGTTAGTTTTTGGGCAGGCTGAAGATATGCGTACCGCACCATAATTGTGCAGACGCAGGATGACAAGTGCGGCCGCACTCATAATTGTTCGGTCCGCAGAAGAGAAGAATCAGAGAGCCATGTTCAAGTCCAAGTTCAAGTGTGCGGGTGCACTCAGAATTGTGCGGGCCGCACAATCAAATGACGTGCGGCCGCATCCCACTTTATGCGATCGCAGAAGGCCCAGTTGACCAGTCAAGCTCAGAGTGCAGACCGCACAATTCTCCGCAGGGGCATTTTTGTCAGATATTTTTAGCTTAGTATAAATAGAACTTTTTGTCATTTTTAGGGTAAGTTTTGTTTTGGGAGAGCACCTGAGCCATTTTTCTTTACTGTTTTGAGTAATATTGTACTAGATTAGCTTCTAAATATTAGATTTTCTTTCTCTAATTAATTATTATGCATTCTATCTTAATTTCTTCTTGTATTTCTTCATTTTTCATGAGTAGCTAAATTTCTAGCTAGGGTTGTGGCCCAACCCTAGTGTGGGTACTTAATGGGTGTTTGATTTAGGACTTGTTTGTGATTGGGTTAGTGATATTTAGCCTAGTTCTTGCTCGAATTCAAGAAATAATGGTTGTAAAAATTGATTCATGCCTAATTGACTTAGTCTCTATTTGAGAAAGAGAGACTAAGTCTAGGAAAACTTGGCTAACAAGAAATTAGGGTGAACTCAAGAAATTGATAGCCCCAATTAAAGGGTTGAATCTAGAGATAGTAAGATCCGACTTGAGCATTTATCACTTGTTTTGTGCAATACCCATTTGGACCTGAGAAAGCCAAATTAGGCAAAATCACTCAAACTACTGAGAGGTATAGAGTGGGTAATTGCGTGTGATTTCTATATTACAATCCCGACCAATCAAACTTGCCCTAGAGTTTACAACCCTTAGGTAACCACCTAGGTGGAAGTCACGACCCTAGATTTTTTATCATTTGGAAAACAACCAAAACCAAAAATATTGTCTTCTAATTTTATAATTGCAATCAATAGTTTAAAGTAGAAGTAGAAACAACAAACAAGAATGTGGAAGTGTAATCTAAGGCATATCATACAATTACACTAAATATATACCTAATCCAAATTCTAACTCCCTGAGGATTCGACCCTGACTTGCGTTGGGTTTTATTATTGCTTCGAGTGCCTCACTACCTATATTTGTGGTGTGAGTTTGGGCGACATTAAAATTTTTGGCGCCATTGCCGGGGAGTTAAACGGATTTAGCTATATATCTAGGTTTTTGTGCGATTTGTCTTCTTTTTCTTCCGAGTCACTAATTTTGTTTTTGAATTGCTTATAGGTACGAGAATGACTCTCAACAATGAGCCCATTGGTAATTTGCCATTGGGGGAGGAAGTGGACGATGATCAAGGATATGAGGTTCTTCCCGAACCTCAAGCAAATAAGCGAGGCCGACCACCTCATGATAATGTTCCCGTCCCTCCCCCACCTCCACCAAGAGCGGCAACGCACCGGGTGTTGCCGAATGAGGGTTATGCAAGTGATATAGTCTCGTCCCGCATTAGGGCGGATAACTTCCAAATCACCAACATGATGCTTACACTACTTGAGCAACGGGGATTCTTCACCGGGCCTCCAAATCATAATGCTTACAAGCATCTCAAAGGGTTCATCGATACTTGTTGGGGGAGCAAGTAAACCAATGTTTCTGAGGATGCGTTGAGGTTGAGGCTATTTCCCTTCTTTTTTTTTACATGTAAAAGCATTGGACTGGCTAGAGAGATTGCTCAATCATTCCATCCATACATGGGATGAGTTGGCCGAAAAATTCATTGCCAAATTCTTCTCTCCGGGGCACATGGCTACACTACGGGATGAAATTCTAGCGTTCAAGAAAGAGCCCAATGAGCCATTGCACGGGATTTGGGAAAGATATCGTACCATAGTTAAAGAGTGCCCGAATAATGATATGACCGAGACCATGATCAAACAAAACTTATACAGGGGGATCAACACAACAAATCAATGTGTGGTAAATCAACTCGCCGGTGGGAACTTCATGAACACACCTTATGCCGAAGCTTGTGAAATTTTAGATGAGATGGAGGATTCCTCATCGGCATGGCAAAGTAGGGCCAATGTTCCGCAAGGTGACCCCAATGTCATTCACCTACATAAGGAACAACATGATCATGGGAAAGCTATCGCAGAGTTAACAACCACAATGAACCAATTGGCCAAAGCTCAGCTGCAACAAGTTCAAGGGCCGAAACAAGTGAATGCGATGGAAGGCGTAAATATGATGATGAACAAGAGACGGCAAAAAGCTCAACAAGGTCAAAGATGTCCGAAATAATTCATGCAAGACGATAGTGGGTATGACCAAGGTGATTCGTATAATGAGTAAGAAGAAGAAGTGCAATACGTCAACAATTATCAAGGTCAAAGAAACAATGTTCAAAATCAACAACAATGGAGATCATAAGGAAATCAATGAAATTGGAACAACCAAGGCCACCAAGGCAATTGGAGTGGTGGAAACAACAATCAAGGCAATTGGAATAATCAAGGAAACCAATACAATTGGGGTGGCAACAATCAAAGTAATTGGGGAGGTAATCAAGGAGGGTGGAACAACAACAACAACCGAGGGTCGGGTTTTCAAAGGCCTCCGATGTTCCAACAACCGAGCAATCCACCTCCCTATCCTTCTCAAGGCCCGAGCTCTTCTAACAATAAGATGAGACAGATTGAAAATATGTTCAAACAAATGATGGAGAAAAATGCCGACTCTGATGCTCAATTAGCCTCCCACAACACTTCAATCCGCAATTTGGAGGTTCAACTTGGCCAAATCTCACAAGCATTGAACACTCGTCCTAAGAGAGCACTACCAAATGATGCGGTGGTGAACCCACAGGGTGGGAATAATATGGGACATGCTATGTCCATGACTACGAGAAGTGGAAAATGTGGAGATGCAACCACCTCAAATCAAAGAAGAGTTGTGGATGAAGATGAAATTCCAAGCAATATGGTTCAAGCTAATGATGAAGTGAGAATTGATATTGATGAAAATGTGGAGGAGAAAAAAGAAGAGGTGAACCCCGTCTAGGCAGCACGTGATTGACATACCGGAACTGGTAGTGCCAAAGGCTAAGGCACCAATGCCAAGGCCTCCTCCTCCATACCCTCAAAGGCTTGCAAAGCAAAATAGTGAGAACCAATTCAAAAAGTTTATTGACATGATGAAGAGTTTGTCTATCAATGTACCATTGGTTGAGGCGTTGGAAAAAATACCGGGTTATGCAAAGTTCATGAAGGACTTGGTCACCAAGAAGAGGTCGATGAATTGTGAAACTATCAAGATGACACATCAAGTGAGTGCTATTGTGCACTCAGTGGCTCTAAAATTGGAAGATCCGGGTGCTTTCACAATCCCTTGCACTATTGGGAGCGTCGACTTTGCCAAAGCTTTATGTAATTTTGGGTCAAGTATCAACTTGATGCCCTACTCTGTGTTCAAAACTTTGGGAATTGGGCAACCAAGACCCACATCTATGAGGTTGCAAATGGCGGATCAGACTATGAAGAGGCCATTGGGAATTATTGATGATGTGTTAGTCTGTGTTGATAAGTTCATCCTTCCAGTGGACTTTGTGATCCTTGATTGTGAGGTTGACTACGAGGTGCCTATTATCTTGGGTAGACCTTTCCTTGCTACGTGGAAGGCTCTTGTTGATATGGAAGCCGGTGAGCTCACTTTCCGGGTGGGTGACGAAAATATGGTTTTTCATGTGTGCAAATCGATGAGGCAACCAAATAGCAACAAAGTTTGTTCATTCGTGGATGTAGTGACCGAAGTAATTGTTGATGATGCTAGTGCCACAATGAGTATTGGGGATAATTTGGAAGCTGTATTGCTCAACCTTGATGATGATGAGGAGAAAGAAGGCTATGTGGAGTTTGTGTATTGCAAGGGATAGGTTTGTACACTTATGAGCCCCGCAAGCTATCTTTGGATCTTGAAAACCGAAAGACTCCTCCAACAAAGCCCTCAATCGAGGAGCCTCCCACTTTGGAGTTAAAGCCATTTCCTCTGTATCTCAGGTATGAATTCCTTGGCACTTCTTCTACTTTACCGGTTATCCTTTCTTTTTGTTTGACTAACATACAGGTAGAGTCCACATTGGAGGTGCTATAAAGGAGGAAAAGAGAAATCGGATGGACCTTGGCGAATATCCGGGGCATAAGCCCCGCCTTTTGCATGCACAAGATTATATTGGAGGAGGGTGCCAAACCCTCCGTTGAACATCAAAGGAGGCTAAATAAATCAATGCAATAGTTGGTCAAGGAGGAGATCATAAAGTGGTTGGATGACGGGGTTGTTTACCTTATTTATGATAGCTCATGGACTTCTCCAGTGTAATGTGTCCCAAAGAAAGGGGGCAAGACTGTGATAACAAATGACAAGAATGAATTGATCCCCACAAGAACTGTCACCGGGTGGAGAGTGTGCATGGACTATAGGAAGCTTAACAAAGTCACTCGGAAAGATCATTTTCCGCTTCCATTTCTTGATCAAATGTTGGATAGGTTGGACGGACATGCTTTTTATTGCTTCCTAGATGTATACTCCGGCTACAATCATATTTTTATTGCTCCTGAGGACCAAGAGAAGACCACTTTCACTTGTCCATATGGTACCTTTGCATTCTCGAGGATGCCATTTGGGTTATGTAATGCACCATCGACTTTTCAACGGTATATGATGGCTATTTTCACTTATATGGTGGAAGATATTCTTGAGGTCTTCATGGATGATTTCTCCATCGTTGGGAATTCTTTTGATGATTTCTTGAAAAACTTGGACAAGGTATTGTCAAGATGTGAGGAAACTAACTTGGTTTTGAATTGGGAGAAATGTCACTTCATGGTCGAGGAAGGCATTATCCTCTGTCACAAGATTTCAAAGTATGGTATTGAGTTTGATAAGACACAATTGAAGTGATCTCCAAACTCCCTCCCCTATATCCGTGAAGGGAGTGAGGAGCTTCTTGGGTCATGCGGGGTTCTATCGCCGGTTCATCAAAGATTTTTCCAAAGTGGTGAACCCTTTGTGTAAACCTTTGGAGAAGGATGCCAAATTCCATTTCAATGAAGATTGCATGAAGGCATTCGAGTTGCTTAAGTTCATGTTGACTACTACTCCTATTATTACCGCATCAGATTGGAGCTTGCCTTTTGAGCTCATGTGTGACACAAATGATGTGGCGATTGGAGCGGTGTTGGGGCAACGTATCAATAAAATCCTCCATCTGGTCTATTATGCAAGCAAGACCATGAATGATGCCCAAGTCAACTACACAGTGACCAAAAAAGAGCTCCTTGCTATTGTCTTTGCTATGGAGAAGTTCCGCCCGTACTTGATGGGTACAAATATGATTGTTCACACCGACCACGCGGCGCTTCGGTATTTGATGAGCAAGAAAGATTCTAAGGCAAGGTTGATGATGTGGGTGCTTCTATTGCAAGAGTTTGATCTAGAGATTCAAGACCGCAAGTGTAGCGAGAATTAAGTGGCGGACCACTTGTCCTGATTGGAGGAGGATGGGAGGCTACATGACGGCCTTGAGATCAATGATTCATTTCCTGACGAGCAACTCCTAGACATTTCAATGACCGGAATGCCGTGGTTCGCCGACTTAGCAAACTATCTTGTGAGTGGCATTGTACTGAATGAGTTCTCTTCAAACCAAAGGAAGAAGCTCAAACTGGATTGTCTTGACTATTATTGGGATGAGCCGTATCTTTTCTGAATATGTACCGATGGTGTGATCCGACGATGTGTGCCGGAGGAAGAACAAATAGGTATTCTTGAGGCTTGCCACTCTTTACCGTATGGTGGTCACTATGGTGGAGCAAGAACGACGGCAGAAGTTTTGAGTTGTGGATTCTATTGGTCTACTCTCTACAAGGATGCTAGTGAGCTTGTCAAGCGGTGTGATGAATGCCAAAGGGCCGGTAGGATCTCAAAGAAGAATGAAATGCCTCTCACCACTATTTTGGAGATAGATATCTTCGATGTGGGGTATTGATTTTATGGGTCCGTTTGTTAGCTCTTGTGGGAACACCTACATTCTAGTTGCGGTGGATTATGTATCTAAATGGGTCGAGGCCATTGCTTTGCCCAACAATGAAGCAAGGAGTGTGGTGGCATTCTTGAAAAAGAACATCTTCAAGAGGTTTGGTACGCCAAGAGCCATTATTAGTGATGGGGGTTCGCATTTTTGCAACAAGGCTTTTGATACCTTACTCACAAAGTATGGTGTCACTCACAAAGTATCAACCCCCTACCATCCTCAAGAAAGCGGACAAGTTGAAATCTCCAACCGGGAGATAAATAGTATTTGTAAAAGATAGTCAATGCCAACCGGACAGATTGGTCAAGAAAACTTGATGATGCTCTTTGGGCTTATAGAACGGCCAACAAAACATCGATCGGGATGTCTCCATACCGGTTAGTGTTCGGGAATGCATGCCATCTTCCGATAGAACTTGAGCATAAGGCCATGTGGGCTTTGAAAAAGTTGAACCTTGAATGGGATGTCGCGACAAATCTAAGGATGTCACAATTGAATGAGCTTGATGAATTCCGGTATCATGCCTACACAAGCTCGTCTCTTTATAAGAAGAAGATGAACTACCTCCATTAAAAGTACATCCACAACAAGGAATTTAAAGAGGGAGATCTTATGCTATTGTTCAATTCCCGATTATAGATGTTTCTGGGCAAGTTGAAGTTAAAATAGAGTGGCCCCTTTGAAGCGGTGAATGTAACTCCCTTTGGTGCTCTAGATTTGAAAAATAAGAATGATGAGGTGTTTAGAGTCAATGGGCACCAGGTTAAACATTATCTTGGCAAGGTTGATGATGGCCACATTGTGGCGGTTCTTCAGAATTGTGCGGCCGCACAACCTCCGCAGGGGCATTTTTGTCAGATATTTTCAGCTTAGTATAAATAGAATTTTTTGTCATTTTTAGGGTAAGTTTTGTTTTGGGAGAGCACCTGAGCCATTTTTCTTTACTGTTTTGAGTAATATTGTGCTAGATTAGCTTCTAAACATTAAATTTTCTTTCCCTAATCAATTATTATGTATTCTATCTTAATTTCTTCTTGTATTTCTTCATTTTTCATGAGTAGCTAAATTTCTAGCTAGGGTTATGGCCCAACCCTAGTGTGGGTACTTAATGGGTGTTTGATTTAGGACTTGTTTGTGATTGAGTTAGTGATATTTAGCCTAGTTCTGGCTTGAATTCAAGAATTAATGGTTGCAAACATTGATTCATGCCTAATTGACTTAGTTTCTACTTGAGAAAGAGAGACTAAGTCTAGGAAAACTTGGATAACAAACAATTGGGGTGAACTCAAGAAATTGATAGCCCCAATTAAAGGGTTGAATCTATAGATAGTAAGACTTGACTTGAGCATTTATCACTTGTTTTGTGCAATACCTATTTGGACTTGAGAAAGCCAAATTGGGCAAAATAACTCAAACTACCGAGAGGTATAGAGTGGGTAATTGCGTGTGATTGCTATATTACAACCCCGACCAATCAAACTTGCCCTAGAGTTTACAACCCATTAGGTATCCACCTAGGTGGAAGTCACGACCCTAGATCTTTTATCATTTGGAAAACAACCAAAACCAAAAATATTGTCTTCTAGTTTTATAATTGCAATCAATAGTTTAAAGTAGAAGTAGAAACAACAAATAAGAATGTGGAAGTGTAATCTAAGGCATATCGTACAATTACACTAAATATATACCTAATCCCAATTCTAACTCCCTGAGGATTCGACCCCGACTTGCGTTGGGTTTTATTATTTATTCGACCGCCTCACTACCTATATTTGTGGTTTAAGATTGGGCGACATCAAGAAGCTTTATGCCAAGTTCTTTAAGTGTTAATTTTGCTCAGTTCAGTGGCATTCTTGGGACACATGGTGTCCAGTGAGGGTATTCGGGTGGATCCGAAGAAGATAGAGGCGGTTCAGAGTTAGCCCAGGCTGTCCTCAGCTATAGAAATTCAGAGCTTTCTCGGCTTGGCCGGTTATTATCATCGCTTTGTAGAGGGTTTCTCGTCTATTGCATCGCCCTTGACCAAACTGACCCAAAAGGGTGCTCCTTTCAGGTGGTCAGATGAGTGTAAGGAGAGCTTTAAGAAGCTCAAGACTGCCTTGACCACAGCTCCAATTCTAGTTTTGCTGTCCTTTTCAGGCTCTTATACAGTGTATTGTTATACTTCTCGGATTGACATTGGGTGTGTGTTGATGCAGTAGGGTAGAGTAATTGCTTATGCTTCGTGCCAGTTGAAGCCTCATGAGAATAACTACCCCGTTCATGATGTGGAGGCACTATATCTATGGTGTGTCTTGTGAGGTATTTATTGATCATTGTAGCCTCCAGCACTTGTTCAAACAAAAGGATCTAAATTTGAGATAATGAAGATGGTTGGATCTGCTAAAAGACTATGATATCACCATTTTGTATCATCCGTGAAGGCTAATGTGGTGGCTGATGCCTTGAGTAGAAAAGCAATAAGTATGGGTAGTCTTGCATTTATTATCGTTGGGGAGAGACCTCATGCAGTTGATGTTCAGGCTTTGGCCAACCAGTTTGTAAGATTGGATATTTCGGAGTCCAGCCAAGTTCTAGCTTGTGTGGTTTCTCGGTCTTCCTTATATGATCACATCAGAGAGCGCCAGTATGATGATCCCCATTTGCTTGTCCTTAAGGACACGGTTCAACCCGGTGATTCCAGAGATGTGACTATTGGAGATGATGGAGTATTGAGGATGCAGGGTTGGAATTGTGTGCCCAATGTGGATGGTCTACGTGAGTTGATTCTTGAGAAGACCCACAGTTCGCGGTATTCCATTCATCCGGGTGCCGCAAAGATGTTTCAGGACTTGAGGAAACACTATTGGTTGAGGAGAATGAAGAAGGATGTAGTAGGGTTTGTAGCTTGGTGCCTTAACTGTCAGCAGGTGAAGTATGAGCATCAGATATCGAGTGGATTGCTTCAGAGATTAGAGATTCCCGAGTGGAAATGGGAGAGGATCACCATGGATTTTGTAGTTAGACTCCCACGTACTTCGAGGAAGTTCGATGCTATTTGGGTGATTGTAGATCGGCTGACCAAGTCAGCGCACTTCATTCTAGTTGGTACTACCTATACTTCGGAGCGGTTGGCTGAGATTTACATCTGAGAGATTGTTCGCCTTCACGGTGTACCAGTTTCCATCATTTCAGATAGTGGCACGCAGTTTACATCGCAGGTTTGGAGAGCCGTGCAGTGAGAGTTGGGCACCCAGGTTGACTTAAGCACAACATTTCACCCTCAGATGGATGGACAGTCCGAGCGCACTATTCAGATATTGGAGGACATGCTACGCGCTTGTGTCATTGATTTTGGGGGTTCTTGGGCTCGGTTTCTGCCACTCGCGGAGTTTTCTTACAACAACAGTTATCAGTCGAGCAACCAGATGGCCCCGTATGAGGCTTTGTATGGGAGGCAGTGTAGATCTCCGGTGGGTTGGTTTGAGCCCGGTGAGGCTAGACTTTTGGGTACAGACTTGGTTCAGGATGCATTGGACAAGGTTAAATTGATTCAAGTGCGGCTTCGCACGGCGCAGTCCAGACAGAAGAGCTATGCCGACAGGAAAGTCCGTGATGTGTCTTACATTGTTGGGGAGAAGGTTCTGCTGAAGGTTTCACCCATGAAGGGTGTTATGAGGTTCGGGAAGAAGGGCAAGTTGAGCCTTCGATTCATTGGGCCTTTTGAGGTACTTTAGAGGATTGGGGAGGTGAATTACAAGCTTGCCTTGCCACCTAGCTTGTCGAGTGTGCATCCAGTATTTCATGTTTCTATGCTCCAGAATATATCGGCGATTCGTCTCATGTTTTGGATTTCAGTACTGTTCAGTTGGATGGTGATTTGACTTATGATGTGGAGCCGGTGGCCATTTTGGATCGGCAGGTTCGAAAGTTGAGGTCAAAGGATATAGCTTCAGTGAAGGTGCAGTGGAGAGGTCATCCCGTGGAGGAGACTACTTGGGAGACCGAGCGGGAGATGCAGAGCAGTTATCCACACCTATTTGATACTCCAAGTATGTTTCTAAACCCGTTCGAGGATGAACGTTTGTTTACGAGGGGGATGATGTAATGACCCGGACGGTTGTTTTGAGAGTTGTAGCCTCGTTCCTCATTTACTGCTCCATTTATACTTCATAGCTGTTATATGACTTACCGGGTTAGTTGGTTCGGGTCCAGAGTGAATTCAGTATGAAATGAGACACTTAGTCTCTTAAATGGAACGCTTAAGTTGAAAAAGTCGACCGGATGTTGATCTATGTATAAACGACCCCGGATTCGAATTCTGATAATTCCAGTAGCTCCGTATGGTGATTTTGGACTTAGTAGCGTGTCCGAAAAATTATTTGGAGGTGCGTAGTGGGATTAGGCTAGAAATGGCAAAAGTCGAATTTTGGGAAGTTTGATCGAGGGTTGACTTTTTGATATCGGGGTCGGATTCCGATTCCAAAAGTTGCAGTAGGTTTGTGGGGTTATTTGTGACTTGTGTACAAAATTTGAGGTCAATCGGACATTATTTGATAGGTTTCGGCGTCGTTTGTAGATTTTGGAAATTTCGAAGTTTCTTAGGTTTGAATCCGTGTGTAATTCATGTCTTCGATGTTGTTGGCGGTGATTTGAAGATTCGACTAAGTTTGTATGGTGTTATAAGACTTGTTGGTATGTTTGATTGAGGTCCTGGGGGGCCTCGGGTTGATTTCGGGTGGTTAACGCACTTGGAATGTGATTTGAGAAGTTGCTGAAGTCTAAGAGCTGCTAGTGTGACCGCACCTGTGGAGAGGGGACCGCTGATGCGATGCCGCAGGTGCGGCAGGTTAAGCGCATGTGCGGAAAGGGTGGAGACTAGCAGGGGTCGCAGTGCGATGGTTTCGCCGCACCTGGGATAGCGCAGATGCGGACCATGAGTCGCAGGAGCGGAGGCAATCGGAGTTAGTCATTTTCGCAGGTGCGCCCAGATGTTTCGCACCAGTAGGCGCGTAGGTGCGAGCCCAGACTCCGCAGGTGCGGAAATTCCTGGGCAGAACCTATATCAGCGGGGTCCGAGATTTTTGGCTTCATTTCATCATTTTTAACTCGGATTTTAGAGATTTTGAGAGGGCTTTTCAAGTGGAATTCTTGAGGTAAGTTCCTTGTGTTCATTTTTCTTAAATAATTATATTTCTCCACTGATTTCCCACCTAGATGATGTATTTTTGAGGTATAAATTGGGGATTTGAGGCTTGGGATTTGGAGAGTTGGTTTTGAGGATTTGAACAACCAATTGGTGTCAATTTTTTTATAAATTTGGTATGGTTAGACTCGTGAGTGAATGAGCTTTCGGATTTTGTGACTTTTGTTGGATTTCGAGACATGGGCCCAGGGGCCGGGTTTGGGCCGATTTTGAATTTTGGCTATAATTTCGTATTTTCTTGTGGAATTAATTCCTTTAGCCTATATTGATTTTATCGAACTACTTGTGGCTAGATTCGGGACGTTTGGAGACGGATTTGAGAGGCAAGGGCATTTTGGAGTAGAATTTAGCCCAGATTGAGGTAAGTAACTTTTTCAAACTTGGTTCTGAGGGTTTGAAACCCCAAATTATGTGTTATGTGATTGGTATTGAGGTGGCGCACATGCCGAGTGACCGGCGTGCAGGCGTGTCCCGTGAAAATTATGACCTGGTTGACTCCATGGCACAATATAGTGGTTTTATGTTGTTGATATCCGTATTTTCATCATGTGATAAAGTAATTGAACTGTAACCCATGCTAGATATCATGTCTAGGCTTTATACCGGTACTGTTGGGACCCATAGTGGTCGTTTTTTGTTGTTGTCTTACTGATTTCATTGATATTTCATACTCAGTCATATTCATTCATTTCATATCTCATCGCAATCTCTGTTGTTATTTATTGATGCATCATATTATTATTTTCGGGCTAGTATCATGACATTGTGAGCCCGTGAGAGAGAGACTGGAGAGATTGATGACTGAGTGAGGTCGAGTGCCTAATTATGAGTGATATTTATGGGATCGGGCTGCACGCCGCAGTGGTTATACTGATTTATGATAGCGCTTGGGCTGAAAGAGCCCCTCCAGAGTCTGCACATTCCCCCACTGAGCGCGGTTGATATTATATGGAGAGAGATCTTCTCCATAGGGATGGATTGGCCTTCCTCGATACTGGGTGACTTATAGTCAGTGATATATATATATATGTTCTGGGATGGATCTTTCCTGGGCCGTATGGGCGATATACAGTACCGAGTGGTTGAGCATTTGAGAGTGTGAGCACATGAGACTGACAGCATGGTGCATCACATACAGTATGTGCATTGGCATGTAGAGATAGTAGAGTCATATTCTTTACACTGTTCGGATCTGCTGTACTTTACTGTTTTGAGTTGCCCATTTAATTTGAAAGCATGCCTACGTTTTGGCTCTGTTATTTTCTATATTGAACTGTGTCGTTTAAGTTCGTCACTACTTTTAGCCCACAGTTTGGGTTTGTTACTTACTGAGTTGGTTGTACTCACGCTACAGCCTGCACCTCGTGTTCAGATCTAGGTGCTTCTGGTTACGGCAGCTGCTGATTGAGGAGATAGGATCTCAGAGACTATTGAGGTAGCTGCATGGCGTTCGCAGGCCTTGACTCTCCTTCATTATCTTTATCTGTACTTTCATTTTTACTCTTTAGACATTGTAGTAGACTGTATTCTGACATAGATGCTTATGTACTCGGTGACACCCCGGTTTTGGGATAGATTGTATTGTGTTGCAGGTTTATATTTTGTTTTAAAAAGGGTTTTTCTTAAATATTAAATTATTTCCGCCTATATTTTAAAGCTTTTACTGTGTTGAGATAGTTGAGTAGCGGCTTACCAAGTACCACGATAGGCGTCATCGCGACGATTGGTTTTTAGGTCGTGATAATTAAATCCTTTATTTGTCATGATTCTTTCCTTGTTTGCCGAGTTTGTTTTTATATGATAATTTGGTATGATTTCTACTCTACTTTTATGTGGATTCTGTGTTCTGTTGAGTTTCCATTTCGTGAAATTAATTTCATTAAGGATTTTTCATCTGCAAATAATTAATTAATTATATTTGAAAAGAGGTATTAATCTAATTATGAAGAATATGGATTAAAGAAGGTGTTGTTTTTGCTGAGTTACCCTTCCATTCTTGTTGTTGTTTTTGAGATTTTATATACATTATGTTGAGCTATGGGCTATCTGTTATGAAATTAATTGATTTCGTGTACTTTTGGAAAGGTTGTGGCCTACGGGCAATTTATAAATACGAGTTGATTATGTTGTGTTGTTGTGGTAATATTCTCTGTGAATTGTTATGTGATTTGGGTTACTGTTATGCGGCGTATAAGGGCGGTATTTAACTATTGATATTATGCGGGAATAAGGGTGACATTTCACTATTGTTATGTATGTTGGGATATTGTCTGGGCGGAGTAATAAGGGAGGCTATTAAACAAAATGATAAGAGAGGCTATTATAGGAGTGATAAGGGTGGCTATCGATATTGTCAGGGCGGAAGGATAAGGGAGGCTATTATATGAGTGATAATGGTGGCTATAGGAGAGATACGGGTGGCTATTGTCAGGGATGATATGTGATGATGTTGGGTTATTTTGTTGATAATTTTTATGTGATGATGTGGGGTTATTGTGCTGGTGATTTTCATGTGATGTTGTGATTTTCCTTGTGTTTATTTTTATATCTTGCGCAACTTGTCTTGTTGTTTCGGTAAACTTGATAATAATATGATCTATGTTGAAATTGTGATCTTGTGGCTATTGTCGGGCAGATTATGTTATTGACACGTGAACTGTCCATGAAGATGTGATATGAAATGTGGGCACGAGGTGCCAGGAAAATATAATGATTATGTTATTGGCACGTGAACTGTCCGTGCAGATGTGATATGAAATGTAGGCACGAGGTGCCGGAAAAATATAATGATTTTTATTATTGGCACGTGAGTTGTCCGTGCGGCTATGATGGAAATATGGGCACGAGATGCTGTGGAAATATGAAAGTGGGCTGAGACACGTGTTTCGAAAATATAAAAGTGGGCTGAGACCCGTATTTTATGATTATTAAATGAGGTGTCACATAGTGACTTTTATTTGAAATAATTATATTTAAAAGATATTTATTTGAAAGAAGTATATTAGAAAGATATTTATTTGAAAGAATTATATGTGAAAGATTTATATTTGAAGAACTTGATTAATTGGTTGTACTTGTGTTCCTTATTCGTTTGGTCAATAATTACGGTGTTCTTGTTGCCTTGATATTTATATCACTGGTTGATTTTTATTGCTATCATTGCTAGTTGTTTTCTAGTACTATTGTATACTGCTATACTGCACAGGTTATTTGACTAGTGAGTGTCTTGAATGTACCTCGTCACTACTCCACGGAGGTTAGTCTTGATACTTACTGGGTACCGACTGTGGCATACTCATACTACACTTCTGCACATTTTTGTGCAGAGCCAAGTATTGGAGATATCGGACTCAGACAGAGTTAGAGTGTGATCACAAGGATTCAAGGTAGAGATGTTTGGTCGTCGCAGTCCCTCCGAGTCTTTCTATTTTATTGTACTGTTAATTTCTTATTCGAACAATATCGTATATTCGGTCCACGAGATCATTCTATGTATTCAGTTAGAGTTCGTGACTCTGTATTACCAGTCTTGGGAGGTTGTTATAATTATTTTCGCTTTTGGTTTTGACACTTGTATTAAATTATCTATTTTTAAAAAAATGGCTCGAAATATAATTGTAATCGGCTTATCTAGTCTTAGTGACTAAGTGCCATCACGACGCCTGTGGTGGGATTTTGGGTCGTGGCAAGTTGGTATCATAGCTCTAAGTTCATAGGTTCTACGAGTCACGAACGATTCTAGTAGAGTCTTGCGGATCGGTACAGAGACATCTATACTTATCTTCGAGAGGCTATAGAACTGTTAGGAAATTTCCACTTCTTTCACTTCTGTGGTGCGAAATTTGTTGATTTTGGAGTTTGAGCCTTTGTATCTCTATTCTCTCGCAGATGGTGAGGACACGTGCTACCGGGTCAGCTAAGAAGATACCCGCACATTCTGCTAGGTCCGTAAGAGATCGGGGGCCGAGGCTGAGGCCGAGGTAGAGGTCGAGGAAGGGCACGTGCCGCAACTAGAGCATCTGTCAGAGCAGCAGTTGAGGAACCGCCAGTAGCTCTGGTTTGGGGACAAGTACCAGAAGCACATGTTGTTACTCCCGTACTTCAGGAGACCTTAGCACATTTTCTGAACATGTTTGGTACATTAACTTAGGCGGGATTGATCTCTGTTTCACCAAATATTTCATAGTTTGGGGGAGGAGTTCAGACTCCTATCGCCCGTACTCCAGAGCAACAGGTTCATATTGGTCAGGTTCCGGGTATAGTACCGGTACAACCTGTTATTCCAGTTCATCCTGAGGTCAGGCCAAAGGCATCAGAAGAAGAACAAAAGAGACTTTTAGAGATTTAAGAGGTATAGTCCACCTACCTTAAGTGGCACAACTACTGAGGATGCCCAGGGATTTCTAGAAAAGTGTCACTGTATTCTCCGCACCATGGGTATTGTGGAAGTGAAAGGAGTTTCCTTTACTACATATCAGCTGTCAGGAGCAGTGTATCAATGGTGGCAAGATTATGAAGAGGGTAGACCAGTCGATGCAACACCACCAACTTGGGCTGAATTTTCAGAGATATGTTTGAAAGAGTTTGTTCCCCAGACTCTCCGGGATTTGTGGCACAAAGAGTTTGAAAGGTTGCGTCAGGGCACCACGACAGTGTCAGAATATGGCATCAGATTCAGTGAGTTAGCCCGTCATGCACCTGCTTTGGTTCCTACAGTCAGAAAGCGAGTCCGTAGATTCATTGAGGGGCTCGATTATAATCTTAAATTATGCATGGCTCGAGAGTTGCAGACTGACATTCCATTCCAACAAGTAGTAGAGATTGCGAGGATGTTAAAATGTGTTCGAAGTGAGGAAAGAGAGTGTAAGGAGGCCAAGAGGTCTCAAAATTCTAGAGGGTTCGGTGGATTCTACTCTGCAGCCAACACTCATCATGGCGGAGGCTCGAGTAGTCGGTCAGCCCAGTCCGCAATATAAAGTACTTGTAATGCTCCTGTTAGTACTTTTAGTACACCACCGACACAGGGTTCTTACAGTGATTATTCTAGTTATTCGGCATAGACTCAGTATGAGCAGCCGCGTCCGCATAAGGGTTGTTATGAGTGTGGTGATACTAGGCACATTATGAGAGATTGCCCCAGACTTGGGAGAGGCGGATTTTATCAGAGCAATCAGGCTATAGGCTCTGTTCCAGTTAATACTCCACATGCGGAGCCAGTTAGAGGTAGAGGACAGTCGCGTTGAGGGTACCCTAGAGGGGGAGGCCCGGCCCGTTGATATAATTGCTATGAATTAACTGAGGCCGTTACACCAGATGGTGTCGTTATAGGTATGATTTAATTCATAATAGAGGAGCAATATTCTTATTTTGATTTGATTCTGATTATCGAGGTGAGATCTCCTTTCATGATCCTTATATGGTGAGTTTGTGAATTTGTACTATACTCTCGTGTTTATCCTTGTTGGGAGATTTGATAGTCTAAGTCCGTGTCTATCATTTTTTTTCTTTTGTACACTATTAAGGGCTATGATATAAATTCGGGATAGTTTGGTTAAAAAGTGTGAATATAATGCCCTACCGGTATGGGGTTTTATTATGTGTTGTGAAATCATTTGTCAAGATTTATTTAAAAGAAGGAAAAAGAAATGGAAAAATTTCAGTTGGCACGATGTGCATAATACTTGTGATTCAGAGCTGAGGATGGGATCCTCGCATTTTAATGTGAATTGATATGTTTAAACCGTGATACATGCCACGGTGGAAGTTATATTAAGATGAGATCTTTGTGGTTAAATTCATATGATTTAAATTCTCCCTTGTGAAATGTTTTCCATTATAGTACAGCCAGGGAGTTATGCCTGCTGGGCTTGTTTGATAATTCTTTTGTGTGCTTATTTGTGCATGTTAGTCATATTTGTGTTGTGCTTATTGTGTTTTAACCTACAGGTGCGTGCCCAGATGGCGTTAAATGTTACTTGACAATTTAGATGAATAATTACAAGGTTTTCATGTTCCTTACATTATTATCAGTATTGTGAAGAGTTGAAACTAGTCTTTAACTGAGATGAGTTTTATTTGCCGGAGCTGAGATTGATTAATATGGGCCTATGTATGATGTGTTACATTGTATGAATGTGCCGTGAAAGTGTAGGCACGAGTTACTACGACCGGTTGAGACTAATACCATGTGTTGATGTGAAAATCAATCCTTTTGAAAATATTAGGAGTGTAAGAAAATTTGGTTCTAAGGGCTGTGAGTGTAAATAGGAGAAATAATCTCAATTGAGATGGTGTTGTCGGGCCCATGTTAATTTGCGGTGAAGTAGAATCACTCGCGAGTATGTGTGTAAGAATACACTAAGTAATTTAATGTCCTCAGAAAATGTAACGACCCGGCAGATTATTTTGAGTATTACAGCCATGTTCCACCATTTACTGCTCTATTTATGGTTTACCATTGTTATGTGACTCACCGGGGTGATTGGTTCGGGTCCGGTGAGGTTTGTGAATGAATTGCAACACTTAGTTTCAAGGTTTAAAGCTTAAGTTGAAATAGTGACCGGATGTCGACCTATGTGTAAACGACCCCGGAATAAAATTTTGATGATTTCAATAGCTCCGTATGGTGATTTTGGACTTAGGAGCATGTCCGGAAAATTTATTTTACAGAACCAGGTACCGCTTACCAGCCTGGATATCAGTGAGCTACCTGTGTGCGGAGACCTCAAGGTACATCTGCCAGCGTCCGCAGACCTCGAAGTCCCCCTCTATCCTTATCATGTTTTTTCCTTACTTTAGTAGACTCTGATGTATAAAGATAATTAGTATTTCTCTTAGAAGCTTGTGACTTGTTTCTACCGGGTTTTGGGAGATTTTAGTTCTTTGACTTGCAGTTTCCATTTATTATCGCTATTGAGGTTTGAGTTTCAGACTCTTATTATGTTATTCCGTAATTTGTTAGGCTTACCTAGTCTTATTAACTAGGTGCCATCACGATATCCTACGGAGGGTGAATTGGGGTCGTGACAAGTTGATATCAAAGCTCTAGGTTCATAGGTGTTATGAGTCACAAGCAGGTTTACTAGAGTCTCGTGGATCGGTACAGAGACGTCTGTACTTATCTTCGCGAGGCTATGGAATTGTTAGGAAAATGTTCACTTCTTTGATTCCTTATCATGTGCATTGTTGACTTCGAAGTTCTAAACTTTTGTCTTTCTATTCTCTCACAGATGTTGAGGACACACACAACTGGATCCGATGATCAGACACCCACGACCCCTGTTAGAGCCATAAGAGGCTGGGGCAGAGGCCGAGGAAGACCACGTTGTGCAGCCAGAGCACCTGCATAAGCTGCTGCAGCAGAGCCACCAGTAGCTCCAGTTGGAGTGCAGGCACTTGAGACGCCTGTTACTACCCCTGCACTTCAGGAGACTCTTGCCCAGTTTCTGAGCATGTTTGGCACTCTAGCTCAGGCAGGGTTGATTCTACTTGCTCCTGCCACATCTCAGGTCAGGGGATGAGCACAAACTCCCACTGCCCGTACCCCACAGCCACGGGCCCAGGTTGACCATACCCTAGAGGTTATACCAGAGCAGCCAGTTGTCCCAGTACGGCCCGAGGTTAGGGCAGTAGTTTCAGAGGGGGAGCAGCTCAGGCTCGAGAGGTACAAGAAGTACCACCCTCCCACTTTCAGCGGTTTAGCTTCAGAGGATGCTGAGGGTTTTCTTGAAGAATGTCACCGTATCCTCCGTACTATGGGTATTATGGATTCCAATAGGGTTTCTTTCATGACATTCCAGCTTAGATGAATGGCCTACCAGTGGTGGCGGGCATACGAGTTGGATAGTCCGGCTGAGGCAGCTTTACTCACTTGGACTCCATTTTCAGATATGTTCTTGAGGGAGTATGTTCCTCAGAGTCTTAGAGATGCATGGCGTGCAGAGTTTGAGCAGTTGTGCCAAGGTTCTATGACCGTGTCAAAGTATGCGGTCTGATTCAGTGGTTTGGCTAGGCATGCACCAACCTTGGTTGCTACTGTTTGAGAGCTGCATCGCCGATTTATTTAGGGGCTCCACTGTAGTATCAGATTTAGTATGGCCCGAGATTTGGAGATGGACATCGCATACCAACAAGTGGTGTCTATTGCTAGGAGATTGGAGGGTATACAGATTCGGGAGAGAGAAAAGAAGGAAGCTAAGTGACCTCGAGATTCTGGCACGTATAACATTTCTTGTGCCCCATCTACAACTCGTCAGGGTAGGGGTTATGGGAGTCGTCCTGTTCATTCAGCAATTTTAGCCGCCAGCGGTACTCCGGCCATTCCTAGGCCCCAGGATCCCTATTATGCACCGCCATTGTCTAGTGTACCTCCTGTACATAGTGCTTCCAACGGCCAGTCCAGTCGATCGGGCCCGAACCAGTCACAGCAGCCACGTCCTCCGAGATCTTGTTTTGAGTGTAGTGACACTCATCATATGGTTAGGGATTGCCCCAGATTTAGGAAGGGTGCACCTCCACAGATTTTGCATGCCCCACCTATTCCATAGGGCCCTTAGGATTCTCAAGCCATGATCACTGCACCAGTTGCTACTCCACCTGCACAGCCAACTAGAGGTGGAGGTCGGACAGATAGAGGTCACCCTAGAGGGGGATGCCATGCCAGATATTATGCCCTTTCTGCTAGGACAGAGGTAGTTGCATCCAATTCTATTATCACAGGTATTGTTTATGTCTGTCATAAAGATACATCAATCTTATTTGATCCAGGCTCCACTTATTCTTATGTGTCATCTAATTTTGCCCCGTATTTGGGTGTATCCCGTGATTCTTTGAGTTCTTCTGTTTATGTATCTACACCCGTGGGTGATTATATTATTGTTGACTACGTGTATCGGTCGTGTTTGATTGTTATCAATGTTTTTGAGACAAGAGTTGATTTATTATTACTTAGTATGGTGGATTTTGATATTATTTTGGGTATGGACTGGTTGTCGCCCTGCCATGCTATCCTTGATTGTTACGCCATGACGGTGATGTTGGCTATGCCAGGTCTACCGCGGCTAGAGTGGAGAGGTACCTTGGATCATGTTCCTAGCAGGGTTGTTTCATTTCTTAAGGCTTAACGAATGGTTGAGAAGGGGTGTGATGCGTATCTGGCCTATGTGAGAGATGTTAGTGTTGATACTCCTACCGTGGAGTCAGTCTCTGTAGTAAGGGATTTTCCTGATATATTTCCAGTGGATCTTTCGGGTATGCCACCCGACAGGGATATTGATTTTGGCATTGATTTGTTACCGGGCACTCAGCCCATTTCTATTCCACCATATCGTATGGCCCCAGCAGAGTTGAAAGAATTAAAAGAGCAGTTATAGGAGTTGCTTGATAAGGGCTTCATTCGGCCCAGCGTATCGCCTTGGGGTGCTCCAATCTTATTTTTGAAGAAGAAGGATGGTTCTATGCGGATGTGTATTGATTACCGCCAGTTGAACAAGGTCACAGTGAAGAACAAGTATTCATTACCACATATTGATGACCTATTTGATCAACTTCAGGATGTCAGGGTGTTCGCTAAGATTGACTTGCGTTCAGGCTATCACTAGTTGAAGATTCGGGAGCCAGATATCCTGAAGACTGCTTTCAGGACTCGGTATGGTCATTATGAGTTTCTTGTAATGTCATTTGGGCTGACAAACACCCCAGTAGCATTTATGCATTTGATGAACAGTGTGTTTCAGCCCTATCTTGAGTCCTTTGTCATTGTGTTTATTGACGACATTCTAGTGTATTCCTGGATTCGGGAGGATCATAAGCAGCACCTAAGGACTGTGCTTCAGACTTTGAGAGAAAAAAATTTATATGCAAAATTTTCAAAGTGTGAATTCTAGCTTGATTCAGTGGAATTTTTTGGTCATATAGTTTCGCACAAAGGGATCAAGGTAGATCCAAAGAAACAATATAGAGAGTTTCCTTGGTTTGGCAGGGTATTATCGCCTATTTGTAAAGAGTTTCTCTTCTATTGCTTCACCTATGACCAAATTAACCCAGAAGGGTGCTCCGTTCAGGTGGACCGAGTAATGTGAGGAGAGCTTTCAAAAGCTCAAGAAAACTTTGACTACAGCCCCAGTATTTGTGTTGCCTACAGGTTCAGGATCTTATACTGTGTATTGTGATGCGTCACGTATTGATCTCGGCGCAGTGTTGATGCAAGACGGTAGGGTGATTGCCTATGCGTCTAGACAGTTAAAGGTACATGAGAAGAATTATCCAGTCCATCACCTTGAGTTAGCAGCTATTGTTCATGCCTTAAAGATTTGGCGGAATTATTTGTACGGGGTCCATTGTGAGGTTTATACCGATCATCAGAGTCTACAAGATCTGTTTAAATAGATGGATCTTAATTTATGACAGCGAAGATGGTTGGAGTTGCTTAAGGATTACTATATCACCATTCTCTATCATCCCGGGAAGGCCAATATGGTGGACGGTGCCTTTAGTCGTAAGGTAGAGAGTTTGGACAACTTAGCATACTTACCGGTAGCAGAAAGGCCTTTAGCCTTGGATGTTCAGGCCTTGGCCAACTAGTTTGTTAGATTAGATGTTTCCGAGCCGAGCCGAGTTTTGGCTTGTGTGGTTTCTCAGTCTTCTCTTTATGATCGTATCAGAGAGCGTCAGTATGATGACCCCCATCTACTTGTCCTTAAGGACACAATTCAGCATGGTGATGCCAAGGAAGTCACTATTGGAGATAACGGTGTATTACGGATGCATGGCAAGCTATGTGTGCCCAATGTAGATGATTTGCGTGAGTTGATTCTCTAAGAGGCTCATAGTTCGTGGTACGCCATTCATCCAGGTGCTGCAAAGATGTATCAGGACTTGAGACAACACTATTGATAGAGGCGGATGAAGAAAGACATAGTGGAATATGTAGCTCGGTGCCTAAATTGTCAGCAGGTGAATTATGAGCATCAGCGACCAGGTAGATTCAAGATAATTTGGAAAAGGTTAAATTGATTCAGGATCGACTTCTACAGCCCAATCTAGACAAAAGAGTTATGCAGACCGGAAGGTTCGTGATGTTGCATTCATGGTTGGTGAGCGGGTATTGCTTCGGGTTTCTCCCATGAAGGGTGTTATGAGATTTTGGAAGAAGGGAAAGTTGATCCCTAGGTATATCAGGCCTTTTGAGATCCTTGGGAGAGTTGGGGAGGTGGCTTACAGACTTGCATTGCCACCTAATCTCACTGCAGTTCATCCAGTGTTCCATGTTTTTATGCCCCGGAAGTATCACGGCCAATCGTTTCATGTGTTAGACTTCAGCTCAGTCCAGTTGGACAAGGTTCTATCTTATGTTGAGGAACCAGTGGCTATTTTGGACAGACAGGTTAGAAAGTTGAGATCGAAGAGCATTGTTTCAGTAAAAGTACAGTGGAGGGGTCATCCGATCGAGGAGGCTACTTGGGAGACCAAGTATGATATGTGCCTGTTATCCTCATCTTTTCATCACTGCAGGTATAATTCTAAACCCGTTCAATGACGAACGTTTGTTTAAGAGGGGGAGAATGTAATGACCCGGCCGGTCATTTTGAGTATTACAACCATGTTCCCCCATTTACTACTCTATTTATGCTTTACAGTTGTTATGTGACTCGCCGGGGTGATTGGTTCGGGTCCGGTGAGGTTTTGGAATGAATTGCAACACTTAGTTCCAAGGTTTAAAGCTTAAGTTGAAATTATGACCGGATGTCAACCTATATGTAAACGACCCCGGAATAAAGTTTTGATGATTTCAATAGCTTCGTATGGTGATTTTGGACTTAGGAGCGTGTCCGAAAAATTTATTTGGATGCTCGTAGCTAAATTAGGCTTGAAATGGCTAAAAATAGAAAGTTGAATTTTTGGGAAGTTTGTCCGGGAGGTTTGACTTTTTGATTTCGGGGTCGGAATCCGATTCTGGAAATTTGAATATGTCTGCTATGTTATTTATGACTTGTGTGCAAAATGTGAGGTCAATCGGACGTGATTTGATAGGTTCCGACATCGTTTGTAGAAATTTAAAATTTCAAAGTTTATTAGGCATGAATTGGGGTTATGATTCATGATTTTAGCGTTGTTTGATGTGATTTGAAGGCTCGACTAAGTTTGTATGATATTTTATGACTTTTTGTTCTATTTGGTTGAAGTCCTGGGGGCGTCGGGTGAGTTTCAGATGGTTAACGGATTGAATTCGGACTTAGAAGAAAATTTGAAAGTTTCTGCCATCTGATGCAATAGCACTTGCAAAAATTGTCTTGCAGGTGCGAGCTCACAGAAGCGAGCATGGCAAGCGCAGAAGCGGACGAAGGGCTGGTGAGGCAGTGGTCGCAGGTGCAGACGGGTGATCCGCAGAAGCGGCATCGCACCTGCGAAGGTTTGATCGCATAAGCGAAAACGAGGGGGGCCAGGCGACTTTGCAGAAACGATGAAGCCACAGAAGCGAAGGAATTCTCGCATCTGCGAGATCGCAGATGCGGCTAAAATTCTCACAGAAGCGTAAAACCCCTGGACAGTACAAAAACAGAGGGGTTCCGAGTTTTTGTGATTTTTGGGCATTTCAAACTCGAGTTGGGCGATTTTGAGCGAGGTTTTCACGAGAATTCTTGTGGTAAGTCACTTGTGATCTTTTCTACTCCATAATATTGAATTATCATCGAATAATCCGACTAGATTACGTGTTTTTGAGGTGTAAATCGGGAATTTGGCCCTAGGGATTTGGAAATAAGATTTGATGATTTGGAGGTCGAGTTGATATCGGATTTGGATTATTTTGGTGTGGTTGGACTCGTAGTTGAATGTGCGTTCATATTTTGTAACTTTTGTTGAGTTTCGAGATGTGGGCCCCACGGGCGATTTTTGAGTTAAATTTTGAATTTTTGTTGGAAAATTTGTATTTTCATATGGAATTTATTCATATAATTTGTATTGACTGAATTGAATTAATTATGACTAGATTCGAGTTGATCGAAGTAGGAAAATCGAGGGAAAGGCATTCTACTTGACTGATTGAGCGAAATTCGAGGTAAGTGGCTTGTCTAACCCTGTGTAGGGGAAATCCCCTTAGGATTTGATACTATTGTAACATTTGTAATATGTGAGCGCCGTGTACGCGAGGTGACAAGTGCATACACGGGATAAATTTGTAAATATCGGTTATTGCTGAGTAGTCTTCTTTTTAATTCTTTAATTGAGTTGCTGTAGTATATGTAGTGATCATGTTTAGCCTAGTATCTGTGTCTACATGCCTTAACTCTTACTTGCATTATGAGCAACATGCTTAGATGAATTACCTGCTTCTTTGATTTGATTTAAATCTTTAACTGTAAGATCTTTGCTGAAAATTTGTTGTTCCTCAACTACCTGCTGCATATTTACTTTGGGACTACGAGGTGGTTCCTCGGGAGATCCCCCTGTATTGTATATTTACTTTTGGGACTACGAGATGGTACCTCGGGAGATCCCCTTGCATATTTACTTTTGGGACTACGAGACGGTATCTCAGGAGATTCCCTGTTGAGCATTTACTTTTGGGACTACGATGCGGTATCTCGGGAGTGCCCCTACTTTTTAACTCTTTTTGTTGTGTTGTTCTCTTGTCAGTCATTTCATTATACTATTATATCCTCTGTCATATTTTTCTATTATTTCCAGTAGGGCCTGACCTGACCTCATCACTACTCTACCGAGGTTAGGCTTGGCACTTACTAGGTACCGCTATGGTGTACTCATGCTAATCTTCTGCACATCTTTTTGTGCATAACCACGTACCTATGTGCGGAGACTTTAAGGTACATCTGCCACAGTTCGCAGACCTCGGAGTCCCCCTCTATGCTCATCGTGCTGTTTTCCTTACATTAGTAGACTCTGATGTATAGAGACAATTAGTATTTCTCTTAGAAGCTTGTGACTTGTTTTTAATGGGTTTTGGGAGATTTTAGTTCTTTGACTTGCAGTTTCCATTTAATACCGCTATTGAGGTTTGACTTTCAGACTCTTATTATATTATTCCGCAATTTGCTAGGCTTACCTAGTCTTAGAGACTAGGTGACATCACGACATCCTATGGAGTGTGAATTAGGGTCGTGACAGAAAGATTCTTGGCACGTTCAAGGATGAACGTTTGTTTAAGAGGGGGAGAATGTAACGACCCGACTTGTCATTTTGAGAATTAACGTCCCGTTCAGCAGCTTAAGGTCCCGAGCAGCTATGTAATGTGCATTATGACTTGCGCGTATGGTCGAGTTTGGTTTTCGGATGATACGGGGTTAAATTGAACGAACAATTCTCAATTTTAAAACTTAAGTAAAAAGAGTTGAGTGGAGTGTGACTTTTAAGCAACCGACTCCGGAATAGAATTTTTATGATTTCAATAGCTTCGTATGGTGATTTTAGAGTATGTCCGAATTTGGATTTAGAAGTCCGTAGGACAATTCGGCACATTTTGACGAAAGTTGGAAAATAGAAGATTTTTGGAAAGTTTGACAGGGAGTTGACTTTATTGATATCGGGGTCGGAATGCATTTCTGGAAATTGAAATAGCTCCATTATGTCATTTATGGCTTGTGTGCAAAATTTGAAGTTATTCCGAATTGATTTGATACGTTTCGGCGCAAATTATAGAAGATGGAAAATTTGAAAAACTCATAATTCAATTTGAGGCGCGACTTATAATTTCAGCATTGTTTGATGTAATTTGAAACCCCGAGTAGGTACGTGGTATGTTACAGGACTTATAGGTATATTCGGACGAGGTCCCGAGTGGCTCATATGAGTTTCGGACGGGGTTCGGATCAGTTGGCGACTTGTTGAAGCTGCTGGAACTTCTGTTGCTGAAGCAGTTTCTAGGCAGCAGCTGATGCAATCGCACCTGTGAAATTATGGGCGTAGGTGCGACCTCGCAGAAGCAAAATAAGCATCGCGGAAGTGAGATTGGGAAGGTTGACAGCTTACCGCAGAAGCAGACAAGGTAGCGCACCTGCGACAGAAGGGACACTGCTCCGCAGTTGCGCGTTTGGCCAATCGCAAAAGCGAAAAGTCTTCCGCAGATGCGAGGCTTTAGATGGATAGTGTGCTCCGCAAATTCGAGGTTTGTCTCGCAAAAGCGAGCTCGCAGAAGAGCAAATCTGTTCTACAGGTGCGAAACTAGACATAAACTTAAGGACCAAAAATGACCATTTTCTTTATTTCGTTTTTGGAGTTTGAAGCTCGGTTTTTGGGCGATTTTGGAGTCCTTCACGATTTTGACTTGGGTAAGTGTTCTATATCCGAAAGTGATTATATTTTATAAATCCATGGTTATATTCATCATTTATTTCGGATTTAATTAAAGAAATGGAGAAAAATTGTGAAATCTTCCGAAAATGAAAAATGTAGATTTTGATGACGATTTATTTTTGGAATTCGATAAAAATGGTATGGTTCAACTCTTATCATAATGGGTGTTCGGATTTCGTGAAAATTCTTCTAGGTTCCGAGATGCGAGCCCCGCATTGACTTTCGAGTTGACTTTTTAATGTGAAATTTAAAGTCGATGTTTTATTATCCGGAATTATTTTCGATAAATTTCAATGAAGGTATGTAATTAATTTGGCTAGATTTGAGCCGTCCGGAGGTTATTTCACGCAAGAAGGCTATTTTGGAATATTGGCCTAACTTCAAAAAGGTAAGTATCTTTCCAAACCTTGAATAGGAGAATTACCCCTTAGGCATTGAGTCTTATGTGGAAATTGTATGATTGAAAGCCGTGTACGCGAGGTGATGAGTACGTACTTGGTTTATATGTTCAAATTATATCGGTTAAAATTTGTAGACACCCTTATGTATTAAATTGGATATTGTTGGCACTTATTAAATTCTTTATTTGTCATGCCTCATTCCTTGTTTGCCGAGTTTGTTTTTATATGATAATTTGGTGAGATTGCCACTTGGCTTTTATGTGGATTCTGTGTTCTGTTGAGTTTCCATTTCATGGGATTAATTTCATTAAGGATTTTTTATGTGCAAATAATTAATTAATTAAATTTGAAAATATGTATTAATCTAATTATCAAGAATATGGATTAAAGAAGGCGTTGTTCTTGCTGAGTTACCCTTTCATTCTTTGTTGTTATTTTTGAGATTTTATATACATTGTGTTGAGCCGTGAGCTATCTGTTGTGAAATTAATTGATTTCGTGTACCTTTGGAAAGGTTGTGGCCTACGGGAAATTTGTAAATACGAGTTAATTATGATGTGTTGTTGTGGTAATATTCTGTGTGAATTGTTATGTGATTTGGGTTACTGTTATGCGGCGTATAAGTGTAACGATTCGACCGGTCGTTCTTAGAGTACTAGCCCCGAACCACTATTTATTTCTTAATCTATTTCATTTTTGGGTTTTGTGACTTGCCGGGAGGATTTGTTTTTGGTTTTGGAGTGAAATGGGACACATAGTCCTTAGGTTGGGAGTTTAAGTTTTAGGAATCGACCGTAGTTTGAATTGTATGAAGACGACTCCAAAATGGAGTTTCGACAGTTCCAATAGCACTGTAGGGTGATTTTTGTCTTAGGAATGTGTTCGGATGTCGAATTGGAGGTTCATAGATAATTTTAGCGTAAATTGGCGAAAGTTGGAAAATGGGAGGATTTTTGGGAAGTTTGACCGGTAGTGGACTTTTTGATATCGATGTCGGATTCCGATTTCGAAAGTTGGAGTAGGTCTGTTATGTTAATTATGAATTGTGTGTAACATTTGAGGTCAATCAGACTTGATTTGATAGGTTTCAGCGTCAGATGTAGAAGTTTGAAGTTTTAAAGTTCATTAGGCTTGAATCAATGCAGAATTCATGTTTTCTCGACTAAGTCCGTATGATGTTTTAGGACTGGTTGGTATATTTAGTTGAGGTCCCGAGGGCCTCAGGTGGATTCCGGGTAGTTAACGGACAAAGATTGGACTTGGAGCATAACTGAAGCTTTGCTGTGTCTAGTGCAATCGCACCTATGCATTTTGGGCCGCAGGTGCTGCACTGCAGAAGCGGCCATCGAGCCGCAGAAATAGAATTGGGATTGTCCAGCTGAGCCCGCAGATGCGGTCATGGCCCCGCAGAAGCAAGCTCGCAAAAGCGAGAAGAGGGGCGCAAATGCGAAGGGTGCGTATGTGCGATGGGAAGTTCTGTACCTGCGGTTGTGCAGATGCGAGGGTGAAGACCGCAGAAGCGGAGGCCCAGATCCAGTGGTTAACCGCAGAAGCAGAAAATTGGTCGCTTCTTCTACACCGCAGATGCGGTTAAGTGTTCGCAGAAGCGGAAGTGCTGGACAGAAAGTTAAATACAAGGGTTCGCGATTTTGGCTTTATTTCAAACATTTTGAGCTCGAGGTTGGCGATTGTTGAGAGAATTTTCGGAGAATTTCTTGAGGTAAGTCCCTTGTTCTTATTTTAGATCAATAATATTTTTTCCCTATTAATCTTTCCCACCGATTAGTTTCTTGTAGTTATATTTAGAGTATGAAATTATTTTGGCTAGATTCGAACCGATCGGAGTTGGAAAGTCGAGGGAAAAGCATTCTTACCAATTGATTGAGCGAGATTTGAGGTAAGTGGATTGTCTAACTTTGTGTGGGGGAATTTCCCATAGGATTTGGTACTGTTGTAATAGTTTGTGATATGTGAGTGCCGTGTACGCGAGGTGATGAGTGCGTACACGGGCTAAACGTGGAAATTTCGGTCCTTGCCGTATTGTCGTCTTTTAAATTCCTTAACTGAGTTGCCTTAACATATGTAGTGATCATGCTTGGCGCGCAAATTTTGAGCAGTTGCGCCAGTGTTCTATGACCGTGTCGTAATATGCGGTCTAATTCAGTAATTTGGCTAGGCATGCACCGGCCTTGGTTGCTACTGTTCGAGAGCTAGTTTGTCGGCTTATTGAGGGGCTCAACCTCAGCATCAGATTGAGCATGGCATGAGAGGTGGAGATGGATATTGCATACCAGTAGGTAGTAGGGATTGCTAGGAGGTTGGAGGGTATGCTGACTCGGGATAGAGAGGAGAGAGAGAGGCCAATAGGTCTCGAGAGTCTGGAACTTATAGTGGTACATGTGCCCAAGTGACATCTTGTCAGGGTAGGGGTTATATGGGTCGCCCTGTTCAATTAGCACTTCCAGCCACCAGCGGTGCTCCGTCCACTTCCTTGCCTTAGGATCCTTATTATGCACTGCCAGTGTCTAGTGTGCCTCCTGTACTGGGTGCTTTCAGTGGTCAGTCAATTCGATCAGGCTCGAGCCAGTCGCATCAGCCACGTCCTCCGAGAGCTTGTTTTGAGTATGGTGACACTCGTCATGTAGTGAGGGATTGCCCCATATTTAGGAGGGTTGCATCTCCACAGATTTCCCAAGCACCGCGTGCTCCACCAGGTCCTCAGGCTATGGTTATAGCGCCAGCTACCACCCCACCTGCACAGCCAGATAGAGGTGGAGGTCGGACAGGTAGAGGTCTCCCTAGAGGGGGAGGCCAGGCCAGATATTATGCCCTTCCTTCTAGGACAGAGGCAGTTGCATCAGATTCTGTTATCACATGTATTGTTCCAGTCTGTCATAGAGATGCATCAGTCTTATTTGATTCAGGCTCTACTTAGTCCTATGTGTCATCTTATTTTGCCCTGTATTTGGGTGTATCCCATGATATTCTAAGTTCACTTGTTTATGTATCTACACCCGTGGGTGATTCCATTATTGTTGACCGTGTGTATCAGTCGTGCTTGATTGTTCTTAGTAGTTTTGAGACCAGAGCCGATTTATTATTGCTCAGTATGGTGGATTTCGATGTTATTTTAGGCATGGACTGGTTGTCACCCAATCATGTTGTTCTTGATTGTCATTCCAATACGGTGACGTTGGCTATGCCAGGTATACCGCAGCTAAAGTAGAGAGGTACCTTAGATCGTGTTCCTAGCAGGGTTGTCTCATTTCTTAAAGCTAAGCGAACGGTTGAAAAGGGATGTGATGCGTATCAAGTCTATGTGAGGGATGTCAGTGTTGATACTCCTACCGTCGAGTCTGTTCCGATAGTGAGGAACTATTCAGATGTATTCCCGACGGATCTTTCGGGCATGCTGCCCGACAAGGATATTGACTTTGGTATTGATTTGTTACCGAGCACTCAGCCCATTTCAATTCTACCTTATCATATGGCCCCAACAGAGTTGAAAGAATTAAATGAACAGTTGTAAGAGTTGCTCGATAAGGGCTTCATGCAGCCCAGTGTGTCGCCTTGGGGTGCTCCTGTCTTGTTTGTGAAGAAGGATAGTTCTATGCGAATGTGTATCGATTATCGCCAGTTGAAAAAGGTTACAGTGAAGAACAAGTATTCATTGCCACGTATTGATGACCTATTTGATCAACTTCAGGGTGCATTCTCTAAGATTGACTTGCATTCAAGCTATCTTCAGTTGAAGATTCGGGAGCCAGATATCTAGAATACTACTTTCAGGACTAGGTATGGTCATTACGAGTTCTTTGTGATGTCTTTTGGGCTGGCCAACGTCCCAGCAACATTCATGCACTTAATGAATAGTGTATTTTAGCCCTATCTTGACTCTTTTATCACTGTGTTTATTGACGGTATTATGGTGTACTCCTGGAGTCGGGAGGATCATGAGCGACACCTGAGGACTGTGCTTCAGACCTTGAGAGAGAAGAAGTTATATGCAAAATTTTCGAAGTGTGAATTCTGGCTAGATCCAGTGACATTTTTGGGTCATGTCGTAGTGAGTGAGGGGATCAAGGTACACCCGAAGAAGATTGAAGTAGTGCAGAGTTGGCCTAGACTATCCTCAGCTATGGAGATCCAAAGGTTTCTTGGCTTGGTGGGGTATTACAGTCGATTTGTAGATGGTTTCTCATCTATTGCAGCACTTATGACCAGATTGACCCAGAAAAGTGTTATGTTCAGGTGGACCGAGGAGTGTGAGGAGAGCTTTCAAAAGCTCAAGACTGCTTTGACTACAGCCCCAGTGTTGGTGTTGCCTACTAGTTCGGGGTCCTATATGGTATATTGTGATGCGTCGCACATTGGTCTTAGCGCGTTGTTGATGCAGGACGGTAGGGTGATTGCCTACGCGTCTAGACACCTGAAGGTGCATGAGAAGAACTATCTCGTCCACGACCTTGAGTTAGCAGCTATTGTGCATGCCTTGAAGATTTGGCGGCACTATTTGTACAACGTCCCTTGTGAGATTTTCACTGATCATCGGAGTCTACAATATCTGTTTAAATAGAAGGATCTTAACTTGCGGCATCGGAGATGGTTGTAGCTGCTTAAGGATTATGACGTCACCATTCTTTATCATCCCAGGAAGTCCAATGTGGTGGCCTATGCCTTGAGTCGCAAGGCGGAGAGTTTGGGCAGTTTAGCATATCTACCAGTAGCAGAGAGGCCTTTATCCTTGGATGTTCAGGCCTTAGCCAACCAGTTTGTCAAATTGGATGTTTCCGAGCCGAGCAGAATTTTGGCTTGTGTGGTTTCTCAGTTTTCTCTTTATGATCGTATTAGAGAGCGTCAGTATGATGACCCCTATCTGCTTGTCCTTAAGGACACGGTTCAATACGGTGAGGCCAAGGAGGTCACTATTGGAGATGACGGTGTATTGCAGATGCATGGAAGGCTATGTGTGCCTAATGTAGATGGTTCGCGTGAGTTGATTCTCTAGGAGGCTCACAGTTCGCGATACTCCATTCATCTAGGTGCCGCGAAGATGTATCAGGATTTGACGCAACACTATTGGTGGAGGGTAATGAAGAAGGACATAGTGGAATATGTAGCTCGTTGCCTAAATTGTTAGCAGGTGAAGTATGAGCATCAGTGACTAGGTGGATTGCTTCAGAAGTTAGAGATTCTAGAATGGAAATGGGAGCGGATCACTATGGATTTCATTGTTGGGCTCCCGCGGACTCAGAGGAAGTTCGATACAGCTTGGGTGATTGTGGATAGATTGACCAAGTCAGCTCATTTCATTCCTTTGGTTACTACTTACTCTTTGGAGCAGCTGGCTCAGGTTTACATTCGCGAGATTGTCAGTCTTCATGGCATACCGGAATCTATCATCTCTGACCGGGGTACGCAGTTTACATCACAGTTTTAGAGAGTTGTACATCATGAGTTGGGTACTTGTGTGGAGTTGAGTACAATATTTCACCCTTAGACGGACGGATAGTCCGAGCGCACTATTCAGATAATGGAGGATATGCTTCGTACGTGTGCGATTGATTTTGGGGGTGCTTGGGATCGGTTCTTGCCACTTGCGAAGTTCGCCTACAACAACAGTTATCAGTCAAGCATTCAGATGGCACCGTATGAGGCTTTGTATGCTAGACGGTGTCGATCTCTAGTAGGTTGGTTTGATCCGGGCGAGGCTAGGCTATTGGTTACAGACTTGGTTCAGGATGCCTTGGAAAAAGTTAAATTGATTTAGGATCGACTTCGTAGAGCCCAGTCCAGGCGGAAGGGTTATGCGGATCGGAAGGTTCGCGACATTCCATTCATGGTTAGGGAGCTGGTCTTGCTCCGGGTTTTGCCCAAGAAGGGTGTTATGAGGTTCGGAAATAAGGGCATGTTGAGCCCTAGGTATATCAGGCCTTTTTGGGATTCTTGAGAGGGTTGGAGAGGTGGCTTACAGACTTGCACTACAACCTAGTCTATCTACAATTCATCCAGTATTCCATGTTTCCATGCTCTGAAAGTATCGCCACAATCCGTCTCATGTGTTAGACTTCAGCTCAGTCTAGTTGGACAAGGATCAATCCTATGTTGAGGAGCCGGGGGCCATTTTGGACAGCCAGGTTTGAAAGATGAGGTCAAAGAACATCACTTCTGTAAAGGTTCAGTGGAGGGGTCATCCGGTCGAGGAGGCGACTTGGGATACCGAACATGATATGCGCAGCTGTTATCCTCATCTTTTCACCACACCAGGTATGTCTCTATACTCGTTCGAGGATGAACGTTTGTTTTAAGAGGGGGTGTATGTAATGACCCGGACGGTCATTTTGAGAGTACTAGCCCCGAACCCCTATTTGTTTCTCCCTCTATTTCATTTTTGGGTTTTCTGACTTGCCGGGAGGATATGGTTTTGGTTTTGGAGTGAAATAGGACACATAGTCCCTAAGTTGGGAGTTTAAGTTTTAGGAATCGACTGCTGTTTGAATTGTATGAAGACGACTCTGGAATGGAGTTTCGACGGTTCCAATAGCAATGTAGGGTGATTTTGGTCTTAGGAGCGTGTTCGGATGTCAAATTGGAGGTCCGTAGATCATTTTAGCGTTAATTGGCGAAAGTTGGAAAATGGGAGGATTTTTGGGAAGTTTGACCGGTAGTGGACTTTTTGATATCAGGGTCGGATTTCGATTCCGGAAGTTGGAGTAGGTTCATAATGTCAATTATGAATTGTGTGCAAAATTTGAGGTCAATCGGACTTGAGTTGATAGGTTTTGGCGTTAGATTTAGAAGTTTGAAGTTTTAAAGTTCATTAGGCTTGAATCAATGCGCAATTCATGTTTTTAGCGTTGTTTGATGTGATATAAAGGCTCGACTAAGTCCGTATGATATTTTAGGACTGGTTGGTATATTTATTTGAGGTCCCAGGGGCCTCGGGTGGACTCCGGCTAGTTAACGCACAAAGATTGGACTTGGAGCATAGCTGAAGCTTTGTTATGTCTGGTGCAATCGCACCTGCGCATTTTGGGCCACAGGTGCGGCATTGCATAAGCGAACATCGAGCCACAGAAGCAGAATTGGGATTGTCCAGCTGAGCCCGCAGATGCGGTTATGGCCACGCAAAAGCGATCTCGCAAAAACGAGAAGAGGGGCACAGATGCGAAGGGTGTGCAGGTGCGATGGGGAGTTCTGCACCTGCGGTTGTGCAGATGCGAGGGTGAAGACCGCAGAAGTGGAGGCCCAAATCCAGTGGTTAACCGCAGAAGAGGAATTTTGGTCGCTTCTGTGACACCGCAGATGCGGTTAAATATCTGCAAAAGCGGAAGTGCTGGACAGAAAGTTAAATACAAGGGTTTGCGATTTTGACTTCATTTCAAACATTTTGAGCTCGGGGTTAGCAATTTTTGAGAGCATTTTCGGGGGATTTATTGAGGTAACTCCCTTGTGCTTATTTTTGATCAATAATATTGTTTCCCCATTGATTTTTCCCACCTAGTTAGTGTGTATTTAAGGTGGAATTTGGGAGTTTGAGGCTAGGGATTTGGAGAGTTTAATTTGGGGATTTGAGTGGCGATTTGGTGTCGGATTTTGGTAAAAATGGTATGGTTGGACTCGTGGTCGAATGGGTGTTCGTATTTTGTGACTTTTACCCAATTCCGATATGTGAGTCCGGGTCAACATTTTGGGCCAAATTTTTAATTCTCTGCTAAAGTCGTAGTTTCATTATTTAAATTAGTTTCTTGTAGTTATATTTATAGTATGAAATTGTTTTGGCTAGATTCGAGCCGATCAGAGTTGGAAAGTCGAGGGAAAGTCATTCTTACCGATTGATTGAGCAAGATTTAAGTTAAGTTACTTGTCTAACCTTGTGTGGGGGAAATCCCCTTAGGATTTGGTACTGTTGTAACAATTTATAATATGTGAGCCCCGTGTACGCGAGGTGACGAGTGCGTACACGTGCTGAATGTGGAAATTTTGGTTCTTGCCGAGTTGTCTTCTTTTAAATTCCTTGATCTGTGCCTTAACTCTTACTTGCAATTTGTGCAACATGCTTAGTTGAATTACATGCTTCCCTTGATCTGAATTAAATCTTTAACTGTAAGATTTCTTGCTGTAAATTCATTGTTCCTTTGGTTATCTGCTGCATATTTACTTTGGGACTACGAGGCGGTACCTCGGGAGATCCCCCTATCTTGCATATTTACTTTGGGACTACGAGGCGATACCTCGCGAGATCCCCCTGTCTTGCATATTTACTTTGGGACTATAAGGCAGTAACCCGGGAGATCCCCTTGTCTTGCATATTTACTTTGGGACTATGAGGCAGTACCTCGGGAGATCCCCATATCTTACAAATTTACTTTGGGACTACGAGGCGGTACCTCGGGAGATCCCTCTGTCTTACTTATTTACTTTGGGACTACGAGGCGGTACCTCCGGAGATCCCCCTATTGAGCACTTATGTTTGGATTACGAGGTGATACCTCGGGAACGCTCCTGTTGTTTACCTCTATTTGTTGTGCTATTATTTTTCGAAACATCTCGTTGTTTAAATTCTCAGTCATTTCAAAATATTATTATATCTTCTGCCTTGCTTATCTTTTAAACCAGTAGGGCCCTGACCTGACCTCGTCACTACTCTACCGAGGTGAGACCCGTGTTTCAAAAATATGAGAGTGGACTGAGATCCGTGTTTTATGATTATGAAATGAGGTATCACAGAGTGACTTTTATTTGAAAGAATTATATTCGAAAGATATTTATTTGAAAGAATTATATTCAAAAGATATTTATTTGAAAGAAGTATATTCGAAAGATATTTATTTGAAAGAATTATATGTGAAAGATTTATATTTGAAGGACTTGATTAATTGATTTTACTTGTGTTCCTTATTCGTTTGAGCAATAATTACGGTGTTCTTGTTGCCTTGTTGTTTATATCACTAGTTGATTTTTGTTGCTATCATTACTAGTTATTTTCCAGTACTATTGTATACTGCTATACTGCACATATTATTTGACTAGTGAGTGTCTTGACTGTACCTCGTCACTACTCCATCGAGATCAGTTTTGATACTTACTGGGTACCGGCTGTGGCGTACTCATACTACACTTCTGCATATTTTTGTGCAGAGCCAGGTTATTGAGATATCAGACTCAGACTCGGACAGAGTTAGAGTGTGATCACATGGATTCAAGGTAGAGTTGCTTGGTCCTCGCAGTCCCTCAGAGTCTTTCTATTTTATTGTACTATTAATTTCTTATTCGAACAATATCGTATATTCGATCCTCAAGATCATTCTATGTATTCAGTTAGAGTTCGTGACTCTGTATTACCAATCTTGAGAGGTTGTTATAATTATTTCCGCTTTTGGTTTCGACATTTGTATTAAATTATCTATTTTTTTAAAAACAAATAGCTCGAAATATAATTGTAATCGGCTTACCTAGTCTTAGAGACTAAGTACCATCACGACGCCTGTAGTGGGATTTTGGGCCGTGACATAAGTATACATGCTAACATGTAGTATTATATGTCTATGTCCAAAAGTAATTATATTAATAGGATTCCTAAAGGTGATTATGTAGGATTCCTAACGTGTAGTATTATATCCTAAAACTAATAGGATTATAAGGCTATTATCTAGAATTCCAGTTATATCCTTTTTTATAAGTTATTATGCTTAATAATATAAGGTATTTTTATAAACTGACATTGTATTCATCTTTTTATAATAATATAGATAATTCATGCATTATTAGTTATATCAACTGTATTTGAATTTTAGTTGGCATAAAATAATATAAAGGAAAAATGGTCAAATTTGTTCCTATACTATTTGAAATTGAGCAATTTTGCTTTCTATTAGACTTTTGGCCTAATTCCCCTGCTAGCCCACCTTTAGGAAAATGTTTTGATTTTGCTCTTGACTTCAAACTTTAAGTAATTTTAAAATCATAGTCAAAAGTTGATGTGTGTTATAAATAGAATTGTATTTAAGGTGAATATCTATATTTTAGAGAGATTTTAGGATTTGTTACTTGGTGGCTAAGTCACTTTTCCCCTATAAATAGAGAGGTTCTATTTCATTGTAATTCATCCCAAATAAATAAGAATTCTCTCCCTCAATTTTTCTCTGCAATACTCTTCTTCTTCTTTAATTGTTTTATAACACGTTATCAGCACGAGACTCTAATCAATTGAGTAGAGGCATCTGCTTTGGTCGCTATGCTTTGGGATACATGCATGGTGCTCAACTTATATATAATATTGAGTATAATGGTTGCCAAAGGTTCCATGAACTTCTTTCAGGAATAAATTCTGGATTGAATGCAAGTATTTAACCTTATTTTTCTTGAAATTTTATAATTTGATTTTAAATATAAGCAAATACAACAAATTTTGATTATAACTCTAATAGAGTTTTTAAGAAATTATAACCACTCGAAGTGGTAAAATTTCTATGTCTTGCCATGATCAAATTCATGTATGATTATGAGCATAAGAAGTGGAAACCCGTCCCATTAAATTTGCTTCATTCTCATTTCCTTAAGAGAATTTGATAGCAATATGTTATAAGTCTGAAAGAAGACAAAATTATTACCGTGAATGTATCAATGGATGTGGACCTGGCAATAGACGAAATTATAATCGTCATCATTATGGTAATGAGAATAATAAGGATTCTCAAAATAATCCTTCACTCTCTAAAAGTAATGTTTGTCATTGTGAGCACCTAATTTTTGACCATATTTAAATTTTTCCCCACTCATCTCCCCAATACCTAACTTTCCACTTCTCCCACTAACATACCACTTCCCCTACTTACACTCTCACTTTCTCCACTCACACTCCCACTCCCACTTTCCCCACTTATGTCTCCCACTCACATTTTCTTCCCCTCCAAACACTCAATTACACACAAATTGCACTGTATATACATAGCAATAGAGTAGGGTGGATATAGATAGAGAGGATGTGAAAACAGAGAGAGAATATACATCTGGAGGAAAACAAAAAGAAAGAGGAATGAGAGAATGGAGGAGGATTGGGTCTTCTTCTCCAAAAATCCATCAACTTTCAGCCATTAAAAGCTTTTTCTCATACCATTAACAGAGCCTTTCTCCTCCATCCAAGCACCCCTGTCTTCCTCCATTAAAATACACTAAACTTACCCCCCATGAACCCCACCGAACAGCCATGAGAGCTAGATACTAAAACTCCATGAAAACCATCCAAAATTAGCTCCAAAATCATCCATCCATAGCCATGTAACCCAGCTCCAAAACCCCATTATTACGGCCATGAAAACCGGCCAGAAGCTCCCATGAAACACCTCAAATTCCAGCTCCATAAATCACTACCAAGCAGCCACAAAAATAGCTCCAAATGGAGCAAAAACAGCCACTAATTCATCGGTTTGTAAGGTCGATTGAGGTAGCAAGTTGCGATTTCCGCTCGAGTTTTCCGCAATACGGGGGGGCCGGTTGAGAGCTATCCAATAATTGAGTGATTGTAAATTAAATCCACAATCATCAATACAAAGGTTCACATTCTTTTCCTCTTTCTGTTACACTACTAAAACATGAACGAATGAATTGATGCTTACTCATAAGTTGTTTTGTTTGTTTGGATTGTTTACTGCAATTATTAGTATCCTATTTTAACTTGTTTATTTCATTTACAACTAGATTAAGTAAGGTTTAATTGAATAAGTATAAAGATATCATTTATGGTAATGGAAAGTAATTAGTCGTGATTGTCTTTAAGATCCAAACAAAAAGCAAAAAAAAAAAGGTTACGGTGATTTGGGTTTAGAATAATATTAAGTTTTAATAACTCTAGTGGTTTTCACATTGTTCAAATGCAAATAATTGTTAGATTATACCAAATAGCTAAAACACACTTGGCCTACAATGCTTATCCATAATTCATGACCTTACAATAATCTCAAAGTTTAGGAAGAATAATGAACACCGTTAGAGTGCTTTAGGCACGCTTTTAATTAGTTCATCGCGATTATGTATACGTTAGCGTGGCATAATTGGGATTTCCAAAAGTAAAACGGAAGTATGTGTTCGCGCAACTTTGGCCAAAACAATCTTAATATAATAAAAATGTTATTAATAAAAATGTTATTAATTGCACAATAAACAAAACGAATTCACACACGTGATTCGTTTCAAAGATAATTCCATATTTTAATAATTAAAAGCGAACAGATAAAACATAAAAACTAATAAATCACAGTTTATCCAAAATTAATTCAAGCCAAGTTGTAGTCAATAAAGCGACTGTGCTAGAACCACGGGACTCGGGGATTGCCTTACACTTTCTCCCCGGTCAACAGAATTCCTTACCCGTACTTTATTTTCGCAGACCAATAATAAAAGATGACTTGGAACACCCAAAAATCAAATTCTACGTGGCGACTTTGAATAATAAAATAATCCATACTTCAAAAATATCACTTTAAATGGAAAAACTCTTTTAACCCACAACAATCCATAATACATATTTTTGGGGGGTAAAAATGGGCGTGACAGCTCTGGCGACTCAGCTGGGGAAGACTAATAAGAATTCGAGTTTTGTATATTCATTCTTGTTTGGCTTTTATCATGTTTTGGATATTATTGTGTTTGGAAGCCTAATGTGCTATTTTTCGTTTATTTATCACTTTAATATTTATTTGAATTGTGATATAAATTGTATCCTCTCTCGTACCCCTTTGAGTCTTCTGATAGTTAGTTATGTTGTGTTTGCCTACCAGCGTCACAAAATTTCTATCTTGAGATAAAGCTAGTTAGCCTACCAGCTTCTAATGAAGGATTTGGTCACACATGTTTAGGCGGGAGAGCCGTTAGCTAGCCAGTGCTGTTCTACTACTGGTGGTTCTTGACGCTCCTTGGCTCGGGTTGTCTGCCCGGGTAAGCCAGATCAAGATATCATCTCCTTTAGGATTTTAAAAACTTAGAAAAATAAGCCACAAGCAATGAATATCCCTAGTAGGCTACACTTTATTTGCATCATGTGCATTGGACTTAGCGGGACTTGGCACAGGGGCTGGGCCCGTCTAGGACAGGTACCAATATTTCAGACCAACATATTCATTTTTCTGTGTTATATGTAACATTATTTAGTAGGCTTTACTCAAATATTGACCGACTTTAGGATAGATTGATTGAACAGATGAGAGAGAAAGAGAAAATTTTCTCCACATTTTCATAAAGTTCCCATTTTGGTTTTAAAAAAAGTAAAAAGTTTTGAAGGGTTCTAATGTGTAAAATCACAATTTTTAAAATAATTTTTTTTTATTTTGACCGAATTCCGAGGATCTGATTCTCACCGAATGTGAGATACGTAGGCAAACCTCATCGATTCCGGACCCCAATTTTTAAAAAATCCAAAACTATTTTCCTTTACTTTCTTCTTTAGAAAAGTCTTTCTTTGAGACCCAAATTTTAAAAATCCAAAAATAATTTTTTGGGAATGTGAATTTTTATTTTGGTGTGACTGAACCATAGAGGGAGGCTGCCTACGTATCATTTCGGAATCAAGTCGAACGCAGTTCAAGTAACTTTGTTTTTGATTTTCTTATGTCCTTTTCTTTTTTTCTTTTTTCTTTTTCATTTTTCATTTTTTATTTTTCTTAAAACTGAAAAATGCATCTAGAGGAGACCGCAGGAGCCAGCGGACATGGCCCCTTCACTGTCCGAGAGACTCGTATTGAGGCTCTTAAACCCAAAGATTTTTGGGGTGAAAGAAGCGCTCAAGACATGGAAAACTTCTTTTGGCAATTAGATGCTTATTTTAAACATGTAAGCATAGCCAACGATGCTGCCAAAAGCCGAACGGCAACCATGTATCTTACCGACACCACTATGCTGTGGTGGCGGAGGAAAAAGGCAGATATGGAGAAAGGCACCTGCTCCATTGATACATGGGAGCAGTTCAAAGAGGATCTTAAACGACAGTTTTACCCTCAAAATGTTGTGCACGAGGCTCGCCAAAAGTTGAGGGAGCTCAGGCAAACATCATCCATACGTGAGTACGTGAAGGAATTCACCAAACTCACCCTTCAGATCCCCAACTTGACGAGTGAGGATCTATTGTTTAGATTCTTGGATGGCCTGCAGAATTGGGCCAAACAAGAGTTGCAAAGGCGACACGTCGACACCGTCGATGAGGCTATTGTAATAGCCGAATCGTTATCAGATTTCTTGATCGGACCGTCTAAAAGAAATAACAACCAGAGCCAAACTGCTATTGCTCCCAAGACGGACACCAACCGTGGTAAAGGCAAATTTATTCCCAACCGGAGCAACGATAACAGAGGCATCCGCAACCAATCTTCTCAATACCGCAAGAATTACGAGGAAAAGAAGAAAGGAGGTCCTCGACGGGATGTTTGCTACCTTTACGGAAACTCTTCTCATGCTGCTCGATTTTGCCCTACACTGAGCAAACTAGGAGAAATAGTTATAGCCCACCAGCAGCAAGGGCAAATAGCTGCACCAACCGGCAACCAACCCGAGGAGTGTGTAGCACCAACTGATGGTGCGGGACAAAGGAAAACAAAGTTGTGGACTTGTTCAATCATATGGCCTTATTCAACCACATGGCCATTGCCGATATTGCTGCCCATCCGTCTCGTGTGAGGCCGCATGAATCATTATTTATCGATGCAAGTTGAACGGCAAAGACGAGCCCATCATGATGGACACATGTGTGACACATAATTTCGTTACAGAGGAACGAGCTAGGGATCTTGGACTTGTCTTTGTATCTAGCGACACGTTGTTGAAGACTGTCAATACCCTTCCCACTACCATTCATGGCTTTGCTCCTAACGTGCACCTTGCCTTAGGAGGCTGGCAGGGATTGACGGACTTCACCGTTGCCCCCATGGACGTATTCAATATCATATTCAGGTTGGATTTCTGGTACGAGATCAACGCGCTAATATCGCCGCGTATCAATCAGCTTTATTTAAGCGATCCTGGAGGCTCGTGCATTGTGCCCCTTGTTTGGGTTCCATAAAATGGAATGCATCTATTTGCGATGCGGCTTGTGAAAGGTTTCAAGAAACAGGAGCCAATATTTCTTTCAACCTTGACAGGAATCGTCGAAAACTCCCTTGAGGCAGTAGCATTGCCTCCCTGCATTAAGCAAGTCCTTGAAAATAATAAGGACGTGATGCCAGAAGAACTTCCCAAACAATTGCCACCACGAAGGAAAGTTGATCATCAGATCAAACTTGTTCCAGGGGCAAAGCCACTTGCCTTGTCGCCTTATCACATGGAGCCCCCAGAATTAGAGGAATTGATGAAGCAACTCAAGGAGTTGCTAGAGGCTGGCCACATTCGACCATCCAAGGCACCTTACGGAGCTCCTGTCTTATTTTAGAATAAGAAAGAGGGTACTATGCGCTTGCGTATTGATTATCGGGCCCTTAACAAGGTCACTGTGAAGAACAAGTGCCACATCCCTCTAATTGTTTGCTGATTTATTTGACTGTTTGGGGCAGGCCAAGGTATTCACCAAGATGGACTTGAGGAAAGGCTACTATCAAGTGTGGATTGCCGACGGAGATGAGCCCAAAACAACTTACGTTACGCGCTATGGGGCTTTTGAGTGGTTGGTTATGCCATTTGGGTTGACCAACACTCCTGCAACGTTCTACACGTTGATGAACAAATTGTTCCATCCCTTTTTGGATAAGTTTGTTGTCATCTATTAAGATGGCATTGTGGTTTACAGCAACAACCTAGAAGACCATGCGGAACATCTACGCAAGGTTTTCAAAGTACTAAGGGAGAACGACATGTGCGTGAAACGTGAAAAGTGCAGTTTCGCACAGCCTATAGTACAGATCCTCGGGCATACTATCATCCATGGGGAAATCCGGATAGATAGCGACAAGGTGGAAGCTATCCAAAACTAAGAAGCTCCAACGAAGGTACCGGAACTTCGGTCATTCCTAGGCTTAGCCAACTATTATCGGAGATTCATCTTCGGTTATTCGGTTATTGCAGCCCCACTCACTGACTTGCTGAAGAAGGAGCGCGAGTGGAAATTGAGCGACATATGCCAGGAGGCATTTGAGAAACTTAAGGCAGCAATCACCAAGGAACCCGTATTGGCCCTGCCTGATTTCTCTAAAGTTTTTGAAGTCCAGACCGATGCGTCTGACTTTGCTATAGGAGTCATACTGATGCAAGAGGGCCATCCTAAAGCATTCAAGAGTCGAAAGTTGAACGACGCCGAGAGGCATTACACTGTTCAGGAGAAGGAAATGACGGTCGTAGTCCACTGTCTAAGGACATGGCATCACTACTTGTTGGGGGCTCATTTTGTTGTCAAGACCGACAACGTCGCAACTAGCTACTTCCAGACCCAGAAGAAGTTAACCGCCAAGCATGCCCGTTAGCGAGATTTCCTAGCAGAGTTCGACTACACCTTGGAATACAAACCAGGGAAAACTAACGTGGTAGCCGACGTTTTAAGTCGCAAAAATGTACTGGCAACCATTGTTAGCTCAGCGAGCAGTGGAATTATTGAGACCATCAAAGAGGGCATGCAACATGACCCTGTAGCAAAGCAACTTCTTGCCGTGGCCAGTCAAGGCAAGACTCAAAGATTTTGGGAAGAAGATGGTCTCCTATACATCACTGGAAAAAGAGTGTACGTGCCCAAGTGGGCAAATCTCAGGCGTACGCTGCTGAAAGAGGGTCATGACATTGCCTGGGCAAGTCATCCAGGGCAAAAATGCACTTTGGCCCTAATTGAGTCATCTTACTACTAGTCTCGGATGCGGGATGACATCGAGATATGCGTGCGCACCTGTCTAGTTTATCAAACAGACAAGGTGAAATCTAAACTCCCTGGGGGTTTACTTGAGCCGCTGCCAATTGCAGAGAAGCCATGGGATAGCATCACCATGGACTTCATTACATGTATTCCAAATTCAGAAGGGTTCGGCACCATCATGGTGGTTGTCGACAGATTCTCCAACTATGCAACCTTTTATGCCACCACAGCCGGTTGCAAGGCTAAAGAGGCAGTGCGTATATTCTTGAGGAACTCGTAAAACATTAGGGTGTACCGAAGCACATTATTAGCGATCAAGACCCTCGATTTACTGGTGCATTCTGGAAGGAACTATTCGGCTTGTTGGGATCTGAACTGCACTTCTCAACAAGTTTCCATCCTCAAACTGATGGACAGACGGAGTGGATTAATGCCCTCCTCGAGTGCTATCTGTGGCATTATGTCAGCGCAAACCAAAGAGATTGGGCTAAACTACTTGATATAGCCCAATTCTCTTACAATCTATAATGGAGCGAAGCAACGGGAAGGAGTCCCTTTGAGCTCGCAACTGCGTAACAACCCAACACCCCACAATCTTTGCCCGTCAATGTCGGATTGAAAATTATGGGTGCATATTACATGGCCAAGACATTAGAGGAACAAGTCGACCTAGCAAGGTCGTATCTTAACAAAGTGGCCCGCAAAATGAAGAAATTTACAGATTAGAAACGTCGTCCAGTCAACTATAGGATTGGAGACAAAGTGATGGAGAAGTTGAATCCATTGCAGTTCAAATCACTGCGAGGCGTACATCAAAGTCTGATGCGCCAATATGAGGGGCCATTCGAGATTGTTGCCAAGGTGGGTATAATCTCTTACCAACTGGACATGTCGCGTCATCTAAAAATATATCATGTCTTCCACGCTAGCCAACTGAAACCATATTTTGAAGACGTGGAAGACAAGTATCGGGGGCAGGCCAACCGCAGTCAAATTTTTATTACTCCACTGGCATCGGACAAACAGGTAGAGGCCATCATAGACCATCAATTGGTCTGTGGCAAAGGTTGGGGAAATTAGAGCGCCCAGTTCCTTGTTCATTGGAAAGGAACTTCGCCAGAGGAGGCATCATGGGAGAAATACGAAGATTTGTGGCAGTTCAGAGAACAGGTCCACAATTATCTTCAGTTGTGCAACACTGGGGTTATCTCCATTTTAGGTGGGGGAGAGTGCACTGCCTCACCGTCACACCTATTAATTTTCTGCAATTCTAGCGACGACGAGGCTCACCCGAGATCAAATCTTGGACAGACATCACTGGGAAAACACTTGGGCCCTCACGAAAATCATTAGATGCCATCAAAAGGCACCTTTGGCCGAAATTCAGCAGACCAAGGGATAAGCAGCCGAAAGTGGAAGAGCATCTTTGACATTCTGGGCCATGGTTGACAGCAGGATCCCTCTAGGCTGCCTTTCCAGCTTTTCCAGGATGGAATGCACAAGGCAGCTTGCCAGCCTTACCAGCTACTTGCCAGCCCTGCTAACCACTCCCCTTGTACAACCCTTTTTATTTATATAAATAGCCCTTTGGCTCATTCTTTGTAAGCAACTCATAATTAATAAATACAACAGAAAAAGGGCATTTGCCTCCCATATCTTGGTCTCTTTCTTTCATTTCTTTCTTGCTTGTTTTGTGTGATTGTCGTCGCTTCAGCACGGTTGTCTTGTTCATTGTTTTTAGGACTGAAGCCTTAAGGAGCAGTGTTTCTCAAAGGGTTGTCCCACGCTTTCTTTGAAAAATCGGCCCCGTGGGAAAAAGAATGTAATCAAGGGTTGGTACCCAGTATTACTGAAAAGAATGTAATCAGGGGATAGCGCCCTGTATTACCGAAAGAAAATATAATCAGGGGATAGCGCCCTGTATTACGGAAGGAATGTAATAAGGGGTTGGTACCTTGTATTACTGAAATGAAAATGGAACCAGGGGTTGGCACCCTCTATTACCGAGAGGGAATGTAACCAGGGGTTGGCACCCTCTATTACCGAGAGGGAATGTAACCAGGGGTTGGTACCATGTATTATTTTGGTGTGATTGAACCCTAGAGGGAGGCTGCCTACTTATCCTTTAGGAATCAAGTCGAACGTAGTTCAAGTAACTTTGTTTTTGATTTTCTTATGTCCTTTTCTTTTGTTTCTTTTTTTTCATTTTTTATTTTTTATTTTTTTAATAATAACTTCCTGGTTCCAAAGAGGGTACCGTCTCAAAGGTTTGCAAAGGGTTGATAACATTTGGATAGCAAGAAAGAAAACCTTCGTCATCCCAATCGGAGCATGTTATAACTGTGAAAAAGGGGTCAAACATAATACCTTTTGACCGTATCTGCATTGACAGTTGTCTCGGGGGTCATTTCCCTCGTTGTCTCTCAAATGCAGCGCTCCCTTCGGCAACACTCTTCTTATAATGTATGGACTTTTCCAATTTGGAGCAAATTTTCCTTTGGCTTCTTCATGATGCGGGAGGATACGTCTCAAAACGACTTGCCCCCATTCAAATTTTCTAGGCCGCACTTTCTTGTCGTAGACACATGCCATTCTTTGTTGGTACAACTGCCCATGGAAAACTGCGGCTAATCATTTTTCATCAATCAATGTCAATTGTTCCAATCGGTTCTTGACCCAATCTTTATCCTCAATCTCGACTTCAACAATGATCTGGAGAGAAAGAATTTCAACTTCTTCCAAATTCATTCGGACTTGGCTTAGGCCTACTGTTCGAATTCTTTGTTTATTTTCTCACAAGCTTTATCTTCAACACATTCTGCTTCTTGATTCATTATTTGGTAAAAATGAGAAATAAAATGAGAGAGTCTTATTGGTGAAAACCCTCACGGTCACTGCAAGACGATAGTGAGTAAAGAAACCAAAATAAGAGTCTTGTCAGTGAAAACTCGCAAAGAGCACTATAAGGCGATGGTGAGAAAAGAAATGAGAGAGGTCAATTGGTGAAAACTCGCAAAGGGCGCCACTGATCGAAAAGAGGATCTTCACAGCCATTGGCATTGACACAGTCCTAGGCAAGGTTTCTCGATGTCAAGGCAAAAGTTATGATGAATTTCTGATAGTCGGACAGTTGACACAGAGCATCCAGTCCAAAAGGCATGTCATGTTCATTGAAGTTCTCATGTACTTCAGATAAGTCCTTCTTTTCCTTTCCCCAAAAGGGATACCTTTTGTTTTAAACTCATTCTTCATTCCATTGTTTGTTTCTCTTTGAATCGCTTTTGGTCTAATTTTATTCCCAAAACTGAGACAAATAAGAGATGGTAACACTGATTTAAAGGACTTTCGTTTCCTGCAAGCTGATATTCAAGAGGCACCCTGCCTCGGCGGTGGGCATCAAGTCGACCCTGACTGGCCATGGCGGCCGATGCTTCGAAATCAAAAACTCTTGAAAGGAGAAAATCAATTGAAGTAAACCCTACAAAGACAAAATGAAGTTGAAAATGCTAAGTCCCAAATGGATAACCGCCTTGGCAAAGTTTGAAAAGCCAAAGGTTCCTCAATGCTCTAAAATTAAAATTGAAAAAAAAGTCATAAGTGAAAGCCTTACACAGGCAAAATAAAGTTGAAAAGGCTAAGTCCCACGCGACCAACCGTCATGTAAAAGTTTAAAAAGTCAAAGGGGCCAGAAATGCAAGTGGTATCCAGGAAACATATAGTGGCAGGTTGAAATCATCATCAAAAGAAGATGGGCACAAAGCCAAGCTACCAAAGACATCAAGGCCACAAACCGACCACCACTTTTAAAACTCATAATTTTTCTTTATTTTGAAGCAGGAACAAAGCAGTGCAAAATGGAAATTCTTAAAGGACGAATGTCACCAAAGGTAAGTTTCGCAAAATCTCCATTTTCTATTATTTTCAGCATGCATCACTATTATAGATTATTTTCTTAGCTTAACCCATGTAGAACCTTTTCGCCTAGGAGGATCCAGTTCATATTTTCAGGTAGAAGTACTCTTCGCTCAAGTTGTTTTACGTAGCTTAACCCAGGTATAACCGTTTCGCCTAGGGTGATCCAGCTCATATTCCGAGTAGAAGTACCCTTCACTCAGGCTGTTTTACGTAGCTTAAACCAGGTAGAACCTTTCGCCTAGGGGGATCTAACTCATATTCCGGGTAGAAGTACTGTTCGCTCAGGATGTTTTACGTAGCTTAACCCAGGTAGAACCTTTTCTCCTAGGGGGATCCAGCTCATATTGCCGGGTAGAAGTACTCTTCGCCCAGGCTTGTATTTCGTAGCTCAACTCAGGTAAAGACTTTTCGCCTAGGGGGTTCCAGCTAATAGTTTCGGGTAGAAATACTTTTCGCTCAGGTTTTCTTTCGTAGCTTAACCCAGGTAGAACCTATTCGCCTAGGGGGATCCAGCTCATATTTCCGCGTAGAAGTACTCTTCGCCGAGGTTTGTTTTACGCAGCTTGACCCAGGTAGAACCTTTTCACTTAGGGGGATCCAGCTCATATTTCCGGGTAGAAGTACTCTTCGCCCGGGCTTGTTTTTTGTAGCTCAACTCAATAGAAACTTTTTGCCTAGAGGGATCTAACTCATAGTTCTGGGTAAAAATATCGCTCAGGCTTTCTTTCATAGCTTAACCCAGGTAGAACCTATTCGCCTAGGGAGATCTAGCTCATATTTTCGGGTAGAAGTACTCTTCGCCCAAGCTTGTTTTTCGTAGATTGACCCGGGTAGAACCCTTTCACCTAGGGGGATCCAGCTCATAGTTCCGAGTAGAAGTAATCTTCGCTCAGGTTGTTTTACGTAGCTTAACTCAGGTAGAACCGTTTTGCCTAGGGGGATCGAGCACATATCTCCGGGTCGAAGTACTCTTCGCCCAGGCTTGTTTTACATAGTTTAACCCAGGTAAAATCTATTCGCTTAGGGGGGATCCAGCTCATATTTCTAGGTAGAAGTACTTTTCGCCCAGGCTTTCTTTCGTAGCTTAACCCAGGTAGAACCTTCTCGCCTAGGGGGATCAAGCTCATATTTCTGAGTATAAGTACTCTTCGCCCAGGCTTTCTTTTTGTAGCTTAACCCAGGTAGAACCTTTTCGTCTAGTGGGATTCAGCTCATATTTTCGGGTAGAAGTACTCTTCGCCCAAGCCTGCTTTTCGTAGTTTAACCCAGGTAGAACCTTTTCGCTCAGGGAATTCAGCATTTTATTAGTAATACAGGGTACCAACCCCTGGTTAGATTTTCTTTTCAATAATACAGGGCAACAACCCCTGGTTACATTTCCTTTTCAGTAATACATGGCACCAACACCTTGTTACATTTTCTTTTCAGTAATACAGGACGCCAACCCCTGGTTACATTTCATATCAGTAATACAGGGTACCAACCACTGGTTACATTTTCTTTTCAGTAATACAGGGCACCAACCCCTGGTTACATTCTCTTTTTCAGTAATACAGGGCACCAACCCCTGGTTATATTTCCTTTTCAGTAATACAGGGCACCAACCCCTGGTTATATTTTCTTTTCAATAGGGTTCCAACCCCTGGTTACATTCCCTTTTTCAGTAATACAGGGTATGACCCATTATTACATTTTCTTTTAAGTAATACAGGGCACTAACCCCTGGTTATATTTTTTTCAATAATATAGGGTGTCAACCCCTGGTTATATTTTCTTTTAATAACATAGGATACACCACTCCCTATTTGATTTGAGCTTAAATGAAGGGTACACCACTCCCTAATATCTTTATTAATAAATGGTACACCAATCCCTAGTCGTATTTTCCCAACATAAGGTACATCAATCCTTAGTTGAGACATCATTTTGACTAGAAGGGTACACCATTTCAAAAGAATAAAAAAACAAAAAAAAATCATTATCATGTTTTTCCAGGGTACACCATTCCCGACACTTTAATGCTTTTAATAAAGAAGCAGTTTAGAATTTTGTTACAATAACTCACGAAATTTTTTAAGTGAAAACTAGGGCAGAAAATTTTCGTTCGTTTATTTGTTTTGGTGTCTGAGCAGGTTTTACTTCGAGGCACAGGGTTAGAGATGACCAAAAGAAGAAAAGGAAAATAAGTAAATCCAAATGCAGAAGCAGATGGAAAGGATATGGACTGCTCAAGACATGACTGAAGTTACGAGCTTTACATTTCCCGTCTTCATTAGAAGAAGCCGTAGAGGAATGAACTAGCACCTGCAGCTAGCAAGCATCAAGGTTCAGATCAGAGTCTGCATGAAGAACCAGTCAAGACTCAAGATCATGTTTTAGAAGACATATAGATAGGAATGTTATAACTCACAACTGATAGACTTGTTTAGTTTCTTTGGGTTTTGATTTTGATTTAATAACAGGACCATGGACCGGAGCCTCGACGGAACCTCACTCGACTCTACAACTCATCATTTCATCATTTTTCTTGAACTACACGCGACCTGATTCCCCTATAACCCGGGATATGTAGGCTGTCCAAACCAGGACTCTGTTGCACCCTATCTTTTATTTCTTTTCCTTTCGAATAACGGTTTGGTCAAAACATTAGTCATATCTCTCATCGTTTCTTTGCCTGAAAACTCTTCATGTTTCCAAGCAAAGATGGGCATGCTGTGAGCACCTAATTTTTTACCATGCGTGAATTTATTTTTACTCATATCACAAATACCTCACTTTCCACTCCATCATTCCCGCTCCCATTTTCCCCAAGGGTGTCCCCACTCCACTTTTCCACTCAATCCCCCACTCATGTCCCCCACTCCTTGTCCCCCGCTCATGTCCCCCCACTCTTTGTCTCCCACTCATGTCCCCCACTATTTCCCCTCCACTCACAACCCTCATATCCCCATTTCCTTCACGGATAACACACACACTCACAAATACACACACGAAAGGGGGAAGGAAAAGATAGATCTGGGAAGAGGGAGAAACAAACAAAAAAATAGAGAGGAAACGGAAAGCAAAAACGGGCAGCCTTCTTCCTCAATTCGAGTTTCCGTCTTTCTAGGAGAAAACCCAGAAACTTTCAACAATTCCTTAAATCCAGCTTCATCTCCATCCCAAAATACTAAAAAACGGTCTAAAAATACCTGAAAATCATCCTAAAAAAAGCAGCCACCACTACCCATGAACACTACTCCCCAATAGCCATAAAAGCTAGTTGAAAAGAACACCTAGACATATACTCCAACGCAACAAAATCGCTGGCGAGATCCCGCTCGAGAGGTCGGTGTTTGAGGTTGCCGTTTGAGGTCCTCTTTAAAGCTCCGTCTGTTGGCTCCGGTCGAGGTCACGTTTAGTTGAGTTTCTTTTGAGAATCCAAAGTTCAAAGGTCCGTTCTTATCTCATCTCTTTAGTAAAGATTTTGGGACCTAAACGTGTTCTTTGTGATAAGATTATTCAATAAATTGATTTGAATCTTGAACTTGGTGAGGTTATGAATTATTTGTTTTTGCCATTTGTTGAGTTAATAAAAAGCCTTTTGTTGATTCATTTTCTTTTGAATTTATTTTGCAAAAATTGTTATTTGTGTTTGATATATGGCAAAACAAGGAAGATGTTATGAAACTTACTCATGAAGTAAAAATGGTATTGTCAGTAAGTTCGATAATGGAAACAAAATTTGAGATTTTAATTAAGAGGATTAATAACTAGTTGTGCCAATATTTTTGGCAGTTTGTTAATGGCTTTGCGTGGGGAATATTGTAAGTGGAATTGAAGATAAGGTCTTTTTAAATAAGTGGGTCATGGGAGGTAATTTGAATGAATTAACTGTTATGGGCCATTAGAGAATCAATTTTATTAGGCGCAATTCGTTAGAGGTAACATCTTGTTCATTTCCTTTATAACAATTAGTAATTGATACATATCAATTCCAAACGGGTAAATTACATTTGTTTCACAATGTTGCAAAATAATTAACAAACCTCTAGCATGCTTTAGACGCTCTTAATTAATTAAATTATCGTGATTATGTATACGTACGCGTGACATAATTACGACTTCCAAACTTAAAACCAAGATATGCGTTCGCGCAACTTTGGCCAAAACAATCTTAATATAATAAAAATTCTATTAATTGTGTACACGTACGCGTGACATGATTTTGGCACAATAAATAAAATGAACTCACACACGTGATTCGTTTCAAAGATAATTCCATATTTTAATAATTAAAAGCGGATAGATAAAACATGAAAACCAATAAATTACAGTTTATCCAAAATTAATTCAAGCCAAGTTGTAGTCAATAAAACGACCGTGCTAGCCACGGGACTCATTCAAGCCAAGTTGTAGTCAATAAAGCGACTGTGCTAGCCACGGAACTCGGGAATACCTTACACCTTCTCCCCGGTCAACAGAATTCCTTACCCGAACTTTATTTTCGCATATCAATAATAAAAGAGTCAAATCTTCCTTTGAATAGGGATTTAAATAAAAGGTGACTTGGAACACCCAAAAATAAAATTTCAAGTGGAGACTCTGAATAATAAAATAATTCATACTTCAAAAATGTCACTTTAAATGGAAAATCTCTTTTAACCCACAACAATTCATAATACATATTTTTTTTGGGGGGGGGGGGGAGGGGGGATAAAAAGAGGTGTGACAACTCTGGCGACTCTGCTGGGGATGCCTAATAAGAATTCGAGCTTTGTATATTGATTTTTATTTGGCTTTTATCATGTTTTGGATATTATTGTGTTTGGAAGCCTAATGTGCTATTTGTCGTTTCTTTACCGCTTTAATATTTATTTGAACTGTGATATAAATTGTATCCTCTCTCACACCCCTCTGAGTCTTATGATAGTTAGTTATATTGTGTTTGCCTACCAGCATCACAAAATTTCTGTCTTGAGATAAAATGAGTTAGCCTACCAGCTTCTGATGAAGGATTTAGTCACACACGTTTAGGCGGGAGAGCCGTTAGCTAGCCAGTGTTGTTCTACTACTGGTGACGCTTGACGCCCATCGGCTTTGGTTGTCTGCTCGGGTAAGCCAGGTATAGATACCATCTCCTATAGGATTTGAAAATTTAGAAAAACAAGCCACAAGCAACGAACATATCTAGTAGGCTACGCTTTATTTGCATCATATGCATTGGACTTAGCGGGACTTGGCACAGGGACCAGGCCCGTCTAGGACAGGTACCAATTTTTCAGACCAATATGTTCATTTTTCTGTGTTATATGTAACATTATTTGGTAGGCTTTACTCAAATGTTGACCGGCTTTAGGATAGATTGATTGACAAAGGAGAGAGAAAGAGAAAATTTCCTCCACGTTTTCATAAAGTTCACATTTAATTTTTTTTAAAAAATAAAACGTTTTGAAGGGTTCTAATGTGTAAAATCACAATTTTCAAAATGTTTTTTTTTTAATTTTGACCGAACTACGCGAGTCTGATTCTTATCGGATGTGAGATATGTAGGCAAACCTCATCGGTTCCGGCCCCCAATTTTCAAAAAATCCAATAATATTTTCCTTTACTTTCTTCTTTAAAAAAAGTCTTTCTTTGAGATCCAATTTTTAAAAATCCAAAAATATTTTTTTTTAATTTCTTCTAAAAATCCAAAAAATATTTTCATTCTTCTTCAGAAGTTTTTCTTTCAAAAATTGAAAAGAAAATGCAAATTCCAAAAATATTTCCTTTAGAAGTCTTTCTTTCAACAATTCCAAAACAAAAACAAACAAAAAAATCGAAATCCAAAAAAAATAAATATTTTCTTTCTTCTTTATAAGTCTTTTTTTTCAACCATTCCCAAACAAAATCCAAAAAATTATTTTCCTTGTTAGGAGTTATCATGGTCTGAATTGTATAAGAGTAAGAGTTAGTTTATTTACTTTATTCCTGATCGTCCTGAACTACGTAATGATCTGATTCATGCGGTGTCATGATACGTAGGCAATCTCTATCGGATTCGATCATAACCATTAATAAACCGAGAAAAAAAAGAGGAAAAGAAAAAGAAAGAAAGGAGTGACATAAAACAACAAAGAAAAATAAAGAGCGAAAAAAAAAACAAGAGTGAAAAATCAAAAAAGAGAACTCTTTGTCCAATTTGAAAAAGAAAATCGCGGAAATCTTCTGTGGATATGCTGTCAAATGGCGCGAGCAAGCTGCCAGAGTAAAGCCTCCATTGGACGAAGAAGAAATGGTTAGGGTCTTTCTACAGGCCCAAGAGGCGGACTACTTCCAGAACATGATGACCACTATGGGTAATCCGTTCACCGAAGCTATCAAAATTGGGGAGATGGTCGAAAACGGTTTAAAAACAGGTCGAATCTTGAGTCATGCTACCTTTAAGACCACATCACAGACCATTCAGAATGGTTCACATAAACAGGAGGGAAGAGGGAGCCATGATGGCTTCGAGCTCGAGGGGGCCTGCAAATCATTCAACTAATCATATATGCTTCCTAAGGTCCCACAACACTATTATCCCCATCAAGATGATGCTTATGTCGTGGCACCACCTCCCTATGCAGTGATGAACGTGCAACCTTACACGCAGCTAGAGCATTATATACAAAACCGAGCTCTACATCCCAGAAATACACGTCCATACCAAGCTCTATATAATCCCCAACCAAATGTTCCCCAATACAATCCTCGCCCAAGAGCGCCCCTCGGAAGGAATAAATTCACCCCTATTGGTGAATCATATTAAATTTGTTTGAAAAGCTAATCAGGCTAGGTTTGCTATAGCCAGTGGCCCTGAACCGGTCGAACCCTGAGTCCCCCTCATACCGAGCTGATACTAGATGAGAATACTACTCTGGAGCAGTGGGACATGATATTGAAGATCCTTGGACTCTCAAAAGAGTAGTGAAGGACCTCATTGAGGTCAAAGTCAATAGTTCTCAGGGAAGAATAAGCCCATAATGTGACGAACAATTTGTTGCCTGCTCACAATACTGGCCGAGTCATTGGAATAATCTGTGATGATAGGAAATTTGATCCAGCATTGAAAACATAGTATCCATTGCCGCGGCAGAGGAGAAACCAAAAAAAAAAGGGGAGCCGAACCTGAAAATTTCTCTATCAGACGGGAATCTCGGTAGCCGGTTTTGCTATCCTTTCTACGTCCGGATTATTTCAGGGTGTAATCCGTACGTTTTACTTTTATTGTCTTTCTTTCTGATATAAACCCTTCTATCTTTAATTTTTTTTAAAAAAAATCAAATGAAATTAATATTTCATTGTCCATGAATGTCTCTTTTCTTAATTTTGTCACTTTTCTTATTCTTTATTCAGTTATGTTAATACAGATTTTAATAACATGACATGCTTGCAGACTTCATGCCCAGATCCTAAAACGCTGTCAGGCCTCGAAATAATGAATTAAGAAGCAGAATGTGTTGAAGATAAAGCTTATGAGAAAATAAACAAAGAATTGGAATAGTAGGCCTAAGCCAAGTCCGAATGAATTCGGAAGAAGTTGAAATTCCCTCTCTTCAAATCATTGTTGAAGCCGAGATTGAGGATAAAGATTGGGTCAAGAACCGATTGGAACAATGGACACTTATTGATGAAAAATGATTGGCCGCAGTTTTTTACGGGCAGTTGTACCAACAAAGAATGGCCTATGCCTACAACAAGAAAGTGCGACCCAGAATATTCGAAGGGGGTCAACTCGTTTTGAGACATATCCTCCCGCATCATGAAGAAGCCAAAGGAAAATTTTCTCTAAATTGGAAAAGTCCATACATTATAAGAAGAGTGTTGCCGAAGGGAGAGCTGTATTTGAGAGACATCGAGGGAAATGACCCCGAGACAGTCGTCAATGCAGATACGGTCAAAATGAATTATGTTTGACCTCTTTTTCACAGTTACCCTTTTTCACAATTATAACTTGCTCCGATTGGGATGACGAAGGCTTTCTTTCTTGCTATCCAAACGCTATCAACCCTTTGCAAACACTTTGAGCCGGTTCCCTTTCTTTGATCACCCTCTTTGGAACCAGGAAGTTATTATTAAAAATGAAAATAACAAAAAAAAGGACATAAGAAAATAAAAAACAAAGCTACTTAAACTACGTTCGACTTGATTCAGAAAGGATACGTAGGCAGCCTCCCTCTAGGGTTCAGTCACACCAATATCAAAATCCACATTCCCAAAAACAAAAAGTTAAAACTGGGGCAGATGTTACAATGGTTCGGCAATGGTTTCATTTGAAAGGTTCAAAAGTTGTAATTCAATCCAAATCCCTTTTACCCAAATCCTTTTCAAGTCCTTCCGATCAATCAACGAGAATGTTCAAGAATTGGAGGATACAATTACTTGGATCTGAGACAACCAAATAGGAGAAATAAAATAAGAGAGTCTTATTGGTGAAAACTCTCACGGGCAACGTAGGGTGATGACGAGCAGAGAAAATAAAAATGAGAAAGTCTTGCTAGTGAAAACCCGCAAAGGGCACTATAAAAATGAGAGAGGTTAGCTGGTGAAAACCCGCAAAGAGCACTACTGATCAAAAAGAGGATCTTCACAGCCATTGACATCGACACAGTCCTGGGCAAGGTTTCTTGGTTTCGAGGCAAAAGTTGTGTTGAATTGCTGAGAGTCGGATGATTTACACAGATCAGGCATCCAGTCCAAAAGGCATGTCATTTTCATTGAAGTCCGCATGTACTCCCAGATAAGTCTTTCTTTAATTTCTGTTCCCCAAAAGGGACACCTCTTGTTTAAACTCATTCTCCATTTCATTGTTGTTTTCTTTGAATTCCTTTCGGTATAACTTCGTGTCAAAATAAAGGCAAAGAAAGGATGGTAAGACCGATTACAGGGCTCTCATTTGAAGCGAACGGATACATAGAAAAGGCACCCAACCTCGGTAAGGGCATCAAAGCCACAAACTGACCACCACTTTGAACACTCACAATTTTTCTTTGCTTGCGGCAGGAACAAAGGCAGAATGACGATTCCTAAAGGACGAATGTCACAAAAGGTAAGTTCCTCAAAATTTCCATTTTCTTATATTTTCAGCATGTGTCACTACTATTCATACCTCCCCTTTTCATAGCTTAACCCAGGTAGAACCTTTTCGCCTAGAGGGATCCAGCTCATAGTTCTGAGTAGAAGTACTCTTCGCTCAGGATATTTTACGTAGCTTAACCAGGGTAGAACCTTTTCGCCTAGGGGGATCTAACACATAGTTTCGGGTAGAAGTACTCTTAGTTCAGGATGTTTTACGTAGCTTAACCCGGGTAGAACCTTTTTGCCTAGGGGGATCGAGCTCATAGTTCTGGGTAGAAGTACTCTTCGCTCAGGATGTTTTACGTAGCTTAACTCAGGTAGAAACTTTTTGCCTAGGGGGATCCAGTTCATAGTTCCGGGTAGAAGTACTCTTCGCTCAGGATGTTTTACGTAGTTTAACCCGGGTAGAACCTTTTCGCCTAGGGGGATCCAGCTTATAGTTTCGGGTAGAAGTACTCTTCGCTCAGGATGTTTTACGTAGCTTAACTCAGGTAGAACCATTTCGCCTAGGGGGATCCAGCTCATAGTTCCGGGTAGAAGTACTTTTCGCTCAGGATGTTTTACGTAGCTTAACCCAGGTAGAACCTTTTCGCCTAGGGGGATCCAGTTCATAGTTCCGGGTAGAAGTTACTCTTCGCCCAGGCTTGCTTTTCGTAGCATAACCCAAGTAGAACCTTTTCATCTAGTGGGATTCAGCTCATATTTTCGGGTAGAAGTACTCTTCGCCCAAGCTTGCTTTTCGTAGTTTAACCTAGGTAGAACCTTTTTGCCCAGAGGATTCAACATTTTATTTGTAATATAGGGTACCAACCCCTGGTTACATTTCCTTTTCAATAATACAGGGCAACAACCCCTGGTTACATTTCCTTTTCAATAATACAAGGCAACAACCCCTAGTTACATTTCCTTTTCAGTAATGCAGGGCACCAACACCTTGTTACATTTTCTTTTCGCTAATGCAGGGCGCTAACCCCTGGTTACGTTTCATATCAGTAATACAGGGCGCCAACCCCTAGTTACATTTCCTTTTCAGTAATACAGGGCACCAACCCCTGGTTACATTCGCCTTTTCAGTAATACCGGGTATGACCCCTGATTACATTTTCTTTTCAGTAATACAGGGCACTAACCCCAGGTTACATTTCCTTTTCCGTAATACAGGGCGTCATCCCCTAGTTACATTTCCTTTTAGTAATACAGGGCGTCATCCCATGATTACAATTTTTTCCCAGTAATACAGGGTACCAACCTCTGATTACATTCTTTTTCCGTAATATAAGGTACCAACCCCTGGTTACATTTTCTTACCAGTATCAGGGTACACTAATCCCTAGTTGTGTCTTTCGACATATGGTCTCCACTCCCTAGTTGTTTTTTATGTTTTTGACATAGGGTCTCCACTCCCTAGTCTCCTTACCAGTATCAGGGTACACTATACCCCATAGCATTTTCCCCAACATAAGGTACACCAATCTTTAGTTGAGGCACCATTTAGACAATCAGGGTACACCATTCCCAAATTATCATATTTTCCCAGGGTACACCTGCCATGCCTCAAACTCGGGGAGCGCGACCGGCGCTCAACCAAGTGAACCCGGTCAAGCAAGCATGTTAGATACTTTCTACCCAAACTCACTTATGAATATAAAACAAATACATAGTTTCGTTATTTATACGATAAGGAGACCATGTATACAATACCAATTCATTACCATAAGTTACTTCATTTTAAAGTCTCCAATTACACACATTTTCATGGTCTAAAATAAAGTAATTCCAACACAACATAACATGGTTTGACTTTCCCAGCACCAATATACAACCCACACTTTGTCTACGGAGCCTCTAATAGATATAGAAGAGTATTATGATAATGCCAACAATAAGGCTCTCACTATACCTTAAACACAATACACAAGGAACAAAAGATACATGACACCGAAATGAAGTGGCTCACCAAGTCAGTTGGGAAGAGGGTCTACCGCTATCACTGATCAATGTCTCCTGCTGTGGACCTACCTGCATCCATTGGAGATGCATCACCCCCAGCAAAAGGGATGTTAGTACATATGGAATAGTACTAGTATGAATGACAAAACACCCTCTCAATAAAATGATAAATAATACAAGGAATAACACTCATAATATCACTCGAAGCCACAAACAACATCAAACCTCAAATTAGGATCAAGACAGTATTCAAATTAATTTCCATATCTTAAGTTGGGAGATCATTAATACCAATATGCCATCGTTCACGATACCAATATTCACAATACCAATACCACCGTACTTTTAGCACGGAGTCCGATCATGACCCGATTGGCTAGGCCATCTCATTAGAGATATCAACCACAATCACAATTTTAATTTACAATTTTCAGCATAATCACCACCATGTGTGCTGCATGGCGTCCGATCACGACCCGATCAGCTAGGCCGTCTCATTCGAGACATGATCCTTTTTATACCAATCATCTCATTTCATACTTCTTTCACATCTTTATATTTCATTGGCACTAGTGGCCATAATTATAAAATCATTCTTGGTACCTCGGCTGCATTTAGTATTCTTGCATACTTCTTTCACATCCACAACAAATCATTTCAAATCAACGTTTTTAGTACACATGTGAGCACTTAAGAGTCTTAGGCACATAGATATTTTTCACAAGATTTGGCATAATAGCCTTCGTTTGGACTTGGCTTGAAGTCGAAACATTTTTAATGCACAACTCATACTTTGAACACATTCTCAAATGATAACATAACACGATAAAAGTATTTGGTATACATATTGAACATATATCTTTCAACACAACTCATTCGGAATAGCCAAGTTTTTTTATAGTGAACCACTTGGGACTTACATAAATTACATGAATAACATGTGATTTAATTCTAAGAGAGGAGTTTAGCCAACATACCTCGATTTGAGCTTTCCTTAAATTACTATAATGTTCCGAAAATCCCAGCAATCCCAATATCAACCTTCAAGTTCCGGAAATACTACAATACTCTAATTGATTAAAATGTCCAAATACCACCTAAAATTCAATATCTACCATTAGATATCCCAACTGCATCAAAATAAATACGAAAAGATTCATAAATATCTATTTACGCTTCATAATTCAGCAACAAGCCTTCAACCATCCCAAATTATCCAATAGGCTCATCCATTAGCCTATTCAGTTTAATTCTTATCATTTAATACTCATTTGGAGTCATCAATAATACTATGTTAATTACCTAACATCATCAAGTCACTATTCATTGCCTTCTCCAACAAAACTCTAGGTTCAAGAACATCCATTTCAAGAACTAGTGGTGTATCTTATCCAAATGGTGATTCCTAATTAAATTCATTCATCAATTAAGTTATCAAGTCTATTGGAATCATTAGATTCAAGACATATGTATTTATATCAATTCATCACTATTCATCTTCTTCTTTACCCAAAAATGACATTCTTAAGACCCACCCTTAGGGTTCATACAATATCCCTTTATAACTTCAAATAAAACTCATAAACATGCTACCCATAATAAAATATAACATATATATGAAGCTCAAGTGAAGGGATTACCTCTTGGTGGAAGAATCTCACTTTTTCTCTTTTTGGTATTCTTGAAGATTCAACTTATTTCCTATGAATTTGATCCATAATAATGTTAGAGTTATCACTAAATGATGTTATATAATCATACTTGTGTCAAAACAACTTACCTTGAAGTGTATCCATGGTGGAAGAGTTCCTCCTTCTCTCTAGAAATCGATTCCAAGAGTCGAGGAACGACTTGAAAACTAAGTTCATAAGATCCATGAGTGTTGCCGGGGCATTCGTTAGCCCAAAAGACATCACAAAAAATTCAAAGTGCCCATATTGGGTTCTAAAATCTATTTTCGGAACATCCTGATCTTCAACTGGTGATACCCAGATCGTAAATCAATTTTGGAGAAGTACTTAGCACCCATCAACTGGTCAAATAAATCATCTATCCTTGGCAATGGGTACTTATTCTTGATTGTGACCTTGTTGAGATGCCGATAGTTGATACACATTCGTAGTGACCCATTCTTCTTCCTTACAAAGAGAACCGATGCACCCCAAGGCAACACACTTAGCCGGATGAAACCCTCTTCTAACAAATCTCTCAATTGTTCCTTTAGTTCCTTCAATTATGTCTGTGCCATTCTGTAGGATGGAATAAATATAGGCTGCGTGTCTGGCATCACATCAATCCCAAAATCAATCTCCCTATCTGGTGGTATACCAGGGAGCTCATTCGAAAAGACTCCCGAAAATTAATTCACAACAGGAACGGACTCAAGTGTAGGTGCCTCAACATCGATGTCCGTAACACAGACCAAATGGTAAATACACCCTTTGTTGATCATATCCGTGGCCTTAAGGCAAGAAATAAACCTACCCTTCGGCACCACATCATCCCTCTTCCACTTAACTGGCTTATTGGGAAATTCGAACCTAATGGTCCTAGTTCGGCAATCAAGCTTGGCAAAACATGAATAAAGCTAATTCATCCCCATTATTACATCAAAATCGACCATGCTTAATTCAATGAGATCGGCTATGGTTTCCCGACCACGCAACGTGACAGCACAATCCCTATAAACCCGCGTGGCCAAAATAGACTCACCAACTAGAGTAGATACAGAGAACGGCTCATGGAGCTGTTCCAGTTCTATCCCAAATTCCATAGCAACATATGGAGCGACATATGACAAAGTGGAATCGGGATCAATAAGAGCATACACATCATGAGATTGGACAGTCAATATACCTGTGACAACATCTGGAGAAGCTTCTGAATTTTGGCGACCCCTCATAGCATAGAAATGGTCGGATCCTCCCGAACTCTATTCTCCACCCCTAGCTGCACTACGCCCTACGGGTGTTGGAGTGCCTCGAGCTGGAGGAGGTGTTGTGAATGTAGTAGCTGCAGAACTGGTTGGCTGTGCTAGGCCTCTGCTTGCACCCTGGCGGGACGAACGATAATCCCTCTGAATGTGGCCCCTCAATCTGCATATGTAGCATACGGGTAAGTTTATATAACATATTCCTAAGTGAATCTTTCCACACCTAGGGCATAGGGTCCTCCGCTGCTGTCGGAATCTACCACCATGATGACCTTGCTGATAGGAGCCCATGTTGCCCTGACTGGTCCTGAAACAGCTCCACTGCTGTTGCTACTGCTGACTGGGCCCTGATAGTTGTGCACTAGCCGAAGACTGAGCCAAGGATTGAGATGGCCCTGATGACCCTCCCCTGAACGTTGACCACCAGAAGAACCACCAAAGTTGCCCGCAGACCGGGCCTTATTGCTACCCTCTCACTCCATCCCGTTCTTCAATTTGCTGGTCTCTGTTGCTTGAGCAAATGGCACCATTTTCCCATAGTTCAAATCAGAATTCAAGGCAACTGTAGCGGCCTCATTAATTACTAAGGGACTAAGTCCCTGCACAAACCGACGCATTCTAGCCTCCATAATGGGCAACATGTAAATAGAATACTTGTACAGGTGCGCGAATCTCATATGGTACTCCCACATACTCAAGCTACCTTGCCTCAGGCTCTCAAACTCAGCGGCACGGGCTGCCTTAGTCTTAGCAGGCAAGAAATGATCAATAAAGGCATCGACAAACTCACCCCACCTCGCCGGAGGGCTCCCTTCTTCACGGGACTCCTCCCATAGTTCAAACCAAGAATATGCCACCTCTTTCAGGTGATAGGAGGCCAATTCCACTGCCTACGTCTCAGTAGCACGCATAACTCAGAGAGTCTTGTGCATCTCATCAATGAAGTCCTGAGGGTCCTCCTCTGGGTTAGTACCCGTGAATACTGGAGGATCCAACTGAGAAACATGTTCACCCTAGAACTAGCATAATCCCCTGGCTGACTGGAAGAAGTGGGAGAAACATTCGATATCTGGACTTGGGAAGCCATTATCTGAGCCAACATCTGTATGGCTCCCCTAAGATCAACATCAGAAATACCAAAATCGGAAGCTGGAGCTGGAGGCGGAACTAGAATATCAGTTGGAGGGACTGTTGCACCCTCAGTAGGTGTAGGGATAGGTGCAGTCTGATCAGTTGTAGTAGAATCATGCAGTGTAGTAATTGGGGGAATATCCTCACCCCTTGGGTGATCACCCGCATCATCAAATATAGGATCAACTACCACTCATGAGGCGACATTGGCTCTCTGGCCAATTCTTTCCTTTCTTCTTAGGTGCCATGTACTGAAAATTAGAGCAACGCACGAGATAAAGGAGGAACAATCTTTCAATCAGCTCTATTGCACGATCAAGAACATGAAAGAAGGGTATCATTCCAAAATGCCCAAGTAGCCTCCCCATTATAGATGTGGTCGACAACACACCGATAAGAAGGACTCTACTAGACATGGCTCCGAGACATCCTAGGACACTTTAAAACCATAGGCTCTGATACCAAGTTTGTCACGCCCCGAACTCGGGGACCGCGATCGACGCTCAACCGAGTGAACCCGGTCAAGCAAGCATGTTAGATACTTTTTACCCAAACTCACTTATGAATACAAAACAAATACATATTTTCATTAATTATACGATAAAGAGACCATGTATACAATACCAATTCATTACCATAAGTTACTTCATTTTAAAGTCTCCAATTACACACATTTTCATGGTCTAAAGTGGAACAAGTAATTCCAACACAACATAACATGGTTTGACTTCCCCAGCACCAATATACAACCCACACTTTATCTACGGAGCCTCTAATAGATACACAAGAGTACTATGATAATTCCATCAACAAGGCTCCGGTTATACCTCAAACACAATACACAAGGAACAAAAGATACATGACCCCGAAATGAAGTGGGGCTCACCAAGTCAACTGGAAAGAGGGTGTACCGCTATCACTGATCAATGTCTCTTACTGTGGAACCACCTGCATCCATTGAAGATGCAGCGCCCCCGGCAAAAGGGACGTTAGTACATATGGAATATTACTAGTATGAATGACAAAACACCATCTCAATAGAATGATAAATAATATAAGGAATAACAATCATAATATCACTAGAAGCCACAAACAACATCAACTTCAAATTAGGATCAAGACAGTGTTCAAATTAATTTTCATATCTTAAGTTGGGAGATTTTTAATACCAATATGCCACCATTTACGATACCAATATTCACAATACCAATACCGCCTTACTTTTAGCACGGAGTCCGATTACGACCCGATCGGCTAGGCCATCTCATTAGAGACATCAATCACAATTACATTTTCAATTTACAATTTCCAGCACAATCACCACCATGTGTGCGGCATGGCATCTGATCATGACCCGATCGACTAGGCCGTCTCATTCGAGACATCATCCTTTTTATACCAATCATCTCATTATATACTTCTTTCACATATTTTTATTTCATTGGCACTAGTGGCCACAATTATAAAATCATTCTTGGTACGTCAGCTGTATTTAGTATTTCATGCTCATATTTTTCACTTTCAAACATCATCATCATCATCATCCACAACAAGGCATTTCAAATCAACGTTTTTAGTACACATGTGAGCACTTAAGAGTCTTAGGCATATAGAGATTTTTCACAAGATTTGGCATAATAGCCTTCGTTTGGACTTGGCTTGAAGTCGAAACATTTTTAATGTTAACTCATACTTTGAACACATTCTCAAATGATAACATAACATGATAAAAACATTTGGTATACATATTGAACATTTATCATTCAACACAACTCATTCGGTATAGCCAATATTTTTAATAGTGAACCACTTGGGACTTACATAAATTACATGAATATCGTGGGATTCAATTCTAAGAGAGGAGTTTAGCCAACATACCTCGATTTGAGCTTTCCTTAAATTACTATAATGTTTCAAAAATTCTAGCAATCCCAATCTCAACCTTCAAGCTCCGAAAATTCTACAATGCTCCAACTGATTAACATATTCAAATATCACCTACAATTCAATACCTACCATTAGATATCCCAACTACATCAAAATAAATACGAAAAGATTCATAAATATCTATTTAGGCTTCACAATTCGGCAACAAGCCTTCAACCATCCTAAATTATCCAATAGGCTCATACATTAGCCTATTCAATTTAATTCTTATCATTTAATACTCATTTGGAGTCACTAATAATACTATGTTAATTACCCAACATCATCAAGTAACTATTCATTGCCTTCTCCAACAAAACTCTAGGTTCAAGAACATCCATTTCAAGAACTAATGTTGTATCTTATCTAAATGGTGATTCCCAATTAAATTCATTTATCAATTAAGTTATCAAGTCTATTGGAATCATAAGAAACTCAAGACATATGTATTTATATCAATTCATCACTATTCATCTTCATCTTTACCCAAAAATGGCATTCTCAAAACCCACCCTTAGGGTTCATACAATATCCCTTTATAACTTCAAATAAAACTCATAAACATGCTACCCATACTCCTATATGACATATATATGAAGCTCAAGTGAAGGGATTACCTCTTGATGGAAGAATCTCATTTTTTCTCTTTTTGATGTTCTTGAAGATTCAACCCATTTCCTATGGATTTGATCCATAATAATGTTAGTGTTATCACTAAATGATGTTATATAATCATACTTGTGCCAAAATAACTTACCTTGAAGTGTATCTATGGTGGAAGAGCTCCTCCTTCTCTCTAGAACTCTATTCCAAGATGAAGAACTAACACATTCTCTCTCTAAACCCACATTTTCAGCTCCTTAAAATGACCCTTGAAGTTGCGTAGCCTCCTGCGTAGGCTTCGCACAAAGGCTACACATGGTGGACTTCCATTCCCCTTCAATTGGAAGTTTCTGTATTTGTCTATGCAATGGTGCATAGGCTACGCTGCTATGGTGCGTAGGCTACGCCACTATGCTGCGTAGGCTACGCAAGACTCGCGTAGCTATTCTGTCACCCTTTAGTAAAAAGGTCATAACTTCTTGTAGGAATCTCCAAATGACGAACGGTTTGAAGCATTAGAAACTAGACACATAGACCTTTCATTTGATAGATCATAAACCATATAAAACCATATAAAACCATAAACCATAAACGAGAGAGTTATGCTTGTTTGAAGTTAGCTCTTATGCAAACTCACTTGAAACTTTACCCCATCGTATAATTTTCCAACTTGACTTAGCTTTGGGGCACTTCTTAGACTATAAACCATTCTTAATGCACCTCATACATATATTATCATGATAAATTGATATCATTCATATTATTACTCTTGTTCATACACGAATTAATATAATTAGTAAAATGTCAATCTTCTTAATGGTCTTAAAACACTTCAAAATTTTTCGGCATGTTACAACACCAATCCTGACTTTTTATTGCTTTCAATAATGAAGTAGTATAGAGTTTTGTTACAAATAACTCACAAAAATTTCCTAGTAAAAACTAGGACAGAAAAATTTCGTTTGTTTGTTTTGGTGTATGAGCAGGTTTTACCTCGAGGCACGAGTCCGAGATAATCGATAGAAGAAGTCTCAATCTAAAATAAAGAAAAAAAAAACAAAAAAGAAGGGAATCCAGAATGCAAAAGTGGATGAAAATATGTGAACTGCTCAAGACATGACTGAAGTCAAGACCATTGCATTTCCCGTCTTCATCAGAACAAGCCGTAGAGGAATGAACTAGCACCTGCAGCTAGCAAGCATCAATGTTCAGATCAGAGTCTGCATGAAAAACCAGTCAAGACTCAAGATCATGTTTTAGAAGACATATAGATAGGAATGTTATAACTCACAACTGATAGACTTGTTTAGTTTCTTTGGATTTTGATTTTGATTTAATAATAGGACCATGGACCGAAGCCTCGACGGAACCTCACTCGACTCTGCAGCTCACCATTCCATTACTCACTTTGAACTACATGCGACCTGATTCCCTTATAACTCGGGATATATAGGCTGCCCAAAACCAGGACTCGGTTGCACCTTATCTTTTATTTCTTTTCCTTTTGAATTACGGTTTGGTCAAAAAATTAGTCACATGGCTCACCTTATCTTTGCCTGAAAACTCTTCATATTTCCAAGCAAAAGAGGGGCATGCTGTGAGTACCTAATTTTTTACCATGCTTGAATATTCCCCACTCATCTCCCCAATACCTAACTTCCTACTTCCCTCACTCACTTCCCACTTCTCCTACTCACACTCCTACTTTCCCCACTGGTGTTTCCCACTCATATTTTCTTCCCCTCCAAACACTCAATTACACACAGATTGCACTATATATACATAGCAATAGAGTGGGATGGATATAGATAGAGAGGACGTGAAAACAGAGAGAGAATATACATCTGGAGGAAAACAGAAAGAAAGGGGAACGAGAGAATGGAGGAGGATTGGGTCTTCTTCTCCAAAAACCCATCAACTTTCAGCCATTAAAAGCTTTTTCTTACACCATTAACAGAGCCTTTCTTCTCCATCCAAGTACCCCTGTCTTCCTCCATTAAAATACACCAAACCTACCCCTATAAACTCCACCGAACAGCCATGAGAGCTGGACACTAAAACTCCATGAAAACCATCCAAAATTAGCTCCAAAATCATCCATCCATAGCCATGTAACCCAGCTCCAAAACCCCATTTTTACGGCCATGAAAACCGGCCAGAAGCTCCCATGAAATACCCCGAATTCCAGCTCCATAAATCACTGCCAAGCAGCCCCAAAAATAGCTCCAAATGGAGCAAAAACAACCATTAAATCATCGATTTTGCAAGGTCGATTGAGGTAGCAAGTTGCGATTTTCGCTCTAGTTTTCCGCAATATGGAGGGTCCGGTTGAGAGCTATCCAATAATTGAGTGGTTATAAATTAAATCCACAATCATCAATACAAAGGTTCACATTCTTTTCCTCTTTCTGTTACACTACTAAAATATGAACGAATGAATTGATGCTTACTCATAAGTTGTTTTGTTTGTTTGGATTGTTTACTGCAATTATTAGTATCCTATTTTAACTTGTTTATTTCATTTAGAACTAGATTAAGTAAGGTTTAATTGAATAAGTATGAAGATATCATTTGTGGTAATGGAAAGTAATTAGGCATGGTTTTCTTTAAGATCCAAACAAAAAGCAAAAAAAAAAGGTTACGGTGATTTGGGTTTAGAATAATATTAAGTTTTAATAACTCTAGTGGTTTTCATATTGTTCAAATGCAAATTATTGTTAGATTATACCAAATAGCTAAAACACACTTGGCCTACAATGCTTATCCATAATTCATGACCTTACAATAATCTCAAAATTTAGGAAGAATAATGAACACCGTTAGAGTGCTTTAGACGCGCTTTTAATTAGTTCATCGCGATTATGTATATGTTAGCGTGGCATAATTGGAATTTCCAAAAGTAAAACCGAAGTATGTGTTCGCGCAACTTTGACCAAAACAATCTTAATATAATAAAAATATTATTAATTGTGAACACGTAGGCGTGACATGATTTTGGCACAATAAACAAAATGAATTCACACGCGTGATTCGTTTCAAAGATAATTCCATATTTTAATAATTAAAAGCGAATAGATAAAATATGGAAACTAATAAATCACAGTTTATCCAAAATTAATTCAAGCCAAGTTGTAGTCAATAAAGCGACCGTGCTAGAACCACGGGACTCGGGGATTGCCTTATACCTTCTCCCCGGTCAACAGAATTCCTTACCCGAACTTTATTTTCACAGACCAATAATAAAAAATCAGATCTTCCTTTGAATATGTATTCAAATAAAAGGTGACTTGGAACACCCAAAAATCAAATTCTAAGTGGCGACTCTGAATAATAAAATAATCCATAATTCAAAAATATTACTTTAAATGGAAAAACTTTTTTAACCCACAACAATCCATAATACATATTTTTGGGGGGTAAAAAGGGGTGTGACAGTCATCGATTTGACATGAGATTTTGTAAAACACATATAGATGATTATGATCCATTCATGATGTGAATGTGACAACATGTGATTTATGAATACATATTCATTCATGGGAGACTATGAACGTGCTAGTGGTACTGAATATACCACAATCATCTTTAGTAGGTTTGAGATAAAATAAGAAAATAATTTTATTATTTTGGCATGAATGGTCATTGATCACGTACCTATTGTGATTATGCCAAAATATTATGGCAATATGGTTATTACAGGTAAAAGTAATAGAAACAACATATCTTGCCTATAATGATTTTGACCGTGACCATAATGGTATAACTTTCTCCTTGAAAAAAATATTCACCATATAGATATTGATGACTATGTGGTAGTACAAAATTAATTGAAAGCTCTAGAAGAGCCAATTATACTATTTTGGAGAAATAAAGTTGATTATCACTAAAGTATTGTGTCGAAGTAAGTCTCAAAGAAATTTATTCAGTTTCTAAAGTATTCACGAAAGCGGTTGGTTATATTGAGACTATAAATAAAAGAAAGATTCAATATCTTCTATTACTACAACTTATAGCGGGGTAATATGTATATGAAAAGCTACCTGCTTTATTCTCCAGTTTGTATTATACAAATAAAAGTATGCAACAATCAAACAAAAGTTTATTGATATTAAAAACATATATCATAATAAACTCGGAGTTTATTAATAATTGCACACGTCATGGTGTAAACCTCAAGTTTATCAATATTGATAATTTATCCAGTTGGCATAACTAGTTTAGCCATATCAATTTAAGTATGATATGCAAAAATAAAAGAGAATTCACATGAGTAAATATTAAAGAACTAGAAGGTTACATGAGATGTATCTATGAGATGGTTACATGTGCAATTATTATTAACCCGCAACTTGACGTTTGCGAGGTAACTTGCTCAATAATTTAATTTCGAGCATAATTTTTATTTTTTTTCAAGATAGTTCATTTTGATAAGTTGGTTTACATCACAACAAGTTTAGCAAGATGATTTACTGAGTGCCTCCACTTAATAGTTAAACTATTGCTTATGATAACAAAGTTATCTATATCAGTTTGATATAGGTTATATATGAAAGTATATTACATTCTCCCCTTACAAGTGGTTCATGGTCAGGAACCAAATAATTCCATCTTATTATTATTGATGTGTGGTGTATATTTCAATTAGCAAAGGTGGGTTTCCAAAGTTGAGGAAGCAAGATAGTTTTTCTAACATGAGGGGAGATATGATAGACAGTTGAGAAAAACTTACATGGAATGAATTATCATTTATGCATATAGATCCTCGAATAAGATAATATGCATTTGAAGTTCATAAAAAGATAATTCATCTGTAATATATTGCAAAGCATGACAGACACATTTGCCGATCTAAAAAAAATAACTATATTTTCACTGCAAATACTCCTATTAGAATAAGTCCTAAAAGGACAAAGTCTATGACACGCTTAAAACGTATAGACAAATCGGTTTCAAATAAAATTCTTGATAAAGAAGATGAGAAAATGATCATAATAAGGAGGCAAGTGATCAAGAAGATCACATGACATAATACTTTATAAAATCTTAGTAGATGTTTAGGTACCTGAAAATATGAATGAAGAGATCTCTTTGTTATGTCTTTAAGAAAATATGTTAGAACCGATATAACATGTTCGTCGACGATATCTATGATAGCGCTAAATATATATGAGGATCTTAAATCCGTCGAATACAGACACAAAAATATTGGCCAAATAGAAAAGACAAAACTTGAATAGAATTGGTTTAATATGAAAGACATGTAGTTTTGAACATGCAGTTCAAACACTCAAAAATATAAAGCCAATGGTGTGCGTGCAATCACTTTCATTTATCTTATATGTCTGGCAAGACATGAAAACTTGATATGCATCTAAAATCTATTTATATGGCTTATTTGACTATACTTATATGACAATCCATGAACGATTCAAAATGCTCATAACATATACAATTCTTGGGGAATTTCTTGCTCCCGAATTACCACATTCTAAGTGTAATTTGTGTACATATATCTTGCAATAACTATACGTATGATAATATGATAACAAGAGTTTTTACCCCTATGTGATGACATTGAAATGACGATTCCAACAAGATCATATGAAGATAATACATTTCTATCAGGAATGATGATTTCAAAGTGCAATATATTCCTTCAAGTTAATGTGTCTGATTTGTTTATCAAATATCTACCAACAATCTTTTGAAGATGGTGCACAAGATTGGAATGTGAAGGCTCAAAGATGTGAATTACTTGTCTCATTATGGAGAGTTAATACATATTGTACTCTTTTTTCCTTATAAGATTTTGTCCCACCGAGTTTTCCTTGCAAGTTTTTAACGAGACAACTAAAAGGCGTATTTCTAAATATGTATACTCCTTTTCCTTCTCTAGAATTTTTTCCCACTGAATTTTATTTTAGTTAAGGTTTTAACGAGGCACATTATCATAGACATTCAAGGGGGAGTATTATAAATAAAATTATATTTAAGGTGAATGTCTATATTTTAGAGAGATTTTAGGATTTGTTACTTGGTGGTTAAGTCACTTTTTTCCTATAAATAGAGAGGTTCTATTCCATTGTAATTTATCCCAAATGAATAAGAATTTTCTCCCTCAATTTTTCTCTGCAATACTATTCTTCTTTAATTATTTTATAACAATGTGTAAATTTTGATTTTTCTCTCTAAAAATTTGGACATTATTTTTAGTAACACGTTTCTCACAAAAAATTACGACTTCAAAAACTAAGAGCCCATTTGGACATAAGAATTTTTTTATTTTTTTTATTTTTTTCGAAATCAGCGTTTGACCATAACAATAACAACAACAATAACAATAACCCAGTATAATTCCACTAGTGGGGTCTGGGGAGGATAGTGTGTACGCAGACCTTACCCCTACCCTGGGGTAGAGAGATTGTTTCCGATAGACCTTCGGCTCCCTCCCTCCAAGAACTCCCCACCTTGTTCTTGGGGTGACTCGAACTCACAACTTCGTGGTTGGAAGTGGAGGGTGCTCATCACTAGAGCAACCCACTCTTGACCATAAAATTTCCAATTTTCACTTGAAAATGAATTTTAAAATTTTTCGAAAATTTAAAAAATTCCAAAAAGTTATTTTTTAAAATTTTCACTCAGATCACTCACAAAACTTCAAAAATCACCAAAAATTATATTCATGTCCAGACACAATATATTCAAATATAATTTTTCCTTGAATTTGTTTTTCATTTGTTTTTGGCATTTTACAATTCTGATGTCCAAACGCCCACTGATACTACATATATTACTACATATATTACTAGCAATTAAGAGTGTCATATTTGGATAGAATAATAAAAATATCTATACATAACTCCTCAGTCTAAACCAAAATCCGTCAACGAAACCCACCCGGCCCGATCACCGAACCGGAACTGACAAACCCAAATGGCATTGCTCGGCGACGACGGCCGGGGTTACGAGCTAGCTCGGAAGCTAGAGAGCCACGGAGTATGGCGTTCATGGCTCGGCGATTCACTGTATACACACTTCATTCACTTCCTTTCTTCTCCTTCTACTTGGGATTCCTTCATGCGAACCGACGATTCCAAATCTAGGGTTCAGATTCAACTCCAGCTTCGTGCTCGTGCTCTCCTCTTCGATAAAGCTTCTATCTCTCTCTTCCTCCGATCCGATAAATCGCCGCCGTCAATTCACAATTCTTCTGCAATTTCGAAGCTCAATCCGAACTGTACGCGACGCTCTTTTGAACTGTAACGCGTGTTTGAGTTTCTAGGTTTTTTGAGTTTGTTAAGTTCATTCTTTTGCTTGCAGATTTGCAATTGCATGGTGATGATGTGTATTTTACTCTCGAGAATTGCTCGCAAGATGTTGCTAGTACAAGCACTGTATTATCTAAGGTATGATATAGCTTAAATATATTTCCTTTCATGTGAAAATTACTAGTTTTAGTAGGTAGTGTTCAAATATAGTTAAGGAGTTCAAGTTAGTGTAAAATTATTTACACAGTCAGGTCACATTAGATAATTACAGATTATCTCTTGATAAACATTAATTGAAGATTTAACTAACCTGCTACGAAGGGCAGTGTGGTGCTCTAAGCTCCTGCTATACGCGGGGTCGGGGAGGGCTGGACCACATTGGATCTTATGTATGCAGCCTTATCTTACATTTCTGTAAGAGACTATTTTCACGGCTTGAACCTGTGATTTCCTAGTCGAATGACAACAACTTTTAATTAACCTGCTATCACATATTGAAATTGGATGTAGAACAATCGTTACACTGTCAGTGTATATACCTTAAATCCTTTAAGTTTTTTGGATGCTTAAGGAAGTGTGTAAAGCAAGCTGCGGTTTATCATTATACTCGGAAATCTGTGTCTTCGACATATAATGCATAGAGTCCATGCGTTTTCTTTACACCTTGTTTTGTTTAAGCAATAGGTGGAGATGATGTCCCTTTTGCTAGGAAAGGGCACGTCTTTTCCTTTGTAGTATCTGAAATTAAGTAAGAGAATTTCCAATTTTCATTAAGTAATATATTTTATTGACTACGCTGTGGTCTCAAACTAGTTGGGATCAGCTATATGAATCCTCTTTGTCCTTTTTGCTTTATTCAGACAATTTCAGTTGATCCTTGGGGTAAGAAACTGTTGTGGGATAAGGATTACTGATCTGGAGTCGATGACTTACTCTTAGTAGGAATGGAGACTGGATATAGGTTTTCAGTTTGACAAATTAATACTAGTTATTTTGACTTAATGAACCATATTTCCTTCACTCTTCTATCTTCACACATCTCTTTCTCTCTAAATCACCGGACCTCCGGTGGACCAAGTAAGACCCCCGGCCCCCACCCCACCCCACCCCTTGTCTTCTTTTCCTCTCTTTCTCTCTCCTGCTTTCTCCTTCTTCCCGTTACTTCCCTTTCGCCCCTCCCTTTCTTTCTTGTTTTCTTGTCCCCCTTTTTTGCTCCCCAGATCTGCCCCCCTCCCTTTTATATTTTCCTTTCCCTTTTCTTCTTCTCCCTTCTTTCTCTCCCCTATACCTCGTCTCTTCCACCTCGTCCCCCTATTTTCTGGCGCACTGACCTAGCCTAGCGGCGGCGGAGACTATTTTCCAGCGAGCCTCGGGCGAAGCGGGCGGGAACCTCCAAAACATAGCTGCTGTGGACAACACCTTTCTCAGCACTCGTTGTGACTTCAGGTTCTATTGTTTTTGCTTAAAATTTGCTATTTGTTAATATTGGACTCGTGTGAGTTGGTACCTCCCGTTTTCCAATTTTTCTTTGTTGTGTTAGTTAAATTGTTGTCAACTTAGTTCGTATTAGTTTATTCACCGTATTAGTGTGCCTGTAGTTGCAACTTGTCTTCTTCTGGTTTGGTCTGTTATATTGTGCGTGATAGTGATTCCCCTTACTCTGCCGTAGGTATAGTGGCTGTGGCCTGGAATGGTCGAGTGAGGTCATGTCCTCGGAGGGAACGGGGATGAGGCGGGAGGTAGGGCAGGGGTTAGGGGGTGGGGCGGGAGGCAAGAGAGGTAAAGGGAACAAGGGTGTCTGTAGGTTGAGAATTGGGTCATGGAACGTAGGTACATTGACGGGTAAGTCTATAGAGTTGGCGAAGATCTTCCAGAAAAGGGGAGTCAATATAGCGTGTCCAAGAGACTAGGTGGGTAGGGTCGAGGGCGAAGGACGCGGACGGGTATAAACTTTGGTACTCAGGAGTCCAGAAAGGTAAGAATGGAGTGGGCATCTTGGTGGATAGGGAACTCAGAGAGTCTGTGGTCGAGGTTAGACGAGTGAATGATATATTGATGATTATTAAGTTGGTGTTTGGAGAGTGCGCCCTAAATGTCGTTAGCGCCTATGCGCCGCATGTAGGCCTAGATGAGGTGGTTAAACGACGCTTCTGGGAGGGGTTAGATGAGATTGTGCGTCAGGTTCCGCCAACTGAGAAGCTATTCATAGGAGGGGATTTCAATGGGCATATTGGGTCGACTGCAGGTGGTTATGGCGAGGTGCATGGAGGCTTCGGTTTTGGGGAGAGGAACGGAGGAGGTACATTGTTGTTGGACTTCGCTAAGGCTTTTGGGTTGGTGATTGTGAACTCTAGTTTTCCAAAGAGAGAGAGGCATTTGGTTACTTTTCAAAATGCGGTGGCGAAGACTCAGATTAACTATCTTCTCCTCAGGAGAGGTGACAGAGGAATGTGCAAGGATTGCAAGGTGATTCGGGGTGAGATACTCGCGACGCAACATAGGCTCTTGGTGATGGACGTTGGTATTATGTATAAGAGGAGGAAAAGGTCTACTCGAGGAAGTCCGAGAATCAGGTGGGGAGCCTTAACTAAGGATAAAGCCCAAGAGTTGGAAGGGCGGTTGTCGGCTATAGGAGCTTGGAGGAGCGGTGGTGACGCGAGCACTATGTGGTCAGCGACAGCAGACTGTATTAGGGAGGTTGCGAGAGAGGTATTAGGAGTCTCGACGGGCGTCTCTGGTGGGCACAAAGGAGACTGGTGGTGGAATGAAGTGGTTCAAGGTTAAGTGGAAGCTAAGAAGGTGGCGTACCTGAAGTTAGTGGGGAGCATAGATGAGGAGGAGAGGCGAGCATGCATGGAGGTATAAGACAGCTAGGAAGGAGGCTAAGCTGGCGGTCACAGAGGCTAAGACTGCTGCATATGGTCGTATATACGAGGAACTGGGGAAAAAAGGCGGGGAGAAGAAGTTATTCCGGCTGGCCAAGTTGAGAGAGAGGAAGGCTCGGGATTTGGACCAAGTGAGATGCATTAAGGACGAAGATGGTAGAGTATTAATGGAAGATGCCCAGATTAAGAGGAGATGACAGACTTACTTTCATAAACTTCTGAATGAAGAAGGGGATCAGGATATTGTGTTAGGCGAATTGGAGCATTCCGAGAGTCACCGTGACTTTGGGTACTGCAGGCGTATCGAGGTTGATGAGGTCGTGGGAGCTATGCGTAAGATGGGTAGGGGCAGAGCGACCGGGCCATACGAGATTCCGGTGGAATTTTGGAAGTGTGTGGGGAGAGCAGGTTTGGAGTGGTTGACTAGGTTGTTTAATGTTATTTTTAAGGCGAAGAGGATGCCGGATGAGTGGAGGTGGAGTACGGTGGTCCCATTGTATAAGAACAAAGGTGATATCCAGAGTTGTAACAATTATAGGAGTATCAAATTACTGAGTCATACCATGAAAGTGTGGGAGAAGGTGGTTGAAGTGAGGGTACAGATGACGGTGTCTGTATTCGACAACCAGTTCGGGTTCATGCCGGGTCGTTCGACTACAGAAGCTATACACCTTGTTAGGAGGTTGGTGGAACTGTACAGAGAGAGGAAGAAGGATCTGCACATGGTCTTTATTGACTTAGAGAAAGCGTATGACAAGATTCCTAGAGAAGTTCTCTGGAGATGCCTGGAGGCAAAAGGTGTATCGGTTCCCTACATTATGGCGATTAAGGACATGTATGATGGGGCTAAGACTCGGGTTAGGACAGTAGGAGGCGACTCTGAGCAGTTTCCGGTTATAATGGGGTTACACCAAGGTTCTGCGCTCAGTCCGTTCTTATTCGCCCTCGTGATCGACGCGTTAACACACCATATTCAAGGGAGGTGCCATGGTGCATGCTATTTGCCGATGACATAGTTCTGATTGATGAGTCGCGAGCTGGTGTTAACGAGAGGCTAGAGGTTTGGAGACAGGCTCTTGAGTCTAAGGGTTTCAAGTTGAGCAGGACGAAAGACGGAATACCTGGAGTGTAAATTCAGCGCTGAGCCAGGGGAAGTGGGCGTGGATGTGAGGTTTGAATCACAGGTCATCCCGAGTAGAGGCAGCTTCAAGTACCTTGGTTCGGTTATCCAGGGGGGAGGGGAGATCGACGAGAATGTCACACACCGTATTGGGGTAGGATGGATGAAGTGGAGGTTAGCATCTGGAGTCCTGTGTGACAAGAGAGTGCCATCAATACTCAAAGGTAAGTTCTATAAAGCGCTGGTTAGACCAGCCATGTTGTATGGGGTTGAGTGTTGGCCCGTTAAGAACTCACATATCCAGAAGATGAAAGTAGCAGAAATGATGATGTTGAGGTGGATGTGCGGGCACAATAGGATAGATAAGATTAAGAATGATGTTATTCGGGAGAAGGTGCACGTGGCTCCCATTGATGACAAGATGCGGGAAGCGAGGCTTAGATGGTTCGGACATGTTCAAAGGAGAAGTCCAGATGCTCCGGTACGGAGGTGTGAGCGGCTGGTTGTAGAGGGCACGAGAAGAGGTAGAGGGCGGCCTAAGAAGTATTGGGGAGAGGTGATCAGACAAGATATGGCGAGGCTCCAGATTTCCGAAGACATGACACTTGATAGGAAGATGTGGAGGTCGAGTATTAGAGTTGTAGGTTAGGATGTAGTTAAGTCTTGACTTATTTCGTACCATTGTGGGACTGGCCACGTAGGGTTTTTGTCTAGGGTAGCTAATGACAATGTTGTGTTTTACTACTTCGCTTTTCAGTGCATGTCCTATTTACTAGCTATCGTTTTTGCTTTGCATCTTTCTTCTGCATTTCATGGTGTTCCTATTTTTTCTATGATTGTTGTGGTGATACTAATGTTGTCTCCTCTTGTCGTTGTCTTTTTGTTTCTTGAGCCGAGGGTCTTTCGGAAACAGCCTCTCTACTTCTTTGGGGTAGGGGTAAGGTCTGCGTACACACTACCCTCCCCAGACCCCATTAGTGGGATTCTACTGGGTTGTTGTTGTTGACTTAATGAAGTAAGGGAGATGAGAAAAGGCTGAAACTATTATTGTCACCTAAAGGAAAGTGTCACCTCTCTCTTTAGTTTAACGGCTCGTTAGAAGACGGAGTATGGCTCTTGCTCTGAACTCCATGATTTTGTTTGGTTGCTTTTTCTGATTTGTTCGTGTTTTTAACAGCATGACTCACAGTCCTACATATTATCAGGTCCAATCAAAGTCAAATTTTGGTGTTGGTTCAAGATATAGCGAGTCAGAAGCTGATGCTATGTCGCAGAGGTTGAAGCTTGATGATTTACCTGAAACATGGTATAACCAGTTCTTTGAAAAATACAAAGCAAGTAAATCATATAGGTTACAGTTAGGTGACAGGGAAGCAGAAAAACGAACACCTGAACAGATGTCCTTTTATCTTAGAATTGTTGAGAATCACAAGAGACGGCGAGTAGCGTTTAAGGTAGATCAGAACATTGGTTTTGGCATGTTGGATGATGGATCAAACCTGCAATCAAACTCAGTTTTAGATAATGACAACCCATTTTTTCCTGAAACAATGTCTGCTATGAATTGTGTTCCTGAAAGTGCAGTCATGCGAACAAGTCAATTGAAAGAGAACCAGAAAGTGGAGTTCAACGGGGTTCTAGATACTTTACCCCAAATAATGACCAAGAGCCCTATTAGCCCTATTATGATTGAGAGGCTTGGTATTAGACCAGAGTACCTGAGCATGGAACAAGGCAGTAATCAAAATCATGGAAAGAGTGGTGGTGAAAGGACTAGGAAATGTCTTGGTGAAGAGCAAGCATTAAAGTTATCTCAAAAAGTGATGGCACAATTGCTGGGAAATGTGGGTTTCGAAGGCTCATCTGAAGTTCCACTAGAAGTCTTGACTAAATTCCTGAGTTGCCATATTCACAAATTAGGTGCTACGTTGAAACTCCTTTCTGATAGCTACAGAAAGCAGTGTTCAGCGATGGAGCTTCTGCAGATGTTTCTCCATACAGCTGGACATAGGTTGGTGGTGCACAGTTTCATATGATATTTTCAGATATATGCTTTGTTCCTCTTCACTTTGTTATATTCTCTGTTTTCCTTTTTCTTCATGAAGTATGATCCATTGGGTATTCTTCATCTACACTGCAAGTTTTAAGCTCCTAAAATTGGCCTTCGAGTATTAAGGCATGAAAATCAGGTCCTCATTGATGCAACATTTTTGCCAAAGAACATCATAGTAATGTTGCTTTGTTTACAAAGAACTTCCCTAGTGATTAACCATGCACTTCACACTTTATTCTCTTAGGTTGTGTATTTCTCATGAAATTGTTGCTCGCTGAAGTATGTGAAATCCACAATGATAAAGATATCAGAGCAACATCTTTTCAGGGATCTTGATTTTGCTTGAGAAAAATATAGTTAGGTGAAAGATGTTGCTCCAACAGCTTTATCAATGTGGTTTCAAAACTTAAGTTCATTGCAAAACTTAATCATTGAGGTTTTCTGTACAAAAGTTGGTTTGCTCTTGGATTATTGAAACACTTGGAAGCCCCATCATGCCAACAAAGAAACAATTTCAGTATAGTCTTTAGTCTTTACCTACCTTAATTGGGAATTGCTGGTGTTAGAACTATTACTACAACTTTTTCTTGACTCCGAGGGCGGATTACCGGATTACAATTTATAGCTGAAGTGTCTGCATTTGATGTCTGTTGCAGATCAAATCATATACGTCATACAAGTATGATCTCAGTAATTGACTCTTTTTTCCTCTTTTGTGAAAATGTAAAAGCTCATCCCTTTCCAAGAGACTTTTCACGTTCGTTTTTCTGCCGTTTTCTTTTTGGTGCTTTATACTATGAGAGTGAATATGCTTCAGATGAAATTGGAGCTGATACTCCAATCAATTGTTATTGAACTTAGCTAAGACAGATGCGATTTTGTTGAGTTGTTTCATGGATTATTCTCCTTGTGCTCCGTGGTTCTAGGAAGTTCTCACTCATGCAAATGACGCAATAGTCATACCAATTGTACCCATATATTGAAAACCATTGCCATCTGAAATTTTGATCTCTCTCTCTATATATATGTACACACACACGCACACACACAAAAAAACCTACTACCTTGTGTGTGTGTGTGTGTAAATTATACATATATACACACATTGATAATCTTGATATGCTCTCTCTATGGCCTCATAAAAGAACAATGGTTTTTCTCGCTCGCTCCCCTTTCAGTATCTAAGTCATTTTCCTTGTATTGGCAGTAATCTTGCAGTGTTATCTGAACTTGTGAAGGATAATACTAGAAATTTTGTGCAAACTCAGCAGCAAGTACAGGGATTCCAACAGCAGTTGCAACCTCAGCATCAAGCTGCCATTCGGCAGTCACAGCTGACACAGCAGGTACATCGGTTTTTTGTCTGTGGTATCCATCAACTCATATTAATATCGTCATTCTTGCTATAATGCTGTTCATATCTGCAAATGGCTATAAGATTATGCTAACAAGTATAGAGTTGTTTGGTTTGCATGAATATTCTTTTATTGGTAAGCGAACAGCTTTCTCAGGAGATCAATCTAACTTTGTAGTGCTAGATGCATTTTTCTATTTTGTTTCTTTATTTTTTCTTGTATATGTATAATTATCATACTGGACAAAATAAGTAGAAAGATCCCTTTTGAATTTTTAGGGGTCATTCATCTAGTGTTTAATATGATGTCAGAATAAAATTTTAAGTTCCAAAGTACTCTTGCAACAAACTCATTTATTTCACTTCACAATATACAATTTTTTTCTCATAATTCATTTTCCGTCTCAGGAATCCAGTTCCAAATAGAAAAACTTCCAATTATATAGGCAAATTTTAGAAAAAAAATTGCATCACTACAAAATTTAGAAGCAAATAAATGATTAAGAAAAAACTTAAGCTAATTTGCAGAAAATAGATTATCAACGGAATGCAGAAAACAAAGAATATCTAGTGAAACAAGACATTACCCGAACATGATTTGAGAAAAAACTAGTTGCGAAATGCTGCTTAATGTTTTCCGGGAAAACAAAGAAATTGCAGAAGAGTTGGGGGTGCTGAAGCCATAGGGGGAACAGGTTATAGATTGTATCTGCTGTTGGACGAGGGGGTGGGGTGGGGTGGGGTGGGTGGGGGGGTATTTGGTAAGGGAAAGGTTGAAGTGATAGGGGGTTTGCAATGTCAGGAGAGGGAGAGGATTTTGGGGGGCTAATGGAAAGGGAGGAGAGATGGAGAGCTGTAGTGAGAGAACAGGAAAAGGGGATTTAAGGAAGTGAAGAAATGGGAAAGAGGTTTGCCTGGATTTTACATATTAGGGGCATAAGGTAGTAGCTCAGATAAATCTATCTTGAGACCTGCCATTGATATATCTCGTGGAATAGAGGTGCGTGCAAGCTGGCTTGGACACCACCGTCATTAATAAAATGAAAAAAAGAATCTATCTGGAGACCTGTTGCAGAGGTGTACCAATTGCGGGATAAGGCTGGATGATTTATCTTGTTCTTTATTCCACATACCAGATGTCCTTCATATTTTAAATTTGCCTAATGATATTCTCACTCTTTTGTTAGATCATCTATAAATACATCTTGGGTTATATGCAGATATTAAGAATGCATCCTCAAATGCAGCAGATGATCAATTCCCAAAATCTGACTCCTCAGCAACAGCAGCTGCTGTTGGAGAGAATGCGAAGGCGCCAGCAGTTAACACCTCGTCCTGGTATGAGTATGAATATGAACATCGACAAGGACAGGCCAGTGGTCCAAGTCAAGCTTGAACATCCAACTGATTTTCCAATGGATAATAATGCCTTTAATGCAATGGCTGCGAGACAGCCCCAGATGCAGCAGTTTCGCCAGCAACAAATTGCAGCTATGTCATCTCCCTATGCTCAAAACACAAATCAGTTTAGGCCGGTGGCTTCTCTTCAAATTCCGCAAGTGCAGTCACCGTAAGTAATATTATATGCAATAGAACTGTAAGCGTTAAAATGCATCACATGCAGTATTATCATACTTGATTTTCTACAGGAACACGGGAATGGCCAGGGCTCCCCCTGTAAAAGTTGAAGGCTTCCAGGAATTGATGGGCGGAGATGCAACAATGAAACATGATTCTGAAGAAAATAAGTTAATGTCTCCTCAAAAATAGCATTGTGCCGATGGTTAGTAAGTATTGGAGTAGCAGTAGACGGGTTCTTAAATTAGCTGTTTACTTGTCACTTTTGTGAACTCCTTGTTTTGTTACATTGTTTAGCTAAATCATTTATGTGCATGTGACTGCAATAACAAAATTTAGGCGCATTAGACTTTTGTCATCAGGATGGCTGCTGTGATCAGGTGTACACCATATTACTTTGTCGTTGGGCTTTGTTCCTCTGGAAATGTGCATATGTAGTATTTGTATAATTTTATTGTATCGACTCATGAAGCCTTGTAATACTCTTCAGCAAGCATATTATAATACGTGCTCATGCGCATAGAGTTTTTCTGCCACTATTTTAAAGAATTCTATATTTCAAACTACCAAAATTTAAGCAGATGGATCATCATCTCGGCTAAGCATTTTGCCAATGTATTCCAATAAACATAGAAAATAAGTAGGTGAAGAAACTTATTTTGATTGCTTAAAAATATAACTTTCAATTTAGGACTTTCATAAGATAAATTGACGTAGTCCTTATTCTAGAAAAGGACAGCCCGGTGCAATAAGCTCCTGCTATGTGCGGGGTCCAGGGAAGAGTCGGACTACAAGGGTTTATTATACGCAGCCATACACTCTTTTATTTATTAAAATAAACAAAAGAGAACCAGAAAAAAAAAGAAACAACCCACTCTATGAATTTGCTTTCTTTGATTCTTGCCTTGCTTACGTTTTCACACTCAGAATGAGAAATTTCTGCAGTTCATTTGTTTGTCAAATATTAACACGCAAATTCTTTATTTTGTTGAATAAGGCATTGTGTATTGATTGCTTAGTGATTCTGCTACTTTAGTTGCTTTAGAATATATTCTTCTTGGAGCAAGCAATACAGGCTAGTCTTTGATGTTTTTCACTGATTCTGATGACCATTTGGCCACACTTTTGTACGCAAAACTTGCATTCAACCGATATCCGCCCGGAATGGTAACAAAGTTAGCTGACCTCAAAAATGGTACTTAATACTTTATGATAGAGCTCCATCCTTTGTGAGTTGAGAAACTACCAACTAATTCATATTTCAGTATCTTCAGCTGAGGAGCACAACTCCTCAAACTATTCTACCAGCGCAACTGATTCAATATTGTTTGAATCAGATGACTGAACAATCTAAACATAGCAGCTTGATTATACACCAACATGAAACCATCATATCTCTAAGACGTCATAGGAAAAAATAAGAAAAATATTGACAACTAGAATCAAAAAAGAAGGAAAAGGTAAAGAGATCATGCCATTTATTTTGGTTTTACATTGAGTTCAAGAATTTGACCCAGTGGACATCTTTCCATGATCTTCCTAGAACTGAATTAGATCTCCTACGTACTTGTCATGTAACTTTCTGTTCCCAAATATTGAACTGATTTCTTTTGCTTACATTCTAATTTTCTTTTCATCCATTTCCACCACTACCAACTTCACTTAACTGGACACTCAGTCCCTTGTGTATGACCCATCATCCTCTTGGTACTTCTATACCAATTTCCCTGTCCTCTTAAGATTCTTACATTCAGACCTTGATCAACCAAAAAGGCAACATAATCAATGGGTGACCAAACATTAGCCCTTCTATTATCAAGCTCCATCCACAATGAGTTAAGAATCCGCCGACTCGTGACTTAGTATCTTCGACTGAGGTACCCACCTCTTTCTTAGTATATTCTCTCCTCGAACCCATTGGGCAGTCCAATATAATCCATGTCTCGAGAGTTCAATGGCTTCCTCAGAACCCCAAAAATGGTAATCCAGACAACTCCATCCCATTAGCCAACTCGCCGATTTCCCTCGGACCAATAGTCACTTCACTACCTAAGGCTACATAAACTACTGAGCCTTTGGTTTGCTTATCTAGCCATTCTTTAATGCATTGTCCAAGTTTCATCGTTATCATCACTGCTATTTTGCAATAAAGTTGACATTAGCCCCACAGGAAGTATAGGCATGTGGTGAAGATCCTCCAGTAACTGTAGCCACTGGCCTTCGAACTCGTGACACTGACATATAATAATTAGGTCAACATCTTGGTATGATAAAGGTCTGACACGCCAGACACATTCTTTTGCACGGCCTCGATTATCCACTTAGCCTCGTGGCGATTAAAAGCCATCTTTGTTTGAAATGGTATCCATTTCCGTGGCACCATTAACTCCTCTGGTGTTGGTGGTGGATTAGTCGAACCAGTGAGCATCATGTACGTAGACCCAAAATAGCCAAAAACCAAGCATTGATACCCCTAGAAATCCCTAACCTAGTTGTAATTGGTGCTAACCAATACGGTGCAAAATCATGAATAACCCAATCAGGAGAAGTTTTCTTGGGATATTCAAGGGGGAGTTTTGGGAGGCGATCAATATTTTTTGGGATGGAAATGAAGTAGGTTTTGTGACCTTTTTTAGCTATTAATTTGGAGAACTCAAGATATGGTATAATATGCCCAAAAGCTAGCCAAGGAAACATGGCTATGTGAAACTTATCTTCAACTCCATCAGTCATTGATTTCATAAGTTCAGTAGCCAAGGCTTAAAGAGTTTAGTATATGTATGTTTTTCTTTGCTTTGTTAATGACTTGATCACAAATATATAAAGAGCTTCGACGTATTTCTTAGGGGAATATTTAAATAAACCAGTACGACAAACATTATTTAACTGATCACGATAGTACGAGACACTAAATCTAATGACAATGTTTTTTTTTTTAACTATCGATAAACTATGCTCAGTTATAAAATTTCAAAAGCATTACATTTCCCAAGTGAAAGCAATCCTCAGCAAAATTCAAGAACTATTTGAAATGAAAGGGAACTATAAATTTTGTCGCATTTCTTAACATAAAAAAGTAAACTTAAGTAACATCTAAAACCAGATCAATTGTCATTTACCATATAAGCCAATTTAATGCTGAAGCAAAGGTAGTTGAAAAGCTACTTTCCACCACAACACCTATCTCAAGCATATCATAAAATTCCTTAGTTCTTCTCGGGTTGTTCCAATGGTGCATCTTCCAGGAACCTCATGCTTTACTACCTTTACTCAATGGTAAAATCATTCGATACGAAGCATCTCAACTATAAATGCCATAACTGAATCGGGTGATATCTCTTCCTCATCACTATCACAAGGCTTGAAAACTTCACACCATGGTCGCGCCGCATCGGTTGAAATTCTCCTTTTGTCCCCAATTTACATTCCAACTACACCCTCATCAATACACGGTATGGTTCCACCAACACCTATTCTAAAATTTAGGGTTCTGTTTCTTTCGATTGTTCTGCCCTTATCCAGTTCCAAACTATATCGTACCTGAACCTTCTTTCCTGGGAGGGTTTTTTTTCTGCTCCAACTCCTTTATTTCAAATCCATTGTTAAAGCACCAAGTTCAAGGGAAGGCACGGTTCAGGTTCTCTGAACCATCTTCAATTTCCTTAGAAGGATCCCTTCATTCTCCTCTAAATTATTCTTTTCTGCATCATCTGATGCATCGACCTTTGAAACATCACTGCTTTCTGCATTCCCACTCTTCTGTTGGTTCTTTTCTGCATCATCAACAACCTCTGAACCATCATTGCCCTCTCCATTCTTCACTACTTTGTCATCTTCACTATGATAAGTGGATTGCATGGTTGCAGAAATGGATGGCTCTGCACCTTGTCCAACGATGTACTAATCCTCTCTCTGTAGCAATCTCAAGAACAAAACCCTAAGAGAGAGTCGACGATGAGAGGTTGTAGGGTTTTGGCGTTACATTAGTTTTTGTTTTTGCTTTTTTAATGACAGTGATTGAAAGGAAATAAAAAAGTTTAATTTTGCAATTGTAGCTAGGCACGACCTTTATGAGGACGCAGTGATACACGTTAATCTATTACTGTCGAATTAGTAATAATAGTGTTCTATGAAAGGATCACAGGACGATTAATCTCCTATAGTTTAATATTTATTGCTATAATTAACTAACCGTGCTGTTAAGATATCAGACGTAACATATCATTTCTAAAGGATGTAACTATTATTATACATTGGTAGTAAATGACTTTGAAGGGTATCTTAACCGTTAAAACAGGTTATTTGGTAAATATTTCGTTTACAAAATTGGAATTAATTTTTGAGTCTTGGGAATAAAGAAATTCTTGGTAGGGAGCTAGTGTGTCCTCTCTCATTATGCGTTACGCAACGTGAATCTAAATTAGTCGGTCTAGTGATTTTTGAATACTAAATGATTAAAAGGAAATAAGCTGCCTTGTACAAAAGTTAAAACAACTTTCTTTATTATTAGTAGTAATATTTAACTGATGGAATGAGGTAATTCTAGCTAATATTACTCTCTGGCCACTTAAATGGACTAAAATCTTTTTTTGACATCTTTGTGCTCCTGAAAGATTCAAGCAAATTCACTCTTTCGAAAGATGTATATTGTAAAATGAATGGTACAGTAATATTTCTCTTTATAATGCAGAGTAGATATTCTTTTGGGGCATTTCTATTTTCAATTGAGACTTAAAAGAGTAATCTCTAACTTTTATTAATCATCATTTTACTTTCAAGGTCCCATCTTTTTAATTCATATTTCCTTAATTATCTAATTTTTATCCTAAAAAGGGAGAATAGAATTCATAGACTAGAGTTGTATATTACTAGTCTAACGGTACACTGCATGATCAGTGGCTTTCGTAATGGCATTTGGTAGTTTCGAAGTTGTGATCTATTAGTGGAAAAGAAAGCAATTAGAGTTACTGATATAATTTTTCTGTAAGATATTTTTCTCCTAAGCATAATATTTAAAAGTGGAGAAAGGCATGAAAAGACGTTGGTTCGTTTATTCTAAAGACTTGGATAGGGTATTTCGTTTTTGTTATAAATTGTTTAATACTGCTTCTAATACTATGTAATAGTAAATTAGCTAATGAAGGTAATAGAGCTTGGAGAAATTTTAGTATTAAGCCTAGATCTCATGAAACAACCAACGAGTATTTTATTATATGAGTGCAAATATTGATTTAGAAATGAGATTACATAAAGATACAACAACTGACAAGAATTTCATGAACAGATTAGTATCGATAAAGAGCGCTAAAATAAAGTGCTAAATAAAGAATTTTTGCCGTGATAAAGCTATTGGAAAATTTACTTTGGCGTTAAAGGATAAAGGAAACGTAAACAATCTATTCAGTGGCGGCTTGAGGCCATAAATCATGTATTAGGAAATGTTTAACACATTTTCGGTAGCTCAGTAGGTCACATTTTCAAGGCACTTTAACTTGTGGAGCAATAATCCTATGATTTCCCCCTTTTTGTGTTTAATCTTTGTAATCTGAATTAAATTAACCTAAAGTCGATCGAAAATGCAATAATTCTATGGTTTCCCCCTTTTTGTGTTTAATCTTTGTAATCTGAATTAAATTAATCTAAAGTCGATCGAAAATGCTCATATTTTATACAGAAAAGGGCCAAAAATGCCCCTAAGATATTGAAAATGGCTCAATTTTGCCATCCTTTCACCTATTGGACCATAAATATCTTTAACGTTAGTTTTTGTGCTCAAACTTACCCCTATATCTAGCAGAAAGGCCAACAATACCCCTAACATATTGAAAATGGTTCAGAAATACCATCCGTTAACCTTTTGGTCCGCAAATGCCCCTAACGATTGTTTTTGGGCTCAAACTTACCCCTATATATAACAGAACTAACCTGGTCAATTTTTGACTTTAACTTCGCCATGTAGCATTTTCTTAATCCGCCACGTGTATTATTTGTATTAAATAAACCCATATGTATCTTTTAAAATACCTAATTAATAGGGAAAACTACACCGTATAATTTCTCCTAAAAATAATATCGTATAAAATATATATTAAAATATTAATGTATAATATACATATTTTTATATATAATCAATGTATATTTTTTATATATTTAACTAGCGACTGTAATTATTTTTAGCCTACCGTCCAAAAATATAGGAGCGAATCAGGGTCGTTGGAAATTTTAAAAGATACAAGTGGGTTTATTTAATACAAATAATATACGTAGCGGATTAAGAAAATGCCATATGACGAAGTTAAAGTCAAAAAATTGACCAGGTTAGTTCTGTTACACTACTAGAAATTCGGCAAAAATCGACCAACTTTGGTCGGTCAAAAAATCGACTAAAAAATCGACCAAAGTTGGTCGGTTTTTCAAAATATTTTTTTTACGAAACCGACCAACTTTGGTCGGTTTTTTTTGGCGCAAAAATGCGGGAAACTATTTTTGAGTCCCGCAAAATTTATGTTTCAAGAAACCGACCAACTTTGGTCGGTTTTTCAATTAAAATAAATAAAAATTAATATTAAAAAAACTGACCAAAATTGGTCGGTTAATTCGGCGGGTCATTTAAAAAAATCGACCAACTTTGGTCGGTAATTTTACTTTTTAATAAAACCGACCAACTTTGGTCGGTTATTTTCGTGCGAAAATACAATTAAAGAGTATAAATCAAATAAAAGACAGTCTTAAAACAAAATGTACCAATGGTCTAGTGGTAGAATAGTATCCTGCCATAAAACAGACCTCGGTTCGATTCCCAGATGGCGAATCTTTTTATTACATAATTAAAATACCGACCAACTTTGGTCGGAAAAAACCGACCAACTTAGGTCGGTTTTTTTTTTGCAATATTTATTTTTTGAATTTAATTGACCGATCAAAGTTGGTCGGTAATTTCCGACCAACTTTGGTCGGTATTCCTTTCCGACCACAAAAATACCGTCCACATGTAAATGGTCGCGTTTTGATCGATTTTTGGCCATTACCGACCAACGTTGGTCGGCTTTTTTGGTCGATTTTTACCGAATTTCTAGTAGTGTTAGATATAAGGGTAAGTTTGAGCCCAAAAACAAACGTTAGGGACATTTGCGGACCAAAAGGTTAACGGAGGGTATTTTTGAGCCATTTTCAATACGTTAGGGGTATTGTTGGTCCTTCTATTAGATATAGGGGTAAGTTTGAAGCCAAAAACTAACGCTAAGGGCATTTATGACCCAATAGATGGAAGGAGAGCAAAATTGAGCCATTTTCAATACCTTAGGGGTATTTTTGGCCATTTTCTGTATAAAATATGAGCATTTTCGATCGTCTCTAGGTTAATTTAATTCCGATTACAAAATTTTTGGTTCATATACAAACAAAACAATCAATGAATAGATATAAGTTTGAATTTTCTCTTAATTCAAATGATTAAAAAACTAGAAGCAAAAGTAAGGGAAAAATATACCAACAGAAAGGAAAGCGCGTTTATGAATTGCAGATAAATTGATGAATATTTTAAGCTCTAGCGAGAATAAAGGACTTTTTCTATACTTGTAGGAACAGTTCTTTCTGAAATTCATATTCAACCGCTTCTCCCTTTAATGAGCCTATACGGCAAGAATTTATGAAAATAGCGCGTACTAGCCAGTTTTCAAACTGGTAATTGAAAAATAGCCAACATTTGTAAAGTCAATAAAAAATAATCACTATTTTGCTGAAACACGGAAAGTTCTAGCACAATATGCTAGATTATAGAGCTCCTGCATATAAATTTCCAGCATATTATGTTGGAACTCCAACACACTTAGTTCCAACATAATATGCTAGATTACGGAGCTCCTGTGGATAAACTTCCAACATATTATGTTGAAACTCCAGCACATTATGAAATTCCAGCACATTATGCCGGAATCTCATATGTAAAAAATTCGAACTCCAACATATTATGTTGAAATTTTTCCGGAGTTTTAAAGGTATATTTGTTAAGATTTATCTTTACATAAAAACGTGACAAAATTTTGATTACTTTTTAAACTATGACTAATTTTTATTACCAATTATAAATCTGACTATTTCTGATTTTCCCCAAGAATTTAGAGTAATCGGGCGCGTGATACTGAAATCTAGATGGTTATACAAAAAAAAAAAAGAAGGTGTTATCTCTTTTTATCTAATCTTGAGTAACTAACGTTCCTTTTCAATTGATATAAAGCATCCTAGACTCTCTACTTGTATAATATCTTTCCTCAAGAAATATAAAAGTAATGTGAAAGGAAAACATACCATACTAGTAATCTACAATTTATATATGCTTACAAAATATTTTCAAGGTAATAATAATTACTGTTCAGAAAACCATCCTTGCCAGAAATAATCAATTAGAAAGAATAGAATCAATACAGAATCTGAATGTTCCTATAACCCACAGCTCCTAATCATGTATACATCAGCTTGAAAAAATTTATAAGAAAAAAAAAGAATATAAACATATTGCAGTAAACTTGTAATTAATCCTCCTAATTATGTAGTATAATATTCACTTGAAATCAATTTTTTGGTGGAGGGCCTTCCAAACGAATGTAGTCATAGTGATGTCCATAGAAAGGATTACCACTTTTTATTTGCTTCAAATATATTATATTTTCTCCCTTTTGTAGTTCATACCCTTGAATTTGGAAACTGAAGAGCCTATATAGTCCATGTATTCCATGTCTAGCTATTGCATTACTCCTTCCAATTGCTGGAATTTCAAAATGAGGCCTTGGTTTAGATGGGTCATTGATCCTCCCCTAAAATTGCAAAAATTGACCAAAATATGTTATTATCCAAAATACCTTTAAGGGTAAAAAGTAACGTTGACTCAAAAGAAAGCGAAAGTTACATAGTTGGCCATTCAGTCAAAAAGTAGATACTTGATGTTCTCGGCTTCTGGATTTTAGTTAAAACCGATTATCGAATTCTGGATAAATTATTTATACATATTTAGTAAAATTCTTAACACGAATACAAGATTTTGGCTAAAACTATTGAATTTCGCTGAATTCGTAGTAAGAACTCTAGCTCCACTTCTCTCTCTTATTTTTTTCTTTGTTTATCTAGAATTTTGGTAAATGGAGAAATTGTTAATGAGAAATTTAATCTGGATTATAACTTATGTACCTGCAAATGTGAATAGGTTGCAGAAGCCAATGCGATACGTAGTGTATAAGTTCCCTTTGGATCAACACTTGGAAGTCCAAATAAAATTTGCCATGTTGTTGGTATATAATTCTTGCTTCTAGTTCTCCTGCATTAATGCAATATAAAAGTTCAAAAACTTAAAAATAATAATAATAATAATTAATTGAATTAATTAAAAGTGGAGAGGAAAATATCAATTAGTCACCTGGTTACATGAGCAAAGAACCAATCTTTTTTATAATCACTAACACCAACTTTATATACCAAATCTTTATTTGGATATAAATCAGTGTAACGATCCCACAAACCATATTGTCTAAATCTGTTGACAGTAATCAATAATCAAATTTAGTTTTTGATGCATGAAACTATATATATATATATATATATATATATATATATATATATATATATATATATATATATATATATATATATATATATATATATATATATATATATTAAAAAGAAGAAGCAAATTTAGGGTAAAGGGGAGACTGACGTTTGTGTTATATTATTGTTGAACAACTGGTTTCTGAGACCAGGCAATGGATCAGGCACAAAGAATTCTGCACCAGTTCGATCAGGAATGCCTATTTCCCATAGAGTTGGACCATTTCTTGGAGGATAAAAAACTAGGTGACCTAAGTTAATATCACTTCCTGTAAAAATATTGGTGTCTGTATGAGTTTAATTTCTATGCACTGATTGTACAAAACAACATGTACATACACGGTCTACTCATAACATAATCATGGATAAATAGCTATAATAAATATTAGTTGGTAATGTGATAAAAATAGTAATTAATTAACTTGATATGACAAGTTAGACTATACGGATCGGATAATGTAAAATCTTTGTAATAACAGTGTATATAGGTTAAATTTTGGCCCATTAAAAAGACACTATTCTTTCTTTTGACATCTCGCTCGATGGTCATTTCACTAATTGGAACAATGAGGGTAAATTTGAAAAAGTAGAAAATGGATTTTTATTTTTTTAAAATGTTAAATACTTTGAAACAAATTCAGTTTGTCAAAATAACTACGAATATTCAGGATAGGAGAAGTAATTTAAGATAGAGAAGGAAAAAAAGGAAATTAAAGAAGAAAATGACCTTGTTTGACATTTATATCATAGTTGTACTTGTAATCTCCAATAATTCCAGGGACCCAAGAATACAAGCTATAAGTTCCAGATCTAACACCAGTGATCTTGAATTGTCCAGTCTTGTCTGTTTGAGTCCAAAATTGATAACCCTGAGCAGTAAAAAGAAATTTTTTATCTTACATACACTTACAATATAAATATTATTTATGTATTTTTCTATATCGTAGGGTCGTGGCAGATTATCTGCCTTATGTTATGGCTTTGTAAAAATTGAACATGGCTTACTTTGGTCTCATATTGCCATGATCCAACATGTCCAGGAAGAGCTAATCCAATATATGCAGATTTTGCATAGAAAGGATCTTTGTTTATGTACCTAAACAAGATTAACTGTCAAAACCCTTTTGATATTTTTCTCATAATACTTTACAACTGCTAGGAAAATAAATCTCTACTCCTTGTGAAGCAATAGCAACATAGGAATTAATTAAATTAGTACCTGTCTCGTAAGAATAATTGACCTCTAACTATACCCCGTTCATTAGCATGGGGATAGTCAAGAGATTCTGGGAAATCGTATGGCCATTTTGCAGTTTCTTCCTGCATCTGCAGAGGAATAAAATTCACAAATTAGCATTTTCATAGTAGTAATTGTTTTTTTTTTCAAATTTTTAATTTTTTTTAAACTAGGGAACCCCAACCGCTAGTCCGCTACCCTTCAGGGTGCGCTTTGGGTAAACTTTGCTCCAGCGTAATAGCTCGTAAACTACACTGGAAAGGTAAATTGCACTAGGCAAGCCCCATGCAAAGAGCTCAACCAAGAAAGCATGCGGGGGGTTTCAAACCTGCGACCTCCTATTGGGGGATCTCCTGCTCAACCAACTCGGTCACCCTTGCAGGTTTAGTTGCTTTTGTTTAACATGTTAAAATACACTGAATATAAAATATATATATTTATATATGGTTAAATTATTTCTAAATTGGAGTATACTAGTTTCATGTGATACTGTTTAATTATAAGAGAATGAATTTACCTGTCTTTTAGCATCTTCCCAAAGTGTACGGTGGTTGTCACCAGAGTCCGAGTTAAGATAGAAGAAAACAGGGCCAAAAACCTTTTTCCATGCCTCTCCTTTTTTAAGTGTAACTCCCAACTCTGGCCCTGCATAATGCCCGCTGAAAAATACCTGTATCAGAGATATGGTGGGATAGTTAGAATCTCTCCGCTCTTAATTAAAGGTTTTTATTTCGAGTTCAGAAATAAAGATTCACTCGATATATAGGGAGGGCTTTATCGCCCTTAATGAATTTATCCTACGCAAATTTAATTTAGTAGATTTAGTAAATTTTGAATATCGAATGCTTCAAAAAAGTATATCGTAGAAATTCCTGTTAAGGAGCACTTACTGCTAAGGACGTAGGACCAGCATGAGAAGTAAGATCTTGCTTCATTGGTCCGCCGTTACAGTATTCATTACTAGATGTGATCACCCAAAACCCTACGTGTGGTGTATTACAAACCCATCCATGTACTTTGATATCCTTATTTTCGAACGAATATTGGTATTTGTCATCCACCTAATGGTAAAACGGAGATGGTAATTAAACAAAATGAGTTCGAGTTTAATTTATGTATACTGATAGTGTAAAGATATTTATCAGATTTAGTTGAATATATTAAGTTTCTTACCTCCCCCTTAAGTTTAGGATTTGATGGATGTGTTAGTAAAACAGCTTCTTTGTAGTCGAGGACTTGGCCAGCAGAGCGATCTTCATCTGTTGGCATCATCCTTTGCATATCATCTGATATGGCCATATAGTGAAACCTAATTATTGGAAATTCAACAAAAACAAATTCCAACTTGTGATCAGTTTAATTAACAATAATTGTAATTACAACTCAATTATATAATAATCTCAGTTTAATTAGCTTATATACACAGTGTATGTACTATGAGCAAATATAAATTAGAAAGTTTTACAAAAATAGCCAGTTAGATTCACTTTTTATTTATTCTAACCGATATACATAGATTATACACTGATTATACATAATTATACATATATTATGCATGGATTATACTATATCCTTCAGCTATTTTCAATATAAGAGATGGGTGGGTGACTTAATTCTTCTATAAAAATTAAAAGGGTAGCCCGATGCACGAAGCATCCCGCGTTTAGCATGGTCCGGGGAAGGGCCGCACTCCAAGGGGTGTGACGTAGGCAGCCTACCCTGATGCAAATATCATTGGCTAATTCCACGGCTCAAACCCGTGACCTATAGGTCACACCGAGACAATTTTACCGTTGCTCCAATTCACCGCTCTAATTCTTCTATAAAAATTAAATCACATAATGAGAAGTATAAATAATTGGAATCTTACAAAGCCCTTCTGAGCTTGATGGCAATCCTTGCTTCCTCAATAATTAGACTGGGCCAGCCCTTCAAGTGTTCAAATATCCCGTATGAATAAAATCCAGAACTCCCACGCAACATCACAAACCTGCAAAGTTTAGTTTATCTCTTATTCTTTTGTATTTATACAAAATAAACCTTTTTATTACTACCACTTTAACTTGATAATTAAGGTACATGCTTACCTTTTGTCGATGTTTAGAGGAAGATCATGGGCAGAACTGTTAATGGAGGGATTCCATGTTTTTGTGAAAGAAACTTCGACTTTGTTTTCGTTTTGTGCAATAACCCTGAAATTTGTCGCTAAAAGCCTGCAAATATTTATATTAATTGGCATTTCAAAAATATAATGTATATATTTTCATCTCTATGTTTTCTTTTTTTCCAAACCCCAGTGTCCAGTACCTTCATTGAGGACCGAACTACATTTGGATTCGCGTCGAAAAGTCCCACATTCGAGGTATAAGTCTTTCCTTAACAAAGGTGACTTCATACTCAGAGCTTGAACTCGAGATCTCTAATTAAGAATGAATAAGTATTTACTACTCTACCACAACCTTTGCTAAACACCTTACAAGCAAATAATATTAATATCATAAATTAGAAAAGAAGTAATTAACTTACATATCAAAAGTGTGACCCTTGTCTTCAGGACGTTGCCACACGGTATCCCAATATCTACATTATTTATAAATTGAGAAAGTTATGCATTTCCAAACCTTAATTAACTATAGAGATAATAAGAGATCGAAATTTATTTTTCAAAATTATAGCTTACCCTCTATTTGTATCTTTAAAGTCGTGCTCTAGGACATTATCAATACCATTGTAACGCACCCCAGCAATGGCTCCAGTTGGATTAGTTAGGGTAACTTGGACAATGCCATTATCCATCACTACCTGATAATTTTCCAGACTTTTAGCTCGATAATTATATGGTAGGGATCGATGCCAAACCTCTGCCACCACAAGGCGGTTTTAATAATAAAATAAAAAAAGCTCAACAATCAAATAAAACAGATATCCATAGACCTTTTCATATTTTATTAATTCAAGAATTTAATTAAAATACCTAGAGAATAATTATTTTTTGAATATTATTATGTCAATTAAAAGATAGCTATAAGTAACCATTCGAAATAAGTATAATTAGTAACATGAAAATTTACTAAGACAGATTATCTACTATAAGGGATATTTTAATGTATACTAACAACAAGAGAAAAAAAATAAACACTACTAGAGTTTCTTCTGTCCTTCACAACCTATAATAGTATTGTACATTTATGTGACAATATTTCTTTTCTAGTCAGTTACAAAAAGAATGACAACTTTTTAATTGATAATTTAACTTTAACCTGTAAACTTTATCATTAATAAGATAATTTATGGCCACACAAAATATTATGACTTGGTTTAGATCACAAGTTTCAATTTTTTTTTTCTTTCTTCTTAAAATGGAACGAGGGTGTAGTTAAAACGGATAAAGGTCAATCGCACAATATTTTTAACTATATGGTTGATTTATTGATGTGTAAAGGTTTCAAGTTCTTTTTTTGTTTTGTGGAAAGTCTCAGACAGTTTATTTGACACATAAAAAAGTTTCTTTTCCTTTTTAAAGTATATTTGACAAACTTATTAGGCACTGACCATTCGAGAAAATTAGCGATAGTGGTGGCTTACATAATTACGTGAGATAAGCAGTTTGACAGGAGGAGTAGTTGATATCAACTTTTGACTAATCCTCAGTGGAGCTTGCCTGCAATTAGGATTTAACAGAGAAAAAAACATGAAAATTTGAGTTTTAAAATAAAGTCAGCTTAATTAGCTGGGTTAGTTTTGGCTACAACTAATAAATAACTAAACCATCATAAATCCTTTGAATTTCTGCACATAACCAAACCTGAGATGTTGTATTTCTATATATTTTTCATACACTTCAAAACTAAACCATTATTTAATTTCTTGAAACAAAATAGAATTTAATAAGATAACAAGTCAACCTCTGCAAAGAAAAGCTCAACGTTACCACGGATTTATAATTCCTTTGTACTGAGTGTACAACTGAAATAATATGTTTTCCGTTGTTGTCTGTCTTAATTTTCAGGTTACTATATATAATTAACTTTTAGTTGACCATCAAAAATCTTTTATTGTCAGCGAATAGAAGTTAAACTTACATTACCACAGGTTTTATTTTAGTGTAAATCGAATTCAGATAACACTACAAATCTATAATAGAATAATTTAGAAGAATTAATCTAAATAGTATATATAATCAAAGTATATATGCAGTGGCGAACTCAAGATTTTTTAAGGATGGGTTCACCACTAGTTTGATAGTATAAAAAAATAAAATAAATGAGCTCTATAAGGATTGATCCCTGGTCCCTGTGGAAAAATTTCAATTACTTAACCAGTGAACCAACCCAACAAATCAAACCATGTGTTCACAAAGGTAGTATTTAGACAAATTATATGAATTATACACATAATATACATAATTTTTGTCGAAGACTACGGGTTCACGTGAACCTTTCAGTGCACTGTAAATCCGCCCATGTATATATGTATATAATCATATATAATCTTCATACCGGCTAGAAAAAGTAAACAATGAAAGTTGTAAAATTGCGCTAATTTTCCTTACATTCATAATAAAACTAAGAATGGAGAGGTAGAATGTGAAAAGAAAGGGAAAACAGAATCAATTTTAGGACCATAACTGACGACTTTCGTGCTAGAAAGTAGTAAATGAATGTAACTTTTTTCAATTGCTAATGACTTTATAGGATGGAAGTATCATCTAGTGAAAGTAAAGAAGAAATAAACAAATAAAGTTAAATTCTTCGTGGAGATCAATTGTCTTGTTTGATGGCTGATTTACTAAAAGGATGACACAAGTTGGAAATGCATGAGTTTCTCCTTTCCTTATAGATTAAATTAGAACATTAACATTTTTAGATTTTTTTTTTTTACAACTTTCAGTTAGTTTATCTGTTGTAACAGGTCACTTATTACCATAATCTACGTACATTAAATGATGCATACTGCAGAGAATTGCCTGTAATAGGCTTTTAAATGATCTAATAGTTCAAATGAATTTAGGCCATCAATGTATAAAATTTAAACTCTTTCCTTTTTTCTTTTTTCTGAATGGATATGATGAACATGTTCATACATTTATTTAACAACAACAATAATAATAACGTCTCAATCCCACACAAGCATGTAGTTGACTATCTGAATCCTCACCGACTATATTTTTTCAGTTAAATTCATCTCAAATTGTCATTATACGATATAAAGATCATAGCTTATATTGGTAAAAATTTAAAAGAACAAGTCATCAGGAATACCTAAAATGGTCCGTCGTTGAACCACAAACAAGCAAGAAAAGCTGGAAAACAATAGCACAAAACAATGAAACCAGACGCCATTGCCTCTTCCAACCTATCATATTCTTGTTTTAACTCTGCAACAGAAGTACATAACTAACATCAACATTAACGAAAAGCTATCATAAATTTACTCCCTCCGTTTCAATTCATATGGCTAAATTGATTGAGTTTAAGGAAAAAAGAACAAAAGATTTTGAACTCATGCTCTTATACATGACATATGGCTAAATTGATTGAGTTTAAGGAAAAAAGAACAAAAGATTTTGAACTCATGCTCTTATACATGACATGAGGTTTTTATGGCTATAAAGTAAACTATTTTTAAATATACAAAAATGTTATTTTTTTAAATGAGATAATAAAGAAATAGGGCCAAATAAACTGGATCAAAGAGTATTAGAAACCATGCAAGAAAAAACTATGATGGCAAGGGATAAGAAAAAAAAAGTAGGGGAAAAAAATTGCATGCTTACCGTAATTAGGCGAAGTGAAAAATATTAGCTGATATAAAATGAAGCAGAGAATAGTTATGGAAATGAAGTCGTTTACTTTCTTTAGATATATATAGGGTTCGAAGGTTATATAGGTTTAGATTGTCTGATGTAATAGTGAAGTTAGTAAGACAAAGCCCAGCTGAACACGATACCAAAGTGGTATATTTATTATAGGTAGTATATAACCAATATTTTCAAGTTTATGAATTTAGAATTCTACTATTTTTAAATTATTGAATTCTAAATTAATATTATATTTATATTTATTTTTTTAATAAAAATATAATATTTAAACTAAAGTTATATATTGAGTTTGTCCCTATACTTAGCTCCACCCTTGATAGTAAAAATGCATAATATAATAGAAGGTTGACTTTTAGTTGTATTAGGTATTTAGGTAGTTAGTGTTGACCAATGAGCTTTTTTATCTGGCAAAAGCGCATGCAGACACATAATAGGGTTTAAATTTCTTTCTATACACGGCAGTTGCTAGAAAATTTTATAAATATAGCCAAAAAAAAACCAGAATTGGTATACCCTGTGCATTCCATGATATCCTTTTTCACTTTTGGAAAGTTCTAAAGTATTTGACATACCTTTATAATTTTCACAACTTCAAGTACTCAAATTAATTGAACTATTTAAACTTTGAATTTTGATGTAATATTTTCTATTTAGTAAATTTTTAAGGGAACTATTTCGATGAACTATATATATATATATATATATATATATATATACACGGCTACTGGTCATCACTTTAATATTTATTTCCTCTATTAATTAAAATTCACATCCACTCAAATGCTATTATATAAAATAAAACTGCAAGAGTATTTTCTTTTCTTCCTGTTGTTACAAGGCTATCAATAATGGTTCCATATTAATTAATCCCTTTTTATTAGAATTAGTTTTTTATTTATATCATGCCCCCCCCCCCCCCCCCGCTTTTAATTTAAAATATCCAATTATCAATTGGAGGGCCTGAGGGCAGTTGCACAATTTGGTCAAGTGAAGTCGTTAGTGGGTTTGTCAAAGTCTGTTTTGGTGGTTGGCCCAAACTTTAATTTGGTAAACATTCTAGTCATTAAGATGAGATTATACCCTACCTACAAATTCTACAAAATATACATTTATGGCGAGGAATTTGGAGAACTAACTTGTTTGAATTCAATTTTAATAGTTGTACTTTAAACAAAGAATTATAGGGAAGCCAACAATATTGTACATCATATAATTTCTTTCCTTTAATTAATTTATCTTGTTTAGTTACCTCAAATAGTGCTAATGATATCTTTTAAATTAATTTTGTCCCAAGTGGCACTAATATGGACTCGTTAGGCACCATATGTTCAAATAATTTTCTTTTCCTACCTATTTTCCAAGCATTGAAAAGATGTCTTTCTGATTTAGCATTAGATAGCCGGTCAAATTTACTATATTTACTTTTTCTAATTGGTATATTTGTATATATTTACACATATATTATAGAAAAATTATATATCCGCCAACTATATTTAGTTTAAGCAGTTGCGAGCAATTCTTTCGTTTAATTCTTCTTAATTAATTTGTCCGGTAAACTAGATATAAAAAATATTATGCGAAACTAATAAAAAAAAGGTTGTTTGTTTGGATGAATTTCATGGTTCTTTAATTTAAGCTTATGTTTGGCCATAGATTTTGGCAACTTCTTATCGAATATTTTTTTAAAAAATATTATTTGTTCATGAAATATGACCAGTTTTTCAAAAAATTCTGAATTTTGTTTCTCAAGTTCGCAAAATCTAGTTTATGGTAGTTTTTGGATGAAATTTTTCAAAACTTCAACTTTTTCTCAAATAAAATGCATGCCCAACACACTTTCAACTAGGGGTGTGCATAATTTGGTAAATACCGAATTACCATACCGAAATCGAAAATTTTGGTATCTGGTATTCGACATTTTGGTATTTGGTTTAAGTTTTTAAAATTTTTTGGTATTAGGTATGGTATTTGATCATTAAAAAAATAATACCGAAATACCGATAGCGTACCGTAATATATAATACGTTACACAATACACATATTATTAACTATAACATACAAAGTTACATAATACTTTTCTTTGGGGCCTATGTACTTCTTTAGGAAAATTGAGGAACAATGTAGGCTGCAGATTTTGACTCTTATTCTCTAGGATGCCAAGCAGCTTAAAGTAATACTTTTACAATTTTGGAATATTTCTTCTCGTGTATTGAATTGCATCTGTTGGATTAGTTCATGTTGTATTCTTTAAGTTCGGGAATTAGCTCTAAGCAAGCAATAAGACATTTTCAATGATTAAATTTATTCATTTATGTACTTTTTTTCTCTCGATGGGTTGATATTTGCTGGTTTTGAACAATTTTTTTTATGTAGAACATTTTTATTTTTATATTTGTGAGCACTTTAATTAAGAATATTACAGTTTATGACTCTATACACTAGTTAATATTGAAGTCGAACAAACCGAAGTTACCGTACCGAATAAACCGAAACCGAAAGGAGAAAAACCGAACCATACCGAATTTAATTAGGTACGGTATTTGTATAGCATTTTAGGAAACCGAATACCGAAAATACCGAACCGAAATGTCTAAATACCATACCGTACCGACCGACGAACATCCCTACTTTTAACTTTCAAAAATTATTTTCAACACAACTTCAAATTTTTTTTTTCAAGTTTAACCAAATTTATGTTAAATCTCTATGATCAGCGGTAATCATGAAGACTTGTCAAAAGTTTAGAAAACATTATTTGGGGTCAAATCCAAATAGTGTTATTTAATTGGTCGTTTTGCCATGTCATCGCGTGTGAACTATACGCTCATTAGTTTGTAGATTCTATGAGCAAAACGTGTCTAAGTGACACACTTTGAATAGAGTTGCAGTATAAAACAAGCTTAGCTCAGGTGGCTCGATGGAATATTTGGAAAGGTTTAGAGGGCCGTCTATGAACTATGAAGATTCACGGAGGTAAATGGTACTCCCTTCTTACGCTAAGAAAATACTAGTAATTAGGACGGGTTTCTTACTATTTTATCTTTGTTTATGTTTTAGGATATAATCCCTCCTTGTTGAATATTTATGTAATGATCCGATAGGTCATTTATAGTTTTACCATTCATTTATGTGTTTCGAGACCTCGAATAGTTCTATTTATCCTTTCTCGATTTGCGTGCGCAATTCATATCCTTTTTCCGGAAGCTTTTTATGAGAAAAATTAATGAAAATGTGAAATCGTGCCTTAAAACTCATTTGAGTTGACTACGGTCAACATTTTATGTAAACGGATCTGGATCAGTATTTTGACGGTCCCCACGGATCTGTATCGTGATTTGAAACTTGGGTTTATGCCCGAAATCGAATTCGTAAGTTCCTAACTTGAATTAACGCAATCTGTTGAAAACTAGTAATTTAAAGGTTTAAAGAATTTCTAAGTTTGACCGTAAGTTGACTTTGTTGCTACCATGTTTGAATTTCAGTTCCGAAACTCGGTATAGGTTCATTATAGTATTTATGACTTGTCTGCAAAATTTGGTACAAAACGAAGTTGATTTGGCATGATGCGAACGTCCGATTGAAAAATTGAAAGTTCTTAAGTTTCATTAAAAATTTCATTTATTTTGGTGTCCGATTCGTAGTTCTAAGTGTTAGTTTGATGCTTTGATCGCGCGAGCAAGTTCGTATGATGTTATTACACTTGTATGCATTTTTGGTTTAGAGTCCGAGGGGTTCAGGTGAGTTTCGGATATGCTACAGAGTGATTTTAGACTTAGAAGAATAAGTGATGCTTTTACTGTTGCTGGTGCTTTGCTGCAGATCTTGCATTTGGGAGTCTCGCTTTTGCGAACAAGGCTTCACATTTGCGAGCATGGGCTGGATTAGGGGAGTCTCGCATTTGCGAGGTACATGTTCGCATTTGCGAACTTGCAGCTACCGCTTTTGCGAAGGCAGAGTCGCATTTGCGACTCAGTGTGTCCTGGGCTAGCTTCGCATATGCAAAGGAATGGCCCGCATTTACGAGTGGTATGGGTTCGCATTTTCTGAGATGGGTTCGCATTTGCGACCTCTTTCTTGCAATTGCGAACAAGATATCGCAATTGCGACATTCGCAATTGATAAAAGAGGGGGGAAACGAGATTTAGCTCATTTCTTTCAAACACTCAACCCTAAACTCCCTAGAGGCGATTTTTTCAAGAGATTTTCTTTCTATATTCATTGGTAAGTGACTTTAATCTACTTCTTTTCAATTACCCATTATATTTCATAAGTTTTCAATATCAAATCTAGGATTTTCATGGTAGAAATTAGGGATTTGGTGATAACAACAAGGTCGGGGAACCAAACTAGAGTAATTTGAGATGTAAATGCGGAAGCAATAACAATAAGGAATTGAACAACTAGAATCAAAGTACAGAAAATAAAGGATATGGAAAAATTCAAGGAAAGAATTTCAAGACTTTCTATGAATGCAAGTTCTATAGCCTTGATAAGATCCAAGCAACAACATTTTGATTTATTGACGAAATCAAACTTCTTTACTTAAAAACAAATCAAAACAATAGATTCGGATCTTGACCCCTTTACGAGTAACTTGAGACAACAATTAATAACTCGTATTAATCGCCTTCTAAGAATATCAAAAAGTAATCAATGATATCACAATAAAGAAGTTATCTTACTACCTTGAACTAAGAACTAGTAAAGGTTGAAAGATAAAGCTCAAAGCATAAGTAACAAAGGTTCAAAAGAACTCTCAAAGTATAATATTCTTAATCAATAATAAAGTGCCTAATGAATGAGAAGAACTCCTTATTTATAGGAGTAAAAGCCCTTAAAATTAGGTAGGGGATTGCTAAGGGGTAACAAAAGTCATCAAAATTAGGTAGGGGCTGCTAAGGGGTAACAAAAGTCATCAAAATTAGGTAGGATGGTTGCTAAGGAATAAAAGATACAAAAATATAAGAGGGTGGGAGACCAAATCCCTTTGGGGCAGCTTTGGACCTTAAAATTACTAGTTTGGGCCATTGGTTTGGACTCCAATTGGGCTCCTTTTGAAACACCCCATTTTGGACCTCTTTTAAGCTCATTTTGAGCCCTTTTGGTGGACTTCAAGGGCTGATTTGGTGACCCAATCTTCCTCCTCTTGGACTTCAATTTGGACCACTAAATAATTATAAAACTTGGACAATTCATCTTCTTTGGGCTTGAGCTCTTCCTCTATAATTAAAAGCTTCTTTATTTGTCATTGAAGTCCAGCAACCTTAGTCTGTAACTCTTTAGCTTGAAATCTCGTAATTGGCTTTCTTGGTTCTTCTAAAACTCTATGTGTCCTTGATGCTATCACCTATCCAATTCACATCCTTTATCCTTGAGCTCTTTCTCCCAATTAACAACTTTTTTATTTGCACTTGAAGTCTAATGGCCCTGTTTTGCAACTCTTTAGCTTGACATCTTGTTAAAGGCTATATTTGAGATTCCAAAGCTTCATCCTCATCCTTGAATAGAGTTGAGCTTCGTAGGATGCTGTCATTCTCATCTTCTTAAAGAAAATTCGTCCTCGAATTTTAACCTTGCAAGAAAAAGAAAACACGCACTAGTAAATGACTTCCACTAATCTGAAAAAATAGTAGGAATAAAACAAGATAGTGACCATGTGCCCATTTAACCCAATTAATCCTAATAGGTGTAAATACTCCCTTATAAAGTATATGGACATCATCATCCCAATAAAATTTATGCCTACCTAGATCAATACAATAAAAACCTCTCTTAGATGCGCCATGCAATGGAACTTGCAATTTGATCTTTTCGGTAAGGTAGTCCATATGTATACATGACAAAGAAATTATAAAAGATTGACCACACATCCATTTAATATAAGTATCTCTACCACATGTATCAAAGAAGATACTTTCATGATATAGCCAACTGTCTATAATTACAAATCTCATGGATTCCTCTACAAGAAAGAGTATTTGATCACAAGTGTTACAACAATCATGCATATCCTCTTTACTAGTAACAAACACTTTCACAAGCTCACAGTGAACATGACTTGAAGAATGACTCCCCATCACACAACAAAAATTACATTCTAGCAATTTATCACATGAAAACTCATTAGCCACTTGAATAAGTGAAGAAGAAATATTTAACTCATTCGCAAGCCTCTTCTCATAAATTTCATGCATCTTTCCACCAAGTTGGAATACATAATCATCTATGTCATACACAATTTCAAAAGGAAGCAAATTACTCTTGCACTTTAACTTAGATATTATAGTTAGTGACTTGACGTGCATCAAAATATCATCATCCACAAAAAATATAAGTCACCAACATAAGAAATAAGAGTATAATTAATTACTTCCAAAAATACCTTAGGTGTTCTAGAAAGGTCAAGAATGCAAATAAACCAATTATACATATCATACTTGGACTTATTTACCAATGGAACATCATCACCTTGTATTCTTTTATGCAATGACTCCAACTTAGCAATGCTTTTAGGCAACTCCATGTCATAACCCTGTAAATAAGATTCGAAATAGTCAAAAGGTTCAATAACAAAAAAATTAACCAAGCTTTTATCTTCCACCATCCAACAAGAATAGATATCACCAAATTTATGTTGGAATCCAATTGGATATTTTGCCACCATCTCCTATGCCTCACCACCCTTTTCAAAAGGTATTTCAACTCGTGGCTGCACAAGATCACAAGAACTAAAACAAGAAAGAGTTAATGGGTTAGGAAGTAAAGAAACTTTTTTCTTGCTTACACTCTCTTTGGCTTTTATCACAAGACTAACGTTTTCCTCACCCTTAGCTTCTTTTCTCTCACTAAAGAGTTTTCTTTGCTTTCACTCAATCCCTCTTGTTTTTCTCTCTCTACCTCACAAACTTTTGTTATCTCACTACCTTCTCTCTTTTCTTTTTTCTCAAGATCACTCTTTACCTCACTTGACATCCCACTCTGTTCACTAAAGACAACCTCTCCTTTTTCCTCTCTTGGAATGTCAACATACACTCCCTTACTCCTCTCATTCTTTTCTCTCTCATATTTTTTCATATTCTCTTTAACAATCTTTTCATCTTCAGAAATTTGTGAGGGAGTCAAAGGCCCAAGAATGAGTTTCTTCCTATTAACCTCAAAAGAGTATCTATATTTTTTCATACTATATGAAGCACTTCTATAAACATACCATGGTCTTCCCAAAAATATATAAAAACTATTCATGGGAATGACATCACACCAAATCACATCCTCATACCTTCCAATAGAGAATTGCAATAACACTCTTTTATCTACCTTTACTTCTTTCAACATGTAGGGTTCAATATGTTCAACACAAGGCAAGTTCAATTTCTCAACCATATAAGTGCTAATTAAGTTATAGCTAAATGCTTTGCCAATTCTAAGGGCATAAATTGCAGATATCACTTTAGCTCTTGTTTGAAAAATAACTTTACCATTTTCTTCCTTCCATTCGGTATACTGTAAGTTCGGCTTTTCAAGTTGTTGAGTCATAGCTCTTCTCCTTCCACTGTAACTACATGTATGAGACATCTGGACATAGATTAAAGGAAATATATATCTCTCAAATTTGGGTTTTTCCTATAATGCTCTCACCTCTCTTTGCCTTTTTTTCCTCTCGAAATAACCTTTGAACAAAATTCTTTATAGATTTATAGTTAAATCCAACTCGTATGAAGTTCTTAGTAGTAAATTTCAGATTTTTGGGGAACTAATGAAAGAAGAACCAAATCCTAGAACTATTAGGCTCGGTTGAAACAAGACACGAACAGAAAGGAAAGGATTATATATTTATAGAAAGAGTAAGAAAAATTGAATTTTTTTCTTATCTTTGAAATCTAGGATCCTCTCTTCTTGTTTCCTTTGTTAATTTTTGGAAACAAATTAGATACAAAAGAAGTTTCCTGGAGAGCAAGAAATTCTTTTTTTAAAACTGATTTTCATTTTTTTTCTGCTCTTAGTATTCAAGAAATCCCAAGAATTATCAAGAATGAAATTTTTATAGAACCGATCTGATACCACTTGATAACAACAAGGTCGGGGAACCAAACTAGAGTAAGAATTTGAGAAGTAAATATGGAAGCAATAACAATAAGGAATTGAACAACTAGAATCAAAGTGCAGAAAATAAAGGATATGGGAAAATTCAGGGAAAGAATTCCAAGACCTTTCAAGAATGCAAGTTCTATAGCCTTGACAAGATCCAAGAAACAACGTTTTGATTTATTAAATCAAACGTCTTTACTTAAAAATAAATCAAAATAATAGATTCGGATCACCCCTTTACGAGTAACTTTGAGACAATAATTAATAACTCGTATTAATCGTCTTCTAAGAATATGTAATGACCCGACCGATCGTTTTGAGTATTACAACCCCGTTCCCCCATTTACTGCTCAATTTTCACTTTACAGTTATTATATGACTTGCCGGGGTAATTGGTTCGAGTACGGTGAGGTCTTGGAATGAATTGGAACACTTAGTTCCAAAGTTTAAAAATTAAGTTGAAAGGTTGGCTGGATGTCGACCTATTTGTAAACGACCCCGGAATAAAATTTTGATGATTCTAATAGCTCCGTATGGTGATTTTGGACTTAGGAGCGTGTCCGAAAAATTATTTGGAAGCCCGTATCTAAATTAGGCTTGTAATGGCGAGATTAGAAATTTAAGTTTAGAAGTTTGACGGGAGAGTTGACTTTTTGATATCGGGGCCGGAATCCAGTTCTGAAAATTTTCACAGGTCTGTTGTATCATTTATGACTTGTGTGCAAAATTTGAGGTCAATTGGACTTGATTTGTTAGGTTTCGACATCGAATGTAGAAGTTAGAAGTTCTTAGTTTCATTAAGATTGAATTGGGGTATGATTCGTGATTTTAGCGTTGTTTGATGTGATTTGAGACTTTGACTAAGTTCGTATGATATTTTAGGACTTGTTGGTATATTTGGTTGAGGTCCCGGGGGCCTCGGGTGAGTTTTGGATGGTTAACGAATCAAATTTGGATTGTATTGCACGCCACAACAGGTGAAATAAGGGAGGATTGTATTTGTACAGTGGGAACGGGTTGCGCACCACAACAGATTGTGTGTTTTGTATTCATTGTTGTACTCTGTTAGCTTTTGATGCTTTCATACAAGATTCTGAGTACTGGTGTTTCTGGTTTTAACGATTCCGAGGATTGAGTTTATTTTCATAAGTTAATTGCCTTACTTTCCTGTATTCCTTCCTGTTATTATTATTATATTGCTTACAAGTTATTGTAAGTGACCCGCCTTAGCCTCGTCACTACTTCGTCGAGGTTAGGCTCGATACTTATAGAGTACATGGGGTCGGTTGTACTCATACTACCCTTTGCACTTCTTGTGCAAATTTTGGAGTCGGTCCTAGCGACCGTCACTAGATTGCTCGGATTGATTGCCAAATTGGAGACTTGAGGTACAACTGCTCGGCGTTCGCAGCCCTGAAGTCCCCTTCTCCCTTATCCTAGCTGTTTATTTTATTTCAGATAGTTTAATTTCATTCAGACCATTATCTGTATTATTCTAGTCGCTCGTGCACTTGTGACTCCAGTTCTGGGAATGTATTAGATATTACGGTTATTATGGGTTTTTCTCACTCTATTTCAGTTTATTTAGTTTATTTGGTATCAGTTAACTTGAATTGTTTAAAACAACTAAAAACTATTCTAACGTTGGCTTACCTAGCAAGCGAAATGTTAGGTGCCATCACGGTCCCGATAGTGTAAATTCCAAGTCGTGACAATTTACTCCATAATTAATGTTTCAAGAATAATTACTAATATTAAGGGTAAAATAGGTGTTAAGAGATTGAGTCCACCATAGTTGCAGAGAAGCTCGATGAAGAAGGAAGAAGAAAAATGGAATTCTACTCTTCCATTGATTTTTGAATGAATTAACAAGAGGAGTACATACTCTGTTATATACACATCTAACCGACTACACTTCCTTAACTTACAACGGCCACTATATGATTGGACAACTGGCTAACTAACTAACTCACTCTAACCACCTACTTAACACCCTCCCTTAAGCTGATGGTTTGAAGATATCCTTCAATCCCGGCTTGGACATTAAGTGATCATGTTGCAGTCTTCCTAAGATCTTGGTGAGAAGATCCGCTTGCTGCTCTTTTGTAGGAATGCGATGAGTCTTCACAACACCTTGTATTTTCTCTCGTACAAAATGACAATCAATATCTATGTGTTTGGTCCTCTCGTGAAAGATTGGATTAGCTGCAATTTGGATTGCAGCTTTGCTATCACAAAAAAAGATCAACTGGCAGATTCACATCAACCCCTAACTCTTTGAAAAGTCCTGTGAGCCAAGTTATCTCATCAACTGTAGAAACCATACTTCTGAATTCAGCTTCAGTAGAACTCCTTGCAACTGTGTCTTGTTTTTTAGATTTTCACGAGCTCAAGGCATTCCCAATCTTAACTAGGTAGCCTGTTACTGATTTCCTGATCTGTAATCAACCTCCCTAGTCTGAGTCACAATATGCTTGCATCTTATCTAATCCTTCTGAAGGCATTAGTAGACCAAGACCTGGAGAAGTTTTGACATATTTCACAACCCTCAAGGAAGCTTCCCAGTGTGACTGCTTAGGCTTGTGCATAAATTGACTTAGTACTTCTACTACAATATTATATCAACTCTGGTCATTGTAAGGTACAATAGCCTCCATACCAGTCTTTGATATGCACCTATATCATCAAACAACTTGTCTTCACACTCAGGTGATCCTACAACAGTATCATACTCAACAGATGTAAGCTTTAAGTTTGTCTGTAGAGATGTTCCATCAGGTTTAACACATGTAAGTCCCATTTCAGATATCAGCTCCAGAGCTTATTTCCTTTGACTCATAACAATTCCACTTCTGTATCTTGCAAATTCTATTCCCAAAAAGAACTTAAGTTCTCCTAGATCCTTCATTTTTAACTTGAGTTTCAGATCATTTCTAGTCTGAGTGATCGGATTTAGGCTGCTCCTACTGATTATCAGATCATCTACATAGACTAACAAAACAACAAGCTCAACTTGAACCTTATTTGTAAATAGGGAGTAGTCAAAATGACTTTGAGTGAAGCCCAACTGCACCAGGGCATCAGTCAACTTCCTGTTCCATTGCCTGGGTGCCTGCTTCAGGCCATACAGTGATCTGGAAAGTTTGCAAACCTTGTGAGACCCTCCCTCGCTTGCAAACCCTTGAGACACATCCATGTACACCTCCTCTAGAAGCTCACCATGCAAGAATGCATTGTGAACATCCATTTGGAAAAGAGGCCAATGCTTGGCTGCCGCAACTGCAATTATTGACCTGACAGTTACCATTTTGGCTACAAGTGAGAAGGTTTCTGTGTAATCAAGCCCTTCCTTTTGACTCTAATCTTTAGCCACTAACCTAGCTCTGTATCTTTCAACCTCACCTAAAGTTGTATACTTTACTTTGAACATCCATTTGCATCCAATAGGAACCTTACCAGTATGTAACTCCACTATAGACCAGGTGTGATTATCCTCTAAAGCTGAGATTTTAGCTTTCATAGCTGTAATCCATTTTGGGATCCTTGATAGATTCAGCATAGAAATGTGGCTCCACAACTGCAGAATAAGAAAATAGATATCTGGCATTATAGTCACACACATTATTATAGCTAACATGTGCTGAAAAAGGATAAGAGCAGTTAGCTTTGCCTTGAGGATTGGTAACATAATCTTTTAGCCAGATAGGCAGTTTACTAGTTCTCCAAGATCTTCTAAGAGATGAAGGTTCTATCAAATGATTATTGGCTCTAAAGGTCTGATGAAGAGATTAATCATAAGTAGATTCAGCTAATGATTCTGGGTCAGCCTTAGTAGCTGCTTGAGTTGATTGGTCTGGATTATGATGAGTTGGTGAAACAGAAATATGAGATGGTGTAGGAGAGAATGAGGATATAGAAAAGGGCGTAAGAGGAGATATAGAGGTATCATTAGGAAGTGACACTTGAGTTATGTCAATTGCAGGAAACAAAGAAGGTAGAGAAACTGGATATTGAAAAAGGAATACATTTTCTTTAAACAGAACATCTCTGCTTACTAAGAACTCCTTAGTATGGATGTTGTACATCCTGTATCCCTTTTGAGTCATATAGTAGCCAAGGAAAACAACTGGTGAGGCTTTAGGTAAAAATGTCACGACCCAAAATCCTAACCTGTCGTGATGGCGCCTAACGTGGTACTAGGCAAGCCGATTTCTCACAAATATTTCCAACACTTTTAACAAGAATACATTTAAATTAGTTTTAATAGTAAAAGTTCTCATAACCGGGATAGAAAACCCAAAACATAATGCGGAATTCCCAACTATCGGGGTGTCACTGAGTACATGAGCATCTATACCTCACAAGTCTGGAAAATACGATCTATAATAGTCTGAGACCAAATATATTAATCAAGAACATAAGGAAGGAGAGACAAGGTCTGCGAAACACCTACAACTACCTCAGAATCTCCGGATAATCAACTATGCGAAGAAATCAACACTCACTGTGTCTAGAAACACCTGGATTTGCACATGAAGTGCAGGGTGTAGTATGAGTACAACCAACTCTGTAAGTAACAATACTAAATAAAGAACTGAAAGTAGTGACGAGATTCACAACTGAGTCCAATTATAATAATTTCCAACATAATAAGGTAGGCATGCTTTCAAGCTCAACATTTAAGGCCAAAACAGTAATTTCATGTCAAGTTCAACTGAAACATAAGATAATATCTCTCAAAATTTTCCAAAACAGTGATATATGACAGTTGAAGTGTAACAATAATGAAATCAAATGCATCCTTTCAGGACCACAGTCACTCAGCCATGCTATTCACTCAGCACTCGCACTCAGTAGGTACTTGCGCTCACTGACGGTGTGTACAGACTCTGAAGGGGCTCCTTCAGCCCAAGCGCTATAATCCACACGGATAACTCACGTGCTATAGTATAATATATGGATCCGCACGGACAATGCACGTGCTGCACGGACAACTCACGTGCTATAGTATCAATATCTGGATCCGCACGGACAACTCACGTGCTGCACGGATAACTCAGATGCTATAGTATAATATCTGGACCCGTACAGACAACTCACGTGCTGCACGGACAACTCACGTGTTATAGTATAATATCTCACAATCAGACCCTCGACCTCACTAACCATAAATCTCTCCAGTCTCCCGGGCTCTCAATAATTATGATAATAGACACAAACAATAATGATATGATGCATCAATAATGAACAATAGAGATTGAGATAAATAAACAAGTAAACTGTGCCTGAGTACAAAACAATAATTTAGCAGATAATTCAACATGTACACGACCTTTGTGGGTCCCTACAGTGCCAACACATAATCTAAACATGATTTGTGGTTCAATTTCTCTACTACATGGAGAATGTACAGATAACCACAGATTATTCAACTACACAGTTCCATGGAATTTGACCAAGTCACAATTCCTACGGTGCACGCCCACACGCCCGTCACCTAGCATGTGCGTCACCTCAAAACCGATCACATAACACAAAATCTGGGGTTTCATACCCTCAGAACCAGATTTAGAACTGTTACTTACCTCAAACCACAAAATTCTTTATTTTGTTATTCCTTTGACTCGCGAATCGATCTCCAAACGCCTCGAATCTAGTCACAAATAATTCGATTCAGTCAATACAAATTATAGGAATTGATTCCATATGAAAATATTAATTTTCCAACAAAATCCAAAATTACACCCCAAAATCGCCTTGGAACCCGACAAAAGTTACAAAATATGAACGCCCTTTCAACCACGAGTCCAACCATACTAATTTTACCAAATTCCGACATCAACTCGACCTCCAAATCTTAAACTCTTATTTTGAAATCCCTAAGTCCAAATCCTCTAATTTTACCTCAAAAATACTTAATCTAGTCGAAATACTCAATGATAATTCAATATTATTGACTAACAATGATCACAAGTGACTTACCTCAAGTTTTCCCATGAATTATCTTTGAACATCGCCCCAAAACCGTGTTGAAAATGTCCAAAATGACAAAAATATCGGAACCCCTCTGTTTTGTAATCTGTTTAGGGGTTCCGCTTCTGCGGAAAAACTAACTGCAACTGCGGTCCCGCTTTTGCGGATAAGAGTCCGCTTTTACGGACTCGCTTCTGCGGTCTTGCCCAGCTCCCCTTGCCTCCACTTCTGCGCAACCAAGCTAGCTTCTGCGAGCTAAATTACGCTGGTGCGGTTACACCAGAAGGCCAAAATTTTCAGCAGTTGTTTAAGTCCAAATTTCAATCTGTTAACCCTCCGAAACTCACCCGAGGCCCCCGGGACCTCAACCAAATACACCAACAAGGGCTAAAACATTATACGAACTTTGTCAAAGCCTCAAATCATGTCAAACAAAGCTAAAAATATGAATCATACCCCAATTTAAGCTTAATGAAACTAAGAAATTCCAACTTCTACATTCAATGCCGAAACCTATCAATTCAAGTCCGATTGACCTCAAATTTTAAACACAAGTCATAAATGACATAACAAACCTATTATAATTTCCAGAATCAGATTTCGACCCCGATATCAAAAAGTCAACTCCCCGGTCAAACTTTCAAACTTAAATTTCTATTTTAGCCATTTCAATCCTAATTTAACTACGGGATTTCAAATAGTTTTTCAGACACGCTCCTAAGTCGAATATCATCATACGGATTTATTGGAATCATCAAAACTCTATTTCGGGGTCGTTTACACATAAGTCGACATCCAGTTACTATTTTAACTTAAGTTTTAAACCTTGGAACTAAGTGTTCCGATTCATTCCAAAACCTCACTGAACCCGAACCAATCACCCCGGCGAATCACATAACAACTGTAAATCATAAGTTGAGCAGTTAATGGGGGAACGGGATTGTAATACTCAAAGCGACCAGCCAGGTTGTTACATTCTCCCCCTTTTAAATAAATGTTCGTCCTCAAACAGGTTTAGAATTATATCTGGAGTCTCAAATATGTGTGGATATTTGCTCCGCATCTCCCGGTCAGTCTCCCAAGTAGCTTCTCCGACTGGCTGGCCTCTCCATTGCACTTTCACTGAAGCTATGTTCTTTGATCTCAACTTTTGAACCTGCCGGTCTAAAATGGCCACCGGCTTCACATCATAAGTCAAATTACCATCCAACTGCACTGTGCTAAAATCCAAAACATGAGATGGATCCCCGACATACTTCTGGAGCATCGATACATGAAATACTGGATGGACATCCGATAGACTAGGCAGCAACGCACGTTCATAAGCCACCTCTTCAAACATCTTAAGTATTTCAAAAGGCCCTATATACTGAGGGCTCAACTTGCCTTTCTTCCCGAACCTCAACACACCTTTAATGGGTGAAATCTTGAGCAAAACCTTCTCCCCAACGATGTAAGCAACATCACGGACCTTCCAGTCGGCATAACTGTTCTGTCTAGACTGCGCCGTGCAAAGCCGCTCCTGAATCAATTTAACCTTCTCCAAAGCACCCTGAACCAAATCAGTACCCAATAGCCTAGTCTCACCTGACTCAAACCAACCTACCGGAGACCGACACTGTCTCCCATATAAAGCCTCATATGGAGCCATCTGAATTCTCGATTGGTAGCTGTTATTGTAAGCAAACTCCGCGAGTGGAAGAAATTGATCCCAAGAACCCCCAAAATCAATTACATAGGTGCGTAGCATATTCTCCAATATCTGAATAGTGCGCTCGGACTGTCCGTCCTTCTGAGGGTAAAATATTGTACTCAACTGAACCTGTGTACCTAATTCTCATTGCACTGCTCTCCAAAACTGTGATGTAAACTGCGTGCCCCGATCTGAAATGATAGACACTGGCATACCGTGAAGGCAAACAATCTCGCAGATATAAATCTCAACCAACTGCTCCGAATAATAAGTATAACCAATTGTGATAAAATGCACGGACTGGGTCAACCGATCTTCAATCACCCCAACAACATCAAACTTCCTGAAAGCCCATGGAGTCCAACTACAAAGTCCATGGTGATACGCTTTCACTTCCACTTCGGAATTTCTAACCTCTGAAGCAATCCACCTGGTCTCTAATGCTCGTACTTCACCTGTTGACAATTTAAACACCGAGCTACAAACCCAACTATATCTTTCTTCATTCACCTCCACCAATAGTGTTACCTCAAATCCTGATACATCTTCGCGGCACCTGGATGAATGGATTACCGCGAACTGTGAGCCTCCTGGAGAATCAATTCACGCAAACCATATATATTAGGCACACATAGCCTACTATGTATCTGTAATACACCGTCATCCCCAATACTGACTTCCTTGGCATCATTGTGCTGAACTGTGTCCTTAAGGACAAGCAGATGGGGTTATCATAGTGACGTTCTGTGATACTATCATAAAGAGAAGACTGAGAAACCACACCAGCCAAAACTCGACTCGGCTCAAAAATATCCAATCTGACAAACGTATTGGCCAAGGCCTGAACATCCAAGGTTAAAGGCCTCTCTGCTACCGGTAAGTATGCTAAGCTTCCCAAACTCTCCACCTTACCACTCAAGGCATCGACCACCACATTGGCCTTTTCGGGATGATAGAGAATGGTGATATCATAATCCTTAAGCAACTTAAACCACTTCCGCTACCGCAAATTAAGATCATTCTATTTAAACAGATGATGTAGACTCCGGTGATCAGTATAAACCTCACAATGGATACCGTACAAATAATGCCGCCAAATCTTCAAGGCATAAACAATAGTTGCTAACTCAAGGTCGGATAATTCTTCTCATGTACCTTTAACTGCCTAGACGTGTAGGCAATCACCCTACTGTCTTGCATCAGCACTCTGCCGAGACTAATATGCAACGCATCACAATACACAGTATAAGACCCTGAACCTGTAGGCAACACCAATACTGGGGTTATAGTCAAAGCTGTCTTGAGCTTCTCAAAGCTCTCTTCACACTCATCCGACCACCTGAACGGGGCACTTTTCTAGGTCAATTTAGTTAAAGACGATGCAATAGACGAGAAACCCTCCACAAAGCGACGATAATAACCGTCCAAGCCGAGAAAACTCCGAATCTCAGTAGCTGAAGATGGCGGCCAACTCTGAACTGCCTCTATTTTCTTCGGATCCACCTTAATCCCTTCACTGGACACTATGTGTCCTAAGAATGCCACCGAACTAAGCCGGAACTCACACTTAGAGAATTTAGCATAAAGTCTCCCCTCTCTCAGCCTCTATAATACAATACCCAAGTGTTGTGCATGCTCTTTCTGGCTACATGAGTACACTAGGATATCATCAATAAATATCACGACAAATGAATCAAGATACGACTGGAATACGCTATTCATTAAGTGCATAAATGTTGCTGGGGAGTTGGTCAGCCCAAAAGACATCACGAGAAATTTATATTGACCATAACGAGTCCTGAATGCCGTCTTTAGAATATCCGAATCCCGAATTTTTAACTGGTGATACTCGGATCTCAAATAAATTTTGGAGAATACCCTCGCTCCCTGAAGCTGGTCAAATAAATTATTAATACGCGGCAAAGGATACTTGTTCTTGATTGTTACTTTGTTCCACCACCTGTAATCGATGCACATCCACATAGTACCATCTTTCTCTTTCACAAACAGAACCGGTACACCACAAGGTGACACAATAGGCCTAATAAACCCCTTATCAAGAAGTTCCTGAAGTTGTTCTTTAAATTCAGCTGGTGCCATACGATACAGAGGAATAGAAATGGGCTGAGTGCTCGGCACCAAGTCAATACCAAAATCAGCATCCTTGTCGGGCGGCATACCCGACAGGTCTATAGAAAATACATCCAGAAAGTCTTGCACTACCGGTACTAAGTCAATAGTAGTAGTATCTGCATCAACATCTCTTACAAAGGCCAAATATTACAAACACCCTTTCCCAACCATAAGTTGGGCCTTTAAATAAGAAATTACCCTGCTGGAAACATAATCTAGAGAACCTCTCCATTCGACCTTCGGCATGATATGGAGATAACCAATCCATACCCAATATTATATCGAAATCAACCATACTAAGCAATAAGAGATCAACTCTAGTCTCTAGTCCCCCAATAGTTACCACACATGACCGACACACACGGTCCACAATAATAGTATCGCCCACCGACGTAGATACACGAACAGGTGAAACTAAGGATTCACGGGGCATATCCAGATAATGAATAAAGTATGATGATACATACGAATAAGTAGAACCAGGGTCAAATAATATAGAAGCTTCCCTGTGGCACACTGAGACAATAACTGTGATCACTGCATCTGTGGCAACGACCTTTGGCCTGGTGGAAAAAGCATAGAATCGGGCCTGACCGCCACCTGAACGACCTCCTCCTCTTGGGCTACCCCTAGTTGACTGAACCCCACCCAGAGCTGGTTGGGCGGGTGGTGTAACTGCTGGTGCTGGTGCCATCGGCCGAGAACTCTGCTGTGGAGCCCCACTCAACATCCTAGAACAATCTCTCTTGAAATAACCAAATTTTCTGCACTTGAAACAACCCCTCATCTGACGGAACTGCTGCTCCTGATAACCCGAGAAATTACTTGTAGAAGCCTGAGCGGACGAGGCATGATGAGAACTCTGTGCTGGTAGTGCACTAAATGAAGACTGGCTTGAGCACTGTAAGAACTGTGGCTAGCTAATGCACCACGATGAGCTGGACTAGTCGTCTGAGCGGGCCTATAAGGGCAACCCCTGCTGTGGTAAGACTGCCCCCCAAAAGGTACCCCACCAAAATCGCCTGAACCTCGAGGCCTCTTGGCCTCTCTCTCACCACCCTCCTGGATATGGACCACCTCTATCTGCCGAGCAATGTTAACCACCTCGTCAAAAGTGGCAACAAATACCCTTTCCCTAGTCATAAGCAATATCAGCTGATACATGAAGCCATCAATGAACCTCCTAATCCTCTCTCTATAAGTGGGAACTGTTACACCCCATATTTTTGTACGTGAAAGTACGCCATTAGTAAATTGATGAAATCTCAGAATAAGATGTTATGTCCCGCATTTTCGTACGTTAAAGTTTCATCGTAAGTTAGTCGACGTAAGTTTGGGAATGAAATTATTTTGAGATTTTAAGTATTATGCTATTTCAAACAAGTGATAAATAAATTTGTGAAGGTGAGAGGGTGAGCGAATCGAAAAAAATGAGTTTCGTCGAAATTTATCATTTTGGTATAAAATATGATCTAAGCTATAATACCCGATATTTATGGACTAGTGCCATACAAGGTACCACATGACCATGATAGTAGGATACATAAAGTGTGTTAAAAGTGAGTAGTATTTTAAGTAATTTGAGATAATTCTTAATTATGTGGAAAATTGGGTAATTATTAATTTTTAGTGAGAGATTAAGTAATTAATTAGCATTTTTGGATAAGCCTAATGGGCCTCAAACGTGGCAGCAAAAAGCTTGAAAATAATGACTCTTTAGTTTGTATGCAAGGTGGCATATTTAGAGGGAATTCTTTGGCCAACTAAGCCACAAAGTGGGGCCCACCAACCAAAAATTTTAAAGAGATGTCTTTACCTCATTAAGGTGAAAGACTTCTTAAATTCAAAGAGAGATGTGATATGGATTTGAATGGCAGCGTGATTTGCTTGACAAAATTCATAACAAGATTATGTAATAGCAACGTAAATGAAAAAGTGGGATATATTAGTTCATTTTGGGGGAAAGTTGAACAATGTCTCTATTACTAAGTTACTGTAGCATTGTTTGCTAAAGGAGCAGCAATGAAATGTAACATTGGCAAGATGAACAACATGTCATTAAGGGCAGAAACGTTTTGCTATTTAAGGTAAGAAAAGATTAAGCTTTCTCTACTTCATTCTCCCGTCAATTTTACGATTCTAATATCGATTCCCTATGGTTGTTAGCGGATCGAAGTTATTTCGTAGTAATGTAAAGTGGAAGGAAGTTTAAAAGAGGGAAACAAAAGTACACTCCATCGTCAACGACCTTTTACAAGCTTACCGTTAATCCATTGTTGTTGTGTTATTGTCGTCTCTCGTAGATTAACGTGTGTTGGAAGGGCTATCATTGTGGTTACTAAAGAAATCCAACAAAGGTATGTTAAGGCTAACCCTTCTTTCTTTTTGGCATGATTCATACGATACAAATGAAACGAGCAAATGCACAGCTTTCATAAACGACTCTATTCATAGAAGTACTAGGGGTGCCTATGTTCTTGATTTCCCATATGAATTATTATTATATCTTCTGTTCATGGGTCTCAGAAAAATACGTAGTTGATAAAGTTTATCCAAAAGGCATATTGATTTTATGATATTCCGAGAAATCTTATTATCGCACTTCTTATGCATTTCATGCATTTATACATGTACATTGACCCATGACCAGATGGCGTTATATACATGTATATTATATGTATATGGGATATGGGATATGGGAAAAGGTTACGACGTTATATACGCACCACTACCTAATTAGCTGGTATACGTTGATGATTTGCCCATAGTGGCCGAGATGATATGATGGGATGCCCTCAAATGCTTGATGGTGTTATGTACATATATACCTATGTATGGTATGACATTTATATGCATATGCATGACATTATAAATATGGAATGATTCACAGAGCTATTCAGACTTACATGTTGAGTCTTTTACTCCATGTTTCTCTCATGTCTTTTATTTACTGATTTTCATTCCTTACATGCTCGGTACATTATTTATACTGACGTCTTTTTTGCTTGGGGACGCTGCGTTTCATGCCTGGAGGTCCCGCTAGATAGGTTGAGAGTACTCCAAGTAGGCTATCAGCTCAGTGGAAGATGTTGGTGCGCTCCATTTGCTCCGGAGTTGCTTATTTGGACATGTATTGATTAGGATGGCGGGGCCCTGTCCCGACCTTTATGGTATTTATCTACTCTTAGAGGCTTGTAGAAATATGTCATGTACGTGAAAGATTGTATGGCCTTGTCGGCCTATGTTCAGTGTACGAGTGATCATTTTGGTCTCATAGGCCCTATGTCACATGTATAAGTTTGTATTACATGTTGGATCGTCCAATGTTGAGTGTTTCCTCATGTTTTATTCTACTTATCTCATGACAGCCTCTCCGGCTTATTTATCTATGATAGTATGATACGAAAGATATGTTACGTTGGTACTCGGTTGAGTAAGGTATTAGGTGCCCGTCGCGGACCATCGGTTTGGGTCGTTAGAGGAACCAACCAAACTACGTGATGAGCCAACTCAAAAAACTTCATCTCGTACTAGGTCACAGACATGCCATCCTGTCGAAGTTGCTCAAACTGTCTGCGCAGCTCCTCCCTACCAGACTGCAGCATGAACTTCTCCAAAAAGAGAACAAAGAACTCCTACAATGTAAGTGGTACTGCACCAACCGGCTTGCGCCTCTCATAAGCCTATCACCACCTGAAGGCAGCCCCAGAAAACTAAAAAGTAGTGAACGAGACCTTACTGGTCTCTAGAATACCCGCTGTCCGAAGAATCCGCTGGCACTTATCCAGAAAATCTTGAGCATCCTCTGACTCAGCACCGCTAAATGATGGAGGTCGAAGCCCCCCAAATCTCTCAAGTCTCCTCTGCTCATTATCAGCCATAATGGGGACTAGCGGGGCTTGAGCAGCTGCAACTGGTTGGGCTGGTAGTGCCCCCGGTATCTGAAGGCCATGCACTATCTGCTCTGGAATACGGGCAATAGGAGTTTGAATACCTCCCCCGGCATAGCCAAAACCACCTGAGCAAGGCCAGTGAAAACTGTAAATATCTGTGCTAGAGCCTCTTGAAGGCCTGGAACCACAATGGGCACAGCTGGTGCCTGAGGTGGTCCCGCCGACTCAACTATATCTGGAATCGGCTCCTGAGCTGGAGCAACTGGTGGTGCATAGGTGCTGCTCCAACTGTTGTACGAGCTACACCTCGACCTCTACCTCAGCCACGACCTCTCACGGCCCTAACTGGTGGCACTGGTGGTTGACCGTCCGATCTGGTAGTACGTGTCTTCACCATCTGTGAGAGAATAGAATAACAGAATTTTAGTTTCCGAAATCAATAAATTCACGCGACAGAATACAAGAAAGTAAAATTTTCCTAAGGGTTCGGCAGCCTCTCGAAGATAAGTACAGACGTCTCCGTACCGATCCGCAAGACTCTACTAAACCTTCTTATGACTCGTGAGACCTATGTAACCTAGGATCGGATACCAACTTGTCACGACCAAAAATCCTAACATGTCGTGATGGCGCCTAACGTGGTACTAGGAAAGCCGGTTTCTCACAAATATTTCCAACACTTTTAACAAAAATGAATTTAAAGTATTTTAATAGTAAAAGTTCTCATAACCGAGATAGAAAACCCAAAACATAATGCGGAATTCCCAACTATTGGGGTGTCAATGAGTACATGAGCATCTATACCTCACAAGTCTGGAAAACACGGTCTATAATAGTCTGAGACCAAATACATTAATCAAGAAGATAAAGAAGGAGAGACAAGGACTGTGAAACACCGACAGCTACCTCGAAATCTCCAGATAAACAACTGTGCGAAGAAATCAACACCTGCTGTGTCCGGGAACACCTGGATCTGCACACGAAGTGTAGGGTGTAGTATGAGTACAACCAACTCAGCAAGTAACAATACTAAATAAAGAACTGAAAGTAGTGACGAGCTTCACAGCTGAGTCCAATTATAGTAATTTCCAACATAATAAGGTAGGCATGTTTTCAAGTTCAACATTTAAGGCCAAAACAGTAATTTCATCTCAAGTTCAACTGAAACATAAGATAATATCTCTCAGAAATTTCCAAAACAGTGATATATGACAGCTGAAGTGCAACAATAATGAAATCAATTGCATTCTCTCAGGACCACAGTCACTCAACCATTACATTCACTCAGCACTCACACTCAATAGGACCTGCGCTCACTGGGGGATATGTACAAACTTCGGATGGGCTCCTTCAGCCCAAGCGCAATAATCCGCATGGACAACTCACGTGTTGCACGAATAAATCACGTGCTATAGTATAATATATGGATCCGCACGGACAACTCATGTGTTACACGGACAACTCACGTGTTATAGTCTTAATATCTGGATCCGCACGGACAACTCATGTGCTATAGTATAATATCTGGATCTGCACAGACAACTCACGTGTTATAGTATAATATCTCACAATCAGTCCCTCGACCTCACTCAGTCATAAATCTCTCCAGTCTCCCGGGGCTCTCAATAGTTATGATAATAGACACAAACAACAATGATATGATGCATCAATAATGAACAATAGAGATTGAGATAAAATAAACAAGTAAACTGTGACTGAGTACAAAACAACAATTTAGCAGATAATTCAACAAGTACACGATCTTTGTGGGTCCCTACAGTGCCAACACATAATCTAAACATGATTTGTGATTCAATTTCTCTACTACATGGAGAATGTACATATAACCATAGATTATTCAACTACACAGTTTCATGAAATTTGACCAAGTCACAATTCCTACGGTGCAAGCCCACACGCCCGTCACCTAGCATGTGCGTCACCTCAAAATCGATCACATAACACAAAATCCGGGGTTTCATACCCTCAGAACCAGATTTAGAACGGTTACTTGCCTCAAACCGCGAAATTCTTTATTCTCCTATGCCTTTGCCTCGCGAATCGGTCTCCAAACCCCTCGAATCTTGTCACAAATAATTCGATTCAGTCAATACAAATTATATAAATTGATTCCATATGAAAATATTAATTTTCCAACAAAATTCGAAATTGTACCCAAAAATCGCTCGTGGGGCCCACGTCTCGGAACCTGACAAAAGTTACTAAATATGAATGCCCTTTTAACCACGAGTCCAACCATACCAGTTTTATCATATTCTGACATCAATTCGACCTCCAAATCTTAAATTCTTATTTTGAAATCTCTAAGCCCAAATCCTCTAATTTCACCTCAAAAACATGTAATCTAGTCGAAATACTCAATGATAATCCAATATTATTGAATAACAATATTCACAAGTGACTTACCTCAGGTTTTTCCATGAATTATCTCTTATAATCGCCCAAAACCGCGTTGAAGATGTCCAAAATGACAAAAATATCAGAAACCCTCTATTTTGTAATCTGTCTAGGGGTTCCGCTTTTGCGGAAAAACTAACCGCATTTGCGGTCCCGCTTTTGCGGACAAGAGTGTGCTTCTGCGGACTCGCTTCTACGATGGAGCTGTCCGCTTCTTCATTCTTGCCCAGCTCCCCTTGTCTCCGCTTCTGCGCAACCAAGCTCGCTTCTGCAAGCTCGCACCTGCGAGCTAAATTCCACAGGTGCGGTTACACCAGAAGGCCAAAATTTCCAGCAGCTGTTTAAGTCTAAATTTCAATCCGTTAACCATCCGACTCACCCGAGGTCCCGGGGACTTCAACCAAATACACTAACAAGTCCTAAAATATTATACGAACTTAGTCAAAGCCTAAAATCATATCAAACAAAGCTAAAAATACGAATCATACCCCAATTCAAGCTTAATGAAACTAAGAAATTCCCACTTCTACATTCAATGCCAAAACCTATCAATTTAAGTCCGATTGACCTCAAATTTTGCACACAAGTCATAAATAACATAACATACCTATTCCATTTTCAATAATCAGATTCCTAACCAGATATCAAAAAGTCAACTCCCCGGTCAAACTTGCAAACTTAAATTTTTATTTTAGCCATTTCTAGCCTAATTTAACTACGGGCTTTCAAATAGTTTTTCGGACACGCTCCTGAGTCGAATATCACTATACGGATCTATTGGAATCATCAAAACTCTATTCCAAGATCGTTTACACATAAGTAGATATCTCGGTTACTATTTTAACTTAAGTTTTAAACCTTGGAACTAAGTGTTCCGATTCATTCCAAAATCTCACCGAACCCGAACCCGAACCCGAATCAATTACCCCGGCGAATCACATAATAACTGTAAATCATAAGTTGAGCAGTTAATGGGGGAACGAGGTTGTAATAATCAAAACGATTGTTCGGGTCATTACAAAAAATTTGTCATCCCTTTTTACATCAATCACATAACCTAGGCAACTAAAAGTCCTCATATGGTCCAAGGAAGGAGAATGACCAAATAATAGTTCAAAGGGAGTTTTTCCTTGCAACACTTGTGTTGGTAGTCTGTTAATGATATAGACTGCAGTTGATACACATTCCCCTAGAACCTCAGTGGAACACCTGCTTGAAACCTCAGTGCCTTGGCAATATTGAGTATGTGTTTATGTCTCCTCTCAGCTACTCCATTTTGCTGTGGAGTATAGACACAAGAACTCTTATGAATAATTTCTAGACACTGCAACAATTCTGTCATCTGTGAGTTGAAAAACTCACAACCATTATCTGTTCTCAGAAACTTCACAGTACAAGAATAGACATTCTTAATCATAATGAAGAACTGTCTAATAACAACAATCACTTCAGCTTTAGAGGGCAACAAGAAAATTCAGGTAAACCTGGAATGATCATCCACTAGTGTAAGAAAGTAATTCTTCCCATCATGAGTAAGTACCCTATAGGGACCCCAAATATCAGCATGAAGCAAATGAAAGCATGCAGCAGCAACAAAAGTACTAAGAGGAAATGGAAGTATTGTTTGCTTAGCAATGTCTCACTATTACACTTTAAATGTTGAAAACAGCTTAGCTTTCTCAGAACATCAATTGGCACATGATCTAACCTCCTATGCCACAGAGATACATTTGATCTATCATCCTTTATTGTATTTACAAAGGATCTTCCAACATCTAACTTGTTATTTTCTCCTCCACTTGCTTGATCTTTGTTGCCTGATATGTAGATGTAAATACCTTCATCCTCTTTACTAATCCCCCTCACTCTCCCATTGAAGAGATCCTGGAAAAGGCATAAGTCAGGATAGAACAAAGTCAAGCACCAAGCTCCTTTGTTAATTTTGAAAAAGACAAAAGGTATGCCGTAGACTTGCTATTTGAAGTCTGGTATGTGTAACACATTGGTAATTTTTTGGCCTTGTAGCACACTTGTAGATCCTGTATGCCTTACACTTGCTATTCTTCCTGTAGACAAGTGTACTTTTCCAATACTGGATTCATCAACAATCTTAGATTCTTCTAGAACATTAAGACCCTTGGCCATGTGATTAGAAGCTCATGTATCAAATCTCCACCTAACCATAGTTTTAGTAACTATAGAGGGTGAGATCATGCCTACAGACATATCATTACTTGTTTGATCACCTTGACTTATAGAGGTGATACTAGACTTTCCTAACAGAAACAAAATCTGATTGTACTTTTCAACTGTAAACTGAGGTACTCCTGCAATTACTCCTTGACCACCCTGACTAGTTGAAGTAAGGCTACTCTGCTGAGAATGTCCTGCACAATTAGCTGTAGCCTCAAAGACTCCCTTACTAGAGCCAATACTAGTCTGAACCCTTATGTATTGAGAAGCATTGTTAGGTCCAGCCTTCCTTTTTTGCTTGAATTCTGCAGGGTACCCATGAAGCTTGTAGCAAGTAACTCTTGTGTGACCCTTGTTATTGCAATAGTCATAGAACAAATTATTTTTCTTAGGCTTATAGCTAGTTGAAACTTGAGGAATTCCTTTTTCACTGAACATAGCCATTCCCTCATTTACTGCAGAAGATTGAGCAAAGTTGGCTACATATCTTCTACTTTCTTCTGCTATTATCATAGAATAGGCTTTGTTTATAGTTGGAGTAGGACTCATCATCATAATCTGGTTGCTAGATTGAGATTAAGTCTCATTCAGGCCCATCAAAAATTACAACAACCTGTGATTGCCAAAATATTTTGCATATCTCTTCGACTCCTCACAGCCACAACCAGGACAAGGCATGGGTGCATCAAACTCTGCCCAAAGCTCCTCCAGCTTTGAGAAATACACTGACACGGATGAAATGACCTGAGATAGAGTAGCAATTTGTCTGTACAGAAATAGAATTCTGGATCTATTTATTTTGTCAAAACTTTCTCTAAGATCAGCCCATACCTTTTGTGCACTAGATGCATATACCATGCCACTTAGCAACTCATTACTAACTGTGTTCATGATCCATGACAAGACTATAACATTGCATTTTTCCCACAATTCATGTAAAGAAGGGGGAAATTTATCCTTAGTGTATCTACCATCAACAAACTCTAACTTGCTCTTGCCAAGAAGACTGACTCACATAGAACTGCTCCATAGGGCATAATTCTCATGTCTAATTAGCTTAATTGAGATAAGAGATCTACCTAGAGTATCACATGGTTGAAGAAACAATGGATGATGTTGATCGATGACTACAAAAGCTGTGAATCCCTCTAGAAGTCCAGTATTCAAATCAGATGTGTTTGAACCCCTAGGAGAGCTGTTTTCCTCAATCGCCATTGATGATCGAACCAAACTTGGTGAATTAATTCACTAGAAACAGAGATTCTGCTGTTCTAAGACAAATCAAACCCTAACTCGAATGAATTGATAATGTGCAGAAATGAAAGAAAAATTGAGTTGTATCAACTAAGAAGTGGTTCGACTGAGCTTGATAACTATGAGAACGACGCAGCTTGAACCGATTGCATCGGCTCTGATACCATGTTAAGAGATTGAGACCACCATAGTTGCAGAGAAGCTCGATGAAGAAGGAAGAAGAAAAATGAAATTCTACTGTTCCATTGATTTTGGAATGAATTAACAAGAGGAGTACATACTCTGTTATATACACATCTAACCGACTACACTTCCTTAACTTACAGCTGTCACTATATGATTAGACAACTGACTATCTAACTAACTCACTCTAACCACCTAGTTAACAATAGAAAAAAATAATTAATTGTGTATTGAACCTCTACAATAACAAATAATTTGAGATTACGAGATAATTTGAGACTGCGGGAGTGCTGCTTTTACATTCTTACGTATACGACTAGCAAGCTTAAGTATATCATGCCTTAAATGCTCGAAAACCAATGAAAGGTGTAGTCGCATTAATAACATAAAACTGAAGATTAGATGAATTGTAGAATTTAATTTTGCAAGTTAAACATCTTATATATGAATACATTTAGAAACACTTCCTTCAACCCTCTCAAGAAAGTGCACATAGGACCAAAAGAATAAATCATGATTACATCACGACTTTTTTTCCTTCTGTGCTGTTTGATCTTGCCTTTGCATCACTAGGTGATTTTTTTGTTTAAAACTATGATTTTGATTTGTATAAAAAACTCACTTTTAAAAGGTACATTAATGGTAGACCAACAGAAATTAAATGGCACGAAAAAAGAAAAAGGACAAAGATCACTTTTAGCCCGCGGCCAAAATTATTTATATCTGGTAGCCACAAAAATGTATAAAATTCATATTATTTTTTGTATATAATATACAAAATGTATATATTTATACAAAAAGTATATATATTTTGACAATTATTTTAAAAGCGGCTATACAATGTCATTTTTCAAAAAAAATTAATTAATTTATGTTTCCTCATGATTCATATATAGATATATAGTTTCCATTTTTAAATAAACATGTGCAGTTATTTTCCTTCATTAAAATTCTTTGTCCAATAACTTGTATTTATAAATTATTGAATTCATCTTGCAAAATATATTTAAAATTCTGAAGTAAAAAAAGATTTTTTATTTTATTTTTAAAGTTTGTTAGTTTTCTTTGTTTTTGGATGCAGAGATGAAAGGAGTGGATGGTGTTGATGATGTTCCCTGTGCAAATGATGCTGATAATATTGATAAGGAATATGGATGGTGTTTTATCGACAGCAATTGTGATGATCATTGTCATTAAACTCATGATAATACAAACGCGTTCGTGACCAGCTATTGCTTCAATTTCCCATGTTATTGTTGTAGACTGTAGACAATTACTTTGAAAATAATAAAAAACAAGAAATAAGGTAATAAATGTAATATTTTATTTTAAATAATATGACTACTGTAGTCTCTACAGAGTTGTAGGTTAAGTGGTAGTCGAGCGTACTTTCTTTTTGTACCGGCTAGTCTGTTAGTGTTTTGTCTAGGATTGCTAGCGATTTATGTTATGTTTCATACTTTTGCATAGTATTTGTGTTTTTGCTTTTCCATTTATTTGTTGTCTCTCAAGTTGCTGATATTATTTCTCTGATTTATGTTGTTGTCACGGATTTATTGTCTTTGAGCCGAGGGTCTCCGAAAAATAGCCTCTCTACCCCTCCGGAGTAGGGATAAGGTCTGCGTACAATCTACCCTCCCCATACCCCATTGGTGAGATTCTAGTGGATTGTTTTGTTGTTGTTGACTACTACGGTCTCTAAAGTTCTTTAAATCTTGAGAAATATCCTCTTATTCTTCTCTTCAATTGTTGGCTCGAGGGCTTGATAGCTAATTCTTGAATTGGTGGATTTGTATTTGAATCAAGGGCTTAAGAGCTTGGTCTTTAATCTGAAATTCATCTCGAACGCTTTGTTGGTCGCCACGAACAATAATTATGTCACAAACAAGTAACTTCAATCTTGGACGTCTTGTCTTTATTAGGTAATTACTAGTAAATCTTATGATATTGGTAATCAAGTGAAAATGATAACGAATCTATTATCCTTATTCACATATTAAACTTAAGTATAAAAATATTTGCACTGCTAATATATATATATATATATATATAAAACTAATAGCTTAAATAAGCGTATCATACTAATATAAAATAAAGAGAAATTTTCAGAAATCACTATAGTTAAGTGGTTATTAACATGCTATAGCTACAATATCCATATTTACTAGCCTTAACTACAATTTTGTTGCTACTGTGCTTTATTGCATGAATTCGCGCGACTGTATTTATAAATACAATGAGGTTATCCACCTAAAAAATAGGGATTACAGCTGTTTAATTCAGTATTCCACGTATTCGCGCAATTGTATTTATAACATTGAGGTAGTTCGCCTAAAAAATAGGGATTATAGCTGTTTACTTTTGTATTTCATATATTCGCGTGACTGTATTTATAGATACAGTGAGGTAATCTGTCTAAGAAATAGTGATTACAGATGTTTAATAACGGAAAGCGCAATAAGTCAGCGTGTATCAGTTCGATTGTATACATTGTATTTAATTCGGATGTATTCGTTCTTATATATTTTACATTATATTCAATTTCATTATATTGAATTCAAACAACAAAAAATTAAGAAATAGGACGTATAGTGCTCTATTCAAATAGGCTATATACACTGAATTCAATTCACCTATATTCATTCTTAGCTATTTTACATTGTATTCAATTTGACTGTATTCAAACAACAAAAAATCACAAAAAATAGTGATATTTGGATGTATTCAATTCACTATATCCACTCGTAACTGCTTTACATTGTATCAAATTTACTGTATTTAATTCGGCTGTATTCAAACAACATAAATTCAACAAATTACAGGGATCTGTCACAAAAAATAACCTTCGGAATATATAAATAAAGGCAAAAATACAATATATTTGTACAGAATACAATATATATGTATCATTGTATGTGACTCAATAACAAAGAAGAGTATTTGTATCATTGTACTTGTATCTGTATACTCAATGCCATGGATCCATATCGAAAAGTTTCAGATCTATTTTTGTAACATTCGTCAAATCTATAAAAGTTTCAAGACATGCTCAATATAGAATTTAATTTTTTTTTCTTGCCTTGTGATTTATTTTTTTAGTTACTTCTCTATTTATAAATAATTGGGCATATAATTAAGGAAATATTAATAATTTTAATATTATTAGTGGGTACCATTAAATACTTGTTAAGTCTTTAAAAAAAAGACTTGAGAATTGGGCATAAAGCCCATTGAGTGGCTTGTCCTAATGTAAATGAAAAGAAAAAGGCTTAAAGACTTAAGCCTTAAGCCTCGAACGAAAGAGGGGTTAGGGAAATTTTCAAAAAATTCAAAGCAACAGAGAAAAGGACTTCTACGGACAAGAAACAGAAGCACGTCGTAGCGAGGTACTCACGCAGGCAATGAAAAATTCTAGGCTTCTTTACAAATAACTAGTTCTTGGAACACATGTATATAAAATTTTCTATTCTCAATTATCCTACAGTATAAGAATTGGATAGTTAATTGCCATTTTTCTCTATATCAATAGTAAGTTCATTGTTTAGATGTGAAATTGTGAAATTAATTAAAATACACTGGTTATTGTAGACTCGATTGTTTGACGGGTATAAATTAGATTGCGGCCTACGTATTGGCTCGAGGAGTTTTGAGTTGAGTTGATATAACCCTTTTCTAAAGTGGTTTAACTCACAAAAGCACACATACAAGGTGTTTGATGAATTGCTTAAAAGAGTTAATATGTACTTAATTGGAGCGAGTGAGTACCTATCAACTTAGAATTGTTCTAGCTAAAGTTTAGATGATTTAATATGAAATAAATACTAAGATTTTTGTATTATTCTTATATGCCATTTTTATGTTGAAAATTCATGAAGAAGAAAGAATCATTAGAAATACTTTTGAATGTTTATTCCATTCTTATGCCATGCTTTACATTTAAGGATACAAGTATGAGTATGTATAGGATGTTCCAGAAAAGATTTAGACTTGAAAAGTCACAAAAAGAAGTTTTAGAAAGAAATTATTTTTTGAAGTATCCTTTATTCTAAGAAGGGGTCATCGTCCAGGCCGAGGGTCCTGACCAAGGCGTTGACTTCCTGAAATAATTTGTGCTAAAGTAGGGAGCACACGAGCCAAGGGTCTCGTTGCTGAGAATTTACTTAGCCAGGCTAAGGTATGATACATGAGCGCTGAGAACCATGAAGTGAGTGACACCTCGTGGATTCGGCATATTCGATCAGGTTAGGATCAAACCCATACCGATCACATGGTGACTAAGACAGAAATAAGTTAGGATAGTTGGACTCCCGAAGTATAAAGTAAAGTATATGTTTTATAAGAAAGAAAAAGAAAAGAATTTCTTTTAGAATATTCATAAACTGTTATTATGCAATTATTTTAGAATTGTTCTTAGAATCTTTATGTTTTCCATGCATTTAGAATCGTTGCTCGTAATGTATATTTTATGAAAGTTCCGTACCCTATTGTTGAGACTCACTGAGTACAATGGATGGTACTGGCATTCATTTTTGGGAACCTACGTTGGTATGCGGTACAACGTAGGAACCGGTTTTGCAGGCGAGTAGGCTACATGTTAGGACTTCCCTCTCTTCCAGTGCTATTGGTGATCTCCGCTTTTATTCGTGGAGTATTCCTTGGAGTCATCTTTATTTAGTTATTTCTTTATTTACTTGGAAAACTAGCAAGGCAATCTCATGTCCCGAGCAGTGTGTCAGTTTATCAGTAGCGGCTTTATAGACACAGTCGGTGGGTTACGATTCAAATATTTTTGATAATAACTTAGCAGTATTTCAGTAGTTACTACGAACAAAGTTTGGGAGTTGGTTATGTTAGATATTCAAAATAATTAAAATTATTTGATTAAAGTATTGCCTTGTTGCATATAAAGTTTGTGGTTATAATAGTTGTAATAAGCGCAGATGGTTCGCTCGGTTAAATTTAGCGACTGGGTGCCGGTCACGTCTTGTTCAGAAAATGGGTTGTGACAATTCTCTTCACATAAGAGCCTCAGGTTTATGGAGTCCTAAGGGTCTATGAAGCCATGTCAGTAGAGTCTTGTTTATGGGTATAATGCACGCCATACTTATAAATAGGAGGCTACAAACATTTAGGAAAATTCTCATTTTTGTTTCATACTTTAGATCGTGCAGTAGAGCCTACTTCTAAGAAATTATCTAATGTATTCGTTTCTCCAAAACTCATATAAATGGCTCGTACTCGCAATTCTGACAGCGACACGCAAGATGCTGCTCAAGAAAATATTGCTACTATTATGGCTCAAGGTAGAACTAAGAAGACTTCAACCCAGAAAAGGAAGGGTAATTCTACAAAGGAGGTTCAAGTATCCCGTATTGAATATGAAGAAAGGGTGGATCATGATAAGGAAGTACCCCAGGATCCAGTGCCATCCCCAACAGTAGTTCCGGCTCAGACAACTATATCTCCAGAGGTGGGTCAGATGTTTAATGCTGTCAACAGTGCTATGGAGATGTTTAAAGCCTTCATGGCCAACCAGAACAAGAGAAGAGCTGAGATTCCACGTCAATCAAATAGACAGAACAATTCTGAGTTCTTAATAGTGAATGAATATTTGAAGATGAGTCCTCCATTGTTCTGTGGTACTATAGTTGATGAAGACCCAATTTTGTGGTTGGAGGGTGTCAAGAAAGCCCTCCGAGCGATGAAGGCATTTGATGATGAAGCTGTGGAACTGGCTGCCTACCAACTTAGAGATGTGGCTAGCGCTTGGTTTAAGATGTGGGAAATGGAAAGAGATGAAGATGATGGTCCGCCTACTTGGGAAGAATTTGAAGAGGCATTCATGGCTAATTTTATACCATAAGAGGACAGGGAAGCTAAGGCAATAGAGTTCGAGCATCTCAAGCAAGGGAATAAAAGTGTGCAAGAGTACTATATGGAATTCATAATTTTGGCTAAGCATGCTCCTCACATGGTTAAGACAAAAAAAAACAAAGATCCACAGGTTTGTTGGCGGTTTGGCTTACCACATTAAGGATTCGACATCAGCTGCAGCGGTAGGAATGACAGATTTCTCCTCTGTTGTGGGATTAGCCAAGCACTTAGAAAAGGACAGACAACAAAGGAGAGAAGAAAAAGAGCATAACAAGAAAGCCTGGATAGCGGGCGGGTTTAATGGTACATCCAGTGGAGGTGGAAGGGGTTCCTCCAATAAGGAGTCATTAGCACTAGCTCAGTCCAATCATCAATCAGGTGGTGGGTCTTCCTTCAGACGTACTCAGAGTTATGGAAACCAGTCTTGCCAGAATCAGAATTTTAGGACACCATCCTCATATAGCCAGAGTCATGTTGAGCAACATTTACAACAACAAGGTCTTTGTGGTACATGTAAGCGGCAATATTCAGGTAAGTGCAAGCTCGGGTTTCACGGTTGCTATCATTGCAGAGACAATGGTCATATAAAGGCAAACTGCCCAAAGTTGCGACGAAATTCCAGTGGGGGATTAACTCGTCCTTCTAGTTCCTCAGCTACTATAGTTGCACCACCTCAGGCTCGTGGTTCTCATAATCAGTTCGGGCATGGAAAAGCCAGATGTGCAGATCGAGTTACTCAGGGAGGGGGCAGCCCCGTTTGTTTGCTGCACTTGATTATCACAGTGCAGAGGCATATGCATAAGTTATTGCAGGTATACTTCTAGTATGCTCACATAATGCTTGTGCCATAATTGATCCAGGTTCAACGTTTTCGTACGTGACTCCATACTTTGCAATTAACCTCGGGCTAGAACCTGAACAACTTAGTGAGCCATTCCTAGTATCTACTCCAATTGGCGAGTCAGTGAAAGCAACACGTGTCTATAGAGGTTGTATAGTTTCAGTCCAAGGTCGCAGCACTGAGGCCGATCTCATAGAGTTAGAAATGGTGGATTTCGATGTGATCATGGGTATGGATTGTTTGTCTTCCTGCTATGTCATGTTAGATTGCCGTGCCAAGATAGTCAAGTTCCAATTTCCAAATGAAGAAGTCTTAGATTGGAAGGGTAGTTCAGCATCGCTTGTCGGTAAGTTTATTTCTTACCTTAAGGCACAACGAATGATCAGTAAGGGGTGTCTTGCCTATTTGGCTCACATCATTAATCCAGAATCAGAACCACCAGCTCTTCAGTCTGTGCCAGTTGTTAGAGAATTTCTAGAAGTTTTCCCATATGACCTTCTCGGACTTCCTCCTAAAAGAATCATAGACTTTGGTATTGATATCATGCCAAGAACTCAACCCGTATCTATACCTCCTTATAGGATGGCTCCAGCAAAACTTAATGTGTTGAGAGAACAGTTGAAAGACCATCTTGACAAGGGCTCCATCAGGCCGAGTGTTTCACCGTGGGGTGCCCCTGTCTTGTTTGTCAAGAAGAAAGATGGGTCTCTCAGAATGTGCGTCGACTATCGACAGTTGAATAAAGTTACCATTAAGAACAAGTATCCACTGCCAAGAATTGATGATTTATTTGATCAACTTTAGGGTGCAATGTACTTTTCAAAGATAGACTTGAGGTCGGGGTATCACCAATTGAGAATCAGAGAGGAAGATATATCTAAAACATCCTTTATAACTCGCTACGGCCACTATGAATTTTTAGTAATGTCCTTAGGGTTGACAAATGCTCTAGCTGCATTCATGGACCTCATGAATAGAGTTTTCAATACATTCCTTGATACCTTTATTATTGTGTTTATAGACGATATTCTGGTATACTCTAAAGGCGGGGAAGAGCATGTAGAGCACCTCAAGATAGCCTTACAGACCTTGAAGGAGAATGAGCTTTATGCCAAGTTTTAAAAATGTGAATTCTGGTTGCAGTCAGTGGAATTCTTAGGCCACGTGGTATCTAGTGAAGGCATCAAAGTAGACCCTCAGAAGACAGAAGCAGTCAAAAACTGTCCAAGGCTGACAACGCCAACTGAAATCATAAGTTTCTTGGGATTAGTAGGCTACTATAGAAGGTTTGTAGAGGAATTTTCCTCACTTGCAGCTCCCTTAACTAAGTTGACCCAGAAAGCAGTTAAGTTTCAGTGTTCAGACGCTTGTGAGCAGAGTTTTCAAGAGTTAAAGAAGAGGTTGACCACTGCACCTGTGTTAGCCTTGCCGACAGGTTCGGGTGGGTTCACAGTTTATTATAATGCTTCCAGAGTTGGTCTCGATTATGTTCTTATGCAAGATGGAAAAGTTATTGCTTATGCTTCCAGGCAGTTAAAGAATCATGAGAAGAACTACCTCATACATGACTTGGAGCTTGCAGCAGTGGTGTTTGCATTAAAGATATGGCGACACTACCTTTATGGCAAGCATTCTGAAGTGTTATGACATTTTCAAGCAGAAAGAATTAAATTTGAGACAGAGAAGGTGGCTTGAGCTATCGAAGGATTATGACATCTATATCCTTTATCACCCGGGAAAAGCTAATGTGATAGCAGATGCACTTAGTAGGAAGTCAATGGGTGTCTTGGCCCTATTTGTAGTACAAAGGCGATCTTTCGGTCAAGAAATTCAAAAACTAGCGAATGATGTAAATAGATTGTATGAGACCGAAGAAAGAGGTATAACTGCTTATGCCTTAGGGCAATCCTCTCTTGTTGCGCATGTTAAAGCTAATCAAGATGAAGATCTATACTTAGCGAAGTTAAAAGAAGGAGTCAGAAATAAAGAAATCATTGCTTTCACTCTAGGAAGTGATGGATTTTTGAAGTTGAATGATCGGTTATGTGTGCCTGATGTAGATGGTCTTAGGAAGACCATAATGGAAGAAGCTCACATCTCGGGGTACTCTATCCACCCAAGTTCTACCAAAATGTATTTGGACATGAAAGAGTTGTATTGGTGGAAAGGCATGAAGAAGCAAGTAGTAGATCATGTGGCCAGATGTTTGAATTGCCAACAAGTCAAAAAAGCATCAGAGGCTTGATGGCCTAGCTCAGGATATAGAGATACCACAGTGGAAATGGGAGATGATTAATATGGATTTTCTATTAAATCTGCCTCGCACATACCGTAAGCATGATTTAATTTGGGTTATAGTAGATCGACTCACAAAGTCCGCCCATTTCCTACTAGTAAAGATGACAGATTCCGCAGAGCAGTATGCACAGTTGTACATCAAAGAAATAGTCCGATTACATGGTACTCCATTTTCAATCATATCTGACAGAGGCCCTCAGTTCATGACACATTTTTGGCAGGCAGTTCAGAAAAGATTAGGTACCAAGGTCAACTTGAGCACCACTTTCCATCCACAGACCGATGGTCAGGTAGAAAGGACCATTCAGACTCTCAAAGATATGTTGCGAGAATGTGTTATAGATTTTGGAGGTAATTGGGATGATCACTTGCCACTTATAGAATTTGCTTACAATAACAGCTGTCATGCTAGTATTGGTATGGCTCTTTATGAAGTGTTGTATGGGCGAAGATGTAGGTCTCCAGTGGATTAGTTTGAACCAGTAGAGGTGCCGTTAATCGGTCCAGAGTTTGTTTGTGAGGCCTTAGAGAAAGTTCAGCTAATTAGAGAAAGGCTGAGAATGACTCAGAGTCGTCAGAAGTCCTATTCTGACAAGAGGCATCATGACTTAGAGTTCATGATTGGTGACAAGGTGTTTTTGAAAGTTTCACCAATGAAAGGACTTATGAGGTTTGGTAAGAAAGGGAAACTTAGTCCTAGATTTATCGGACCTTATGAGATTATAGAAAAGAAGGGGAAAGTGGCTTATGAACTAGCGTTGCCCGTTGAGTTGTCTTCTGTTCATCCTGTCGTTCATGTGTCTATGCTTAGAAAGTACATTTATGATGAGTCGCATATAATACCTGCTGACACCATAGAAATTAAAGAAGGCTTGACTTATGAAGAGGTACCTATAGAAATTCTCGATAGGCAAGTAAGAAAGTGGAGAATAAAAGATATAGCATCGGTGAAAGTTTTGTGGAGTAATCATGATTCAAAAGAGGCTACGTGGGAGGTCGAGGAAGATATGAGGAAGAAGTATCCTTATTTATTTGAGGAACAAGGTATGTGAACCTAGGTTTGGCTTAGCATTTATATTTTATTTATTAAATATAAGTTAGCATGTATTTATGTCCTTGTTAGATTATACTTAGTTATTGAAGTAATTTAGTTTCTATCAGAGTATATTTAGTTATTTAATAATTTAGTACCATGCCAGAGTGCATTTTATTTATTAAATTTACCTACTTTTTGCTGAAGTGTTGTGCTTTAGATTTTGTTTGGTTATTGTGGTACCTCCTTGCCGGAGTGTGAGTAATTAGTTTATGAGCTGTGTGTGGTGCCTATGAATGATGACAGGGATATTTTGTTGGTGTAGTTATGGTATTGGTGACAGGGATATTTTTTTGGATAGTCCAATTTACAGGGGAGACTCTGCCAAAATTTCTGAAAATTTAGGGAGTTAGCCAAAATTTTGAGTCCTTTGGGAAAGTGAGTAGTGCTAAAAAAACTTAAGAAGTTCAAGGACATAAGGAATGATTGTTGGCTTAAGAATAAGGTCCTAGCAACATTCGAGGACGAATGTTTTTAAGGAGAGAAGACTGTAATATTCGTCAAATCTATAAAAGTTTCAAGACACGCTCAATATAGAATTTAATTTTTTTTCTTGCCTTATGATTGATTTATTAGTTACTTATCTATTTATAAATAATTGGATATACAATTGGGGAATATTAGTAATTTTAATATTTATTAATTATTAAAAGTGGGTACCATTAAATACTTGTTAAGTCTTAAAAAAAAGACTTAAGAATTGGGCTTAAAGCCCATTGAGTAGTCTGTCCTATTGTAAGGAAAAGAAAAAGGCTTAAAGCCTTAAGCCTTGAACGAAAGAGGGGTTAGGGAAATTTTCAAAGAATTCAAAGCAACAGAGAAAAGGACTTCTACGGACAAGAAACAAAAGCACGTCCTAGCTAGGTACTCATGCAGGCAACGGAAAATTCTAGGCTTCTTTACAAATAACTTGTTCTTGAACGCAGGTATATAAAATTTTTTATTCTCAATTATCCTACATTTTGAGCCGAGGGTCTTTCGGAAACAGCCTCTCTACTCCTTCGGGGTAGGGGTAAGATCTGCGTACACACTACCTTTCTCAGATCCCATTAGTGGGATATTACTGGGTTGTTGTTATTGTTATTGTAATTATCCTACATTATAAGAATTGGATAGTTAATTGCCCTCTTTCTCTGTATCAACAGTAAGTTCATTGTTTAGATGTGAAACTTTAAAATTAATTAAAATGCACTGATTATTGTAGAATCGATTGTTTGACGGGTATATATTAGACTGCGGCCTACGTATTGGCTCGAGGAGTTTTGAGGTGAGTTGATATATCCCTTTTCTAAAGTGGTTTAACTCACAAAAGCACGCATACAAGATGTTTGATGAATTACTTAAAATAGTTAATATGTACTTAATTTTAGCGAGTGAGTACCTATCAACTTAGAATTGTTCTACCTAAAGTTTAGATGATTTATTACGAAATATGTGCAAAAATTTTCAGATTTTTGTGTTATTCTTATATGCCATTTTCATGTTGAAAATTCATGAACAAGAGGGAATCATTAGAAATGATTTGGAATGTTTATTTCATTATTATGCCATGCTTTACATTTAAGGATACCAGTATGAGTATGTATAGGATGTTCCAGAAAATATTAAGACTTGAAAAGTCACAAGAAGAAGTTTTAGAAAGAAATATTTTTTGGGAGTATCCTCTATTCTAAGAAGGGGTCATCGTCCAGGCCGAGGGTCCTGACCAAGGCGTTGACTTCCTGAAACTATTTGTGCCAAAGTAGGGAGCACACGAGCCGAGGGTCTCATTGCTGAGAATTTACTTAGCCAGGCTATGGTATGATACATGAGCGCTGAGAACCATGAAACGAGTGGCACCTCGTGGATTGGGCCAATTCGATCAGGTTGGGATCGAACCCGTGCCGATCACAGGGTGATTAAGACAGAAATAAGTCAGGATAGTTGGAACTCCCGAAGTATAAAGTGAAGTATTTTTTTTATAAGAAAGAAAATGAAAAGAATTTCTTTTAGAATATTTATAAACTGCTATTATGCAATGATTTTAGAATTGTTCTTAGAAGCTTTATGTTTTCCATGCATTTAGAATCGTTGCTCGTAATGTACATTTTATTAAAGTTTCGTCCTTGTCGTTGAGACTCACTGAGCACAATGGATGGTACTAACGTTCTTTTTTGGGAACCCACGTTGGTCTGCGGTACAACGTAGGAACCATTTTTGCAGGCGAGCATGCTATAAGTTAGGACTTCCCTCTCTTCCAGTGCTATTGGTGAGCTCCGCTTTTGTTCATGGAGTATTCCTTAGAGTTATCTTTATTTAATTATTTCTTTGTTTACTTAGAGCACTAGCCAGACAATCTCATGTCCTGAGCAATACATCAGTTTCTCAGTAGAGGCTTCATAGACACAGTCGGTGGGTTACGATTCAAATGTTTTTATAATAACTTAGCAGTATTTCAGTAGTTACTACAATCAAAGTTTGGGAGTTGGTTATTTTTGATATTCAAATTAATTAAAAGTATTTGGTTAAAGTATTACCTTGTTGCATATAAAGTTTGAGATTTTAATAGTTGTAATAAGCGCAGATGGTTAGCTCGGTTAAATATAGCGACCGGGTGCCGGTCACGTCTTGTTCAGAAAATGGGTCATGACAATTCTCTTCACCGAGCTACCATAGCTACCATAGGGGTAGATAGATATTTATGCCTTAGGACTCCTTATCAAGAAGCTTACCCGTTGTAGTACAAACATAATCTACTGAAGACCTTACATTTACTCATCATAAGCATGAAGCAAAATTGAGTTCCTCTTACTCAACTCTTCCACAGCCACATTTAATCTCTTACCAACTGTATTTTTGGATGTAGGTATCCTTGTATAACGAATAAAATAGAATTTAGAAGTTTGAATTCTTACAACTAAGCTCTACCACACGATCTAGAGTAATAAGAAAGAGTGGCAATCCTAAATGCCTTGTAGCCTCCTGCTTATAAGTGTGGTTCACAACACACCCATAAATAAGACTCTACTAGACCAGCTTGTAGACTCCCTAGGACAGAATAGCTCTGATACCACTTTTGTCACGACCCAAACCGCAGGGCCGCGATGGGCACCCGGTGCCTTACACAATCGAGTACCAACGTAATATATCTTTCTTATCATACCATCATGGGTAAGTGGGCCAGAACGGCTGTCATGAGATAACGAGAATAAAACATAAGAGAATACTACACATATGATGACCCAACATGATATAGAAACTTATACATGTGACATACGGGCCTCTAAGGCCGACATGATCATTTGTATACCCAAAACATATGCCGATAAGGCCATACAAGTATCCATATATGTCATGCCCCTTTTTTCTTCGCGAAATCGGGCTTCGACATGTGACAACTCTTTTCAGGAGGTATTAAAAGAGGAGAGTCGCCACCTAACGATTTTTAAGGTGCTTTAGGGCACCTATTATGCAAATAACTCTGTTTTAACTAGTCAACGCCACCAAAGAACGGGTAAAGGCTCAAGTTACCTCAAAAATAAGGTGTTAGGCACTCCTCGAGGTCCACAACTGTAGGTCCCAGCCGGACATAAATTATATGGATTAATATATATGATCAAATAAGCAAAGAGAGTACAAAATCTAAGAATTTTATTACAAAGAGATATTGAATAGGGAGGTGCAACTATTTTTCCGTTCTAATAGGGGGGTCCTAAGTTTTTTAGCCTAAAGGATCACCCCGTGCAACATAAATAATACTTTGCAACTCCCTTAGAATAGGGAGTTACTCATATTATTCAGCGGGCACAGACTATTATCTCCTGCTACCCGATTACTATGTTAATTCAGATTAAGCAAATGCCTACAAGACAAATTTCAGATTAAGCAATTCAGAATTAAGAAACTTAAATCCCTATAGACATGATTTCTATGTGACAAGGCATCAAGGAATGCAAGCAGTTTTCAGAGGCCAAGCGTTGCTTATCTCCAAATTATGCGGTTGTTGCATGCTGATTTGAGATTTGAAGGTTTCCAGTTATTTAACCTATATATACTGTGTCTAGGTGTGAATCACTAAGTGACAATGAAACCTATTGGAGGAAAGCCCAGAATTATTCATGCTTTCTAACAATAGCATACGTGAAACAATGTTTGAGCGATTTAACATTAACAAATTATGGCGAGTAATTATATCATATAGGCAGGATCTCTAACATTCAGCACTTAGAGCTGATTTTATCGTCATACCTTAATCCTATAGGCATAACTTCTAGTGAATAACTAAAGCGAATTGAAGGAAAATCCATTGACATTTGTTTCTATAGGTAGGTTTCTAATGTATTTGAAAGTAGTCATGCAGATTGAAGGAGTGTTTACTTCCTATAGGCATGTTGTCTATAAATACGTAGCAATAGACATAGTATTTGAACTCATGATTAATGGTAAACAAGTAGTGTGTGTGTGTGTGATTCTCCTAATATCATGATTTCTATAGTGCTCATGTAATCGAACAACGCATATAGCAAACACATGTTTAAGTCCTATAGGCATGTTATCTACCTGTTGCATGTAGATATTAAACTCTACTCATTCCCTTTTTACTAACACCACAATTGTTTGTACAAAGGTTATTATAGGCCCAATAATGTGTAAAAGTAATAAATGTTACATAACAGTTATAATAGACGAATAGCAAGCCCAAACAAACAAATATCCAGCATTGCCTGGACCTTCAATAACTCTTACACGGCGTATCCAGGCCTTCAACAAAGAGCAACATTCAATATACGACTCAGGGATCCATAGAAGAGTTCAAAACCAGTTTACTTAACCACAACACCAAGTGTTGCATCACTTGAAGCAATCAATTTAGGTACACAACACATAACAGGGGAAATGGAGTGGATAGGAACAAGTTTGAGATTAAGGGAGTGTCTAAGGACCAAGCCCTAGTGTGTCAGAGTTCACAAGGGCCTCAAGTGGACCTCGAGCAGTGCTCACACTAGAGAGGCTAACAATAGAACCTAGATAGCCTTGACTTTCAGCCAACTAAGAATAAAGGATTCAGAATAGCATAAGTAGCAAGTAAGGAAGGTGGATAGTGATGGAGGGACAGAAGTTAGGTGATACACTTATACTTAAAATATACATAGCCAAGTTGAGCATACAAAACAACTAATCAAGCAGATCACAAGACTTTGTTCAGTAAAACTTCAACATTTAGCAAAGTAGCACATAACAAACCCATATTGAGGAAATTAGAGGGAGGAACAGGTTTGTAAAGTTTGACAAAAGTTAACACAAATAGGCTGAGACCTAAGAAATCCAATTTAGGTTAAGTATGATGATAGACATATTAATTCTCATCAGAAAACAAGACTGCATTGAGACATGATATGGAGCACACATTATGGCAAAACCACATGTGGGAAGGGTCAGGGGAGAAACAATTTTGCAGTCACAGATGCACAATACAAACAAGTTAAAACCTAAGAGATTATGCTAAACATGCATCTTAGTGTCATGCTAATCAGTATTTAGACATGATGAGGGATGCACATTGTGACAAGCCAAATAATCACTAAAAGAACAGGATATCAGATGAACCATAGACATGCTGGGGAACATATTGGCACATAAGCAAGATCATAGAGAATGATCTTAATACAAATTGAAACACATTATACATGCAAGACAAATATTGCAGAGATTCAGAGCAGTGTGAGGTAGCAAGTTCATACCAAATAGCACATGTAGGGATTCTGGGATTGACACAATAGACTAATTAACTAAAGAAGATCTAAGTTATGACATAAAACAAAATGGTTCAAACATGGGGTATGGGGATCATGTTGAGTGACACAATAGCAGGGGAACAAGTCATAATTAACGCAGGAAGTTCTAGCACAAGTGTGAAGCATTCATTATAGAGATTACGGATAAAGTAAATAAGCACGTTTTAGGGAACATTCAGGCACTAATATACTGGCTAAACGAAACTTAAGAGGGTTAGATTATCCAAGTTAGACTTAGGCAATCTCAAGACTAGCAGCATTAGGAGGAAGTCAAATGCTAAAGAGACTTAGAACAAAGTAGAATTAACAGAATCGTACACAAAAGGAATCCAGAAAACATATTAAGCCATGGATTCCAGAGGTGAGAACACATGTGAATCAAAGACACATAGGGATGAAATTGCAAAAGTAAAGCGACTTACCAGTTAAACGGACAACAATAAAGAACAAAAGATCCATAAAAATCCAGAAACCTCGATGCGTCAAAGTTTCCAAGAGCTTCGAAAGAACCCCGGTCAATGCTTGCACCAAGAGAAAGTTCGAACAACAGACTCTCAGTGGCCTTGGCTTTCAGCCAACAAACACAAAACGCATAACAAGATAATGAAGGAAACAAAGAAAATAAAACCAAGAAGTCTGAATAATTTAGTAGAGAAAACAGGTAAACCTTAGTTTAGATGAGGAACAAAAAGGGTCAAACTCTCGCTGAATCGAAGCCAAGAAGTCTGATAGTTAATGTATCATGTCAGAAACATGAAGATGATACAAAATCGGAATCAAACGAACACAACGACTCAACTTCCTTAAATAATCAAGTAACCAGTACTTGTAGCGTTCAAAAGATGGCAAGTAACTCCGTGTATGCAAGAAAGGAAATGAATCATGGATGGTTTCCATGTAATATCGGATTGGGACTGAGATTTGAGTGAGGACGGCTAGGGTTTAGGTTTGAGAGATGAGAGCATGTAAGGATAGAGAGGCGATGTGGTGGGGATTTGTCTATAGGGTTTGGGGTATTGGGGATATAAGGAAAGGGCAGGTTAATTATGGGTCGTTGATCATTTAAGATCAACGACCAAGATTGAACGGGGCAGGGTGACAGGTTATTAAGCGGGTTACGACCGGGTTAATTTTAGGGGTCGTTTGGATTGGGCTTTGGGGGGGGGGTAGGCCAGAGATTTGGGGCTTGTTTGGTCCGAAAATTGGCTCAAAGGTTTGGCCAGCCTTTAAATGAGAAACTAAGGGAAAAAGTATTTTAATAAAATAATTAAATAAATTATAAAAATGATGTTTATGCAAATTAATACCTTAAAACAATAGTATAAGATTATAAAAATGTAAGATATTATTTTGACCCTGATTAAAATGACAAATGCAATACAATTGTAAAATATAGACTATTATTGCGAGATTGTGCAAATAGCCTGAAAATACTAATGTAATTATAACACTAGAGTAAAATACCTAAAGCAAATATTATAAAGGTAAAATAAGGATTTAGGTAATTGAGTCATCACAAAATAATTTGAAGGAATAATTAATAATTATTCAAGCAATTTAAATACAAAAAATCAATTTAAATACTCTAACAATTATGAAAAATTATAGAAGATGCTTGCATAAGTCTTGTAAATTAAATAATGATGCAAGCTAATATTTTGAAAGCATATACGCTTATTTTCAAAAATATGAGGGCAAAATTGGGTATCAACAACTGCCCCTCTATACCCGAAAATGATGAAAGAGTTGCACGGTAAAGAAAATAATGACCGATTTTGACCGAATGAGGTGATTTAAAAAATGGAGGCCGAACCCTAATTCCTGAGTTGCCTACATATCCCTGGTGTTACGGGAATCAGGCCGTGTGTAGTTCTGGATCCAACGGTGAACGAAACCGACGGAGTTGTTATAGGAATGACTGTATGCCTCGGAAAGGGTTCCTTTTTAGGTAGGACAATATCAGATAAGTTTATATGGAATCTGAAACGTTACGGGTGTATCTCAAAGCGAGTATCTGAACGGTTATTAAGTAAACGTGGGTAACTGATTTTGGTTGGTTACGCTTAAAATAATTGCAGGGTATGAATGTTGTGAACAGAAACCGGAGCAAAGATTGCTCCTGTTAAGAGAACGGTTAATTCCCGGGTTACCTATGAAACTTAAAACACGATGCATGCAAATATCTAGATTATGGCGAGAATTTAAACATGATGCAGATTCCCTTCGGACCATGATGCTTGTCTTTAGATGATGAGGATGGTGTCCTTAGACCGTGATGTCCTGGGCCATGAGTCATGTGATAAGGGATTCGCAGGCCATGAAATGATGTCCTCGGGCCATGAGAATGGTGCCTCTAAACCATGACGCCTTTGAATAATGATGTGCGCTTTTAAGAGATCCTCGGACCATGGAATGGTGTCTTCCAGCTATGAGGATGATGCCTTCACATTATGATGCCTTTGGACAGAATGGCGATATTTCAGCCCATGAAATGCAAAATATGATGGTTGGCCGTATGCGAAGATGAGACAAGAATAAGCTTAGTCTTGGGTAAGATGAGGTCAATGCTTAGCCTTGGGTGAGTAGAGGATAATGCTAGGTCTTAGATGGCGTATTGGAGATAGCATTTAAAAATAAGGAAAAGGCAGTGCTTAGCCTTGTGGAATTAGAAAGGCAGTACTTAGCCTCATGCAGGATGACGAGACAATGCTTAGTCTCATGCAAGTAAGGGAAGTGGTGCTTAGTTTCATGCAAAATAGGAGACAATACTTAGTCTCATGCAAAGAAGTCAGTGCTTAGCCTTGTGCAGTTAAGGAGGCGATGCTTAGCCTCAGGCAAATAGGAGACAATGCTTAGTCTCATGCAAAGAAAGGCAGTGCTTAGACTTATGCAGTTAAGGAGGCAATGCTTAACCTCATGCAAATAGGAGACAATGCTTAGTCTCATGCAAAGAAAGGCAGTGCTTAGCCTTATGCAGTTAAGGAGGCAATGCTTAGCCTCACGCAAATAGGAGACAATGCTAAGTCTCATGCAAAGAAAGGCAATACTTAGCCTAATGCAGTTAAGGAGGCAATGCTTAGCCTCATGCAAATAGGGGACAATGCTTAGTCTCATACAAAGAAAGGCAGTGCTTAGCCTTATGCGCTTTAAGGAGACAGGGCTTAGCCTCATGCGGGAAAACAATGAGTGATAGTGATAAAGCAGAGAGTTTCTTAGCTGAAGATGTGTTTGCATTTGGCAACTTTGTCGTTATAAAGGTAGTGATTCTAATGTGTGTATGTATTTGCGCATATTCCTGTTATGTTCATTATACCTGCATACAAAGAAAAATCGTGAGTTTGCGGGGAAGGTTGGTCCGTGCTTTAGCCTTCTCACTTTGGTTTTGCTCCTGTCTTGAGATCCCGTTTGAGTTACCCTGGGCAGCATCTGGCGGTTTATAAAACTAAAGTTTTTCAAAATATATGCGTGCATTTGACGAATATAGTTATTTAAATATAATAGTATGTAATATCAAGTAATTTAGATGAACCAATGATTGTGACATATTTTAGAGACATTGCAACTTCCTTGCTTTAGAATTTTGAGGAGGATGCCCCAGTTTAAAAGCAATTCTTTGACTGTTCTGTGTATGCCGAAGTTGGCTGGACTTGCTTCAGAATTTTGAGGGCCCTCCTCAAAATTCTGCCTCAGTTTCTCACCATGGCAAAATGAAGATTTTATTGAGATGTGACCGAACCCACAGGGCTGCCTACGTATCCCCTCTTAAACGGGAATCAGGTCAAGCGTAGTTCAGTTATATCAAATGAAGAAATGTAAACAATCTAAACATAGTATTTCTTGATTGCGTCTGAGTTGATAGGTTTTGGCCAAATATTTCCGTCCATTTCTGCAAGTATGAGCGCTCCTCCTGTTAGTACTCTGAACCATGTAGGGCCCTTGCCAATTGGGTGAAAATTTTCTTTTGGCTTCATCTTGATGCAGGAAGATCCGCTTTAGCAGTAACTGCCCTGGTGTGAATTGTCTAGGCCTGACCCTTTTATTAAAAGCTCTGGACATTCTGTTCTGGTAAAGTTGACCGTGACATACTTCGTTCATTCTTTTCCCGTCAATGAGAGCCAGTTGCTCATAACGACTTCGTATCCATTCTGCATCACTGAGTTCAGCCTCTTGTATGATTCTCAAAGAAGAAATTTCTACTTCGGCGGGAATGACGACTTCAGTACCATAGACTAGCAAATAAGGAGTTGCCCCAGTTGATGTGCGAACCGTGGTGCGATATCCAAGTAGGGCAAATAGTAACTTCTCGTGCCATTGTTTGTTATTATCTACCATCTTCCTTAGTATCTTCTTGATGTTCTTATTGGCGGCTTCCACAACTCCATTCATTTGTGGCTTATATGCCGTGGAATTCTTATGCTTAATTGTTGATACCCAATTTTGCCCTCATATTTTCCAAAATATATATATACTTTCAAAATAGCATTTTTTGCATCATTATTTAGTTTACAAACCTATACAAGCATTTTCTATAATTTTCCATAATATTTAAGAGCTTTAAATTAATTTTCTTGCATTTAAATTATATAAATATCTAGTAATTATCCCTTTAAATTATTTTGTGATGACTTAGTTACCTAAAATTATTATTTTTGCACCTATAATATATGTTTCAAATATTTTATTTCATTCCATATAATTATATTAGTATTTTTAAGCTATTTATCTAATTTTGCAATAATGACCTATATTCATACACAATTGCCCTTTATTTTATATTAGTTGTGTCAAAATAGCATATTTATATATTTTTTATAATACTAAGTTATTATTTTAAGCATTTCAGTTATTATTTTAAGCATTTCAGTGCATAAATAATATTTTTATTTATTTATTAAGTATTTTTTATAAATTATTTTGATAAAATTTTGGGTATTTAAATAATATCTCATTCTAACAAATTTTGGACCACATTAGTGGCCCAAAACTACCCAAACCTTAGCCCAGTCTATCCCAGCCCAAAGCCAAACAACCCCTTAACCCAAAACTCGGTCGGTACCCATTAATAGACCCCCCCTCCCCCCTCAAAATTTTTGATCCTGCCCATTGATCTTTCAAGATCAACGGACCTCATTCATCCTCTCCTTTTAAATCAACCTCACCCAAACCCTAACCCTTATTTCGCCCGTCCACCGCCCCCAAATCCTCTCGAACCTTCTCATCTCTCCACAAAATCTCTAGTAGCCCCCTCAAATCTCTCCAAATCCGTCTCAACCATGGATTCTCTCCATGATTTCCTTACCTTTTGTGTATTATCTCATTATTTTCTACAAAACTATGGTATCACCTAGTACTTGCCTAAACATGGCAAGTACTCTCTCTCAGAATCCGGCCATTCAACTTCAATTGCTTGAATCTGGACTGTATTTAGTCCATATACATCATGACCATGGCTATATAGGTCCGATTAAACGAACACAAGTACTCAAATTCCATAAATAATAAAGTAACCAGTACTTGTAGCGTTCAAAAGATGGCAAGTAACTCTGCGTATGCAAGAAAGGAAAGGAATCATGGATGGTTTCCATGTAATGTCGGGTTGGGACTAAGATTTGAGTGAGGACGGCTAGGATTTAGGTTTGAGAGATGAGAGCGTGTGAGGATAGAGAGGCGGTGTGGTGGGGATTTGTCTCTAGAGGTTGGGGTTTTGGGGATATAAGGAAAGGGTAGGTTAATTATGGGTCGTTGATCATTTAAGATCAACGGCCAAGATTGAACGGGGCAGCGTGGCGGGTTATTAAGCGGGTCGCGACCGGGTAAATTTCAGGGGTCGTTTGGATTGGGCTTTGGGGGGTTGGGCCAGAGATTTGGGGCTTGTTTGGTCCGCAAATTGGCTCAAAATTTCGGCCAGCCTTTAAATAAAAAATTAAGGGAAAATTATTTTAATAAAATAATTAAATAAATTATAAAAATGATGTTTATGCAAATTAATACCTTTAAACAATAGTATAAGATTATAAAAATATAAGATATTATTTTGACCCTGAATAAAATGACAAATGCAATACAATTGTAAAATATAGGCTATTATTGCGAGATTGTGCAAATAGCCTGAAAATGCTAATGTAATTACAAAATATAGAGTAAAATAGCTAATGCAAATATTATAGATGTAAAATAACGATTTAGGTAATTGAATCATCACAAAATAATTTGAAGGAATAATTAATAATTATTCAAGCAATTTAAATACGAAAAATCAATTTAAAAGCTCTAAAAATTATGGAAAATTATAGAAGATGCTTGCATAAATCTTGTAAATTAAATAATGATGCAAGCAAATATTTTGAAAGCATATACGCTTATTTGCAAATATATGAGGGCAAAATTGGGTATCAACAACTGCCCATCTTTACCCGAAAATGATAAAAGAGTTGTCGGGTAAAGAAAATAATAACCGATTTTGACCGAATGAGGTGATATAAAAAATGGAGGCCGAACCCTAGTTCCTGAATCGCCTACATATCCCTGGTGTTACGGGAATCAGGCCGTGTGTAGTTCTGGATCCAACGGTGAACGAAACCGACGGAGTTGTTATAGGAATGACTGTATGCCTCGGAAAGGGTTCCTTTTTAGGTAGGACAATATCAGATAATTTTATACGGAATCTAAAACGTTATGGGTGTATCTCAAAGCGAGTATTTGAACGGTTATTAAGTAAAAGTGGGTAACTGATGGTGGTTGGTTATACTTAAAATAATTGCAGGGTGTGAATGTTGTGAACGGAAATCGGAGCGAAGATTGCTCCTGTTAATAGAACGGTTAATTCCCGGGTTACCTGTGAAACTTAAAACACGATGCATGCAAGTATATAGATTATGGCAATAATTTAAACATGATGCAAATTTCCTTCGGACCATGAGGGTTGTCTTTGAATGATGAGGATGGTGCCCTTAGACCGTGACGTCCTAGGCCATGAATCATGTGATAAGGGATTCGCAGGCCATGAAATGATGTCCTCGGGCCATGAGAATGGTTCCTCCAAACTATGACGCCTTTGAATAATGATGTGCGCTTTTAAGAGATCCTCGGGCCATGGAATGGTGTCTTCCGGCTATGAGGATGATGCCTTCAGATCATGACGCCTTTGGACAGAATGGAGATATTTCAGCCCATGAAATGCAAAATATGATGTTTGGTCGTATGCGAAGATGAGACAAGACAAAGCTTAGTCTTGGGCAAGATGAGGTCAATGCTTAGCCCTGGGTGAGTAGAGGATAATTCTAGGTCTTAGATGGCGTAATGGAGATAGCATTTAATCACGAGGAAAAGGCAATGCTTAGCCTTGTGGAATTAGCGAGGCAGTGCTTAGCCTCATGCAAGATGAGGAGACAATGTTTAGTCTCATGCAAGTAAGGGAAACAATGCTTAGCTTCATGCAAAATAGTAGACAATGCTTAGTCTCATGCAAAGAAGGCAGTGCTTAGCCTTGTGCAGTTAAGGAGGAAATGCTTAGCCTCATGCAAATAGGAGACAATGCTTAGTCTCATGCAAAGAAAGGAAGTGCTTAGCCTTATGCAGTTAAGGAGGCAATGCTTAGCCTCATTCAAATAGGAGACAATGCTTAGTCTCATGCAAAGAGAGGCAGTGCTTAGCCTTATGCAGTTAAGGAGGCAATACTTAGCCTCACGCAAATAGGAGACAATGCTTAGTCTCATGCAAAGAAAGAAAATCGATATCCTTTCACTAAAAATTGGAGCTTTGTTCTGTGATTCCCTCATTCTCTTGTTCTGTACTTCATTTTGGCCGGCTGAAAGCCAAGGCCACTGAGATTCTGTTATTCGGAATTTCCCTTGGTGCGAGCATTACCCGGAGTTTTTTTGAAGCTCTTGGGAACTTTGACACATTGGTATTCTGGGTTCTTGTGGAATTTTTGTTCTTTGTTGCTGTCCGTATAACTGGTAAGTCGCTTGATCTTTTTGCAATTTCATTTTTTATGTGTCTCTTATTTGCATGTGCTCTTGCTTCTGAAATCTATGGCTTAATGTGTTTCTGGGCTACTTTTATGCACAACTCTATTATCTTTAAACTCGTTTTAAATCTCTCTAGCATTTAAATCCTCCTAATGCTGCTAGTTCTGAGATTGACTATGTCTAACTTGGATAATCTGAACCCACCTAAGCTCATTTAGCTAGTTTATTGGTGTCTAAATGTTCATGAATATGCTAACCTGCTTTGTCCTGAATCTCTGTAATGAATGTCTCACATCTGTAATAACCTGTGTTAAGACCTTCACTGTTAAATATGACTTGTTTCTCTGCTATTGTGTCACTCAGCATGCTCACTTGATCTCATACCCCTTTAATGATGGATTTAAATTATATAATAGTTATCTCAACTTGTTTTCCCTACCATGTTTGAACTGTTTTAAGATGAATCCCTGGCATAACTTAGACCTTCCCTAGTTAATTAGTCTACTGGTCAATACTTGAATGCCTACGTTTTCCATTTGACATGAGTTTATTTTCACTCTGTTCTTAACCTCTGCAATGATTATCTTGAATATATAATGTGTTCTAATCTGTGTTAAGATTTTTTTTTATAAACTATGACCTTGCTTCCCTGCTAATATGTCCCCCAACATGTCTTTTTCTCACTTAATTCCTTGTTCCTTCAGTGATTACTTGACTTGTCATAATGTATGTTCCCCTCTCATGTCTAAATGTTGTCTTATTCCCTGATGAGAGTTAACATGTCTATCTTATGACACTAGGATATATACTTAGCATAATTTGGACCTTTTAGGTTTCAACTTGTTAGTATTATGCACTTGAGCATGATAATCTTTGTCAATCTTGCAAACTTGTTTTTCCCCTAACTCTTTCAATATATGGCCGTCTATGTGTTATTTTACTAAGTGCTGAACCTACTTCTATGTCCCTGCTGAACCTACGTTTAATTTTTGTGACCTGTTTGATTAGTTGCTTTGTGTTCTCATTCTTGCTATGTCTATTTTAAGTTATAAGTGTATCCCTCAATTCCTGTCCTTCAACCATTGTCCACTCTCCCTCATTTGTTATCTAGGCTATCTTTAACCTCTCATTCTTAGTCGGCCGAAAGCCAAGGCTACCAAGGCTCTTACTATTGGCCTCCCTAGTATGAGCATTTCTCGGGGTCCAATTGAGGCCCTTGTGAACTCTGACACACTAGGGCTTGGTCCTAGTCATTGTCTCAACCTCCAAAACAGCCCCTAATAATCTACTTCCTGTTATGTACTGTATATCTATATTGGTTGTCCCAAGTGGTGCAACACTTGTGCTGTGGCTCATTAAATTGGTATGGACTCCTCTATGGATCCCTGAGTCGTGTATTGAATGTGGCTCTTTGCTGAAGGCCTGAGTATGCTATGTAAGAGATATTGAAGGCCCGGTAAAGTTGGGTATTTAGTTATTTTATTTGGGGCTGTTGTGGGTCTATTGTTACTGTTATGTAACGCTGTTACTTTTACTCATTGTTGGGCCTGTAATAATCTTTCTATAAATGATTGGGGTTGTTAGTAAAAGGGAATGAGGTAGATTTTAATATTTACATGTGATGGGTAGATAACATGCCTATAGGACTTGGTAATATGTTTGCTATGTGTTGTTCGATCATATGAGCATTGTAGAGATCATGACATTAGGGGAGCACACACACACACTACTTGTTTACTATTAATCATGAGTTCAAATGCCATGTCTACTGCTACGTGTTTATAGACAGCATGCTTATAGGGAGTAAGCACCCCTTCAACTTGCATGATTACTATCAAATATACTAGAAACCTGCCTATAGGAATAGATGAACTTTTTCTTCAATTCGCTTAAGTTATTCACTAGAAATTATGCATATAAGATTTTTGATCACTTCATTCGTTATGGTATTGCACTGATCACTAGAAATCCTGTTTATAGGACTAAGTATAAATGAAACGTGTTATAATCATCAACCGTAAAGATCCTGCCTATAAAAAATAATTGTCCGTTAATTGGTTAATGCTAGACCATTCAAACACGGCTTTATGCACATCGTATGAATAATTCTAGGACTCATTCCCTAGTAGATTCTGTTGTACCCAACTGCGTAAATCACTGTAGCATCGTACATATATGATTGGAAACTTAAAACTCTCAACAATTAGCTTATGATACCCGCATGATTCTGTCTATAAGCTATATCCTGCATATGAAATCACTTGCATACTTTTATCTCCTAGAAAGCATGTCTATAAGATTATGCAGATTCCTGATCGGCATATGTGTTTGCGTGCATTTGTTGCTTAAGTATGGAGGAAAACTTGAGCCTTGACTGCTTATATGTGAAGTCCAATGTGTTTTGTATGTCGCCTAGTTTTGACATTTCTGGTGAGGTCTAGAACCATCCAAAGTAAAGGTCCAATACCTCCTGGACCATAGGTATGGAACGGGTAGTGCACGCATAAGGTACGACTTATAATTGAATTAATGCGCTTTAGGCAACAACTTTACATAGTAATCGGATAGCAGGAGATGATAGTCTTTGCCCGCTGAATAATAAGAGTAACACCCCATCTTGAGGGAGTTACAAAGAGTTATTTATGTTGCACGGGGTGATCCTTTAGGCTAAAACACTTAGGACCCCCTCCTCTTTATATGTTGTTATTTGATCCCTATATTCGCACTAAGATCTGTATTAATCATGTTGTAATAAAGTTCTGTGACTTTTGAACTCCTTTATTTATTTGATCACCTAGCTTAATCATAATCCACATAATCTTAAGTTCAGCCGGGACCCACAATTGCTGACCTCGAGGAGTGCCTAACACCTTCTCTTTGAGGTAACTTGATCCCTTACCCGATTTTTGGTGGCGTTGACTAGTCAAACAAAGTCATTTGTATAATAGGTGCCCTAACGCACCTTAAACCGTTAGGTGGCGACTCTCCTATTTTAATACCTCCTTAAAAGAGTTGTCACATGTCTAAACCCGATTTCGCGAGAAAAAGGGGGTGCGACAGCATGGCGACTCTGCTGGGGATTTACACTTAGGCTCTTACCATAATGAACTTGGCTTATGTGGATTAGTTTTCTTTGTTATAAACGCACATTCCTTTTCCATCTTTATTTTTTAGATTTGCTATAACACGCACATCCCTTTCCCGTTCACCTTTACTTATCTAAAACCATTATAACATGCACATCCCTTCCTTTCTCCACCTTTATTTGCTTAAATTTGCTATAACATGCACATCTCTTTCCCTGTTCGCCCTCAGTTGCTCTAACTGCTATTTATTAGCTATATCATGTCTTTTCCACCCCTACTCCCCTGCTTACTTTATTATATTCCCTATGTTCCACGAACTAACTTCTTCTTTTGTCTTTCTTTTTACGTCCTTTATGTTTTATCTTAATACCGCATTTATTGCTTTCACATATCTATCATGCAAATACTTGGCAATGTGCTATTATCTCTGCATAAAGCATGATCCACATCATATTCCACTCGTGCCCAACTAATACCATAGCGGTACTTGATGAGTGGTCGCGCTCTTCCAAAATTACCCTTTAAATTGGAAATGCTTATTTGCGGTAAACTAGTCGATCAACGGTGCAGTCGACGTTCCATGCCTTTCCCTCTCAAGTTGTCCACTTGAGGGTACCAGTCTAGACCCTTCTAGAAACCTCACTCCAATATCAACTGTACATGCATCATGTCAAACCTAATATGGGTTAGAACGTTGTCCACGTGATAATCCACTAAGATAAGCCTTGTCCAAAGTCCGACGGAATTTCAGTAATCTCAATGGACACCATCACGTTATGTGCATTACTTGGAGAAAACAAGCTGATATGTTGATCATTAATGTGTAAATAGTCAGACCCGGAGGGGGAAAAGGCTAGCTCTATTTGTTTTACAGAAAATGAGGCACGAAGTCCCCAGGTTCGGCATGGTTCAAAACATCCCACCTTTGCTGCTTGATTGGTGGAAGAACCTCTCACCTAGTGACCAGAATCATGTGAAAAGGGTCCTCAGAAATTTACCTTCCTTATTGGACATTCGGCCAAAAAACACATTGATTGAGGCCGCTACTATGTTTTGGGATGAGAAAAGAGCTGTCTTTCGCTTTGGTAATATAGAGATGACTCCTCTCTTAAAGGAAATAGGAGGCTTCACTAGGCTTCCATGGGATAGTCTGGGTTTATTAGTACCAGAAAATCGCACTCCCCGCACTTTTTTGAAAATGATGGGTTTCAAGAAAAATGATGAATTACTCTGTCTGAAGGAGTCATACATACCATTTGAATTCCTTTATGAACGTTATTGGGCATAGCAAGTCATATTGCCTTCACCGTGATGAACTTGCCATTACTTCTTTGGGTTGGACACACCGCCAAGTCTTTTTGTTCACTCTTTATTTCTTGGGGTTGCTGATATATCTGATGAAAGAGGGGAGGATCCACACTCGCTTATCCATGGTCGCTAGGACTCTAATGGAAGGAATTGAATGACAAACTTACACTATCGTCCCCATGATCTTGGCCGAAATGTATCGCGCTCTAGATCGATGCAAACAAGGGTATGGGCTCTTCGAGGACTGTAATCTGTTGCTACAGGTTTGGTTATTAGAACATTTCCAGAGAGGTGAATATCGTCAGGAACTTCTGCAACAATCATTAAATGACTACATAGCCTACCATCATCCAATTAGAATGACATTTATCCCAGATAGGTTCGTGCAACCTGGAAATGCTATGAGGTGGGTGCGTTTCTTCAGCAATTTGACTGACGAAATGGTACATTGGATGTTCGAATGGTTCCCTAGCAGCGACTTCATCATCGGGTCAAGAGAAACCACTCATTTAGTGCTGATCGGGTTAAGATGAATCTATCTTTATGCTCCTATAAGAGTAATGAGGCAAGCGGGAAGAAAGCAGGTCATACCTCGGGTTTCCAACTTGGTCCAGTACAAAGCAGACTTTAAAGGGAACGTCATTCCATTAAAATTTGAGGCGCAACATATGTGGAATCAAAAGGTCATTGTGGAGAAAGATACTATCGAGCCAGACAGGTATCATGCCGGCCATGTGTACTTCTACCCATCATGGTTGATAGATGATATAGAGGGAGATGTCAAGCCAGGGATAAATCTGAAAAATAGGGTTATAGACGACGCTGCTAAAGCACAAGTCAAGTATAGGATGCTACGCAAGAGGGTTTTCGAGTCTGAAGCTAGACATTTGGAACAACACAAAGTGGATATGGAAGCCATCGGCGAATGCAAAGAAATTGCTACTAAATCAACTTAAAGAATAGAATATTTGGAGCAAGGGTTAATGGAACTTGAGGGGAAGATGAGGAAGAGGCTCTCAGATTGTTAGAATACGGAAGGCAATGAGGGAGGGCACCTAGCAAGGGCTTACCTACTATTGGACATGCGCGACTTGGGGAACTTGATTGATGGATCCAAGAAGGCCAAGCATGGAGAAGGTCCATCTGGGGCCAAGTAGATTAGGAAATGATGTTCTTTACTACTTTTTAGCTTAGTTTTTAGATTTCGATTGTAATAAGGCAAATGCCATTAATAATTTTCTTATTATTGTCGTTTTAGTATGGATCTAATTCATTTTCGCATTAATGAAATGACACGATTATTGGCATCAATTTTCTCCAAGTCTATGTGTCTCTTAGGACTACCTCAGGCACAACGAGGTCCCCCAAATTAGAACGCGATTCTGTTACATGATATTGTAGAGCATGTTCAATATTGCAAGAATTCTTTCAATATCCCTTACTGACTTGGTTACATTTTTTGTTTTTCTTTTCTTTTGTTTATTCCCATTTCCCAAAGGTTGGTTCGTGCATACTGGCATCATCCGCATATCACACTAGATCCAGAGGTCCTCCACCTCCTCCTCCACCAAGTGATCCTAAAGACAGAAGCAAAGGGAAAGAAAAAATGGACGATTTAAGCGGTATCAGAAAGGACAATGCAGAGAACGTTGAAACCTCGGACGGTTGGAATACTCCAGCACAGAACGAATTGGTCCTACGCCTGGAACAAAAAATATTGGAGTTACAAGGGAAACTTGAGTAGGTCCGAAACTTGGCAAACCTTTCCCTTACCCTAAACATCCCTGACCTTAACCAACAAAACACAAACGCTCAAAAATCGGTACCTCCCCAAAACACACAAAATCCGCAAGATCCTCCCGCACCACATCAATACTCCACACCTTCTCAGAACCATAACCCTCCACTGGTACCTACTCCTCAACAACACCATCACTACCCAACTCAATACCAACAAATAACCACATACCACACCCCTCAGAATGTACCGCAGCCTACTTCTGACCTGCAAAACTCAACCAATGACCACTATTACGCCCAAATTCCCGGAGTTCACCAAAGAAATCCCATATATGTGGAAACTTTACCCCATACCCCACAACAGACCCTATATATACTCGAATCCGCCGAGAAAGACCTGCTCATCAAAAACATGGCAGAAGAACTCAAGAAGCTTACTGGCAGAGTTCAAAGTGTCGAAGGTGGCAAAGGCATTGAGAGTTTGAATTGTGAGGATTTGTGTATTCAGCTAGATGTAGAACTGTCAGAGGGTTACAAACCTCCTAAGTTTGAAATGTTTAACGGAACTGGTGATCCGAAGGTGCATTTGAGAACATATTGTGACAAACTTGTAGGGGTTGGCAAAGATGAACGAATCCGTATGAAGTTATTCATGAGGAGCCTCACCGGAGACGCCTTGTATTGGTACATCAATCAGAACCCAAAGAAGTGGGTTAATTGGGTGAGCATGGCGTCAGATTTCATGGATCGATTCAGGTTCACACAGAAAACGCACCAGACATTTTCTACATTCAAAATATCAAGAAGAAGCCAACAAAAACTTTCTACGAGTATGCTACTCGGTGGAGGTTTGAAGCTGCAAAAGTAAGGCCAGCACTGGAAGAAAAATAGATGAATAAGTTATTCGTCAGAGTTCAAGACCCGCAATACTATGAAAGAATGATGGTTATTTAAAACCATAAATTTTCTGACATCATCAAATTGGGAGAAAGAATAGAAAAAGGGATCAAAAGCGGAATGGTGACAAATTTTGAAGCACTCCAAGCCACACATAAAGCCTTACAGTCAGGAGGTATCTCCAAGAAGAAAGAAGTAGGTGTGGTGATGGTAGCCCAAGGTCCAAAGTCTCCTATTACATACCAAACACCTCCACCCACATATCAGCCTTCACCTCCTAGATACCAACAACCTACTGCCACTTACCATACCTATAACACCCAACCAGCATACTACTACTCACTACCAACCAGCTAAAACTACCAAAAACCTAGACTAAGTTTCGACCGCAGACCACCCAGACAATACACCCCAATTGTTAAACCTATAGACCATCTGTACGAGAGATTGAAGGTTGCCGATTATATCACTCCCATTCCCGTTTTTGCTATGGAAAACTCTTCCCAGTGGGTTAACCCAAATAAGACATGTGCCTATCACTCAGGCATGAAAGGTCATACTATTAATGAGTGTCGTACTTTGAAGGATAAGATTCATACATTAATTGACACCAAAGTCATACAGGCCAAGGAGGCTGCACCCAATGTCCTTAATAATCCTCTCCCAGATCACATGAGTAGAGGGGCAAACGTGATAGAGACCGATGAAGAATGGGACTCAGAGGGGTCAATTGGACTCATTCGAGAAGGGGATAATTCTGAAACATCTCCAATCACTCTCACACCTATCATGGTACAGACTCAGGCACCAATTAAAGTTAAGGTAGCTGCACCAACTCCTTTTGAGGTTGAAGTAACAACGCCTTTCACCGTGATGTTAGCACCTACACCATCTTATAAGTCTAATATTATACCATGTGATTTTGTTGAGGAAGCAAGAAGGAAAGGAAATGCAAAAATGGAAGAAACAGGTGCAGCGCAAGGCATGACCAAAACTGGTAGGATTTATACACCCGAGTATTTGGGAGGAACAAGCAAAGAAACCGCCTCTAAACCGCCTGTCATTGAGACTGGCCCAGATGATCTTTGGAGAAAGGTGCAGGCAAGAGAGTCTTCTGTGGTTGATTATCTGAACAAAACCCCTGCTCAAATATCCATTTTATCACTGCTGCAAAACTCCGAGGCACATAGGAATGCCCTGATGAAGGTATTGAATGAAGCCTATGTACCCAACAACATCACCAGTGGAGAGATGGCCAACATGGTAGGGCAAGTGTTGGAAAGCCACAAGATCATTTTTCATAAAGACGAGCTGCCACCAGAAGGACTAAGTCACAACAGGGCACTGCATATCACAGTGCAGTTTGAGGAAAGGTTTATTGCTAAAGTCCTGATAGGTGGGGGTTTGAGTCTCAACATATGTCCACTAACTACTCTGAAAAGATTGGGTAAAGACCTGTACAAGATACTAGCAGGAAGTATGAATGTGAAAGCATTTGATGGGTCTTAAAGGGCCACAATTGGGGAGACGAACCTCAGCCTATAGATGGGCCCAACCTAGTTTGATGTTGAGTTTCAAGTGTTGGACATATGTGCTAGCTACAACCTATTGTTGGGACGACCTTGGATACATGCCATTGGGGCCGTAGCTTCTACTCTACATCAGGTCGTGAAGTTTGAGTGGAACCATCAGGAAGTGATCATCCATGGGGACGGAAGTAATCCCATTTACACCAGTCAAACTGTTCCGGTCATCGAGAATAGAAGGAAGTTGGGTGGAGAAACATATCATCGCATTGAGCGCGTCAACGCAATTGAAAAAGACAAATGGTGGAGAAGTAAGATAGAAGGCATATTGGCATGGACAGGGTATGAACCTGGCAAGGGTCTTGGTAAGAATCTCCAGGGGATCACCAAACTGATACAGCTAAAGCATCACGGCATAACTTTTGGGCTTGGGTACGAATACACCTGGCACAAATATCAGAATTGGTCGCCACCGTGGCATGGTCCCTATTACCCTCTAGAGAAACCAGTACCGCATTTGAGCCAGTCATTCCATCAAGCTGACATGATGTGGAAGTCCGAAGAAGATGAAGTTCTAGCTGGCATAAGGAATCTGTTTCTGGATGATGAAGACATGGATTGCGGCGCGATAGTTGAGGAGGAGGAGGAGGAAGGCCTTATTATTCATACCGCGGAGAAGGGAACTATTCTAAAGAACTGGACTGTTGCACCATCAAGGGCCCGTCAAGTTCCTGGGTAGCCTGGCAATTAGCATCATTTATTTTGAAAGTAATTTTATGAGCATCTAAGACAGTTTCAGTATTTTGTTTTAAGCATATTTTGTTTTGAAATAATTGCTCGAGTTATCGAGCTGCACTTGTTTGACGTTTCCAAGATTTATTTAATGTATTGTTATTTTTAGTATTTATTATTATTCTTTACAATTTTTCTCTACAACATTATTATTACCTATCCCGATGAACCTACGACTGTGACATTTAATGAGACAACGCAACATAAGGATAATGATTCAAAGGATCTGGAAGAGGATATAATACCCGAGGAAATTGTCAGAGAAATGGAAAACTTTGAAAACAAGCCTAAGTCCAATTTAGATGAGACCGAAACAGTTAATTTGGGAGACTCCGAAATAGTCAAGGAAATGCGTGTAAGCATCCACATATCACCGTCAGAGAAGGAAGAGTACGCCCGATTCTTGAAGGAGTATGAGGATATTTTTGCATGGTCCTATGATGATATGACCAGTTTGAGCACGTACATAGTGGATCATAAACTACCTACCAACACTATGTGTCTGCCTGTAAAGCAAAAGCTCAGAAAGTTCAAACCAGATATGAGTCTGAAAATAAAGGAGGAAGTCACCAAGTAGATCAAATCCAAGGTTCTCAAAGTGGTTGAATATCCGACCTGGTTGGCTAACATTGTGCCGGTTCCAAAGAAAGATGGGAAGGTCAGAATGTGTGTCGACTATCGGGATTTAAACAGAGCAAGTCCCAAAGATGATTTCCCTTTGCCCAATATACACATAGTGATTGACAACTATTCCAAGCATGAACTCCAATCCTTTGTGGATTGCTTCGCGGGATATCATCATATCTGGATGGATGAAAGAGGATGCCGAAAAGACAGCCTTTATTACACCATGGGGTGTATATTGTTACAAAATGATATCGTTTGGCCTAAAGAATGCTGGAGCCACCTATATGAGGGCCATGGCAACCATTTATCACGACATGATACACAAGGAGATAGAGGTGTACGTGGATGATGTCATCATCAAATCCAAGAGAAGCACAGATCATATAGCAAATTTGAGGAAATTCTTTGATCGACTTCGAAGTTACAACCTGAAACTAAATCCCGCAAAATGTACCTTCGGAGTCCCTGCTAGAAAGTTGATAGGGTTCATCGTCAGCCGCCGAGGAATTGAGCTAGACCCGTCAAAGGTCAAGGCTATCCAAGATTTTCCACCTCCGAAGAACAAGAAAGATATGATGAGTATCTTGGGGCGTCTCAATTACATCAGCCGTTTCATAGCACAATCAACTGTGATTGGTGAACCGATTTTCAAAATTTTAAAGAAAGATGCTGCGACAAGTTGGACTGAAGAATGCCAGAAAACATTTGACAAGATCAAGGAATATTTATCCAAACCACCTGTTCTGGTCCCACCAGAACTTGGGAGACCACTGCTACTCTATTTATCTTTCCTGGATGCGGCTTTCGGTTGTGTCTTGGGACAACACAATGAGACATGAAGAAAGGAACATGCCATCTATCTAAGTGAGAAGTTCACACCCTACGAAGACGGTATTCTTTGTTAGAGCGCACCTGATGCGCTTTGACGCGGATAGCTCAGAAGTTAAGGCACTACTTCTGTGCCTACACCACATATCTCATATCAAGAATGGATCCGTTAATATACATCTTCCAGAAATCCATGCCTACGGGAAAGTTGGCAAAATGGTAGATACTATTGAGTGAGTTCGACATCATTTATATAACTCAAAAGGCGGTCAAGGGGCAAGCGTTGGCAGATCATCTGGCATAAAATCTTGTGGGTGGAGAATACGAACCATTGAAAACATATTTTCCCGATGAAGAGGTATCATTCGTAGGAGAAGATATCACCGAAACCTATGACGGTTGGAGAATGTTCTTCGATGGAGCTGCAAACTTCAAAGGAGTAGGAATTGGAGCAGTTTTAATGTCAGAAACAGGTCAACACTATCCAGCATTCGTAAAGCTCAGGTTTCCATGTACCAACAATATGGCAGAATATGAGGCTTGCACCTTGGGACTCAAGTTGGCCATTGACATGAACGTTCAGGAATTGCTGGTAATTGGAGATTCAGGCCTTTTGGTATATCAGGTTCAAGGAGAATGGGCTACAAAGAATACCAAAATATTGCCATATTTGTACTACGTACAAGAGTTGATGAAGAGGTTCACAAAAATAGAGTTCAAACATGTTTCGAGAATCTAGAATTAGTTCGCAGATGCGTTGGCCACTCTAGCTTCCATGATACAACACCCAGACAAGAATTTCATCGATCCTATTCCAGTAGGGATTCATAATCATTCAGATTATTGTGCTCATGTTGATGAAGAAACTGATGGGAATCCATAGTTCCATGATATCAAAGAATACTTGGCAAAATGAGAGTACCCGAAGCACGCAAATCATACTCAGAAATGCACACTCCAAAGATTGTCCAACCATTTCTTCCAAAGTGGAGGAATTCTGTACAGAAGCACTCCAGATCTAGGATTATTACGGTGTGTCAACGCCAAGGAAGCATCCAAATTTCTCGAAGAGAAATATGCCGGAACTTGCGGACCACACATGAATGGTTTTGTTTTAGCCAAAAAGATATTTAGAGCAGGATATTTCTGGATTACTATAGAAACAGACTGCATCAGGTATGTCCAAAAGTGTCATCAATGCCAAGTACATGCGGATATGCTATGAGTGCCACCCAATGAAGTCAATGCAATAAGTGCACCTTGGCCTTTCTCCGCCTGGGGGATGGATGTCATCGGTCCAATCGAACCCGCCGCTTCAAATAGGCATAGGTTCATTCTAGTGTCCATAGACTATTTCACAAAATGGGTTGAAGCCACATCTTACAAGGCTGTAACTAAAAAGGTCGCCACAGATTTCGTTAGGGATCGTATTGTCTGTCGATTCGGGGCACCGAAATCAATCATCACCGACAACGCCGCCAACCTTAACAGTGATTTGATGAAATCCATGTGTGAAACCTTCAAGATCAAGCATAGGAATTCCACATCATACATGCCACAAATGAATAGAGAATGTCCAAAGATTTCAACAAAAGGATCAGGCCTAGACAATTCACACCGGGGTAGTTGGTGCTGAAGCGGATCTTCCCGCATCAAGATGAAGCCAAAGGAAAATTTTCACCCAATTGGCAAGGACCCTACATGGTTCACAGAGTACTAACAAGAGGAGCGCTCATACTCGCAGAGATGGACGGAGAAGTTTGGCCAAAACCTATCAACTCAGACGCTATCAAGAGATACTATGTTTAGATTGTTTACATTTCTTCATTTGATGTAACTGAACTACGCTTGACCTGATTCCCATTTAAGAGGGGATACGTAGGCAGACCTGTGGGTTCGGTCACATCTCAATAAAATCTTCATTTTTGCCATGGTCAGAAACTGGGGCAGAATTTTGAGGAGGACCCTCAAAATTCTAAAGCAAGTCCAGCCAACTTCGTCATACATAGAACAGTCCAAGAATTGCTTTTAAACTGGGGTAGAATTTTGAGGAGGAACCTCAAAATTCTAGAGAAAGGAAGCCGCAATGTCTCTAAAATATGTCACAGTCATTGGTTTATCTAACTTAGTCGATATTGCATACTACTATATTTTAAATAACTACATTCATCAAATGCCCGCATTTTTTTCCGAAAAACTTCATTTCTATAAACAACCAGATGTTACCTAGGGTGACTCAAACAGGATCTCAAGACAGGAGCACAGGCAAAGTAAAAGACAAAAGTGCGAACCAACCTTCCCCTACAAAACTCACAATTTTTCTTTGGATGCAGGCACAGTAAGACAATAATATCTGCAGAAACATCAGGTCACTACCTTCAAGATAGCAGATTATCTATCCTAAGCATCTCCAGTTAAGAAACACTCTACTATCACTCATCGTTTTCTTTGCATAAGGCTAAGCTCTGCCTCCCTAATTGCATAAGGCTAAGCATTGCCTTTCTTTGCATGAGACTAAGCATTGTCTCCTTTCTTTGCATGAGACTAAGCATTGTCTCCTATTTGCACGAGGCTAAGCATTGCCTCCTTAACTGCATAAATCTAAGCACTGCCTTTCTTTGCATGAGACTAAGCATTGTCTCCTATTTTGCATGAGGCTAAGCCCTGCCTCCTTAACTGCATAAGGCTAAGCACTGCCTTTCCTTACTTCGAGACTAAGCATTGTCTCTTATTTTGCATAAGGCTAAGCCCTGCCTCCCTAATTGCGTAAGGATAAGCACTGCCTTTCCTTGTATGAGACTAAGCATTGTCTCCTTTCTTTGCATGAGACTAAGCATTATCTCCTATTTGCACGATGCTAAGCATCGCCTCCTTAACTGCATAAGGCTAAACATTGCCTCCTTAACTACACAAGGCTAAGCATTGCCTTCTTTGCATGAGACTAAGCATTGTCTCCTATTTTGCATGAAGCTAAGCACCGCTTCCCCTTCTTTGCATGAGACTAAGCACTGTCTCCTATTTTACATGAGGCTAAGCCCTGCCTTCCCCTCTTGCATACGGCTAAGCATTGCCTTTGCCTCAAGATTAAATACTATTTCCACTATGCCATCTAAGACCTAGCACTATCCTCTGTTCACCTAGGGCTAAGCACTGCCCTCATCTTACACAAGACTAAGCCTTGTCTTGTCTCATCTTTGCATGTGACCAAGCGTCACATCTTTGCACTTCATAGGCTGAAATATCGCCATTTTGTCCGAAGGCATCATTCCTCATAGCCGGGAGACACTATTCCATGGTCTGAAGATCTCTCAAAATTGTACATCATTATTCAAAGGCGTCATAGTCCAAAGGCACCATCCTCATGGCCCGAGGACATCATTTCATAGCCTGCGAATCACTTATCATACACTTCATAGCCCAGGACGCCATGGTCTAAGGATATCATCCTCACCTTCCGAAGACAATCTTCATGGTCCAAAGGGAATTTGCATCAAGTTTGAATTTTCTCAGTAACCCATATATTTGCATGCATCGTGTTTTAAGTTTTGCAGGTAATCCAGGAAGTAACCGTTCTCCTAACAGGAGCAATCTTCACCTTGGTTTTTGTTCAACGTTCATATCCTGCAATTACTTCAAACGCAACCAATCACCATCAGTTACCCACTCTTACTTGATAACCGTTCAGATACTCGTTTTGAGACACATCCGTAACGTTTCAGATTCGCATTCACGATTTCGTATAAACTCATCCGATATTGTCCTACCCAAAGGAACCCTTTCCGAAACATACGATCATTCCTATAACAACTTTGTCGGTCTCATTCACTGTTGGATCCAGAACTACACACGACCTGATTCTCGTAACACCTGGGATATGTAGGCAACTCAGAAATCAGGGTTCAGCCTCCATTTTTTTAAATCACCTCATTTGGTCAAAATCGGTGATCATTTTCATTACCCGACAACTCTTTCATCAATCCCGGGTAAAGAGGGACAGCTGTTGATATCCAATTTTGCCCTCATATTTTCCAAAAAATATATATACTTTCAAAATAGTACTTTTTGCATCATTATTTAGTTTACAAACCTATACAAGCATTTTCTATAATTTTTCATAATTTTTAAGAGCTTTAAATTAATTTTCTTGCATTTAAATTATATAAATATCTAGTAATTATCCCTTTAAATTATTTTGTGATAACTTAGTTACCTAAAATTATTATTTTTGAACCTATAATATATGTTTTAAATATTTTATTTCATTCCATATAATTATATTAGCATTTTTAAGCAATTTATCTAATTTTGCAATAATGACCTATATTCATACACAATTGCTCTTTACTTTATATTATTTATGTCAAAATAGCATATTTATATTTTTTTATAATACTAAGTTATTATTTTAAGCATTTCAGTGCATAAATAATATTTTTATTTATTTATTAAGCATTTTATATAAATCATTTTGATAAAATTTAGGGTATTTAAATAATAGCCCATTCTAACCAATTTTGGACCATATTAGTGGCCCAAAACTACCCAAACCTTAGCCAAGTCTATCCCAGCCCAAAGCCAAACAACCCCTTAATCCAAAACCCAGTTGGTACCCGTTAATCGACCCGTCCCGTTGAAATTTTTTTAATCCTGGCCGTTGATATTTCAAGATCAATGTCCCTCATTCATCCTCTCCTTTTAAATCAACCTCACCCAAACCCTAACCTTTATTTCGCCCGTCCGCCGCCCCCAAATCCTCTTGAACGTTCTCCTCTCTCCACAGAAACCCTAGTTGCCCCCTCAAATCTCTCCAAATCCATCTCAACCATGGATTCTCTCCATGATTTCCTTACCTTTTGTGTGTTATCTCATTACTTTCTACAAAAATATGGTATCACCTAGTACTTGCCTAAACATGAAAAATACTCTCTCTCAAAATCTGGCCATTCAACTTCAATCACTTGAATCTGGACAGTATTTAGTCCATATACATCATGACCATGGCTATATGGGTCCGATTAGCCAAGATATTCGGTCAATCTTTGATTTCTGTCAATTAGGGTTTACCTATTTTTTCCCTAATCCGATTTTTATTGATTCTGCATGTTAATATTTCCTTATTTATGTTTGTTTTTATAGTTTTTCTTGTTTGCTGGTTCGATTTCTATCTCTATATAAACCCATCCCCTTTAAAGCAGGGGGGAATCGATATCCTTTCACTAAAAATTGGAGCTTTGTTATGTGATTCCCTCATTCTCTTGTTTTGTACTTCATTTTGGCCGGCTGAAAGCCAAGGCCACTAAGATTCTGTTATTCGAACTTTTCCTTGGTGCGAGCATTGCTCGGAGTTCTTTTGAAGCTCTTGGGAACTTTGACGCATTGAGATTCTGGGTTCTTGTGGAATTTTTGTTCTTTGTTATTGTCTGTTTAACTGGTAAGTCGCTTGATCTTTTGCAATTTCATTTTTTATGTGTCTCTGATTTGCATGTGCTCTCGTTTATGAAATCTATGGCTTAATGTGTTTCTGCGCTACTTTTATGCACAACTCTGTTAGCTTTACACTCGTTTTAAATCTCTCTAGCATTTAACTCCTCCTAATGCTGCTAGTTCTGAGTTTGTCTATGTCTAACTTGGATAATCTGAACCCTCCTAAGCTCATTTAGCTAGTGTATTGGTGTCTGAATGTTCAATATGCTTACCTGCTTTGTCCTGAATCTTTGTAATGAATGCCTCATATCTGTAATAACCTGTGTTAAGACCTTCACTGTTAAATATGACTTGTTTCTCTGCTATTGTGTCACTCAGCATGCTCACTTGATCTCATACCCCTTTAATGATAGCTTTAAATTATAGAACAGTTATCTCAACTTGCTTTCCCTACCATGTTTGAACTGTTTTAAGATGAATGCCTGGCATAACTTAGACCTTCCCTAGTTAATTAGTCTACTGATCAATACTTGAATGCCTACATTTGCCATTTGACATGAGTTTATTTTCACTCAGTTCTGAACCTCTACAATGATTATCTTGCATATGTAATGTGTTCTAATATGTGTTAAGATTTTTTTTTCTATCAGCTATGACCTTGCTTCCCTGCTAATTTGTCCCCCAGCATGTCTTTGGCTCACTTAATTCCTTGTTCCTTCAGTGATTACTTGACTTGTCATAATGTGTGTTCCCCTATCATGTCTGAATGTTGTCTTGTTCCCTGATGAGAGTAAACATGTCTGTCTTATGACACTAGGATGTATACATAGCATAATTTGGACCTTTTAGGTTTCAACTTGTTATTATTATGCACTTGTGCATGATAATCTTTGTCAATATTGCAAACTTGTTTTTCCCCTAACACTTTTAATATGTGGCCGTCTATGAGTTATTTTACTAAGTGTTGAACCTGCTTCTAAGTCCCTACTGAACCTACGTTTAATTTTTCTGACCTGTTTGATTAGTTTCTTTGTGTTCTCATCCTTGCTATGTCTATTTTAAGTTATAAGTGTATCCCTTAATTCATGTCCCTCAACCATTATCCACTCTCCCTCATTTGTTATCTATGCTATCTTTAACCTCTCATTCGTAGCCGGGTGAAAGCCAAGGCTACCAAGGCTCTTACTATTGGCCTTCCTAGTGTGAGCACTGCTCGGGGTCCAATTGAGGCCCTTGTGAACTCTGACACACTAGGGCTTGGTCCTAGTCATTCTCTCAACCTCCAAAACTGCCCTTAATACTCTACTTCCTGTCATGTACTGTATATCGATATTGGTTGTCCCAAGTGGTGCAACACTTGTGCTGTAGCTCATTGAATTGGTATGGACTTCTCTATTGATCCCTAAGTTGTGTATTGGATATGGCTCTTTCCTGAAGGCCTGAGTATGCTATATAAGAGATATTGAAGGCCTAGTAAAGCTGGGTATTTAGTTATTTTATTTGGGGCTGCTGTGGGCCTATTGTTACTGGTATGTAACGCTGTTACTTTTACTCATTGTTGGGCCTGTAATAATCTTTTCATAAACAATTGGGGTTGTTAGTAAAAGGGAATGGGGTAGATTTTAATATTTACATGCGATAAGTAGATAACATGCTTATAGGACTTGGTAATATGTTTGCTATATGTGTTGTTCGATTACATGAGCATTGTAGAGATCATGACATTAGGGGAGCACACACACACATTACTTGTTTACTATTAATCATAAGTTCAAATGCTATGCCTACTGCTACGTGTTTATAGACAGCATGCTTATAAGGAGTAAGCACACCTTCAACTTGCATGATTACTTTCAAATATACTAGAAAACAGCCTATAGGAATAGACAAAGTTTTTCTTCAATTCGCTTCAGTTATTCACTAGAAATTATGCCTATAGGATTTTTGATCACTTCATTCGTTATGGTATTGCACTGATCACTAGAAATCTTGTTTATAGGACTAAGTATAAATGAAATGAGTTCTAATCATCAATCGTAGAGATCCTGCCTATAGGAAATAATTGCTCGTTAATTGGTTAATGCTAGACCATTGAAACACGGCTTTATGCACGTCGTATGAATAATTCTGGGACTCTTTCCCTAGCAGATTCTGTTGTACCCAACTGCATAAATCACTTAGGCATCACACATATAGGATTGGAAACCTAAACCTCTCAACAATTAGCTTATAATACCTGTACGATTATGTCTATAAGCTATATCCTGCATCTGAAATCACTTGCATACTTTGATCGCCTAGAAAGCATGTCTATAGGATTCTGCATATTCCTGATCGGCATATGTGTTTGTGTACATTTGTTGCTTAAGTGTGGAAGCAAACTTGAGCCTTGACTGCCTATATGTGATGTCCAATGTGTCTTGTATGGCACCTAGTTTTGACATTTCTGTGCAGCCTAAGTGAGGTCTAGAACCATCCAAAGTAAATGTCCAATACCTCCTGGATCATAGGTATGGAACGGGTAGTGCACGCATAAGGTACGAACTATAATTGAATTAGTGCGCTTTAGGTAACACCTTTAACATAGTAATCGGGTAGTAGGAGATGATAGTCTGTGCCCGCTAAATAATATGAGTAACACCCCATCTTGAGGAAGTTACGAAGTATTATTTATGTTGCACGGGGGGATCCTTTAGGATAAAAAACATAGGACCCCCCCCCCCCTCTTTATATGCTGTTATTAGATCTAAATAGTTGTATCCCTATATTTGCACTAAGATCTGTATTAATCATGTTGTAATAAAGTTCTGTGACTTCTGAACTCCTATACTTATTTGATCACCTAGCTTAATCATAATCCACATAACCTTAAGTTCAGCCGAGACCCACAATTGTGGACCTCGAGGAGTGCCTAACAGCTTCTCTTTGAGGTAACTTGAGCCCTTACCCAATCTTTGGTGGCGTTGACTAGTCAAACAGAGTCATTTCTATAATAGGTGCCCTAATGCACCTTAAACCGTTAGGTGTCGACTCTCCTCTTTTAATACCTCCTTAAAAGAGTTGTCATATGTCGAAACCCGATTTCACGAGAAAAAGGGGACGCGACACTGATCTTGAAGGTTTCACACATGGATCTCATCAAATCACTGTTAAGGTTGGCGGTATTGTCGGTAATGATTGACTCCGGTACCCCGAATCGATAGACAATACGATCCCTAACGAAATCTGCTACGACCTTCTTAGTTACAGCCTTGTAAGATGTGGCTTCAACCCATTTTGTGAATATAGTCTATGGCCACTAGAATAAACATGTGCCCATTTGAAGCGGCGGATTCGATTGGACCGATGACATCCATCAGCCAAGCGGAGAAAGGCCAAGGTGCACTTGTTGCATTGAGTTCATTGGGTGGCACTCGTATCATATCAGCATGTACTTGGCATTGATGACACTTTTGGACATACCTAATGCAGTCTGTTTCCACAGTCATCCAAAAATACCCTGCTCTTAATATCTTCTTAGCTAAGACAAAGCCATTCATGTGTGGTCCACAAGTTCCGACGTGTATGGAGTCCTTCTGTACTGAATACCTCCGCTTTGGAAGAAGTGGTTAGATAACATTCGGATGTACATTTCTGAGTATGATTTGCATGCTCCGGGTATTCTTCTTTTGCCAAATATTCTTTGATGTCATGGAACCATGGATTTCCATCAATTTCTTCTTCAACGTGAGCACAATAAGCTGGCTGATTATAAATCCCTACCAGGATAGGGTCGATGAAATTCTTGTTTGGGTGTTGTATCATGAAAGATAGAGTGGCCAATGCATCTGCGAACTCATTTTGGATTCTCGGAACATGTTTGAACTCTATCTTTGTGAATCTCTTCTTTAATTCTTGTACATAGTACAAATACGGCAGTATTTTGGTATTCTTTATAGCTCATTCTCCTAGAACCTGATATACCAAAAGGCCTGAGTCACTAATTACCAGCAATTCCTGAACGTTCATGTCAATGGCCAACTTGAGTCCCAAGATGCAAGCCTCATATTCTGCCATATTGTTGGTATATGGAAAACTGAGCTTTGCGGATACTGGATAGTGTTGACCTATCTCTGATACTAAAACTGCTCCAATATTCACTCCTTTGAAATTTGCAGATCCATCGAAGAACATTCTCCAACCATCATAAGTTTCGATGATATCTTCTCCTACGAATGATACCTCTTCGTTAGGAAAATACATTTTCAGTGGTTCGTACTCTCCGTCTATAGGATTTTCTGCCAGATGATCTGCCAACGCTTGCCCCTTGATAGCCTTCTGAGTTACATAGATGATTTTGAAATCATTTAGTAATATCTTCCATTTTGCTAACTTCCCCTTGGGCATGGGTTTCTGGAAGATGTATTTTAACGGATCCATCCTTGATATGAGATATGTGGTGTAGGCACAAAAGTAGTGCCTCAACTTTTGAGCTATCCATGTCAAAGCATAGCAGGTGCATTCCGACAAAGAATACCGTGCTTCGTAGGGTTTGAACTTCTTACTCAGATAGTATATGGCTTGTTCCTTTCTTCCCGTCTCGTCGTGTTGTCCCAAGACACAGCCGAAAGCCCCATCTAGTACAGATAAATAGAGTAGCAGAGGTCTCCCAGGTTCCGGTGGGACCAGAATAGGTGGTTTGGATAAATATTCCTTGATCTTGTCAAAGGCTTTCTGGCACTCTTCAGTCCAACTTGTTGCAACGTCTTTCTTCAACATTTTGAAAATCATTTCATGGATCATAGTTAATTGTTCTATGAAATGGCTGATGTAATTGAGACGCCCTAAGAAACTCATCACATCTTTCTTGTTCTTCAGAGGTGGAAAATCTTGGATAGCCTTGACCTTTGACGGGTCTAGCTCAATTCCTCGGCAGCTAACGATGAACCCTAACAGCTTTCCAGTAGGGACTTCGAAGGCACATTTTGCGGGATTCAGTTTCAGGTTGTACCTTCGAAGTCGATCAAAGAATTTCCTCAAATCTGCTATATGATCTGTGCTTCTATTGGATTTGATGATGACGTCATCCACGTACACCTCTATCTCCTTGGAAAATGGTTGTCATGGCCCTCATATAAGTGGCTCCAGCATTCTTTAGGCCAGATGACATCATTTTGTAACAATATACTCCCCATGGTGTAATAACGGCTGTCTTTTCGGAATCCTCTTCATCCATCCAGATCTAATGATATCCCGCGAAGCAATCCACAAAAGATTGAAGTTCATGCTTGGCACAGATGTCAATTAGTATGTATATATTGGGCAAAGGGAAATAGTCTTTGGGACTTGCTCTGTTTAAATCCCGATAGTCGACAAACACTATGACCTTCCCATCTTTCTTTGGAACCGGTACAATGTTAGCCAACCAGGTCGGATATTCAACCACTCTAAGAACCTTGGCTTTGATCTGCTTTGTGACTTCCTCCTTTATTTTCAGACTCATATCTGGTTTGAACTTTCTGAGCTTCTGCTTTACAGGCGGACACATAGGGGTGGTAGGTAGTTTGTGAGCCACTATGGACATGCTCAAAAAGTTCATATCATTATAGGACCATGCAAAAATATCCTCATACTCCTTCAAGAACCAGATGTATTCTTTTTTCTCTGACGGCGATAGGTGAATGCTTACACAAGTTTCCTTGACTGTTTCAGAGTCTCCCAAATTAACGGTTTCAGTCTCATCCAAATTGGACTTAGGCTTGTTTTCAAAATTTTCCATTTCTCTGACAATTTCCTCGGGTATTATATCCTCTTCTAAATCCTCTAAATCACTATCCTTATGTTGCGCTGTCTCGTTACATGTCACAGTCGTAGGTTCATCAGGATAAATAATAATAACGCTGTAGAGAGAAAATGTGAAGGATAATAATAAATACTAAAATAGCAATCCATTGATAAATATTTAAAAACGTCAAACAAATGCAGTTCAATGATTCGAGCAATTATTTCAAAACAAAAACGTTAAAAAAACAAAATACTGAAAATGTCTTAAATGCCCATAAAATTGCTTTTAAAAATAAATGATGCTAATTCCCAGGCTACCCAGGAACTCGACGGGCCCTTGATGATGCAGCAGTCCAATTCTTGAGAACAGCTCCCTTCTCCATTGTCTGAATAATAAGGTCTTCCCCCTCATCCTCCTTAACTATAGCACTGCAGTCCATGTCTTTGTCATCCAGAAACAAATTCCTTATGCTAGCTAGAACTTCATCTTCTTCGGACCCCCACATCATGTCATGTTGATGAAACACCTGGCTCAAAAGTGGTATTGGCTACTCTAGAGGGTAATAAGGACCACGCCATGGTGGCGACCAATTCTGATACTCGTGCCAGGTATATTCATACCCAAGCCCAAAAGTTTTGCCGTGACGCTTTAGTTGTATCGGTTTGGTGATCCCCTGGAGATTCTTACCGAGACCCTTGCCAGGTTCACACACTGTCCATGCCAATATGCCTTCTATCTTACTGCTCTACCATTTATATTTTTCAATTACGTTGCCGCGCTCGACGCGATGGTATGTTTCTCTACCCAACTTCCTTCTATTCTCGATGACCGGAATGGTTTGATTGGCGTAAATGGTATTACTTTCATCCCCATGGATGATCACTTCCTGGTGGTTCCACTCAAACTTCACGGCCTGATATAGAGTAGAAGCCATGGCCCCAGCGGCATGTATCCACAGTCTCCCCAATAACAGATTGAATGTAGCAGATATATCCAATACGTGAAACTCAACATCGAACCAGGACGGGCCTATCTGTAGGCTGAGGTTGGTCTCCCCAATTATGGCTCATTGAGACCCATCAAATGCTTTCACATTCATACTCCCCGCTCATATCTCGTGCAGACCTTTACCCAAACTTTTCAAAGTATTTAGTGGAAAAATGTTGAGACTCGAACCCCCATCTATTAGGACCCTGGCAATGAATTTGTCCTCAAACTGCACTGTGATATGTAGTCCCCTGTTGTGACTTAGTCCTTCTGGTGATAGCTCATCTTTCATGAAAAGTGATCTTGTGGCTTTCCAACACTTGCCCTACCATGTTGGCCATCTCTCCACTGGTGATGTTATTGGGTTCATAAACTTCATTCAATACCTTCATCAAGGCATTCCTATGCACCTCAGAGTTTTGCAGCAGTGATAAAATGGATATTTGAGCAGGGGTTTTGTTCAGATGATTAACCATAGAATACTCTCTCGCCTGCACCTATCTCCAAAGATCATCTGGGCCAGTCTCAATGATAGAAGGCTTAGAGGCGGCTTCTTTGCTTGTTCCTCCCAAATGCTCAGGTGTATAAACCCTACCAGTTCTGGTCATGCCTTGCGCTGCACCTGTTTCTTCCATTTTTGCCTTTCCTTTTCTTCTTGCCTCCGCAACATAATCCTAAGGTATAGCATTAGACTTAAAAGATGGTGTAGGTGCCACCATCACGGTGAAGGGTGTTGTTACCTCAACCTCAAACGGAGTTGATGCGGCAACCTCAACTTCAATCGGTGCCTGAGTTTATAGCACGATAGGTGTGAGAGTGACTGGAGATGTTTCAGGATTATCCCCTTCTTGAATGAGTCCAATTGACCCCTCTGAGTCCCATTCTTCATCGGTCTCTGTCACGTTTACCCCTTTACCCCTGGGATCCAGGAGAGGATTGTTACGGACATTGGGTGCAGCCTCCTTTGCTTGTATGACTTTGGTGTCAATTAATGTCTGAATCTTATCTATCAAAGTATGACACTCATCAATAGTATGACCCTTCATTCCCGAGTGATAGGCACATATTTTATTTGGATTAATCTACTGGGAGGAGTTTCCATATCAACAGCAGGAATGGGAGTGACATAACCGGCAACCTTCAGTCTCTCGTACAATTGGTCTATGGGTTCAGCAATTGGGGTGTATTGTCAGGGTGGTCTACGGTCGAAATTTGGTCTAGGTTTTTGGTAGTTTTGGCTGGCTAGTGGTGAGTGGTAGTATGCTGGTTGGGTGTTATAAGTATGGTAAGTGTCGGTAGGTTGTTGATATCTGGGAGGTGAAGTCTGATATATGGGTGGGGGTGTTTGGTATGTAAGAGGAGACTTTGGACCTTGGGCTACCATCACCGCACCTACTTCTTTCTTCTTGGAGATACCTCCTGACTGTAAGGCTTTATTTGTGGCTTGGAGTGCTTCAAAATTTGTCAACATTCCGCTTTTTATCCCTTCTTCTATACTTTCTCCCAATTTGATGATGTCAGAAAATTTATGGTTTTCAATAACCATCAGTCTTTCGTAGTATTGCGGATCCTGAGCTCTATCGAAGAACTTATTCATATGTTCTTCTTCCAGTGTTGGCCTTACTTTTGCAGCTTCAGACCTCCGCCGAATAGCATACTCGCGAAAAGTTTTCGTTGGCTTATTCTTGGGATTCTGAATGTAGAAAACGTCTGGTGCATTTTCTGTGTTAAACCTGAACCGATCCATGAAATCTGATGCCATGCTCACCCAATTAACCCATTTCTTTGGGTTCTGACTGATGTACCAAGACAGGGCGTCTCCGGTGAGGCTCCTCATGAACAGCTTCATGTGGATTCTTTCATCCTTGCCAATTCCTACAAGCTTGGCACAATACGTTCTCAAGTGCACCTTCGGATCACCAGTCCCGTCGAACATTTCTAACTTAGGAGGTTTGTAACCTTCTGGCAGTTCTATATCTGGCTGAATACACAAATCTTCATAATTCAAATCCTCAATGCATTTGTCCCCTTGGGCACTTTGAATTCTGCTAGTATGTTTCTTGAGTTCTTCCGCCATATTCTTGATGAGCAGGTCCTTCTCGGCGGATTCGGGTATGTATAGGGTCTGTTGTGGGATGTGGAGTAAAGGTTCCACATATATGGGATTGCTTTGGTGGACTCTGGGAATCTGGGCATAATGGTGGTCTATGGTTGAGTTTTGCGGGTCAGAAGTAGGCTGTGGTGCATTCTGAGGGGTATGGTATGTGGTTGTTTGTGGGTATTGAGTTGGGTGATGATAGTGTTGTTGAGGAGTAGGTACCGGTGGAAGGTTGTGGTTCTGAGGAGGTGTGACGTATTGATGTGGTGCAGGAGAATTTTGCGGATTTTGATTTTGTGTGTTTTGGGGAGGTACCGATTTTTTGGCATTTGTGTTTTGTTGGTTAATGTCGGGGACATTTAGGGTGAGAGAAAGGTTTGCCAAGTTCTGGACCTGCTCAAGTTCCCCTTGTAGCTCCAATATTTTCTGTTCCAGACGTAGGACAAATTCACTCTGTGCTGGAGTATTTCGATTGTCCGAAGTTTTAACGTTCTCTGCATTGTCCTTTCTGATACCGCTTAAATTGTCCATTTTTCCTTTCCCTTTGCTTTTTTTCTTTAGGATCACTTGGTGGAGGAGGAGGTGGAGGACCTCTGGATCTAGTGTGTTATGCTGACGATGCCAGTATGCACGAACCAACCTTTGGGGAATGAGAATAAACAAAAGAAAAAAAACAAAAAGGTAACAAAGTCAGTAAGGAGTATTAAAAGAGTGTTTGCGATATTTAATATGTGTTGCAAAATCAAGTAATAAATTCGCGTCGTAATTTGAGGGACCTCATTGTGCCCGAGGTAGGCCTAGGCGACACATAAACTTGGAGAAAGTTTATACCAATAATTGCATCATTTCATTAGTGTGAAAACGAGTCAAATCTTTACTAAAATGACAATAATGAGAAAAGTCACTAATGGCATGTGCCTTATTACAATCAAAATCTAAATCGTATCTAGAAAGCAGTAAAGACATCGTTTCCTAATCTACTTAGCCCAGAGGGACCTTCTCCATGCTTGGCCTTCTTGGATCCATCAATCAAGTTCCCCAGGTCGCGCATGTCCAATAGTAGGTAAGCCCTTGCTAGATGCCCTCCTTCATTGCCTTCCGTATTCTGACAATCCGAGAGCCTCTTCCTCATCTTCCCCTCAAGTTCCATTAACCCTTGCTCCAAATATTCCAATCTTTATGTTGATTTAGTAGCAATTTCTTTCCATTAATTGATTGCTTCCATATCCACTTTGTGTTGTTCCAAATGCCTAGCTTCATACTCAAAAACCCTCTTGCGTAGCATCCTATACTTGACTTGTGCTTCAGCAGCGTTATCTATAACCCTATTTTTCAGATTAATCCCTGGCTTGACATTTTCCGCTATATCATCTACCAACCATGATGGGTAGAAGTATACATGGCCGGCATGGTACCTGTCTGGCTCGATAGTGTCTTTCTCTACAATAACCTTTTGATTCCACATATGTTGTGCCTCGAACTTGAACGGAATGATGTTCCCTTTAAAGTCTGCTCTGTATTGGACCATGTTGGAAACTCGAGGTATAACCTGCTTTCTTCCCGCTTGCCTCATTACCCTTATTGGAGTATAAGGATAGATTTCTCTTAACCCGATCAACACTAAATGAGTGGTTTCTCTTGACCTGATGATGAATTTGCTGCTAGGGAACCATTCGAACATCCAATGTACCTTTTCGTCAGTCAAATTACTGAAGAAGCGCACCCAGCACAGCACTTCCAGGTTGCACGAACCTATTTGGAAAAAATGTCATTCTTTTTGGATGATGGTAGGTTATGTAGTCATTCAATGGTCATCGCAGAAGCTCCTGGCGATATTCACGTCTCTGGAAATGTTCTAATAACCAAACCTGCAACAACAGATTACAGCCCTCGAAGTGTCCATACCCCTGCTTGCATCGATCTAGAGCTCGGTACATTTCGGCCAAGATCATGGGGATGATAGTGTAAGTTTGTCCATCAATTCCTTCCATTACAGTCCTAGCGACCATGGCTAAGCGGGTGGGGATCCTCCCCCCTTTCATCGGAAATATCAGTAACCCCAAGAAACACACAATGAACACAAACACTCGGTGGTGTGTCCAACCCAAAGAAGTAATGGCAAGTTCATCATGGTGAAGGCGATATGACTTGTTATGCCCATAACGTTCATAAAGGAATTCAAATGGTATGTATGACTTCTTCAGACAGAATAACTCAGCATTTTTCTTGAAACCCGTCATTTTCAAAAAACTGCAGGGAGTGCGATTTTCTGGTACTAATAAACCCGAACTATCCCATGGCAGCCTAGCGAAGCCTCCTATTTCCTCTAAGAGAGGAGTCATTTCTACATCACCAAAGCGAAAGACAGCTCTTTTCTCATCCCAAAACATAGTGGTGGCCTCAATCAATGCGTTATTTGGCCAAATGTCCAATAAGGAAGGTAAATTTCCGAGGACCCTTTTCACATGATTCTTTTCATTAGGTGAGAGGTTTTTCCACCAATCAAGCAGCAAAGGTGGGATGTTTTGAACCATGCCGAACCTGGGGACTTCGTGCCTTATTTTCTGCAAAACAAATAGAGTTAGCCCTTTTCCCCTCTGGGTCTGACTATTTACATATTAATGATCAACATACCAGCATGTTTTCTCTAAGTAATGCAAATAACGTGATGGTGTCCATTGGGATTATGAAAATTCCGTCGGACTTTGGACAAGGCTTATCTTAGTGGATTATCACGCGGACAACGTTCTAACCCATACTAGGTTCGACATGATGCATGCACAGTTGATATTGGAGCTAGGTTTCTAGAAGGGTCTAGACTGGTACTCTCAAGTGGACAACTTGAGAGGGAAAGGCATGGAATAGTCGACTGCACCGCTAATCGACTAGTTTACGGCAAATAAGCCTTTCCAATTCAAAGGGTAATTTTGGAAGAGCACGGATACTCATCAAGTGCCGCTATGGTATTAGTTGGACACTGGTGGAATATGATGTAGAGCATGCTTTATGCAAAGATAATAACACATTGCCAAGTATTTGCATGATAAATATGTGAAAGCAATAAACGCAGTATTAAGGTAAAACATAAAGGACATAAAAAGAAAGACAAAAGAAGAAGTTAGGTCGTGGAATATAGGGAATATAATAAAGTAAGCAAGGGAACAGGGGTGGGAGAGACATGACGTAGCAATTTTTAAACCAATGAAAAGAATTTTTAGAGAAAATAAATATGAATAGGAAAAGGGATACGCATGTTATAACCAATTTAAGCAAGGAAGGGTGGAGAATGGAAGGGATTTGCATATTACAACGAATTCAAATAAAGGGAGAATAGGGAACAGATGTGCATGTAGCAGCAAAATAAAAAGGAAGAGGGAAGCACATTTTATCAAAGAAGACTAATCCATATAAGCCAAATTCGCTATGGTAAGAGCCTAAGCGTAAATCCCCTAGCAGAGTAGCCATGCTGTCGCGCCACCTTTTTCTTCGCGAAATCGGGTTTCGACACGTGACAACTCTTTTAAGGAGGTATTAAAAGAGGAGAGTCGCCACCTAACGATTTTTAAGGTGCGTTAGGGCACCTATTATGCAAATAACTCTATTTTAACTAGTCAACGCCACCAAAGATCGGGTAAGGGCTCAAGTTACCTCAAAGAGAAGGTGTTAGGCACTCCTCGAGGTCCATAACTATGGGTCCTGGCCGAACTTAAATTATATGGATTAGTCTATATGATCAAGTAAGCAAAGAGAGTACAAAATCTAAGAATTTTATTACAAAGAAATCTTGAATAGGGAGGTGCAACTATTTTTCCGTTCTAATAGGGGGTCCTAAGTTTTTTAGCCTAAAGAATCATCCCGTGCAATATAAATAATACTCTGTAACTCCCTTAGAATAGGTAGTTACTCATATTATTCAGCAGGCACAGACTATCATCTCCTGCTACCCGATTACTATGTTAAAGTTTTTACATAAAAGCATTCTAATTCAATTCTAAGTCGTACCCTGTGCGTGCATTACCCGTCCCATACCTATGGTCCGAGAGGCATTGGACCTCTATTTAGGGTGGTTCTAGACTTTACTTAGGCTGCTCAAAATAATAAAACTAGGCGACATACAAAACACATATTGGACTTCAAATATGGCAGTTAAGGGCTCAAGTTTGCCTCCGTACTTAAGCAACAAATGCACGCAAGACAAATTTCAGGTTAAGCAATTCAGAATTAAGAAACTTAAATCCCTATAGACATGATTTCTATGTGACAAGGCATCAAGGAATGCAAGTAGTTTTCAGAGGCCAAGCGTTGCTTATCTCCAAATTATACGATTGTGGCATGCTGATTTGAGATTTGAAGGTTTCCAGTTATTTAACTTATAAATATTGTGTCTAGGTGTGAATCACTAAGTGACAATGAAACCTATTGGAGGAAAGCCCAGAATTATTCATGCTTTCTAACAATAGCATACACGAAACAATGTTTGAGCGATTTAACATTAACAAATTATGGCAAGTAATTATATCCTATAGGCAGGATCTCTAACATTCAGCACTTAGAGCTGATTTTATCGTCATACCTTAATCCTATAGGCATAACTTCTAGTGAATAACTGAAGCGAATTGAAGGAAAATTAATTGACATTTGTTTCTATAGGTAGGTTTCTAATGTATTTGAAAGTAGTCATGCAGATTGAAGGAGTGTTTACTTCCTATAGGCATGTTGTTTATAAATGCGTAGCAGTAGACATAATATTTGAACTCATGATTAATGGTAAACAAGTAGTGTGTGTGTGCTTCTCCTAATATCATGATTTCTATAGTGCTCATGTAATCGAACAACGCATATAGCAAACACATTATTAAGTCTTATAGGCATGTTATCTACCTGTTGTATGCAGATATTAAACTCTACCTATTCCCTTTTTACTAATACCCCAATTGTTTGTACAAAGGTTATTACATGCCTAATAATGAGTAAAAGTAATAAATGTTACATAACAGTGATAATAGACCCATAGCAAGCCCAAACAATAAATATCCAGCATTGCCTAGACCTTTAATAACTCTTACACGACGTATCCAGGCCTTTAACAAAGAGCCACATTCATTATACGACTCAGGGATCCATAGAGGAGTCCAAAATCAGTTTACTTAACCATAGCACCAAGTGTTGCATTACTTGAAGCAATCAATTCAGGTACACAACACATAACAGGGGAAATGGAGTGAATAGGAACAGTTTTGAGATTAAGGGAATGTCTAAGGACCAAGCCCTAGTGTGTCAGAGTTCACAAGGGCCAAAATTAGACCCCGAATAGTGCTCACACTAGGGAGGACAACAATAGAACCTAGATAGCCTTGGCTTTTAGCCTAATAAGAATGAAGGATTCAGAATAGCATAAGTAGCAAGTAAGGAAGGTGGATAGTGATGGAGGGACAGAAGTTAGGTAATACACTTATACTTAAAATAGACATAGCCAAGTTGAGCATACAAAACAACTAATCAAGCAGATCACAAGACTTTGTTCAGTAGAACTTCAACATTTAGCAAAGTAGCACATAACAAACACATATTGGAGAAATTAGCAGGAGGAACATGTTTGTAAAGTTTGAAAAAAGTTAACACAAACAGGTTTAGACCTAAGAAGTCCAATTTAGGTTAAGTATACATCTTAGCATCAATAAGATATACGTATTAATTCTCATCAGGAAATAGGAGTGCATTGAGACATGATAGGGAGTACACATTATGGAAAAATCATATGTGGGAAGGGTTAGGGGAGAAACAAGTTTGCAGTCACAAATGCACAATACAGACAAGTTAAAACCTAAGAGATTATGCTAAACATGCATCCTAGTGTCATGCTAATCAGTATTTAGACACGATGGGGGATGCACATTGTGACAAGCCAAATAATCACTGAAAGAACAAGATATCAGATGAACCATAGACATGCTGGGGAACATATTGGCACAGAAGCAAGATCATAGAGAATGGTCTTAATACAAATTGAAACACATTGTACATGCAAGACAAATATTGCAGAGATTCAGAGCAGTGTGAGGTATAAAGTTCATACCAAATAACACATGTAGGGATTCTGGGATTGACACAATAGACTAATTAACTAAAGAATATCTAAGTTATGCCATAAAATAAAATGGTTCAAACAGGGCAGAGAAAACAAGTTGAGGTAGCTGTTAAGATCTCAATCAATCACTAATGGGGTATGAGGATCATGCTGAGTGACACAATAGCAGGGGAACATGTCACAATTAACATAGGAAGTTCTAGCACAAGTGTGAAGCATTCATTATATAGATTACGGACAAAGCAAATAAGCATGTTTTAGGGAACATTCAGGCACTAATATACTGGCTAAATGAAACTTAAGAGGGTCAGATTATCCAAGTTAGACTTAGGCAATCTCAGGACTAGCAGCATTAGAAGGAAGTCAAATGCTAAAGAGACTTAGAACAAAGTAGAATTAACAGAATCGTGCACAAAAGGAATCCAGAAAATATTTTAAGCCATGGATTCCAGAGGTGAGAACACATGTAAATCAAAGACACATAGGGATGAAATTGCAAAAGTCAAGAGGCTTACCAGTTAAACGGACAACAATAAAGAACAAAAGATCCATAAAAACCCAGAAACCTCGATGCGTCAAATTTCCCAAGAGTTTCGAAAGAACCCCGGGCAATGCTCGCACCAAGAGAAAGTTCGAGCATCAGACTCTCAGTGGCCTTGGCTTTCAGCCGGCCAACACAAAACACAGAACAAGATAATGAAGGAATTAACAGAGCAAAGCTTCAAATTTTTAGTTAGATTATATCAATTATTTTTTCAAAGGGGAATAGAAATGGGTTTATATAGTAGCAAAATTAGACGAATAAACAAGGAAATAAAGTAAATAAAACCTAATAGAAGGAAAGAAAACATGCAAAATCGATTCAGATCAATTTAGGAGAGAAAATGGGTAAACCCTCATTTAGATGAGGAACAAAAAATGGCCAAAATCTCGCTGAATCGAAGTCAAGGAGTCTGATAGTTAATATATCAGGTCAGAAATATGAATATGATATAGAATCAGAAACAAATGAACACAACAACTGAGCTTCCATATATAATCAAGTAACCAGTACTTGTAGCATTCAAAATATGGTAAGTAACTCCGCGTATGCAAAAACGAAAAGGAATCATGGATGGTTTTCATGTAATGTCGGATTGGGACTGAGATTTGAGTGAGGACGGCTAGGGTTTAGGTTTGAGAGATTAGAGCGTGTGAGGATACATAGGCGGTGGGGTGGGTATTTGTCTCTAGGGTTTGGGGTATTGTGGATATAAGAAAATGGTAGGTTAATTATGGGTCGTTGATCATTTAAGATCAACGATCAAGATTGAACGGGGCAGGTTATTAAGCGGGTCGCAACCGAGTTAATTTCAGGGGTCGATTGGATTGGGCTTTGGGGGGTTGGGCCAGAGATTTAGGGCTTGTTTGGTCGAAAAATTGGCTCAAAATTTGGGCCAGCCTTTAAATAATAAATTAAGGGAAAACATATTTTAATAAAATAATTAAATAAATTATAAAAATGTTGTTTATGTATATTAATACCTTAAAATAATAGTATAAGATTATAAAAATGTAAGATATTATTTTGACCCTGAATAAAATGACAAATACAATAGAATTGTTAAATATAGGCTATTATTGTGAGATTGTGCAAATAGCCTGAAAATACTAATGTAATTATAAAAAATAGAGTAAAATACCTAAAGCAAATATTATAGATACAAAATAAAGATTTAGGTAATTGAGTCATCACAAAATAATTTGAAGGAATAATTAATAATTATTCAAGCAATTTAAATATAAAAAATCAATTTAAAAGCTATAAAAATTATGGAAAATTATAGAAGATGCTTGCATAAATCTTGTAAATTAAATAATGATGCAAGTTAATATTTTGAAAGCATATACACTTATTTGCAAAAATATGAGGGCAAAATTGGGTATCAACAATATACATGACATCTGTCTACAAGTCTCTAAGAGTACATAAACGTCATAAAGGTCGGGACAGGGCCCCGTCATACCAATCAATACATGCCCAAATCATACTGACCAAATAGGCAATTCCAGAGCAAGTGGAGTACACCAACACCTTCCGTTGAGCCGATAGCCTACTAGGAAGATGAAAATTCATCCATGTCTAAAAGTTTCAGATCTATTCTCTCCATCGAGGTAAGAGTCGTAGGCGTGATGGAGATGGCAGACTCGCGATGGTGGAAGCGAAGAGGGAGTAGGATAACAGATCCGGCCATGGCTACGGAATGAGCTTTTGGAAATATGAAGCAGAATCGTCGGAGAAGAAGGAAATCTGAAGCACAGTCGCCGGAAATCTGAATAGATCTAGCCGATGTCACACCCATTGTTTTTTACCCTAACCCCTTTTAAGAGAGAAAAGTGATTTTTAAGCTCAAAGGGTTTTCAATTAAAAGTGACAAGAGATTGTGTTTCAAAGGATTTTTCAGAATCACCACTTGACATTTGGTTTAGGTGTATCAAGTCACCGTTTGAAAATATTTTTTACTTTTGAAATACGCTTGAATCTAAAACATAGTCTGCACCAGAAATTCCAAGTAAGGAATTCATTTGACTCGGGAAGAAGGTGTTAGGCATTCCTCGAGTCTCGTAACTGGTACAGTTGCATACCTGATCTAGTTGACTTTAGAGAATACTCGAATTGAGGTAAAACAAATAAGAAGTAAACAAACACAAAAGGTTCAAGGTTGTCCCCACCTAAATAAAAGAAGAAAATATAAAAAAAATTATACTATAATTCTGTACTAGCCTATACCAAAGCTTCCTCGATGATGTCCTCCTTTGCTTCTATTTACATATACTGCAGGGCATTCCCCTAAATAAAATAATATTTACAAAAAGCTCTTCGGGGCATTCCCCCTATAGAATAATCAACCAACGGGAACAACCTCTCACCTCAAAGAAAATAAAAGAAACAAGAACTAATGTTTGCCTACCTGTGTCGTCGGCCTAAGCATGATCCTAACGGTCAAAACAAAATAAATAAGGCAATAAACATGTAAGCCTAATTTCTCTTTCATTGAACTAATCCCAGACCATTGTTTGCTTCTTTTAATCTACTCCCGTTGACTTAATTTTCAAAATCAATTCATCAGAAACAACGCCTTGTATTTCTTGGCCTAATATTTGCTTAACAATCTAAATTACAATTAAATTCCAAGCATTAACAACTAAACAAAAGAAATTACTTCAGTAACTCAACATTAACAAACACACTATAAACTCTACAACTAACACCAAGAGATGGCTGAAAACAGTGGTTTAAAAAAAAGATGAAGCAGATGATTAAAACTTAAAAGAGATGGCTGTTTAGAGCTGTGTTTTCGGCTGATTTTTGGGGTTTAGGAGCAGAGGTTTCCTCTGATTTTTGTTTTGTATCCGTCTGTCTCCTCACTGTGCCTATCTCCCCTTCTACTCTATCCCTCCCTTCTCTGTTTTTTGTTACTATAAGTCTAATGTTCTCAATATATCAAGATGATATCTTGGAGAGAGAAAAATTGTGGGACCTATGCCTAAGGAAATTTTATGGAAAGTGTTCCCTGTGTGAGTTAATTTGATAAAATTATGTAATTGTGCCAAAATGCCAGAATGAACAAAAGAACATGTTACTACTATTCTCGTCTATTTATAGCCCGTTTGGCCAAACTTCAAAAAATCATCTTATTTTGAGGAAAAAAATTCTGAATTTTTTTCCTTCTCAAAAGTACTTTTTAGTGTGTGTTTGACTAATTAATTTGAAAAGTACTTCTGAGCAACAATTAGTATTTGGCCAAGCTTTAAAAAACTTTTTCTAAATGTATTTTTCTTTAAAAATACTTTTGGAGAGAAACTGTTTTTTTCTAATTCTCCAAAACTGTTTCTCCTTCTCTTCAAAAGTACTTTTTTTCCTTTCAAAAACTTGGCCAAAAACCTTAATTTCAGGAAAAAATACTTTTGGCAAAAAAAATGCTTTTGTCTCAAAAGAAACTTGGTCAAACAAGCTATTAGAGTGAGTTGGCAAAATTCTATTGGTTTAAAGGAAAGAAATAAAACTAAAACTTTCTTTGCTACGTTGTTTCATTTTAGAGACAAACAAAATACTAACAAAATGCCTATTATCTAAACTAGTATTAGTACCTGCGCGGACGCACGGACACTAACCATGTTAAATATTTGAGTTATTTGGATTATATGTAAATAATTTTAAAGTTTAAATATTCTCGATAAATATAGATAATCATTGGATATTAATTAAGAAATACTACATAAAAATGATTAAACATTTCTCAAATCTTCTAGTTATAATTCTATTTTTCTTTTTTGATACCATTCTCGTCGGTGTCATTGGATCCAAAAAATAGTCATGGAGCAAAATAATAACTCATATTTATGGCAAAACAATCAAAGGTTGAGACTATGAAGGACTCTTCTAGCCAATGATTTTTTTCTAGTATGACTCCATTTTGATATTTGACATTAACCATGTTAAATATCTGAGTTATTTGAATTATATGTAAATAACCTTAAAATTTAAACCTTCTAGATAATTATAGATAATCATTATATATTAATAAAGAAACATTACATGAAAAAAGACTAACATTTTCTCAAATCTCGTAGTGATAATTATATTTTTGCACCATTCTTATTTGTGTCATTGAAACCTAAAAATAGTCACAAAGCGAAATAATAACTCTATTTATGAGCTATGGCAAAGCACAGAGGTTGGCACAATATGACGATTCTTTGGTTACGACGTGACTCTGTTACCACGACTTGAATTCTTATTTGGTATGCTATTATGTTTAAAAAAAAATTTATATTTTGAAATTTTAATTTCTAAAACATTATATATATTTCAATAATGATTATCTTTATAATGATGCAGGTGAAGATATTATCCTTAATTTAAAATTTACTTTAATATAAATAAAGTTTTTATGTGGACAATTTCTATTAAAACTCATACTTTTATTGCAAAATAAATTATTTTTAATATATATATATATATATATATATATATATATATATATATATATATATATATATATATATATATATATATATATATATATATAACACACACACACACAAACATAGTCAAATATAGAATAAAGTTACCATATACTATTGACATTTATTAGCTTGCCACTTGACTTAACCACAATGCCAATTATATATGGTAACTTTATTTCTTTATTATATATATATATATATATATATATATATATATATATATATATATATATATATATATATATATATAGATAGATATATAGATATAGATATAGATATAGATAAGAGAAAATCATAAAAAGAAAAACTGAATAGCTATATAAACAAATCTAAGTTTAAATGAAAACACAATTATGAATTTTTTTTAAACGTTTCTTTTTATCCTTTGTGACGTCCCCCAATTCAGCAATGCATTTCTTTTAATTATTATTATTATGATGATGATGATGATGATTATCTCTTCTATAAGAATAGTTGGTTGCTCCTCCCTTGTTATCATTTGTCGCCTAACTTAGATTATGTCTTCTGATTCCTCTATAGTACATTATTAGTTTCAATCTCTAGATTTCGTCTATTCAAAGAGTTCTTATCCAGTTGCAGCTACTGTTATGGCGTAGGTCCTTGAAATTGTAGTCTACACCTATCGTCTGTCAATCAACCTCGCTCACCTCTATGCTACCATACTTACTAAGAAAAAGCAGTCCGATACACACATCCCGCATTCACACACAAAGCTACCATACTTATCTGCTCTTAAAAATCATGTGATCATGTTTATTTTATAATCTATTATTTTACAAACTTGTCATTTATAAGAAGCACTTCCAATCTAAAGAGTTATTTTTCCTAGATGGCGCTTAACAAATTTATTTGAGCTTTTGTATACGGGTAAAATCGAACTCAGGATTTGACCGAGCATCCAACACGACAATTTGGGATCGAAAGATGGTGATAAAATTTCGAAGATCGGTTCCTGCCTGACCGAATTAGCCATCGGAACCACCAGACTTGCCCTCGAGCTTATCGAGGTCATAACCGGTCCCGGTCATAACGGTTTCAAGGAATATATTATCAGCTTATCCGACAGGGGTCCGAAATTCCCGTAACTAACCGAGCATTACGGCGAAAATCATAGAACATACCAAAAAAGGGACCAACGGTCAACAAATCAACGACCTTTAGACCTTTTATGAAATAATATAATAATACCTTAAAAGTAGGTTTCCCTAATATATAAAGGGGTCTCACAATTCATGAAGGGGATGGTAACATATACTCATAAGCAATACATTACCGTTATCTTCTAAATTCTTATTGTTTGTTATCTTGGTGTCAATCAAAAGACATTCGACTCAAGGGTGGTAAGCTTTCCTAGGCCGAAATTACCCGAAATCCGTATGGTTTGCAGTTAATTTATCGTTATTTATTTCAATTGCAATCTAATTTATCGTTCAGTATCAAGTTAATCCGCATATCCTTTAAACCACTAACAAATTCAATTTTTATCCGATTTTAAGGGTAAACAGTTTGGCGCCCAACGTTGGGCTAAGGATAATAGCGGCAATTTGATACGAATCATCATAACACACCCCATTTTACACTTGTTCTTTGAAGTGTTTCTGATTTCAGGTCAGGATCGAAATGTCAAATCCACAGCCTATCCCACTAAACATAGACACAGAATCTGGCCACCACGGCAGGAACAACAATAGAGCGCTCGGTAACGAGGCAACATCGGTTGATCTTGGTAGAATCCTGGTGGTGGTTCCCATCGATGCCTGTTCATATATGGCCATCGACACAAACCAACCCACCGACCCCGAAAACAGCGTGCGCATGGAAGTGCATTCGATTGCCAAAATACTCACGACGACAAAAATGATGGAATCAACCTGCGTATGATCTTTGAAATGCTACAGGCTCAACAGACGGCGATAGCTCAGTTGCAGAATCAAGGTCGAACACTAAGCAGGAACGAACCCGAGCTCCCCCAGGAAGCCATCCACAGAAACGAACCAATCTCAGAAAAAACGAGCGAGAGTGAATCGGGGACTAACCCCGAAATCCTGAAATTGCTCGAAGAATTGAAGAAACGGATAGAAACAGGGGAAAAGAAAATCAAAGCCAATGATAAAAAAGGTGGAAACCTACAATTCTAGGGTCGACCAAATCCCAGGAGCACCCCCGATATTGAAGGGCCTGGATTTCAAAAAAATTATTCAAAGGCCTTTTCCCCTGAGCGCGGTTTCGAAGCCGATCCCCATAAAGTTTCGCATGCCCGAAATCCCAAGTACAACAGAATGACCGACCCAAACGAGCATGTAACCTCTTATACATGTGCCATCAAAGGGAACGACTTGGAAGATGATGAGATCGAGTCTGTCTTGTTGAAATAATTCGGAGAGACCCTGTCAAAGGGAGCTATGATATAGTACCACAACCTTCCTCCTAATTCTGTTGACTCGTTTGATATGCTTGCAGATTCCTTCGTAAAAGCATACGCCGGTGCTATAAAGGTTGAGACCAGGAAGTCAAACCTTTTCAAAGTAAAGCAGAGGGATAACAAGATGCTCAGAGGGTTCGTTTCTCGATTCCAGATGGAACAGATGGATTCGCTCCTGGTCGCGGATGATTGGGCCGTTCAGGCTTTCACCCAAGGACTCAACATTCGAAGCTCATTAGCTTCACATCAGTTGAAATAGAACTTGGTAGAATATCCAGACATCACTTGGATCGAGGTCCATAAACAGTATCAATCAAAAATTAGGGTCGAGGATGACCAACTCGGGATCCCTTCAGGATCCGAGCACCCCGTCAGGATCACCGACCGAGTCAAAAGAGACACCGATCACGAACCTAGATCAAACCGGGATTGGTATCAACCATACAATAGGGACCAGAGAATTAATGGATCCGGGAGAAACCTTATGAGAAATGAAAAAGGGAATGATCGACGACAAAACAACTGAGGACTAATGGGCAAAAATAGCTTCGACGGGCCCATCGGGCATAAAGAAGCACCGAGGCTATCAGAGTATAATTTCGGCATCGATGCCTCTACTATCGTGTCCGTCATAGGATACATCAAAGATACCAAATGGCCTCAACCTTTGCAATCCGATCCAGCCCAAAGGGATCTAATCTTATGCAAATATCACGGCACTCACGGTCATAGAACGGAAGACTGTCGACAATTAAGGGAAGAGGTAGCCCGGCTGTTCAACAATGGGCATCTCCGAGAATTCCTCAGTGATCGGGCCATGAACCATTTCAGGAATAGAGACTCGAAAAAATGAACCAAACCAGAAGAACCTCAACACGTCATAAACATGATCATCGGTGGGGTCGACATTCCCCAGGGACCGATGTTGAAGCGCACCAAATTTTTCATCACAAGTGAAAAATGGACTCGAGATTACCTACTGGAAGGGACCTTGTCGTTCAATGACAAAGACGCATAGGGGATCACACAGGCCCATAAGGGTGCACTGGTAATATCGATACTCATAAATAAATATCGAATTAAATGTGTGTTGATTGATCCAGATAGCTCGGCTAACATCATCAGATCGAGGGTCGTGGAACAACTTTGCCTACAAGGTCAGATCGTACCTGCAGTTCAAATCCTAAACAAGTTCAATATGGCCTGTGAGACCACTAAAGGGGAAATAATATTACCAGTAAACGTCACCAGAACCATTCAGAAAACCAAGTTATATGTAATCGAAGGGGATATGAGATACAACGCTTTGCTTGAAAGGCCATGGATTCACAACATGAGAGCAATACCTTCGATATTACACCAGGTGCTCAAATTCCCGACGCCAACCAAAACAGTGTGCGGGGAACAACCGGCCATAAGGGAGATGTTCCTAGTCGATGAGGTGATCTCGACATCCACTCTCTCGGTATCTAAGAGTAAGGATTCGGTGATAAAAAATGGGGCCAAATAGGAATCATTGATACCAACCTCGACAGAATCGGATGAGCGGGAATAGACGAGGGTGATGACAACGGAGTCTCCAGGTCTTTCATAACCCCTGATGATTCCGATGTTACAAAATCAACGATCGAGGAACTGGAGAAAGTCATACTAAGTAAACACTTGCCAGATTGAAATGTATACCTGGGCACGGGGTTAAACCCTGAGCTGAGGAAAAAACTCATTCAATTTCTTATAGCTAACAAGGATTGTTTTTCTTGGTCCCACCTCGATATGACAGGGATACCACCGGAAATAACCACTCACAAGCTAAGCTTGGACCCAATGTTCCACCAGGTCAAGCAGAAGAGGAGGCCCCAGTCCGAGGTCAAACATGCTTTCATCAAGGACGAGGTATCTAAACTCCTTAAAATAGGGTCCGTTCGGGAAGTTAAATACCCGAATTGGTTAGCAAACGTAGTGGTAGTTCCCAACAAAGAGGATAAATTTAGAATGTGTATAGACTATAAGTGTATAGACTATAAGGATTTTCCCAACATCGATCGTATGATCGATGCCACGGCCGGCCATGAGATCCTCAGTTTTCTCGATGCCCACTCCGGGTACAACTAAATACGGATGAACCCGGATGATCAAGAAACAACCTCCTTTATCACTAAATATGGCACATATTGCTATAACGTAATGCCATTCGGGTTAAAAAAATGTCGGTGCCACTTACCAACGCCTACTAAACCGGATGTTCGAAGAACAAATAGGAAAATCAATGGAAGTTTACATTGACGATATGTTGGTTAAGTCCCTGCGAGCAGAGGACCATAAAACACTTGCAGGAAACCTTCAACGTATTGAAAAACGATAACATGAAACTGAATCCGGAGAAATGTACGTTCGAAGTTGGATCGGGTAAATTCCTAGGATTCATGGTATCTAATCGAGGAATCAAGATTAATCCCGATAAGATCAAAGCCATCGAGGAAATCGGTTGTAGATAATGTAAAGGCTGTGCAGAGGCTAAGCGGGCACATAGCCGCTCTGGCGCAATTCATCTCGAGGTCCACCATAAAAGTCACTGATTCTTCTCATTATTGAAGAAAAAGAGTAATTTCTCATGGACTCTAGAATGCCAACGGGTCTTGGAAGAGCTCAAGCAATATCTATCGATCCCGCCGCTTCTCCACACGCCGAAGATAGACGAACAACTATACCTATATTTGGCGGTCTCGAAGATAGCGGTAAGTGGAGTCCTGGTCCGGGAAAAAAAGGTACGCAATTCCCAATTTAATATGTTAGCAGAACTTTAGGTGAGACCGAAACTAGATACCCTCACCTAGAGAAATTGGCGCTTGCCTTGCTAAGCGCCTCTAGGAAGTTGAAACCGTATTTGCAGTGCTACCCAATACATGTTGTGACTACTTACCCATTGAAAAATATAATGCATAAACCCGAACTCTCGGGACAGTTGGCCAAGTGGGTCGTTGAGGTCAGCGGGTACGACATTGAATATCGATCCCAAACTGCCATAAATCCCAAATTCTGGCAGACTTTGTGGCCGAATTTACGTCGGCGCTGGTAGCCGAAGTCGAAAGAGAGTTATTATTAAACTCGGGGACTTCTTCGGGGATTTGGACCCTCTTTATAGATGGGGCCTTGAACGCGAAGGGGTCTGGACTTGGCATCGTTTTAAAACCACCGAAAGGTAATATAGTTAGACAATCTATTAGAACTATAAGATTGACTAACAATGAGGTCGAATATGAGACCATGAAGAAGATTTAGAAATAGTAAAAGAAAGATTAAGTACATCAAGTATACCAAACCAATTAACTTATGAAATACCAACATCATCAAGAATAAGTACATCAAGAAGAGAATATATAATCCCAAAAAATTTAATAAGAAACACAAAAGAAAAAATAAATACATACCACTACTATATAACTGGAATCATGGAACAAAGAAAATATCAAATATTAATAAATACAGGACAAGAAGAAAACTATATTACAAGAGAATTAGTAACAGAAACTGAAATAATAACTACTGAACAATTATGCCCTGAATTACCTAAAGAATTAATAATAAATGAAGAAATAACAGAAAAAGAAATAATTATTGGAGGAATACCTTTAATAATACAATTTAAAATATATCAAGAAAACGAAAACGAAAATATTACACTAGGAATAAAATATAATCTATGAAAAATTACTCACCTTTGAAATAACAGAAATAATGGACCAGAATTGGACAGAATTAATTATACCAGAAATAGATTTATATGAACTAGATTTATATTTCGATAACACATAATGAACAATATATACCTACAATATTGGCAACAAACTACCGACAGTATAAAATTACTAACAAATCTAGTAAAAACTAATATAGAAGAATATCAAAGAACCCAAGATATAGAATATATAGAATATATATTAGAAAGCTTAAAAGAAATAATTAGACTATTCCACTACAAAAAGAATATTATGAAAAAGCTTTTACATCTGACTGAATTATAAATGAAATTAAACAAAAATAGAAAGGATACTAAAAATAAAGAAAGGCCACTAAAAATGGTATCAGAGCTATAGATTAAAAATGAATCAAGAAGAATTTGCCATAGACGAAAAAACATATGAAAATCAAGATGGATTGAAAATAAAAATAATATTTTCAAATTTAGGCAGAAGATATAAAAAAATAGGAGACCAATTATACCTAATGATAGAAAAAGAAACAGCAAGATTAGAAGATAGCTTAACAGCTATGACGAGAATAAGTAAAGAAAATGAAGAAATTGATAAGAAAAAAGAAATAGAAATTATTAAAAATCAAGCAAACAGGGAAATACAACAATTAGAAGAAACTAAAAACACAAAAATTATAGCATTAGAAAAAGAATTAAACATGTTAAAAGCACTATATGAAAACAAGCAAAGAGAGAAAAATAAAGAAATAGAATTAACAGATGAGATAAATAAATTTAAACAAATATTACAACCAGAAGAAATTCCCAGAATTGATGAAATAGATAGAATTGAAGAAATAGATAACAATATAAATGACCAAAAGTCAGAATCAAGTGAAATAAGTGAAACATATACAGAACTTTTAGAAAATATAAAAAAAATAAAAAATGTAGAAATAAATACAGGAGATGTAGATATGGATGAAAAACCTAATACATCAGGTGTAAAAAATCCAAAAGGATTATACCCAAATTATTATACAGCTAACTATGAACAACATGATAGAAATAATACACTATGAGATAGTAGACTAAATAGGAAATGGACACCAAAACCAATATCTGAACAATATAACTTTTTAGATTTAGATTGCGTAGCAGATATAAATAAAACAATCCAACTATGGATAGGATATTTATCTAAACAATTGGTAGATAATAAAATAGGAATGGCAGAAACACCAGGATATATAGAAAGAACACTCATAGGAACAGTAAAATTATGGTTGCACAATTTAACAAAAGAAAGTATAGATACCTTAAGAAGTAATAAAAAATTTAATGGTGAAATAGCAACAATAAATATAGAAATATTATACAAATATGAAATAGCCATAAGAAACGAATTTAGTAGTATGACTACAGAAATTGAAGAACAAAATAAGGAAAAATAAATAAATAGAAATCTAATAACAAAATTAGCAATATGTAATATGTGCTATATAGACGAATATACTTGTGCATTTAGAGAATATTACTATAAAGGAACATATAATACAGAAGAAAGTAAAGAAATAAGAAAATTATATTTCACAAAATTACCAGAACCTTTTAATTCTAAAATAATAAAAGATTGGAATGAAGCAGGATTAACAGATACTTTAGGATCTAGAATAAAATTTCTACAACAATGGTTTATACAAATATGTGAAAAATATAAAGAAGAAACAAAAATAGAAAAAACATTAATAAAAAACTTAAGATGTTGTAAAAATAAAACAGCACCACAATTCGGATGTACAGATACAGATAAATATAATAAAAAATGGAAAACAAAGAAATATAATAAATATAAGTCAAAATATAAAAATAAAAAACCAAGAAAAAGATATTATGTAAAAAATTATCAGGCTAAAAGACCATTTAGACCAAAAAAGAAACTAACAGAATGTACTTGTTATAACTGTGGAAAATTAGGACATATAGCTAAAGACTGTAAAGCACCTAGGAACCTAAAGAAAAAGCAAATAACCGAAATCATAATTAATGATGAAGAATATATGCAGATGGAATATATAGATTATGAACTAGATAGTGAAGATAGTGTATATGAAATATCAGATATAGAAGATGAAATAGAAGATGAAATAATTAAAGAAGATGATGAAACCTAATGACTGAAAAAGAAATAGAAGTAATAACACGAGAAGAATATAAGGATGAAGAATCCTCAGAACAAAAAATTATATTTGATAATAATATATTTGAACAAATAAAAGGAAAAGAATTAGACCTCAGTGTCGAAAAAATATTTGAAGTACCTACAATAAAAAATTGGTTCAAAAGACAAAAAGAAGAATACTACGTGGTTAGCCAAAAAGAACATATAATTGACTGTAAATATACAAAAGGAAAAGCCAAAATACCAATAATAAACAAAAGAATAATAAATAAAGAAATACAAGATATAAAGGCAAAAAACCCAATTAAATATGTACACCTAGGAGGAACTGAAATATTAATAAAAGCATGTTTTAGGGAAGGAATAGATACCCCTATAGAAATATATTTAGCAGATGATAGAATAATCCAACCTATAGAAAAAAGCATAATAAGTGCAATAAAAGGAAATCTTATATATCAAAAATTTAAATTCATAATAAGTGCCAATTATTCAATAGCAATAAACGATAAGAATATAGATAAATCATTAGTATTATACTGGAAAATATCAGGAATAGAATTAACACCTGGAAGTAAAATATTTACAGCTAGATGTAAAAATTTATACGTACTAACAACAAAACATAAAATAGCAGCAAAAAATAAAATTAATAAAATCAAAATAGAAAACCCGTTTGAAAGAATAGTTACAGTTATTGACAATAATGAATATAGCTATAAAAGGATAATAGACGTAGAGATTAAAAGGAATATGCTTAGCAAATCATATGATAAAATGAACACCTACTTAATAGATGACGATCTTAGTTATAAAATACTTATACTATATATTTTTAGTGGCCTTTCTTTATTTTTAGTATCCTTTCTATTTTTGTTTAATTTCATTTATAATTCAGTCAGATGTAAAAGCTTTTTCATAATATTCTTTTTGTAGTGAAATTAGTCTAATTATTTCTTTTAAGCTTTCTAATATATATTCTATATATTCCATATCTTGGGTTCTTTGATATTCTTCTATATTAGTTTTTACTAGATTTGTTAGTAATTTTATACTGTCGGTAGTTTGTTGCCAATATTGTAGGTATATATTGTTCATTATGTGTTATCGAAATATAAATCTAGTTCATATAAATCTATTTCTGGTATAATTAATTCTGTCCAATTCTGGTCCATTATTTCTGTTATTTCAAAGGTGAGTAATTTTTCATAGATTATTCTTCTTACATCATTATTAATATCTTTCAGTATATATAGTATAAGTATTTTATAACTAAGATCGTCATCTATTAAGTAGGTGTTCATTTTATCATATGATTTGCTAAGCATATTCCTTTTAATCTCTATGTCTATTATCCTTATTCATCATATTATAATAAGTTATTTTAATTATCTTTTCTGGTCACTACCATGATTTTCTGCTTCAATCAGTTACCCTAACAGCGCTTCAACTTTGTTTACTCCCCTAAACGGCCTCTCTGCCTACCGGTTTCAGCCTTAGGATGCATAGTCTGGGCTTACTTATTCTTAGCATATTTTCATGGCAAACTTACTCAAGATGATTTCTATAACAGTACTATTATATGATGGATAATTATAATTTACATGTAAGAGATTATCAGGAATATATTAATTTAGTTACTCATGATTATAGTGTGACATACTTGTTTTTGTAAGTTCTTGATATCTCCTTGTTGATCCATAGCTTTCATATCTTCTTGTTTATACATAGCTTTCCTGTATTTTATCTTTAAGTATATTTAGTAAGAAAAGAAAGAGAGAGAAGAGAGAGTTCTCTGGATGCCTGAAGATCCAGCCTGTTTTTTATTCATAATCGAAAGGCTATTTAAAGATTACAAAATGACTCTTACTGTTCATGAACGACCTTTATTGTTCATGAAACTGACTCTTACTATTCATGAACGACCTTTACTGTTCATGAAACTGACTCTAACTTTTGTAAAGTAAAGAACTATTTACTTTACGACTTTTACAAAAAACAAAATAACATTATTTAAAAAAGAAAAGAATCTAAATCTTTTACTTTATCTTGTCTGCCATAGTTTTTTGTCGTCTAGTTTGTTGTCTTCTTCTCGTTTATTCCAGTTGTACGTCTGGAACAATGTTATCTTCTCCTTTGCATTTTGAGCATATGTGGTCTGGATATTTGTGACTGATTAGCTTGCAATATTTTGTTAACAGTTCTGGAGAAATGTAATTCGTCCTTATAGCTCTTGTAGTTGTAGATTGTTCTGGTTTTAAAAAACTTAAGACCCATTGTCTTAATTGCTCCATATCTGCTTCTCGTATTTCTCTGCAATTTGAATATATCATTGTTTGTTCTCTTGAATAATAACTCCAAATAGCATTCTGATTTAGGTAGTTGTTTGCCAGTTCATTTAGTATAGTGGATATTCCAATAATCCTTTTATTTGCATAAAAGTCTGGAATATTTATTTTTTCTATCTCTTCTTGTTCTTCTATTCTTTCTGGTATGAGCATTTCTCTTGTAAGTCCGATCTTGATAACTTGTATGATAGGCTTTATCTCTTCATATAATATCTCTGCTGTGGCTGAATAAAATCGTATATAGAATAATGTTCCTTTAGTTATTCTTTTGTATTGCATAAATGCTCTGTGTAGCTCCGGTATGGTAGCTATCTCCTGTCCTGTTTGTGTATATACAGTATCTAGTAATCCATAATTGTAGCAGGTGGCTACTAGTTTTGTATTTGTATTTGGTAGGGCTATTAATTTATTGTATCCTATTAGATAATGGGTAATATAATCTTCATTTGGATTCTGGGTAGTTTGGGATCTTGGGTTTTTGTTTAAAAAGTTTTGTATTTTGTGTATGTTGTCTATATATGTACGGGTTATATGGTTGTATGTCTTTTTGGCTTGGTTTAGACTTTCTTTTTAGGTATTTATCTGTGGTGGTAGGAATATTTCGTTCTGGGTATTTTGGTTATTTTTCTGTACGAATGGTTTTGAAAATAAATTGTTCATATTTATGTTTGTGTATCTGGGTTTAATTTCTTCCTTCTTCTTTGCAGATGAACTGCTAGTTGTGCTGCTTCCTGCAACTGTATTTAACAAACTGTTATATGTTTTTAGGTGTTTCTCAACGTCACCTTCTAGCTCTGGAATTTTAGAGACTTCCGATCGTCTTATCTCCGCATTTTTTGAGTCATGCTGCTGACTACTAGCTGTTTTTCTTATTATCTGTATCTCTTCATCCATACTTTCCCTTTTCTTACAAAGTGTAGTCATGGCTAAGAGTAGATTTTCCATTGTATTATCTGAGTCGGTTTGGGTAGCTTTGTCTTGACAAGTAATCTGCAACAACATTCTTGTTAGTAGTGATTATTTCAATTGTAAATGTAAATTTTAATATATTTAATACTAGTCTTCGTATTTCTTTTGTTGTAACTGAATCTTGTACTTTTCTGGTTATCCACCATTTTACTTGGGTATTATCTGTTCTTACAATAAATCTGTTGTAAACTATATATGGTTCAAATGCTAATAAACATTTATATAATGCAAATAATTCTTTTCTATTTATTTCCCATTTTTCCTGTGGTTATGTATAAGATCCTGAATAATATCTGCAATGATGTTCTATTTTTTCTTTATCATATTTATATTTAAGAACTCCTCCATAACTATGATTACTCGAATCTGTTTCTACAATATAAGTAAATTTCTTGTTCTCATCTGGGAAGTATAATTTTGGTAGTTTCTTACACAATATTTTAATCTTCCTTATTTGTTCCTTATCTTTTTCATCGAACCCATATTCTACATCCTTTTTTAGTTTTTTCTGTAAAGGTTTTAGGTTTTCTGCTAATTTAGGTATATATTCTCACTTGATTTACTAATCCTAAAAATGATTGTAATTTCTTTTTTGTATCTATGTTTTCATCAAGATTGATTATTTTTTGTACTATGTGTGTTTGTATTTTTATTCCATTTTTATCTATTTGTATTCCTAAAAATTCTATCTGGTTTTTCATAATTTCTGCTTTGGTTTTGCTTAAGCTTATACCAGAGTTTTCTATAATATATATGAATTTTTCTAATAATTTTATATGTTCATCTTGTGTTCTTGAATATAGTAATATATCATCTATATATACTATACAATTTTCTAGTTGGTTAAAATAATTATCCATAAAATGTTGGTATCTTCCTGGTGCATTTTTATATCCAAATGGTAAAACATTCCATTCATAAAATCCTTGTAGTACTGTAAATGCTGTTAGTTTTTTAGATTCATCTTCTAGTTTTAGATGGTAAAATCCTGATTTACAGTCAAATTTACTAAAGTAATTATATCCTTGGATTTGTCTTATTTTTAATATCTTGTTAGGTATTGGGTAATTATCTGTTTTAGTTTTTGCATTTAAATTTCGGTAATCTATAACCATTCTGCTTTTTTCTCTTTTTTGTTCACTATGTTTATTTACTATAAATGCTGGACTTGTATGTTTACTATTACTTTCTTGTATATACTTGTTATCTAATAATTCTTTTATATGCATTTTAAATTCTGCTAAATCATCAAAGTTATATTTTAAGGGTTTTTGTGTTATTATACTATTTTCTTCTATTAATTCTATTTTTATTTTTGTCTTATGTTTATTCCATCCTTTTAGAGGGTTATCATTATATAATTTTTCTAATTCATTTTGGATTATTTTTACTTTGTCTATTGTAAATATGATAATTTCTAATTGAGTAGTTGTATTTTTACTTATATTTTCTAATTTTTGTGTGATTTTTTCATTTCCTCGTATCCATTCTGTAGTTTTTCGTTGTTTATTATTTACTCTTTTTGCTCCTACTTTATTTTTACATGGTGTGGTAAACCACCAGTGTGTTCTTGTTATTATGTGTGGGTATAATTTGTCTAAAAATGGCATTCCTAGTAACATATCTTTTGTAGTGAATTCAAAGTTATATATTTCTTCTATAGTTAATATTTTATCCCATATTTGTATTTTTACATTCTTGGCTTTGTAGTTAATCATACTACCTTCATTATTAAATCCTGTTACTACCATAAGTGTTTTTAATTTTTTCCATTTATCCGTTGGTAAACAATTATATTTACATATATTAGCTTCTGCTCATGTATCTATTATTGGTATATAGTATCTATTATAATATCCTTCCACTATGATTTTTGCGAGTATATATATTTTCATTCTTCTGTTCTTTTTATTATTATTTTCTTATCTTTGTATGTTATGGTTAATTGCTTATCTCCTAGACTGTATGGTTTTACCTTTTCTAACCATTTTATTCCTAGTGTAATATTTTCGTTTTCGTTTTCTTGATATATTTTAAATTGTATTATTAAAGGTATTCCTCCAATAATTATTTCTTTTTCTGTTATTTCTTCATTTATTATTAATTCTTTAGGTAATTCAGGGCATAATTGTTCAGTAGTTATTATTTCAGTTTCTGTTACTAATTCTCTTGTAATATAGTTTTCTTCTTGTCCTGTATTTATTAATATTTGATATTTTCTTTGTTCCATGATTCCAGTTATATAGTAGTGGTATGTATTTATTTTTTCTTTTGTGTTTCTTATTAAATTTTTTGGGATTATATATTCTCTTCTTGATGTACTTATTCTTGATGATGTTGGTGTTTCATAAGTTAATTGGTTTGGTATACTTGATGTACTTAATCTTTCTTTTACTATTTCTAAATCTTCTTCCATGTCAATTTCTTTATAGCTATATTCATTATTGTCAATAACTGTAACTATTCTTTCAAACAGGTTTTCTATTTTGATTTTATTAATTTTATTTTTTGCTGCTATTTTATGTTTTGTTGTTAGTACGTATAAATTTTTACATCTAGCTGTAAATATTTTACTTCCAGGTGTTAATTCTATTCCTGACATTTTCCAGTATAATACTAATGATTTATCTATATTCCTATCGTTTATTGCTATTGAATAATTGGCACTTATTATGAATTTAAATTTTTGATATATAAGATTTCCTTTTATTGCACTTATTATGCTTTTTTCTATAGGTTGGATTATTCTATCATCTGCTAAATATATTTCTATAGGGGTATCTATTCCTTCCCTAAAACATGCTTTTATTAATATTTCAGTTCCTCCTAGGTGTACATATTTAATTGGGTTTTTTGCCTTTATATCTTGTATTTCTTTATTTATTATTCTTTTGTTTATTATTGGTATTTTGGCTTTTCCTTTTGTATATTTACAGTCAATTATATGTTCTTTTTGGCTAACCACGTAGTATTCTTCTTTTTGTCTTTTGAACCAATTTTTTATTGTAGGTACTTCAAATATTTTTTCGACACTGAGGTCTAATTCTTTTCCTTTTATTTGTTCAAATATATTATTATCAAATATAATTTTTTGTTCTGAGGATTCTTCATCCTTATATTCTTCTCGTTTTATTACTTCTATTTCTTTTTCAGTCATTAGGTTTCATCATCTTCTTTAATTATTTCATCTTCTATTTCATCTTCTATATCTGGTATTTCATATACACTATCTTCACTATCTAGTTCATAATCTATATATTCCATCTGCATATATTCTTCATCATTAATTATGATTTCAGTTATTTGTTTTTTCTTTAAGTTCCTAGGTGCTTTACAGTCTTTAGCTATATGTCCTAATTTTCCACAGTTATAACAAGTACATTCTGTTAGTTTCTTTTTTGGTCTAAATGGTCTTTTAGCCTGATAATTTTTTACATAATATCTTTTTCTTGGTTTTTTATTTTTATATTTTGACTTATATTTATTATATTTCTTTGTTTTCCATTTTTTATTATATTTATCTGTATCTGTACATCCGAATTGTGGTGCTGTTTTATTTTTACAACATCTTAAGTTTTTTTATTAATATTCTTTCTATTTTTGTTTCTTCTTTATATTTTTCACATAACTGTACAAACCATTGTTGTAGAAATTTTATCCTAGCTCCTAAAGTATCTGTTACTCCTGCTTCATTCCAATCTTTTATTATTTTAGTATTAAAAGGTTCTGGTAATTTTGTGAAATATAATTTTCTTATTTCTTTGCCTTCTTCTGTATTATATATTCCTTTATAGTAATATTCTCTAAATGCACAAGTATATTCGTCTATATAGCACATATTACATATTGCTAATTTTGTTATTAGATTTCTATTTATTTGTTTTTTCTTATTTTGTTCTTCAATTTCTATAGTCATACTACTAAATTCGTTTCTTATGGCTATTTCATATTTGTATAATATTTCTATATTTGTTGTTGCTATTTCACCATTAAATTTTTTATTACTTCTTAAGGTATCTATACTTTCTTTTGATAAATTGTGCAACCATAATTTTACTGTTCCTATGAGTGTTCTTTCTATATATCCTGGTGTTTCTGCCATTCCTATTTTATTATCTACCAATTGTTTAGATAAATATCCTATCCATAGTTGGATTGTTTTATTTATATCTGCTACGCAATCTAAATCTAAAAAGTTATATTGTTCAGATATTGGTTTTGGTGTCCATTTCCTATTTAGTCTACTATCCCATAGTGTATTATTTCTATCATGTTGTTCATAGTTAGTTGTATAATAATTTGGGTATAATCCTTTTGGATTTTTTACACCTGATGTACTAGATTTTTCATCCATATCTACATCTCCTGTATTTATTTCTACATTTTTTATTTTTTCTATATTTTCTAAAAGTTCTGTATATGTTTCACTTATTTCACTTGATTCTGACTTTTGGTCATTTATATTGTTATCTATTTCTTCAATTCTATCTATTTCATCAATTCTGGGAATTTCTTCTGGTTGTAATATTTGTTTAAATTTATTTATCTCATCTGTTAATTCTATTTCTTTATTTTTCTCTCTTTGCTTGTTTTCATATAGTGCTTTTAACATGTTTAATTCTTTTTCTAATGCTATAATTTTTGTGTTTTTAGTTTCTTCTAATTGTTGTATTTTCCTGTTTGCTTGATTTTTAATAATTTTTATTTCTTTTTCTTATCAATTTCTTTATTTTCTTTACTTATTCTCGTCATAGCTGTTAAGCTATCTTCTAATCTTGCTGTTTCTTTTTCTATCATTAGGTATAATTGGTCTCCTATTTTTTTATATCTTCTGCCTAAATTTGAAAATATTATTTTTATTTTCAATCCATCTTGATTTTCATATGTTTTTTCGTCTATGGCAAATTCTTCTTTATTCATTTTTAATCTACAGCTCTGATACCATTTTTAGTGGCCTTTCTTTATTTTTAGTATCCTTTCTATTTTTGTTTAATTTCATTTATAATTCAGTCATATGTAAAAGCTTTTTCATAATATTCTTTTTGTAGTGGAATTAGTCTAATTATTTCTTTTAAGCTTTCTAATATATATTCTACATATTCTATATCTTGGGTTCTTTGATATTCTTCTATATTAGTTTTTACTAGATTTGTTAGTAATTTTATACTGTCGGTAGTTTGTTGCCAATATTGTAGGTATATATTGTTCATTATGTGTTATCGAAATATAAATCTAGTTCATATAAATCTATTTCTGATATAATTAATTCTGTCCAATTCTGGTCCATTATTTCTGTTATTTCAAAGGTGAGTAATTTTTCATAGATTATTCTTCTTACATCATTATTAATATCTTTCAGTATATATAGTATAAGTATTTTATAACTAAGATCGTCATCTATTAAGTAGGTGTTCATTTTATCATATGATTTGCTAAGCATATTCCTTTTAATCTCTATGTCTATTATCCTTATTCATCATATTATAATAAGTTATTTTAATCATCTTTTCTGGTCACTACCATGATTTTCTGCTTCAATCAGTTACCCTAACAGCGCTTCAACTTTGTTTACTCCCCTAAACGGCTTTCCTGCCTACCGGTTTCAACCTTAGGATGCATAGTCTGGGCTTACCTACTCTTAGCATATTTTCATGGCAAACTTTCTCAAGATGATTTCTATAACAGTACTATTATATGATGGATAATTATAATTTACATATAAGAGATTATCAGGAATATAATAATTTAGCTACTCATAATTATAATATGACATACCTGTTTTTGTAGGTTTTTGATATCTCCTTGTTGATCCATAGCTTTCATATCTTCTTGATGTTCCATAGCTTTCCTGTATTTTTATCTTTAAGAAGTATCTTTAGAGAGAGAAGAAAGAGAGAGAAGAGAGAGTTCTCTGGATGCCTGAAGATCCAGCCTGTTTTTTATTCATAATCGAAAGGCTATTTAAAGATTACAAAATGACTCTTACTGTTCATGAACGACCTTTATTGTTCATGAAACTGACTCTTACTATTCATGAACGACCTTTACTGTTCATGAAACTGACTCTTACTTTTGTAAAGTAGAGAACTATTTACTTTACGACTTTTACAAAAAACAAAATAACATTATTTAAAAAAGAAAAGAATCTAAATCTTTTACTTTATCTTGTCTGCCATAGTTTTTTGTCGTCTAGTTTGTTGTCTTCTTCTCGTTTATTCCAGTTGTACGTCTGGAACAATGTTATCTTCTCCTTTGCATTTTGAGCATATGTGGTCTGGATATTTGTGACTGATTAGCTTGCAATATCTTGTTAACAGTTCTGGAGAAATGTAATTCGTCCTTATAGCTCTTGTAGTTGTAGGTTGTTCTGGTTTTAAAAGACTTAAGACCCATTGTCTTAATTCCTCCATATCTGCTTCTCGTATTTCTCTGCAATTTGAATATATCATTGTTTGTTCTCTTGAATAATAACTCCAAATAGCATTCTGATTTAGGTAGTTGTTTGCCAGTTTATTTAGTATAGTGGATATTCCAATAATTCTTTTATTTGCATAAAAGTCTGGAATATTTATTTTTTCTATCTCTTCTTGTTCTTCTATTCTTTCTGGTATGAGCATTTCTCTTGTAAGTCCGATCTTGATAACTTGTATGATAGGCTTTATCTCTTCATATAATATCTCTGCTGTAGCTGAATAAAATCGTATATAGAATAATGTTCCTTTAGTTATTCTTTTGTATTGCATAAATGCTATGTGTAGCTCCGGTATGGTAGCTATCTCCTGTCCTGTTTGTGTATATACGGTATCTAGTAATCCATGATTGTAGCAGGTGGCTACTAGTTTTGCATTTGTATTTGGTAGGGCTATTAATTTATTGTATCCTGTTAGATAATGGGTAATATAATCTTCATTTGGATTCTGGGTAGTTTGGGATCTTGGGTTTTTGTTTAAAAAGTTTTGTATTTTGTGTATGTTGTCTATATATGTACGGGTTATATGGTTGTATGTCTTTTTGGCTTGGTTCAGACTTTCTTTGTAGGTATTTATCTGTGGTGGTAGGAATATTTCGTTCTGGGTATTTTGGATATTTTTCTATACGAATGGTTTTGAAAATAAATTGTTCATATTTATGTTTGTGTATCTGGGTTTAATTTCTTCCTTCTTCTTTGCAGATGAACTGCTAGTTGTGCTGCTTCCTGCAACTGTATTTAACAAACTGTTATGAGTTTTTAGGTGTTTCTCAACGTCACCTTCTAGCTCTGGAATTTTAGAGACTTCCGATCGTCTTATCTCCGCATTTTTTGAGTCATGCTGCTGACTACTAGCTGTTTTTCTTATTATCTGTATCTCTTCATCCATACTTTTCACTTTCTTACAAAGTGTAGTCATGGCTAAGAGTAGATTTTCCATTGTATTATCTGAGTCGGTTTGGGTAGCTTTGTCTTGACAAGTAATCTGCAACAACATTCTTGTTAGTAGTGATTATTTCAATAGTAAATGTAAAGTTTAATATATTTAATACCAGTCTTCGTATTTCTTTTGTTGTAACTGAATCTTGTACTTTTCTGGTTATCCACCATTTTACTTGGGTATTATCTGTTCTTACAATAAATCTGTTGTAAACTATATATGGTTCAAATGCTAATAAACATTTATATAATGCAAATAATTCTTTTCTATTTATTTCCCATTTTTCTCTGTGGTTCTGTATAAGATCCTGAATAATATCTGCAATGATGTTCTATTTTTTCTTTATCATATTTATATTTAAGAACTCCTCCATAACTATGATTACTCGAATCTGTTTCTACAATATAAGTAAATTTCTTGTTCTCATCTGGGAAGTATAATTTTGGTAGTTTCTTACACAATATTTTAATCTTCCTTATTTGTTCCTTATCTTTTTCATCGAACCCATATTCTACATCCTTTTTTAGTTTTTTCTGTAAAGGTTTTAGGTTTTCTGCTAATTTAGGTATATATTCTCTTACTTGGTTTACTAATCCTAAAAATGATTGTAATTTCTTTTTTGTATCTATGTTTTCATCAAGATTGATTATTTTTTGTACTATGTGTGTTTGCATTTTTATTCCATTTTTATCTATTTGTATTCCTAAAAATTCTATCTGATTCTTCATAATTTCTGCTTTGGTTTTGCTTAAGCTTATACCAGAGTTTTCTATAATATGTATGAATTTTTCTAATAATTTTATATGTTCATCTTGTGTTCTTGAATATAGTAATATATCATCTATATATACTATATAATTTTCTAGTTGGTTAAAATAATTATCCATAAAATGTTGGTATCTTCCTGGTGCATTTTTATATCCAAATAGTAAAATATTCCATTCATAAAATCCTTGTGGTACTGTAAATGCTGTTAGTTTTTTAGATTCATCTTCTAGTTTTAGATGGTAAAATTCTGATTTACAGTCAAATTTACTAAAGTAATTATATCCTTGGATTTGTCTTATTTTTAATATCTTGTTAGGTATTGGGTAATTATATGTTTTAGTTTTTGCATTTAAATTTCGGTAATCTATAACCATTCTGCTTTTTCCTCTTTTTTGTTCACTATGTTTATTTACTATAAATGCTGGACTTGTATGTTTACTATTACTTTCTTGTATATACTTGTTATCTAATAATTCTTTTATATGCATTTTAAATTCTGCTAAATCATCAAAGTTATATTTTAAGGGTTTTTGTGTTATTATACTATTTTCTTCTATTAATTCAATTTTTATTTTTGTCTTATGTTTATTCCATCCTTTTAGAGGGTTATCATTATATAATTTTTCTAATTCATTTTGGATTATTTTTACTTTGTCTATTGTAAATATGATAATTTCTAATTGAGTAGTTGTATTTTTACTTATATTTTCTAATTTTTGTGTGATTTTTTCATTTCCTCGTATCCATTCTGTAGTTTTTCGTTGTTTATTATTTACTCTTTTTGCTCCTACTTTATTTTTACATGGTGTGGTAAACCACCAGTGTGTTCTTGTTATTATGTGTGGGTATAATTTGTCTAAAAATGGCATTCCTAGTAACATATCTTTTGTAGTGAATTCAAAGTTATATATTTCTTCTATAGTTAATATTTTATCCCATATTTGTATTTTTACATTCTTGGCTTTGTAGTTAATCATACTACCTTCATTATTAAATCCTGTTACTACCATAGGTGTTTTTAATTTTTTCCATTTATCCGTTGGTAAACAATTATATTTACATATATTAGCTTCTGCTCCTGTATCTATCATTGGTATATAGTATCTATTATAATATCCTTCCACTATGATTTTTGCGAGTATATATATTTTCATTCTTCTGTTCTTTTTATTATTATTTTCTTATCTTTGTATGTTATGGTTAATTGCTTATCTCCTAGACTGTATGGTTTTACCTTTTCTAACCATTTTATTCCTAGTGTAATATTTTCATTTTCGTTTTCTTGATATATTTTAAATTGTATTATTAAAGGTATTCCTCCAATAATTATTTCTTTTTCTGTTATTTCTTCATTTATTATTAATTCTTTAGGTAATTCAGGGCATAATTGTTCAGTAGTTATTATTTCAGTTTCTGTTACTAATTCTCTTGTAATATAGTTTTCTTCTTGTCCTGTATTTATTAATATTTGATATTTTCTTTGTTCCATGATTCCAGTTATATAGTAGTGGTATGTATTTATTTTTTCTTTTGTGTTTCTTATTAAATTTTTTGGGATTATATATTCTCTTCTTGATGTACTTATTCTTGATGATGTTGGTGTTTCATAAGTTAATTGGTTTGGTATACTTGATGTACTTAATCTTTCTTTTACTATTTCTAAATCTTCTTCCATGTCAATTTCTTTATAGCTATATTCATTATTGTCAATAACTGTAACTATTCTTTCAAACGGGTTTTCTATTTTGATTTTATTAATTTTATTTTTTGCTGCTATTTTATGTTTTGTTGTTAGTACGTATAAATTTTTACATCTAGCTGTAAATATTTTACTTCCAGGTGTTAATTCTATTCCTGACATTTTCCAGTATAATACTAATGATTTATCTATATTCCTATCGTTTATTGCTATTGAATAATTGGCACTTATTATGAATTTAAATTTTTGATATATAAGATTTCCTTTTATTGCACTTATTATGCTTTTTTCTATAGGTTGGATTATTCTATCATCTGCTTAAATATATTTCTATAGGGGTATCTATTCCTTCCCTAAAACATGCTTTTATTAATATTTCAGTTCCTCCTAGGTGTACATATTTAATTGGGTTTTTTGCCTTTATATCTTGTATTTCTTTATTTATTATTCTTTTGTTTATTATTGGTATTTTGGCTTTTCCTTTTGTTTGGTTTTAATAGTTGTTCATAATTAATTGCAGAATCGTCATTTAACCTCATGTTAACAAAAATCTCGTTGCAAACCTTCACAATACTGATAACTATATACGAGGCATGAAGACTTCATAATTATTTACCCGAATTAATGAGTCACATTTAATGCCACCTAGGCGGGCATCTATCTCGTAGGTTAAAAATTAATAATTACAGCACGAATTTGACAACTATGCACAGAGATTTTCATATAAGAATTTTCAAATAATCCTAACAGGCATGACTCCCTATTAGTACTATAGTACAAATTTAATTTCACAATGGAGAACTTAAACACAAGAATTTTTCTCACAAGGATCTCGTCCTTATATAACTTCCACCGCAGCTCGTAGCCCGGTTTAAACATATCTATTTACATAAAAATATGAGGATCTCGTCCTCAGTTCTGAATCACAAGTAATATGCATATCGTGCCAATTGAACATTTCCATTTTCTCCTTTTAAATAATTTCAGTTACACCAAATCATAACACATAATGAACCCCACACCGGTAGGGCATATAATTCATAATTTGCAATTAATTATTCGGAATTTACATCAAAATTTACCAAAATGACTAACAGAAAGCCACATTTAGTCTCGCAGCTCTTATTGGTGACCAACACGAAATGATAGGCGTAGTTATCTCCATAAAATCTCCCAACAGGGGTAAACACATAAGTAAATTATAGAATTATGAAGCTCACTCATAAGTGGAGCACAATAGGAAGACTCGTTTCGATATTGAGAACCGAATCAACTTAAGGAAATTATTCCTTTATATTAAATCGAGGTCGTATCTGTAACGACACCATCTCTAGGATGCCTTCTACCCGTCTTTTCTCCACCCCTAACTGGTCGTGTGGGTGGTGTAGTAACTACAATGGGGCACGTAGCCTGAGTGCTTTGATGAAATAAGTCTGTCCCAAGGCAAATTTCTTCTTTTGTTATGCTGACTCAACACTGTTGAGCTGACCAATTTCTTAACAAACTCTTCGATTCTTCTTTGGAGTAAACCTTACCCCTATTTATACACAACGATCACGAAAGTAGAGCTCCATACAGACAAATCTTATCACGAACCACATAGTCCAGACTCTCGTCAACAAGTGTACTTACTCCGAAGCACCCCAAAATCCGCAACAATGACGTCCACGCTGAGTAGACCTTCTACAAATTTAGAGTTGTTTCTATAACTCCTTTGATATTGAAGTATAGGATTATTAAGGAGGCGGACATACCGCAAGTCCCAACCTTATCCTCCACAAAATCTCAGGTCTTAAACATGTATAAATTTTAGGGAACCTTTCAGTACCACATATATATATTTCAGGCCAAAACTGATATAATACATGACCCCGCAAACCACCCATTGGTAGTGGACTCCCCCCACTTGGCGCGAAGTCATAGGTCACAACGACCTGATCCTCAATAATAACCTTTACAGCTTGTATAAATCAACCAGACGCCAACGTCCATTGTACCCCGCACATGCTTCACTAGGTGATCACTCAATACGCCCACATCTTCAGTCGGAACCACACGTTAAGGCAATGTTTGAGCATCTCTGGCTCCCTCATAGTCCATATACGGCATTACAAACATCAACGCACAACTGATACCGAGTGCGCAATGTCATATACGAGTGGATACAAAGGAATATAAGATATATGTTTCAAGCTAAATCAATGCCGCACGATAAGGAGTCAAAGAAGTGAATATTTCCTAACAGTTCCATAGCCTCTCGAAGATAAGTACATACATCTCCGTACCGATCCACAAGACTCTACTAAACCTACTTGTGACTCATAACACCTATGAACCTAGTGCTCTGATACCAACTTGTCACGATCCCAAATTCCCTCTGTAGGTTGTCGTAATGGCACCTAGTCTCTAAGACTAGGTAAGCCTATCAATGCGGAATAATAATAAATATCTGAAATAAATAAACTATAATTCAAACAATTTCAACTCCCAAAACCCGGTAGAAATAAGTCACAAGCTTCTAAGAAATTATTCTCAATGTCTCTATATGTCAAGGTCTAAATAAAATATAAGGAAGCAACATTAAATGATAGAAGGGGGCTCCGGAGTCTGCGGACGCTGGCAGATATACCTCAAAGTCTCCGTGCGCATGTAAATCACTGACGTCTAGGCTGGTAAAATTTACCTGGATCTGCACAAAAAGATGTGCAGAAGTGTAGTATGAGTACACCACAGCGGTACCCAGTAAGTGCCAAGCCTAACCTCGGTAGAGTAGTGACGAGGTCAGGTGAGGCCCTACTGGAATATAATAATGGCATGGTAAAATATTTATCAATGTAGTAAAATAAAATGACATTGGAAATGAATCAAATAGTATGTCACATTTAATGACATCAAATAATTACAAATAATATCTCGTGGAATCAAAACAGAATTTCCTTCAACTTTATGAAAATCACAACAATTAATCGAAAGCAACTATGGCCATAAATCAATATCAACAAGGGCACTCCCGAGGTACCGCCTCGTAGTCCCAAATCATAAATAAATTCATAATATCTCATTTCCTTATATCACCGCAGGAGCCTTCACAATTTATTTAAAGAAAATATTTTTTTTCCGAAATAGCATCCTGCGTTTTAGCCACCCTTATCACACCGCATGACTTCTAGTAGTTTCCCTACTAGCCACGCCTATCAAGCCACCAATATCTCACCGCATGCATTTCAACACCCCGACCTTATACCACCGCATGCGTATCAATATCACAATATATCACAATTTGCACCTCAAGTGCTCAAATAATTTAACTTGTCAAAATAATTCAACAACAATATTTTTCCACAATAAAGAGCTCACGGCTCATGCCAAAATAAATCATCAATAATAGTTTTCCACAATAAAGAGCTCACGGCTCCCTCACAATGAGTATAAAAATATTCAGGAGTAAATAATTTAGGAAAATAATATTTCAAAATCTTTACTACGTTGCTTCAATATCAAGTTTAAAAATATCAAATACTTCATATTAATAATATTTAATTTAAAGAAAATCAATCTTCAAATAATGCACAGAATAAAAGAAACCAAGTTTCAACTAAACAGGTAAAACAATTAGTAAGAAAAGATCAAACAAATTTGAAGTATATATCTCATATCAATGATGAAGAATATAACAAGATAAAATAATTTAATAAATGCGCAACAGTGATCTACACAATTTAAAAATATAATCTTTTACAATTTAGCCTGTGTACAAACTCGTCATCTCGTGCACATGACTTTCAACACATTTCAATAATCACAGAAAATTTCCCCCACACAAGGTTAGACAAGTCACTTACCTCGACTTGCTCCAATTTAACCAAGTATTATATTTTTTCCTCGAATTTCCGACTCCGATCGACTCGTATCTATTCATAATTAATTCGATACAGTCAACAAAAATTATAGTAATCAATTTCATAAGAAAATATTACATTTTCATTAAAATCTGAAATTAGCTCAAAATTTGTCCGTGGGGCCCACATCTCAGAATCCGGCAAAACTTATAAAATCCGACAACCCATTCAATTACGAGTCCACCCATACCAATTTTACCAAAATCCGATAACAACTCGACCTCCAAATCTTAAATTTTTGTTTTTGGAAGATTTTGCAAAAATCTTGATTTCTTCCATTTAAATCCGAAATAAATGATGAATATGACCATGGATTTATGAAATATAATCACATTTGGATATAGGACACTTACCCAAGTTGAAGTCTTGAAGAAATCCTCAAAATCGCCCAAGAACCGTGCTCCAAAACTCCAAAACGAAATGAAGGAAATGACCATTTTTGGTCCTTAAGTTTCTGCCCCAAAAACACTATTCCGGTCGCTAAAAGTCCAATCCCATCGCTAAAAGTATTATCTTTTCCTTTGGTAGGAGTATTAGGCTTGAAGAGCCTCATTTTTTCCCTGTAAAAATTCTCATGTTAGAAACCCAGGCATAGAGTTATTTTCTCCTTTAATAAAATCTATTTTGAAATCAAAGCTAGATAATAGAGCTTGTCATCTAGCAAATATTTATTTTGAAACAAGGTTTTTGACATCCTTTTGAAGAATCTCTTTAGCAGATTTACAATCAACTCTAACTAAAAATGCTTTGTTAATAAGATCATCTTGAAACTTGGTAATACATAGTACTATAGACAAGACTTCTTTTTTAGCAGTAGAATAATGTTTCTGAGCGGAATTTCAAATTCCGGATGTAAAACGGACAAGTTGTTCTTGATCTTCTATGGATATATTTTGCTTAAGGATTCCACCATAACCTATATCTGAAGCATCTCTTTCAACAATCATAAAGGCTTCTAGGTTCAGGATTCCTAAGCATGGAAGGTTTTGTACTAAACCTTTTATCTGGATGACCGAATTGGTTTGTTCAGTGCTCCAAGGAATAGGATTTTTCCTAAGTCTTTTATATAAAGGTTCACATACTTGTCTAATATTTGGAATAAAATTAGCTACGTAGTTGAGACTTCCTAGAAATCTTTGAAGTTGGGTTTTTTAAGTAATCTCATTAGGGTATTTTGAAGAGAACTCTATGGCTCTACAAATTGGTGGACAATATTCCCGTCCCTCCCCCACCTCCACCAATAGCGGATCCACACCGGGTGTTGCCAAACGAAGGATATGCAAGTGCCATAGTCCCACCCCGCATTAGGGCGGGCAACTTCCAAATCACCAATGTTATGCTCACATTGCTAGAGCAACGGGGATTCTTCATCATGGCTCCGACTCAAAATGCATACAAACACTTGAAAGGGTTTATGGACACTTGTTAGGGGAGTAAACAGACCAACGTCTCTGAGGATGCTCTAAGCTTGAGGCTATTTCCCTTCTCTCTATGGGGGAAAGCCTTGGATTGGTTAGCAATATTGCCAAACCATTCTATCCATACATGGGATGAATTGACGGAAAAATTCATTGTTAAGTTCTTTTCTCCCAGGCATATGGCTACTCTTTGAGACGAGATTCTAGCATTCAAGAAAGAACCCAAATGAGCCTTTGCACGAGGTTTGGGATAGGTACCGTACTATGGTAAAAGAGTGCCCGAATAATGAGATGACTGAGGCTATGATTCAACAAACCTTCTACAGGGGTATCAATACTACCAATCAATGCATGGTCAACCAACTTGCCAGTGGGAATTTCATGACAACACCATATGACGAAGCTTGTGAGATTTTAGATGAAATGGCAGATACTTCATCGGCATGGCAAAGTAGAGTTAATGTTCCTCAAGGTGATCCGAATATGATTCACCTACATAATGAATTGCATGATCATGGGCAAGAAATTGACGAGTTGACCACAACAATGAATCAATTAGCCAAAGCTCAACTTCAACAAGTTCAAGGTCCTAAGCAAGTAAATGCAATGGAAGGTGTCAACATGATGAGGAACAAGCGAAGGCAAAAGGGTCAACAAGTGCAAAATCGTGTGGAACAATTTGTGCAAGATGATAGTGGGTTTGACCAAGACGAATCATACAATGAGCAAGAGGAAGAAGTGCAATATGTGAACAACTACCAAGGGCAAAGAAACAACTCTCAAGGCTCGAATCAACAACAATGGCGATCTCAAGGAAATGAAGGAAATTGGAACAATCAAAACCACCAAGGCAATTAGAGTGGTGGTAACAACAATTATGGTAATTGGAACAATAACAATAATCAAAGCAATTGGAATAATCAAGGCAACCAAGGCAGTTTGGGTGGCAACAATCAAGGATATTGGGGAGACAACAACCAAGGGGGTTGGAATAATAACCAAGGGAATCGGGGGTCGGGCTTTCAAAGGCCCATGATGTATCAACAACCAAGCAACCCGCCTCCTTATCCGTCTCATGGTTCTAGATCTTCCAATAATGAGATGGGACTGATTGAAAATATGTTCAAACAAATGATGAAAAAAAATGCCGACTCTGATGCTCAACTAGCCTCTCACAACACTTCAATCCGCAATTTAGAGGTTCAATTAGGGAAAATCTTGCAAGCTTTAAACACTCATCCTAAGGGGGCACTACCTAGTGACACGGTGGTGAACCCGAAGGGTGGGAACAACACGGGACATGCCATGACCGTAACCACAAGGAGTGGAATAGGTAGGGAGGCAACAGCCTCAAACCAAAGAAGAATTGTGGATGATGATGTAGTGATTCAAGAAGATGAAATTCCAAGCAATGTAGTTCAAGCTAATGACGAAGTGAGAATTGATATTGATGAAAATGTAGAGGAGACTCAAGAAGAAGTGAACCCGTCTAGGGAACACGTGATTGACATACCGGAACCGGTAGTGCCAAAGTCCAAGGCGCCAATGCCAAGGCCTCCTCCTCCATACCCTCAATGGCTCGCCACGATAAATAGCGAGAACTAATTCAAGAAGTTTATTGACATGATGAACAGCTTATCCATTAATGTGCCATTGGTTGAGGTGTTGGAACAAATGCCCGGCTATGCAAAGTTCATGAAGGATTTGGTGACAAAGAAAAGATAAATGAATTGTGAGACTATCAAGATGACACGTCAAGTGAGTGTTATTGTGGACTCAATGGCTCAGAAATTGGAAGATCCCAACGCTTTCACAATCCCTTGCACTATTGGGAGCGCCGACTTTGCCAAAGCTCTATGTGATCTAGGGGAGAGTATCAACTTGATGCCCTACTCGGTGTTCAAAACTTTGGGAATTGGGCAACCAAGACCCACATCTATGAGGTTACAAATGGCGGATCGTACTATGAAGAGACCATTGGGTATTATTGATGATGTGTTGGTTTGTGTTGATAAGTTCATCCTCCCGGCGGACTTTGTGATTCTTGATTGCGAAGTGGACTATGAGGTTCCTATTATCTTTGGTAGACCTTTCCTTGATACGGGGAAGGCTATTGTTGATGTGGAAGCCGGTGAGCTCACCTTCCGGGTGGGCGATGAAAGGTGGTTTTCCATGTATGCAAATCTATGAGGCAACCGAATAGCAATGAAGTTTGTTCTTTTGTGGACTTAGTTACTGAGGTGATTGTTGATGATGTTAGTGCCATGATGAATGTTGATGATACTTTGGAGGCCGTATTTCTTAATCATGATGATGATGATGAGAAGGAAGGCTATGCGTAATGTGTAAATGCATTACAAGGAATGGGGTCGTACACTTATGAACCCCAAAAATTGTCCCTAGATCTTGAGAACTGGAAGACTCCTCCAACAAAGCCCTCAATCGAGGAGCCTCCCACTTTGGAGTTAAAGCCATTACCTCCACATCTCAGGTATGAATTCCTTGGGACATGTTCTAATTTACCGGTTATTATTTCCTCTTGTTTGACTAACGTGCAGGTAGACTCTACTTTGGCGGTACTACAAAAGAGGAATAAAGCTATAGGATAGACATTGGAGGACATTCGGGGTATAAGCTCTGCCTTTTGCATGCACAAGATTATTTTGGAGGAGGATGCCAAACCCTCCGTTGAACATCAAAGAAGATTAAATGAAGCAATGCAAGAAGTGGTGAAGAAGGAGATCATAAAATGGTTGGATGTCGGGGTTGTTTACCCTATTTTCGATAGCTCGTGGACCTCTCCGGTGCAATGTGTCCCAAAGAAAGGTGGCATGATTGTGGTCACAAATGACAAGAATGAGTTGATCCCCGCAAGAACGGTGACTGGATGAAGAGTGTGTATGAACTATCGGAAGCTCAACAAAGTCACCTGGAAAGATCATTTCCCACTCTCATTCCTTGATCAAATGCTTGATAGGTTGGTCGGTCAAGCTTTCTGTTGTTTCCTTGATGGATATTCCGGCTACAATCAAACTCTTATTGCTCCGGAGGACCAAGAGAAGACTACTTTCACGTGTCCCTATGGTACTTTCTCATTCTCGCGAATGCCATTTGGGTTATGCAATGCACCGACGACTTTTCAACGGTGTATGATGGCCACCTTCACCGACATGGTGGAGGATTTTCTTGAGGTCTTCATGGATGACTTTTTCGTGGTCAGAAATTCTTTTGATGATTGCTTGAACAATTTGGATAAGGTCTTGGCAAGGTGTGAGGAGACAAACTTGGTTTTGAATTGGGAGAAATGTCACTTCATGGCCGAGGAAGGCATTGTCCTCAGCCACAAAATTTCAAAGCATGGTATTGAGGTCGACAAGGCCAAAATAGAGGTGATCTCTAAACTCCCACCCCTACATCTGTGAAGGGAGTGAGGAGCTTCTTAGGTCATGCGGGGTTCTATCGCCGATTCATCAAGGATTTTTTCAAAGTTATGAACCCCTTGTGTAAACTATTGGAGAAGGATGCCAAGTTCCATTTCAACAAGGACTGTATGAAGGCATTTGAATTGCTCAAATTCAAATTGACAACTACTCCTATTATCACCGCACCGGAGTGGAGCTCGCCTTTTGAGCTCATGTGTGATGCAAGTGATGTGGCGGTTGGAGTAGTTTTGGGGCAACATATCAACAAAATCTTCCATCCGGTCTACTATGCTAGCAAGACCATGAATGATGCCCAAGTCAACTACACAGTGATCGAAAAAGAGCTACTTACTATTGTCATTGCTAAGAGAAGTTACGCCCGTACTTGATGGGTACTAAGGTGATTGTCCACACCGATCATGCGGTGCTTCGGTACTTAATGAGCAAAAAGGATTAAAAGGCAAGGTTAATGCGGTGGGTGCTTCTATTGAAAGAGTTTGATCTAGAGATTCAAGACTGAAAGGGTAGTGAAAACCAAGTGGTGGACCAGTTGTCTCATTTGGAGGAGGAAGGGAGGCCACATGACATCCTCGAGATAATTGATTCCTTCCCCGATGAGCAAATTCTAGCCATTTCAATGATCGGGATGCCATGGTTTGCCGACTTAGCAAATTATCTTGTGATGAGCCATATCTCTTCCGGATTTGTACCGATGGTGTGATTCAACGATGTGTTCCGGAGGAAGAACAAGTGGAAATTCTTGAGGCTTGCCACTCTTCACCATATGGTGGTCACCACGGTGGAGCTAGAACGGCAACAAAAGTGTTGATTTATGGATTTTATTGGCCTACTCTTTACAAGGACACTAGCGATCTCATCAAGCGTTGTGATGAATGTCAAAGGGCCGGTGGGATTTCTAAGAAAAATGAGATGCCCCTCACCACCATCTTGGAGATTGACATTTTTGATGTGTGGAGCATTGATTTCATGGGTCCGTTCATGAGCTCTTGTGGGAACACTTACATTTTGGTAGCTGTGGATTATATGTCAAAGTGGATTGAAGTCGTGGCTTTACCCAACAATGAAGCTCGAAGTGTGGTGGCATTTTGAAAAGAACATCTTCACAAGATTCGGCACTCCAAGGGCTATTATTAGTGATGGGGGATCGCACTTTTGCAACAAAGCTTTTGATACCTTACTCACCAAGTATGGTGTCACTCACAAAGTCTCGACCCCCTATCATCCTCAAGAAAGCTTATTTAGTTTATAAGAATTATACATGTATTTTTCATAATCCTTTAGCAATTTTTAGAGCTTTAAAGCTAATTCTCTTGCACCTAAATTACTTGAATCTTTACTAATTATTCCTCTAAATTATTTTGTGATGACCTAATCATCTAAAATTATTATTTTCCTCCATATACATATTTCAAATATATTTTACTTCATTTCATATAATTATATTAGTAATCTGGTCGCTAAAGGTGCACACCAGGACTATTTACACCAGCAGTTTTATTTCACTAAAAAGGCTCTAACTCCATCATACGAACTCAGAATTCGACGATTCTTATTCCTATGAGTCACAAATATAACTACGAACCCATTAGTTCAATCGAAACTCAATTCGGAGTTCATTTGCTCAATGTGATACCAATTTCGCTCGTTAAATAATTAACTCATATTTCACGCTTAAAACTCAATCGCGACTTGATGAAATCAGACCAAACTTTCCAGATCACTCCTATAATTCATTATCAAAATGTCAAAAGTCTCAAAATCGAATTTCGATCTTTAGAACTAAAAATAGACTTTTGGATCATTACATGCTTATATTGAAAACATCAAACTCTTCCTCGACAGCCTGTAGTGTATCAATCATAACTTCTTGTACTCAACTCCAGCTGCCAAACGGTTTAAAGTTCTGCAAACTAGATACAAAGTACTACAATTTTCATGTTTTTCTCATCGCCCAACTCCTTATAGATTGCGAGATATAAGCTCCCAAAGTCAGCCCTCAGAAATTTCTGGCGATGCACACTGCTGTAGCAAAAAATCTGCAGTACCAGCTTCAGTCAATCGATCATAACATTTTGTATAAATATCTGAATGATAAATGGTTTATCATTCTGGAAACTAGAATCAAAGAGCTACAACTTTCATGTTTTGAAAATTTTCAGATTTCTTATAATTTTCGAGATATAAGCTTCCAAAATCAGCTCTGCGATTGCACCGGTTGCTGTCCAAAAATAGCTTCTGCAGCAGAAATATTCCAGCAGTTCCTTTTTGTCCGAAATCCATTCTGTTAATCTTCCAAAATCCACCCGAGGCCCTCGGGACCTTAACCAAATATACCAACATGTCCCAAAATACAATATGAACTTAGTTGAGACTTCAAATCATGCCAAACAATGCCGAAATTACGAATCGCGCATCGAATCAAATTATGAGTTTTCAAATCTTCCAACTTCTATATTTTGCGCCGAAACATATCAAATCAATTCCGATTGACCTCAAATTTTGCACACAAGTCATAAATGACATAACTGAGTTATGAAAATTTTCAGAATCAGATTTCGACCCCGATATCAAAAAGTCAACCCCTTGGTCAAACTTACCAAAAATTCAACTTTCGGCATTTCAAGCCTAATTCTACTACGGACTTCCAAATAAAATTTCGATCACGCTCCTAAGTCCAAAATCACCATAAGGAGCTGTTGGAATCATCAAAATTCTATTTCGGGGCCGTTTGCACATAATTTGACATCCGGTCACTATTTGAACTTAAACTTTTAATTTTCATCAAAATTCCATATCTCTGGCTAGGGACCTCAGAATTTGATTCCGGGTATACGCCTAAGTCCCAAATCACGATCCAGACCTACAAAAATTATCAAAATACTGATCCGAGTCTGTTTTCTCAAAATATTGACCAAAGTCAACTCAGTTGAGTTTTAAAGCTCTAATTCACATTTAAATTCATTTTTCACCTGAAAACTTTCCGGAAACTTTTTACGGACTGCACACGCAAGTCGAGTAATGATAAATAGTGCTTTTTGAGGTCTTAAAATATAAAATTAATTATTAAATTTAAAGATGACATTTTGGGTCATCACAAAGGCACCTGCGGAAATCATTTCGGTACCGAAGCACTGGTCCAAAAAATAATTAGGGTCGGTTACTACTGAGTCGACATGGAAATAGATGCGAAGGAATTCGTACGAAGATGTGATGAATGCCAAAGGCATTCTCCAATGATTCATCGAGCCGGAGAGCTGCTACATTCGGTCTTATCACCATGGCCATTCATGAAATAGGGGATGGACATCGTGGGCCTGCTTCCACGAGCACCCAGTAAGGCCCAATTTATTTTGTTTATGACTGACTATTTTTTTAAATGGGTGAAAGCCCAGACATATGTGAAGGTTAGAGAGAAGGAGGTCATCGATGTTATCTGGGACCATATTATATCATAAACTTGAAAAAACAACACCACCAAAAATATCGTTATATAGATTTAAATGTACAAACAATAGCATAAATTTTAAAAGTAGAAAGAAACAATATATTTTGTAAGTGTAAGATAGAGTCCGTCTTAAGTGTAGGAAGAGCAGCCCCTTAAATAGGCAAATACAGTCACTTGTTGGGACAGATTTTGGTTCACCAAAAATCTGTCCAAAAGACTGACTTTGTGTGCTAAACACTGTTCAAAATCTGTCCAAAAGATGAAAGGGCAGTCTGAAAATCTGCTATGTCAGAAGCAAGGAGAAAAAATATCATTTCAGCCACCCTACTAGTAGAAAGTAAGCTACTAGTACCTTATTTTATGATAAAACCCATCTAAACTTCAGATTTTAACAACATCAATACCACCATATTGATTTTGAACCAAATCAAACTCAAACAACTAAAAACAATTGACAAAACAGAAACAAGACTTCAAATGGAACTAAAACTCAAACTAACTAGATTAAAACAATTGATTTGTGCAAACTAACCATAGAACAAACAACTGAATTCACAAACTAATGCTCAAAACAGAAATTAGACGAGCATCGCTAACAATCGGACGACTACATTCAACAACTAAATAATCGATTAACTAAGTAAATGATTGAACTAATACATTAAAGATCACATTTAATCAATAACAATCCAACAAACAACTAAACTAAATAGAGATAACTAATTAAATAAACCTAACTTGAAACTCTAATTAACAAGAAATAACCAAAACAGAAAAATCAAAAATTAGAAAACAAAATTAAAATCAGGAACTAAACTATTACTACTAAAAAAAATTAGAAATTAAGTAAAAAGTTGACGGTTATACCTAACGAGCGTGCTTGAAGCTGTTCGGGCCACGAGAAGATGCCAGAGATGCTAAAATGCGACTGCCTGACTCCGAAATGCATATTCCTTTCAGGTAGACGCTAGAACGAAATGAGTTTCAGCATCTCGCCAAAAGAAACGAGTGTCTTTGAGTCAAAAAATAGCTAAGATGGAGGTTCGGGGCATTTTGGTGGTGGTGAGGCAGTGGAGCCGCGACGACGGTGAGGGTAGCTGGCCGGCGGCGACGGGAATTTTGGGGGTGAAATGGGTAGGAAAAGATAGGTCGCGCGGAGCTCTATCTATTCATGTATGTGTTGTAGGGTGGTGTTAGCCGGAGCTTCAAGAATTTGGGCCAAAAAGTGACTGCTAAAGTTTCCTAGATCTAAAATTCAAGGAGTTTGAGAGGGTTTTGAAGGAATTGGTTTGGAGATATGGGAAGAGGAGGTTATGGAGATTACATGATGTGAATTTGGAGGTGTTTGGAGGTGGTCCGCCGCCGGTAGGTGATTTCCGGCGGCGGCGAAAAGAGAGAGAAGAGAGAAAGAGTTATGAGGGAAATGAGGGAATTTTTTAGATTTTTGAAGCTTTAAATACCTCTTGAGAGATCAAATATGCACCATTAAATCAAGGGGTGATCAATGGGTGAGATTTGATCTTGGGTCACTTAATGAAACGACGTAGTTTTGAGGCAAAACTACGTCGTTTCAGACCCTTTCAAGGGCAGCCCCTTATCTTGCACTTTTGGTCACTTTCTCTTTCAAATTTGGCCCAATTTCTTCCTTAATCCTACTTATTAAACTAAATTTACACAAACAAATTAATTAATTAACTTATTTAAATGATCAATTAACTAAATTAATTCACCAATTGAATAGTTAGTTAATTCCTAAAATGCACAAATGAAGAAAGAACTATTTTTTGGTATTTTTATGTAGGAAATATGCAATCAAAGACACCAAAATTGAGAAAAATAATTAAAGTAACAAAACACTAATGACTTTAGGAGGTGTTAAAACAGTACAAAAATTAGGTATTCACAACTATGGTTGATCTTAAGTAAGATTTTATCAATTTTAATTTTTAAAAAACTTCTTTCAAATTTCTAGTTTGTGATCGAAGGCGGTCAGAGGCAACTGTTATCATTATTCTATAAGCAATATAAGCATTTGAAAAAGAATCAAGTCTTTTTATCTTATTGAGTATGTGGATTAGAGTATTATCATCTCTTCCTTTTGGGATTGTATCAAATATTTTACTTTTCTTTTTTTTCTTAAGTAATTTTAAATAGCCGGATTCATATTTTTTATTTGACATATTTAGATTTTAATAAATACTAAAAGAATAATATATGCGTAGGTATTGAAAATATCAAGAAAAACAAACGTTAGATGAAATCTAATACTAAAAAGTTGGAATAGGAATCATGACTCATTAACTTGATGTGAAATAAATATTTGTTGTTCAATATACTTCTTGTAGGCTTTAGCTTGATAGACGAAAAATATAGAACAATAGGATCTCTTGGAGGCACAAAGGAAAAATATAATAGTAGTAACGTTTGGTGAGAACATAGAAAAATTAAAAAGAAAATTGAATATTGTGGTGAGTCTTGCTCAGTTGGTAAAGTACCTCCACCCACGACCGCTAGGTCTTGGGTTCGAGTTACACTAGAGGAGAAGTATGGAAACACTGTAGATCCTCCTAGATAGGGAGGGATTAAAAAAAAAAGAAAAAAAAAGTGGAAAGGTTTATATAATATTTAATGAGTAAAAGACTAAAAATTAAATAGAATAATCACTTGATTCCTTCTACAAATTTTGCAGTTACACGTTAGGGGGCATTTTTAAGGAACAAAGATATCTTTAGTTTTCAGTTTTTACCAAAATATGTAATAGGAGTGAAAATACTTAATTAAAAAAAAATATACGGTAAAATGTAGGGGCCCCTAAATTGGGGGCCTAAAGCTTAGGCTTCAGCGGCTTTACCCAAAAGCCGGCCATAGTAACTACAGGTTTGTGGAAGTTGGCCTCACGCAAAACCACCTACTGTTGCAGTTTCTAAATCTATACAGTTGGACGATATATTTTTTAATCAAATTTAACTCAAGATTGATTATATAATTGTGTCTTAATCTCTGCTACGACAGTACATAACTATTCTTATAGGAAGTAGTCTTTTGTTACTAATTTTTTTAAAAATATTGCAGATTAAGGCAGAATTATGAGAAAATTTCAGAGGTAATGGTAATATTTCCACTTTCTTATATTATTCTTTTAATTTCAAAGCTATTTGAAAGCTCAATTAAAAAAAAAATTATGCAAGGTAGTTTGACTCGGCACAAAATTTAAAACAAAAAAATAAGACTTTTGAAACTTGAATTTGTATAAGCTTATAGGGTAAAAACTTTATTAGGACATAACATTTGCTATAAAAGCTTCTCATTCAAGCTAAAATAGATAAAATAAAGAATTTAAAATTAAATTATTTCTAAATATAAATATGTATCATTCTTTTTGGAACATATTAATAAGAAAAGTATATCACATAAATTAAAAGGAGAGTATATCTTAATTGTTCGAAAACTGATGAAAAGTGTGTTGCGGAAGCCAAATGTATATAGTGTGAATGAGTCACAACTACTATACCAAAAATTATGACAACCACTAAATAATAAACAAGACAATAAGACAACAATAAAAGAATACCAGAATTTACGAGGTTCGGCCAATTTTGCCTACTTCCTCGGACACAATCAATATTTTATTCCACTCCAAAATTACAAGTGAAATAATACTAAAGAGAGAAGATACAAATGCCTTAAGAAGATAAAAATAAAAAAAAAAGGCAAATGAGAGGTGTGTTTAAATCCTAAACATTAGGCCTCCTTTTCTAGGGTGAAATTCTCATTCAAAATTGTCATCCAACGATGTGGGACTTTTGACAATTTCAACAAATCTCCACCTTGGCAAAATTCCACATCTTCAATTTTCTCTCAATAACAAATTTTGGTTGTGTCTTCATCTTCAATCTTTAGTGTTCAACAATGTTGATCAAATCCAAACAATGTTGAAACTTGACCGCAGTCACCACTTTTGTCAGCATATCAGCAGGGTTCTCCGTAGTATGAATTTTCTTCACCGTGACTCCACCTTCTTCTATGATTTCTCGTACGAAATGATACCGAACATCAATGTGCTTCGTCCTTGCATGATAAACTTGGTTCTTCGCTAATTGAATAGCACTTTGACTATCACAAAAAATTGTAATATTTTTTTGTTCAATACCAAGCTCCTTTAGCAACCCCTGAAGCCAAATTGCCTCCTTCACAGCCTCTTTAATAGTCATGTACTCTGCCTCTATTGTAGATAAAGTAACTGTTGACTGCAAAGTAGACTTCCAACTAACTGGTGCCTTTGCAAAAGTAAACACATAACCAGTAGTTGACCTTCGTGCTAAATACTCCTTTCCTGAGTCACAATATCCAACTACAGACCGATTGTCTTCCTGCTCAAAAACTAACCCAACATCTACAGTACTATGAATATACCGTAGAATCCATTTCACATCTTGTCAATGCTCCTTTCCTGGATTATGCATATATATGCTAATAACTCCAACGGCTTGTGAAATGTCAGGTCTCATACAAACCATTGCATACCTTAAGCTACCAATAGCATTTGCATATGATACCCTTGACATATACTCCTGTTCAGTTTCATCCTTTGGCGACATAGTAGTACTTAGCTTAAAATGGGGAGCAAGTGGCGTACTAATTGGCTTAGTCTTCTTATCTATGCCAAAACGCTGTAGTACTCTCTTAAAATATTCTTTTTGAGATAAACAGAGTTTCTTTGAACGTCTATCTCTTATTATCTCCATGCCAAGAATTTTCTTTGCCTCACCCAGATCCTTCATCTCGAACTCCTCCTTCAGTTGAATCTTCAATTTATCAATTTCTTTCGAATTCTTGGAAGTTATCAACATATCATCAACATATAGGAGAAGATATACAAAGGAACCATCATTAAGTTTGCGCAAATACACACAATGATCGTATTTGCTTCTCTTATACCCTTGCCGCAACATAAACTTGTCAAATCGCTTGTACCATTGTCTAGAAGATTGTTTCAATCCGTACAATGATTTTTCAAGTTTGCATACCATATTTTCTTTTCCAGCAACTTTGAATCCTTCTGGCTGATTCATGTAGATTTCCTCCTCCAAGTTTTCATGTAAAAACGCAGTTTTTACATCCATCTGAACTAGTATCAAATCCAACTGTGTTACCAAAGCCAACATAATTCTAATGGAGGAATGTTTTACAACTGGAGAAAATACTTCATTGTAATCAATTCCCTCCTTCTGAGCATATCCTTTGGCCACCAATCTTGCTTTGTAGCGAACATCTTCTTGGTTAGAAAATCCTTCTTTCTTTGCAAATACCCATTTGCACCCAATTGTTTTCTTTCCCTTCGGGAGATTGGCCAATTTCCATGTATAATTATGATGAAGAGACTGCATTTCTTCATTCATGGCAATCCTCCACTTATCTTCTTCTGAACTTTGGATTGCATCTTTATAAGTGGTAGGAACACCATCAACTACAATTGAGGTTGCACAAGCAACCGTCTCTATGAGACGAACAGGTTTTGTTATTGTCCTTTTTGGCCTGCTGGTTGCTATTGATTCAAGTTGTTGTCGAGGTTCCTGAGTTGGAATCTCCCTCTCTACTGGCTCTTCTTCCAGAGGGTAATCTTCATGAGTTTCCTCCTCTGCTTCTTGTGTAGGAAAAATAAATTTTCCCTCAAACTCCACCTGCTTTGATGCACCACCAGTTTGTTTGACATCTTCAACTGTCACCTTATCTGTTATGGCAGATTCATCAAAGGTAACATCTCTGCTGAATATAATATTCCTTGTCTCTGGACACCATAAGCGGTATCCTTTGACTCCAGAAGTAATCCCCATAAATATAGCCTTCTTTGCTCTCGGATCCAATTTTGACTCTTTCACATGATAGTATGCAATTGAGCCAAACACGTGCAAAGAGTCATAATCTACAGCAGGTTTTCCATACCATTTTTCAAATGGTGTCTTGCCATCAATAGCAGCAGATGGTAGACGATTAATGAGGTGGCATGCATATGTAATTGCCTCAGCCCAAAATTCTTTGCCCAAGCCAGCATTGGACAACATACACCGTACCTTCTCCAGTAAAGTCCGGTTCATACGTTCTGCCACTCCATTCTGTTGTGGTGTATTTCTGACAGTGAAGTGTCGGACGATGCCATCATTTTCACAGACCTTATTGAAATGATCATTTTTGTATTCACCTCCATTGTCTGTGCGAATACACTTGATCCTCCTGCCTGTTTGATTCTCCACCATCGTTTTCCATTTGAGAAAAATTCCCAACACTTCATCTTTCCTCTTCATTGTATACACCCACACTCTTCGGGAAAAATCATCAACAAAGGTTACAAAATAGTGCTTCCCACCCAATGAAGGTGTTTTGGAAGCACCCCAAATATCAGAGTGTACATAATCCAAAATGCCTTTAGTATTATGGATCGCTGTACCAAATTTAACCCTTGTCTGTTTTCCTTTGACACAATGCTCGCAAAACTCCAAGTTGCAAGTCTTTATGCCTTTTAACAATCCTTGATTAGATAGAGCTTTCAAGGATTTCCCTCCAGCATGTCCCAAGCGCATGTGCCATAGCCTGGTTGCTTCTGCCTCTTTGTCATCACTGGATGTCACTGTTGCTGTCCTAATAACTGTACTACCACGATAGTGGTACATGTTATTGTTCTTCCGATTGGCCTTCATTACCACTAGTGCACCGGAGCATATTCTCATCACTCCATTTTCTGTAATGATTTTGAACCCTTTTGATTCTAGGGCTCCCACAGATATGAGATTCTTCTTCAAACCCGGTACATATCGAACATCTGTTAATGTTCTGATCATTCTATCATGGCTCCTTAATCTTATTGAACCAATGCCATATGAGGTAAGAGGGCTGTTATCCGCTGTGTGGATGACTCCATATTCTCCTTCTTGAAAATTCACGAACCAGTCCTTGTTGGGACACATATGATAGCTACAAGCCGAGTCCATCAACCATATATCTGATGATGTTGATAACTCTGTTGTAACTAATGAGAAGTCTGAATCATCACAATCAGCTACATTTGAATCCATAATGGCCTTTCCATTGTTATGTCTGGCCTTATTCTTCAACTTCAGACAGTCTTTCTTCTAGTACCCCTTTTCTCGACAAAAGGCACATTCATCTTTGCTGGGTCTAGATCTCGACTTGGATCTTCCCTTCTTAGTCCTCGTTTGATTTTGAGGATGACCCCTCACAATTAGTGCTTCTCTTTCTCCGCCCTTCTGTTTTTCTCCCTTTCTTTGTTCATAGCTGTACAAAGCCGAACAAACTTCTCTGAGAGAAATTTCGTCATTTTCATGGAGTAGAGTAGTTTCAAGGTACTCGTACTCATTAGGAAGTGACCCCAACAACATCAAGGCCAAGTCACCATCATCAAAAGTTGCATCCATATTTTGCAAATCTATGACCAACTTATTGAAACTGGTAATATGTTCATTCATTGTGGTACCAGGAACATAGGTGAAGCGAAATAGTCTCTTCTTCATGTACAATTTATTTTGACTATTTTTCTTCAAAAATTTATCCTCCAGTTCTTTTCATAATTTACTTGCAGAAGTTTCCTTTGTGTATGGATATTCTGCTCTCTAGCAAGGTAGGATCGAATGGTACCGCAAGCAACACGATTGATAATTTTTCAATCTTCTTCTCCAATAACATCTGGCTTCTTTTATTCAATGGCAAGATCTAGCCCTTGTTGAAAAAGAACATCTAGAACCTCGCCTTGCCACATTCCAAAATGTCCTGACCCGTCAAAAATTTCTACCGCAAATTTCGCATTTGACACAATTCTTGTCATAAGCGAAGATGCCAACGATGACGTATTATTGACACTTGATGTAGATTCTTCTTATTTATTGTCTTCTATTTTGACACAAATATTATTTAGTAGCTGACGACACAAATCAAGATTATTTTCTTTCTGGTGTGGAAGATCAGACTAAGCTGCAACCACAGAGTATACTCAGACAGAACCTTGACTCAGTTACCAAGATAGATCTTTTCTGATGTGGAAGATCAGACTATGCTGCAACTACAGAGCATACTTAGACAGTACCTTGGCTCTGATACCAATTGTTGCGGAAGCCAAATGTATATAGTGTGAATGAGACACAACTACTATACCAAAAATTATGACAACCACTAAATAATAAACAAGGCAATAAGACAACAATAAAAGAATAGAATTTACAAGGTTCGGCCAATTTTGCCTACTTCTTCGGACACAATCAATATTTTATTCCACTCCAAAATTACAAGTGAAATAATACTAAAGAGAGAAGATACAAATACCTTAAGAAGATAAAAAAAAAAAAAAGGCAAATGAGAGGTGTGTTTAAATCCTAAACATTAGGCCTCCTTTTATATGGTGAAATTCCCATTCAAAATTGTCATCCACCGATGTGGGACTTTTGACAATTTCAACAAAGTGGAGTCGCATTAAATAGGATGAAACTGAAGATTAGAAGAATTAATTGTAATTTAATTTGCAAGAATTGATTTCTGGTAGAAAGCTTAAAATTACATCCTATATATTAATTACATTTTAGAAACATTCCCTTCAATCCTCTCATGAAATTGGATATAGGATCATAGGGAGAAAAATAATGACTACTTCACGAATTTTTGTCCTTCTGAGTTGTTTGATTTTCGTCTTTGTATCACTAGGTGAGTAATTAAATGAATGAGAGGTGATTTTTGCTTAATTCTATGATTTTGATTTGATATCGAAGCAAAATTTACTAAATATATAACCAAAGCTCATATTTTATTTTCTTTTATCGTGCAAGTGCTTAATCCTGCATGTAAACATTTTTATATCTGATCAGAATATTATTTATTGCTAATTTTTTTCCTGTTATTTTCTAGGATCAAGAGTTAGAGGGACGAGAAAATAAAATCTATATTTAAGTATACGCTCTGTGCTCGTCATTTATAGTAAAATTAAAATTGTTTACCTAATGGATTGTCATTTATATTTAAAAATCTTTATATTAAAACAGTTATTGTGTTTTGTAGGAAACATTATTATGGATGGTGCTTTAGCGATGATAATTGTAATAATTACTGTGTAGACCTTTATCCAGAATCTTTTAAAACGAGTGGCGAGTGTGATTGGTTCAAATGTGTATGCACCTATTGGGATCTTTGGCCTCGTAAGATGCCCCCGTTAAAAAACAATTAAGTTATACATATACTGATAATTTAAAATAAAATAGTTATTAATGTAATTTAATTAACTATAGCAAGTTATTAGTTTATTTCCGTTTCCACATCCATTCCATATTTGTATTCATTGTTTACTAATAGGATCTTCCGGTATAATCGAATGGTAACCGAATAATTCCAAATAGTTGCAAACAAATTTTGCATGGGCTCTTTGTCGAATGAGTTTGTATTCCTCAATTCAATCTTTAAACTTCTGATATTTAGAATAACTCGCTAGCGCACTCCCTTCATTCACCTTTCGTTTCCATATGCATCGACTTTTTCTAAACCGACACATCTCGATTCTCCCTATTTATTGTTGACGTAGGTTTAGAATGCCCCGCTAATTGATTAAGAGTTCAAGGCAGTGGTATAGGTACAGGGCTTAACCTATAGTGACGTCGAAGGCTCGGTTTTATTATTCAACTTATTATATTAGGTTTGTTTTATAAAACATTAATTGTTGTCCGTATGTAAACTTGACATGGTAATTTAAATTAAATTTTGTTGCTATTAATACACAAAACTTAAACTCGGGAATGAAAGGAAATAGCTGAATAGCTGATATAGTTAACAAATTTGAAGCGGAGTTTGCGTTTTGTCTGGAGTGATAAATGATATTAACAAGAACTTTAATACAAACAAAATAATGTGCAATATTAAAGAAAATATGGACATATTATATCATACCTTGTCTTGGGATAACGAAAAGTGGTCGTGCAGCATCATTAGGCCTTTTTTGTAATTAAATGCTTTAGGAAAAATTAACTATCTTAAAGTGTGTCGAGATTATCTTAATTAACTACTCCCTCCGGTTCATTTTAAGTGATTGTTTTGTCATTTTTATTGTGGTCCACATTATTTGATTTTTTCAGATATTAAGAAGGAATTAACTTTTTTTTCCAAAGTTGCCCTTAGAGTAAAGAGCCTAGATAGTTTATTATATTTTCAATGAGCAAATTAAGGTTAATATGATCAATTTCATTGTTAATTAATGTTAAAAGGTGAATTCCTTAATATGTATGAAAAGAGCCAAAAAGTCGCTTAAATTTGACAGGAGGAGCAATTATTTGATACTCTGAAATATAGAAATGTTAACATTTTCATATAGCTCTATATATCTAAAATAATGGAATATTATGCAGCGAAGGTGTGTTAGCTCTTTGAATGAAATTTGAGCTAGCACAAGACTGGAGGAATGAAGCTCTCTGGACTGAAGTGTATAGTGTATTAATAATACACAAATCACAGTTAAATTGAACATGAAAATACGAGAGGGGTGTGAAATGTAGCCTTTTAAAATTTTAGTTGACTGCAAAGAAATGTTAGTCAATTAGAACAAGTAGTTAAGCAGAAGCAAATATATAGCAAAAAAGTAAAGTGCATGAAATAGAAATGACACACAGTTATATTTATATTGATTCGGAATCAATGTGGTGTTTTAATCCTATCACAGTCCTAATATGGGGAGGGGCGTGATTGACACCTAACCCTTACTGCCCATTGAGTGAATTTATCTAGCCAATATTCACTTTTGCACTGACATGCAATTAACTAGTAATAAAGTCTTCAAGTATTATTGTCTGAAGTAATAAATTAAATGTTAAAATATCTGTAAGCCCAACCAATTGTCAAGTCATGAGCTTTTAATTGAAATTTGATTACATAAATCTTCGAAGCATTCTTTGAGAATAACATAAATGTCTCAAATAGATAAAGAGTCCGAAAAAAGCTTGATGCCATTGGATAAATCAATGGAGCCTATCAACTGACCTCTAGCTTTATGCCCTGTCACCTACGTCCTCAACATATCTAAGCGGAGGAACAAGACTATTTTGGGACAAACTTTTACAATGGAATGCAGTAATATAATTTAAGAAATGTATTTAATTAACACTGAAATCTGAGAGCTGAAACTAAATAGTAACATCTAAATCATGCACTAATTATGCTTTGAGAGAGTTGAAGAAGTGAGAAACACCCAAGACTTGCAAGAAAAACAATGAAAATTGAGTAAAAGGATTGAAGAATAGCTAAAAAAAAAAAAAAAATTAGTGCTATCTCAATGAAAATGTTCATTATTGGTTTGGAAAAACTCTCTTTGAAATATTATTTTTTATATTTACTTATTATTTAATAAATTTTTTTATCTTTCAATTAATGGGGTGAAACTAATTGTTGCTAACTAATCATTGGAGCAACACCTATATATATATAAGGTAATTTTTTTGAAAACTAGTATACAAAATTCTTCTAAATCATTCTTCTTTCTCCTATAGCTTCTTATAGGCTGCGTTTTTCTTTCTTGACTTTCTGTTGTTTTTTTCCCAATTTATAACTAAAGGAGTTTGTTGAACCCTAAGAAATATGCCTAATTTTATACTTTATTGTATGGATGAAATATTTTTAAGGATAGTGTTTTGAGCGCGCGAACCTGCTAAAATCGAGCTTTTTCACTCGATGTTCAGTAATTGTATTGGGGTCCAGTCAAATTCGAATTCATGTCGGGAAGTCCCATGTTAGGGAAAGCGCTCCCTTACAAAGGTGGCTTCATACCTAGGGCTCAAAGTCGAGATCTTTGCTTAAGAATAAATGAGTACTTACCATTCCACCCCAATCTTTTTAGTGAAGTACTCTATTGTTATTAAGTTTGAAAGGCCATTTTAGACGAAATATCGCAGATTCAGGCACAACTATGAGGACTCACGGATGTAAATGGTATTGTATTATTCTTCTAATTTTTACGTACACGACTTAAAAGCTTAATTAAATCATTTGTCTTAATTGTTCGAAAACTGATGAAAAGTGTAGTCGCATTAAATAATATGAAACTGAAGGTTAGAAGAATTAAATAGAATTTAATTTTGCAAGTATTGGATCCTGTGAGAAATTAAAGCTTAAAACTTCTTATATATAAATACATTTAGAAACATTACCTTCAATCCTCTCACGAAAATGCATAGAAGACAAGAAGAAGAAATCATGACTACAACACGAATTTTTGTCATTTTGAGCTGTTTGATTTTCGTCTTTGCATCACTAGGTGAGTAATTGCATCTATAACCAAAGCTCATAATTTATTTATTTTATAATGCAAGTGCTTAATCCTGCATACAAACATTTTTATACCTGATGAGGATATTATTTATTGCTTTTTTCCCGTTATTTTTTAGGATCAAGAGTTATAAGAACGAGAACATATGCATTGCTTATACAGGAAATTCAAAGCTTTATTGATTATAAATTAATTACGAACCTATTGTATTGTAAAAAAAAAAAAGAAGAAGTAAAAATAGCACGGGCTAGCCAGTTTTTGGACTGGTAATTGAAAAATAGCCAGCATTTGCAAAGTCATTGAAAAATAGCCACTATTTTGCTGCAATACGGACCGGTCCAGCAAAATATACTGGAGATTGATGTACATGTGTATGAACTTCCAGCATATTATGCTGGAACTCCAACACGCAAAAAGTTCCAGCATAATATACTGGAGATTGGAGCACATGTGTATGAATTTCCAGCATATTATGCTGGATCGGTATATTATACTGAAACTCCATTATATTATGCTGTAGTTCAAGTATAACTCCAGTATAATATGTTGGAGTTCCAATATATTGTACTGGAACTCCAGTATATTGTGCTGAAATATTTTTCGGATTTTGAACAGTATTTTTGTTTTTATCTTTACATGAAAAGTGACTAAATTTCGATTACTTTTGAAACTGTGGCTATTTTTCTATTACCACTTGTAAATCTGACTATTTTTGAATTTTTCCCAAAAAAACAACTATCACTTTTAAAAGGTAGAACCGAGAACGGTGGACCAACACAAATGGAAATGGTACCCAAAACAAAAGACATAAAATTTACACCTTTAATTGCGTTTAGTTTCCTCATTATCCATATATAGATAAATAAAAGCGATCTTTAAGTATACGTTTTGTGCTTGTCATTTATACTAAAATTTAAATTCTTTACCCAAATGGATTGATATTTATATTAAAAATTTTATATTAAGAGTTCCTGTGTTTTATACGAAGAAAAATGACTTTCAGAAAATATTTTTCATGACTAAGTTATTTACTGGTGTTTCGTATAACAAAAGTATGAAATATTTTCCACTCACCCACAAGACTCCAGGAAACAAAATTATTTTCCACGAAATCTATTTTTTAAAGCACATGACTTCAGCCGTATCAAACGCGTATAAAGGTAATTTTCTTGTCCTGGTAACTACTGATTACAACTTTTTGAATTCCTCAGGCAAAACATATTTGCAAATAAAATAAATAAGTAAATAAAATTTTGAGGTAGAAAAAAAAGGGTGTTTTAGTTTGTTAATTTCTTTGTTTTTGGACGCAGATTTGACAGAAGCTCACGACTGGGAATTGGTAACTAATGGTAATAATGATTATGGATGGTGTTTTAGTGATAATAATTGTTATAGTTACTGTGTAAGACGTTATCAACAAACTTTTACTGTGAGTGGTAAGTGTGGGGATTGGTTTAAATGTTTATGCATCTATTGGACTCAAGGAAAATGGTAATTATATTAACATTCATTATCAATGTAAGTTGTAACTAATAACAGCAGGTTATTAATTACTTTAATTTTCAAGTTATTATATTAGGTTTGCTGGGAGAATTAATTGATGTCAGGATCGTATGTAAACTTGATATAATAATATTAAAAAACTATCACTCTCGGTAAACATAATTTAAACTCGAAAGTCAAATGAGATAAATTGATATAATTAGCAAATTTGAAACGGAGTTTGAATTTTGCCTGGATTGATAAGCAATAATGACAAAATTTTGATACGCAGACCTTACCCCTACCTTGTATGACGTAGATAGGTTGTTTCCGATAAAATATCTTCTCATCTTTTGGGATAAAGGAAGAGGGAAGACAAGGGCAATTTGCTGCTGCTTTAAACTTGCTGCTCTAATCCACCTTTTCCTTATTTTTGGATTCACTTCAACATTCCAGATTTTGGCTATGCTATTTGGCGCTTAAAAATGGATTAAAATAGTAAAAAGAAAAGGAATATGGCTTTGATAGTTTCAACAAATTTGCATTAGAATTTAGGCTTTGCATGTATACATTTTTTTTCATAATAAAATAGTAAAAAGAAAAGGAATACGCTTGTGTTAGGTAGGCTGCCTACATCACACTCCTTGGGGTGCAGTTCTTCCCCAAACCCTGCGTGAATGCGGATACTTTGTGCATCGGACTGCCCTTTCTAATTAACTACTAGTACTCTAGTCCTTAAAGGGTACTTGCTACACATTATTACATTCCATTCTCTAGATTTCTTCCTTTCAACATTGTATAATAGAATCTTTACTCAAAAGATAGACAAGTGGAGATGCTATATGTATCTCGAAAGATTACCCCTAAGGGGTCGTTTGGTTGGGAAACAAGTTATCCCATGATTAATTATCCCGGGATTAGTTATCCCTCGTACCAAACGAGCCCTAAGAAGAAGAAAAGGAAAAGGAGGAGGATATTGACAAATATGTAGTTTTATTCCCTAGTTTCTCTTATACCATGTAGGGGAAAATGCAGATTCAACCATCTAAGAGTACTCAAATCAATTGCACCTCTCTTTTGCACCTTTGACATGTGATTTTTCTATTAAAAGAATATGTTCATGATACAGAAGCAACAAATGAAGTGGAAAAACAACTTATTATCATACAAAATGTAGGAAAATTATTGGTAAGAAGAGAATGACCTGAATGCAATGTCACATCTGGAAGAGCTCAAGTCAATGTTACTGGCCATTGCTTTATGTGAAAGATAGTCTGCTTCTGCTTGAAATCAACAAACTTCTGAACCTACGAAGCAAACAATAAAAAACCAAGGAGATTATATCAGCAACCGAAGCAATTTGTGTCTCATGATTAATCATCAAGTTAACATAGCAATACAATATGAAGTCAAGCATGACAAGAACAAGATCAGTATGTCATATCTGAAGTTGTACGTTTCATTTCCCTAGTCGAGTGTGAATCAAGATATTCAATTTGCAGAAGTGGATACTCCCCTTAACATATTACTAAAATTCCTCATTATAGCATGAACCTGGCTACTACTTTGGTAAGTATGGACAAAACCTACAACGTATCAGGTTTATATGAAGGTCAAGCACAATTTTCCACCTTACTTGATATCACTGCCACTTTGAGCTACAAATCTCAGACTCTTTTTTTCCTCAGAGTGAAGTAAATAAATGGGAGGAAAGAATTAGTCCAAAGAGTCGCATATCCCTAATAAATGTTGTTTCCATGCAATCAACTGCTCATCAGAAAATTTGGCTATTGATATGCTATGCATTAACTAACTATTTTAGGAGTAAAAGAATATAAAGATAATAAGATAACTTTAACAGGAGAGTAAAGACAGCTTACACAGTGAAGGAGTTTATTTTCTGCCAGCTTGCTTCAAGTTTTCCTTGCCGTCCAGCTTATTTTTTGTTACCCTATCAAGGGAAACAACAGCTGCGAGTTAAGGAACAGTTGGGTTAATACTGAAATAATTCTCTCACCTTTCACCACCTTTTTCTACTTAAAACATCAGCACCTCTCAGTAGTCAATATGTATAATAATAACTCAGATACCAAACCCTTCGGGGTTGCCCAGCTGGTTTGGAGAGTCGAATCCCCCTCAATGCCTTCTGGATTGAACCTGTCGCACTAGCCTAGTGCGACAGGTTCAATCCAGAAGGCATTGAGGGGGATTCGACTCTCCAAACCAGCTGGGCAACCCCGAAGGGTTTGGTATCTGAGTTATTATTATACATATTGGTTTAATCCCCTGTGTGGTTTGCAGGCTATTACACAGGAGGAGGTTTAGCAAGTGCGCACCAAGTGTAGCGGCTGTGGGTTTCCCTCTTATCAAAAAAACAAATAATAACTCAGATACCATCCAAAACATTATGATACCAACAACCAAACTACAGTGTAGAAAATCATGTTACCACTTGCCAACCAACGCTCACCAATACTATCACGAAAAACGTTATGAGAAAACTTTTATTTTTAATCTGCTTATTGATGCAGCTCGATTGCTTTCAAATAAAGTAGAAAGATCAGAAACTACTCTATTGTATATCGTCAGATTTCTCTACGTATTTGTCTGTACAGCTGATGAGCCCTTGTTTCATCGCCCTCTCCAAGTGGCTTGCGATCAATTTCTTGTAAACATGAATGCTTGGTGTCAACGATTGACCAATCATTAAAGAGAAAAACTCGTCCGCTTCTTTCAATCTCCCACATTGACACAAAGCAATAATCAATGAATCAAAAATAGAAGCATTAGGGGAGATCGACCTATATTGCATTTCATAATATAGCTTAAGTGCTCCTTCAATGTCACCTTTGTCGGCATAACCAACAATGAGGTAAGTATAGATGCTTTGATCTGGAATAAAACCCTTATCCATCAGAGAAGTCAATAGCTGATCAGCAGACTTTGCACTTCCATTTTCACAAAGCTTAGTGACAAGTTTGTTAAAAGCCAAACTACTAGGAAGCAACCCATTCGCTAACATTTTATCACAAAACTTCATGCTTTCTTCTAATCTTCCCACTTCTGAACAACCCTTAATCAGATGATTGAATGTTTCGCCAAATGGTTTCATATGCAAACACTCCATTTCATCCATCAGCTTAATTGCTTCATCTATCTGCTTCTCCTCACAATACGCCCCAATGAACGAATCGTACACTAGTGCATTCCCTTCAAAACCCCGCCTAAGCATTTCATCATAAACGCCCCAAGCAGACTCCAAATCTCTCATCTTCACCTTTGCAAGAACGATCAAAGAACACGAAATAGTATCAAGTATCATATTCTTTTGCAACATTCTCTTCATCAAACTTAACCCGTCTTCAATTCTATCGTCCTCAATCATCCCATATACCAAACACGTATTCACAACAACCCCAGGTTGTTGACATCTTTTTCCATGACTTTTCTCCACAACATCCAAAAATCGTTGCAACCTTCCTTCTTTACACAAAGCACTAATCATAATTCCCGTAGTCATTTCATTCGGGTATATCCTTTTTTCAATCATATACTTATAAATACCCCAAACCATACTAGTCTTTTCCGATTTCTGCACAACATGAAGCATAGTATTGTAACTAATAACACTAAGCATAAACCCATTTTCATCCAACAATTTACAAACATCTAAACACTTATCTATCATTCTCAACTTAGCACAACATTGCACAAATAAATCAAACACAAACGGGCACGAATCAACTAACTTATAACTTCCAATTAAAGAATCAAGAACAACAAATAAATTTTCATTTTTCAAAGCAGAATCAAGCAGTGCCTTTGCATCTTTCACAAATTTGGATTTTGCAAGAATATGAATTGTAATGCAATAAATAAAAACCCCATGTCGAGAATTGCAATTTCTTGATGACCAATGGAAGAAACTCAGGGCATTTTTGGAATCATTTGGTTCTTTGAGGGTTAAAAGCACTTGTTGGATAATTGAGGGTGTGAAGTGAAAAGATTGAAACTTTTTGGTTAAGGATTCCCAATTTTCTCCTCTACGTAGGGAATTGCATATAGAGGTGATTATATTGAAGGAATCTTGAAGAGTTTGGGTTGAAAAAGTAGGGTGGTGAGTTTGAATTAAGAGATGGGAAGTTTTGGAGAGTAAATGGAAAGCTATAGGGGGAATAATACGAGGTGATAAGTTCATTTTTGAATCATAGGAGGGAATTTGAATCTCAAATAGCTAGCTAACTAGCTTTATGGGTAGTGGCGGTGGTATGTGGTGGCGCTGGGCGCTGAGAAAGGAGGACTGGCTGCGGTGGCGGTGTGGCACTGGGGACGAGGCAGGGGAGTTGAGGAGTAGAACTTATTTTTTTTTCCTTTTTCTGAAAGGTCAATTATTCTGCAAATTGAGTTAAACTTTTGAATTATATTATTCCGTCTTTTTGATAGAAACTTATTTTTGCTTTATTTTTGTCTTTAATCCTTAACGAAATTTTGATCTGAAATAATTTTAAAATTTATAATAGTAAGAAATTAGAAGTAAGTTTAATTTTTTTTTCTCAAGGCATTTGGACATGTGGAGATATTTATTTTTTAGTCTCTACGGAAAAAATGAAAGTTGTAATTGTGTTTTGGCCGTTTCACTTGAAAATGGAAATTATGTGAGTGATATTATTTCATTTGAAACTAATACTACTCAAATACAATTTTCAATAAATTTTTACCAGTATTCCATAAACCAAAGTTCAATATTCACAAATAATGATGTCCAAATCATTATTTGAGAATAATGGAAAATCCTTAATGACCATATATTCAAGCAAAATTCGTTACATTATTCAGTAACTAAAATTAACAAAATCTCTATTTCCTTTTTTACAAAGTCTTCATCCAAAACCGAAAGTAACGCTCAAACCAAGCCACAACCAAAAAACCAAATCAAATTAATCAAATCCAAAATCAATCTCTTAATTAATTGTTCAACCTCTTAAACTAAACATTTTTCATAGCCATGGACTCCACCCTTCCCCTTTCTCAATCCCCTACTGACACTGCTTCTAAGCTCCCTATCAAACGCAAAACAACCGACGACCCATTTATCTCCTCCGCCGGTTCAGACCCACAAAAACCACCACCGTTTAAATTCCATCGAATATGGACTGAACCGGATGAGATCCGGTTTTTACAAGGCCTTCTTGATGACGGGTCCCTCTTATTCCCTCGTGATCTTAATATTTTTTATACTCGGTTTTCAAATACCATGTCGCAGCCTTACACGAAATCTCAACTTTCTGAGAAATTACGTAGGCTGAGGAAGAAGTTTCGGGTGATTTCTTCTCGTTTGTCTAAAGGGTTAGATATGTCATTGTTGTCGCCACATGATATTGCTTTGTATGATCTTTCGAGACAGCTTTGGCACCCTGATTTTGCTAATACGTCGCCGTTTAATGCTGACAAGTCTAAAAGATCCAACTTGGTTGGGGTTAAAGTTAGCTTTTTGCCCATCGTCCCTTCTGCTCCGGGCCCGGGCAAAGGTCTCAATCAATATGATACAGGCCCGGGCCAAGGGAGCTTTTTGCCCAATACTCCTTATGTTTCAGGCCCTGACCCGAACAAGGGCTCGGGCCAAGACCCGAATCAAGATGGTACAGGTCCTTACCAAGACAAACTCTCAACGGATATCGATTCTTTGTCCATTGGGAATAGTAATCGAATAACAGGAAAAGACCCGACCCATGGCGGGGTTTCAGTCAGTAAGGAGAATGTTGAAGTGGGACAGGTAAATAATGAGAACACTGATGAAATTGGTGAGTTTTGTGATGGAGATGGAAAGTTGAGTGAGGTGAATGTGGAATTCGAAAGCGGGGATGTGGGGGATAAACGGGTCGGGTGTAGTTGTTTGGATGGTCCAGTACGGGTGGGGTTAGGATGTCGTATTGGAGAAATTGCTGCAAAAGTGGTGATGGATGTGTTTGATGAGTGCTTGAAAGATTCTAAGAATGGTGGTTTTTTGAAAGATGAAAGTTTGGACAAGTTTGAGGAGAGGTGGAGGGAACAAAGAGTTGTAGAGTTGGATGTATTGGCACGTCGTTTGAGGTTGGTGCTCGAGCAATCTCTTCAAAGTTAATGAGTAAATGTATTACTTGTAGATGGAATTTTCTGCTAACTTTTTTTAGTATGAGTTTAGATTTTCCCTAGTAGTTTTTTTTTTCTTCCTATACTGTAGTATTACTACTTTTTGTTCAAGAAATTTTGTAAAATTTTGGCAAAAGAAGATATTTCCTTGACATATATGGTATTCTTCTGGTTTGTGAGTGGTTAATTCCTGCATTTGATCCATTGATATCCGTAGAATCCTTTAACGTGAGTTCGAAGGGTATCAATTCACAAACATGTTTAAATGGAAAGCAGAAACTTACCATGTCTAGGTGTAGTTTTGTGACTGTGCTACTTTATATCATGTGATTGATTGCATTAATTTGTTTATAGTAGGAACACAAATTTTGTAACTTTTGAAAACATAGTTGTGGGCTCGTTGTTGATGTGCAGTGTGTGTTGATAGGATGCTAGGATGGCATACTAAAATGATGTCATTTTGGTCGTACAGGCTAGAGATTGTATCATTTATCACTTGCAAATATTGGTATGTTGGCATTGGCAGCAAACTATATGACATGAATCACCCACGCCCTGAAATCTTTTTCTCAGCAAGTCATTGTCCACGTGAGATGTAACTTGTTGGAAGGTTTTCTTGCCAGGTTTGGCCAACCCGTAAATTAGGGGAAGAACAAAACATTGGTATTATTCTTTATCAAAAATGAAAACAGAATGGTTTTGTGATCACTTTTAGTTAGGCTAGGCAGAGAAACAGTCGTTGCAATATGGACTAAAAATGCTTATTATACGATTATGATGTGTATGAAAAATATGCAGTTGTCCCTGTTTATGTAGTTTTAGCGTTGGCAGTGAAGTGCAAAGGTCCTAATGTTATGGACTATGTTACTTAGACTCTGCAAAAATGTCGCCGGATGCGTGTCGGATCCTTCAAAAGTAGTGCACTTTTGGAGGATCTGACACGGGTGCGGCAGCATATTTGGAGAGTCTGTACAATATAGGTTATGGTGGATATAGGTCCCGGCCAGTTGTCCTGTACCTCCAGGTAAACAGGTAACCGAAAGAAACGATTTTATACTGCACATTATCTTGGATAGTACACTGTTTATTGGGGCACCGCCGGTGGTACCATCAACAGACATGAATCTTTTCTTCTCTTTACTTTTGATCAATTTTCCCAGAGGACACTGTCATTTTTAGAGCATGGCTGAATTATGAAGTGTGCAAACTTCAGTAACCAGTTGTTATTGATGTTGGCTAGGTTGGTTGTTATTGGAAGTTAGTCTTCTTTTTATTTTGTATCCCGTTATAATTCGCATTGATTAGGTTGCGGTCCAGTTTGTTCTATGCTCATTTCATTCATGAAACAGGTATATTCCTCCAAAAATGGTCCAGCGGAAGTATAGTTCTGAAAATTAGTTGGACTTCTACTGCAATTTTCGCGTTTAAGAATTTAGGAAATTATGAGAAGCGGTGTTTTAAAAGGCGTGGGCGTAAGGCGAAGCGTTTTACATAAGCTATGCCTCAGCGAGGCGTAAGCCCCGAGGCACGGGGCGTAAGCCCCATGGGTATTTTAATAGTTTATAAAACAATATAATTACAGTAAATGTTTATAAACAAGTAAAATTGCATAAAATTGAAGAAAACTATAAATATGTGAAATATATATATATAGAGATGTGCTCCATCCCCACATAAAATTAGTCAAAACAATCTATTATACGCTAATTACAAGCACTAAGTAACTTGAGTCGAAAAGAATAAAGTTTTCTACGTGGAGGAGCAAAAAAGATGACTAACCTGCAATTTGAACTTTGAAGTTAATTTGCTGCTATGAAGGAGAACGGAGTTCTCTTTGTATTTGTTAAAAAAAAATTGAATATTCATTGCTTTTGGGAGATATTAGCAAACTAGCAGACAAAATAAAGAATTGGGAAAGACCATAAATTAGGGCTTCAATCAATAAAAAAGGTCTTGAGTTTTAAATTTAATACATTTCAAAACTTTTGAGAATTTGGGTATTATATGAAGGGCTTATTCAACAAAATTTATTTTAATTTGAAAAAGTCTCTGGGGCTTACGCCTCACTACAAAAACGCGCCTCAAACGCCAGGGCGTACGCCCCGAATTGCTGGGCGAAAGCCTCTTGAGACTTTCGCCTCACACCATCATCTCGGGGCATTTTTGGTGCGCCTCGCCCTAGGACTCGCCCCGAAAATGCCTTTTAAAACACTGATGAGAAGTAACATCTTGTTTGGATGGTTGTTACATATTGTATTGTATCGTATTGTTACTTTAAATCCAATATTTGTTTTGATTGTTACTTAAATTTTATTGTATCGTATCGTTAAACCCGTCGTTACGCAATGATAAAAAGTGTCACTTTATGGAATGACAGATTTGGTGTAATGGTGTCATTACCTTATATTTTTCTCTTATCTTGCCCTTCCTTATTATTAAATAATTATATTTTATCCTTTACTCTACTTTTTTATTTAATAATTATACTATGTATCCTATTTTTCTTAGTAATGTTGCAAGTTTATTCTTTATATAGTTTGTGCGTGACATCATGAAACGATGTCAAACTATACTATCTATCCTAACATACAATGCAGTATAATACAATACGATATATTATGAAACGACATATAAGAGCTTCCAAACAAGCTGTAACGGAAAAGGCAATCTTTATGCTTTTTAACTGTTATACCAAAATCCAATGAAAATGACACAACTAACATACTAGAAATAGTTGACACAATCAATCCAAACAAAATTAAAGTACCAAAAATACTGGCGCTCTCACCGCTATTACTTTTTCATGATTTCTAAGATGGACTTTTCTTACCAATTGGCCCCAAATATCTCCAATATTTTCTCTTTTTTCGTCCCTAGAAAACCCCCCTATAAATATACACAGTTTATTCTTTCCACTTCACCATATCTCCTCTTTCCTTCTTAGATCTTCTGTTTTATACACTGCAATATAGTCAATCCTTTGAAGAGATGGCTTACAATGCTAGGTTGTTGTTTTTGTCAATGTTCTTGGTGTTGATCACTTTCTCCAATGTGGTTGAGGTAAACAATATTGGTAATTATTAAAATTAATCAATTTAGGATCTTGATTAACACCGTGTTAATATAAAACTTGTTTTCCTTCTTCATTTGAGCAGGGTTATAAGAAACTTCGTCCTGAAGGTATATAGTTTCCTTATTTCTTCTTTTTCTTTAGCTTTACTGTTATTCTAATTAAGAAAGGGTTCTTTTCCTCCTCGGGGAATAGCCACTTTTTAAACTTTTTGATTTGTAGATTTCCATTTTGTTCTTCTTTTTGTCGTCTGTTTGTGACAATTTGTGTAAAACTGTCTTAAAACTAGTGCTTTTCGGCGCGAATCCGGATTATACGGATATCTCGAACATCGAGGAGGAAAAAAAATAAATTAAAGGTAGTAATTGCATCCGCTGGCGTAGCTACATTATAAGAAGGGGCTTCAACTTAAGCTGTTTCACTTTTATACAAGTAAATTACATGGTAAAAAAAAAACAAATACGCACATACATTGTGAGAAGGAAGTCAAATTAAATTTGTATGTAATTTTTGTTGTAAAAAAACAAAAATGTTATTATTTTTCTCTAGATATATCCTTATTGTTCTAATTAATGAAGTATTACTTAAATAAGACTTGTAAGGTGAGATAACGGATAATTTAGACTAGTTCTTTTGGTATTAAATCAGGGAAAACCTTAGAAGACAAATAATATAAACGGTAGATAGCAAGGGAGGAGCTAGGGTGACGGAAGGGGCTCATACGATTTGCCAAAAAAATAACTGTATATATTATTTTATGCGTAAATAATAGATGTTGAATTCCCTTGGCTTGTTCGTGTATTTAATTTTTAATATTTCGAATTCTCTTGAAAATTTTTTTGGCTCCGCCACTGATAGATAGAAAGTGATAATATAGTTATGTAACTTTAATATTACATTATGTTATAACAGATTGCGAACCGAAATGTAAATACCGATGTTCAGCAACGTCACACAAAAAGCCATGCTTATTTTTCTGTAAAAAATGCTGTGCAAAGTGCTTGTGTGTGCCTCCTGGAACTCATGGCAACAAAGAAACATGTCCTTGCTACAACAATTGGAAGACTAAGGAAGGAGGTCCTAAATGTCCTTAGACATACTGCACAATTTTAATTTCTTTGATTTGTTTCTTTAGTAGTTAGAGTTAATTCTTAATTAGGATTATATACAATTTTAATTATTCTATTGTTACATGAGACTCTTCGGTGAATTTTTATTAGTAGCTAGAAGAGTATTATGGTAAAATAAGAGACTGATGAGGAAGTATTATCATGTTCCAATTTTATTGAATGTTTATTGAAAGTGAGTTTATTTCTAGCTTAATTTTTTTCTCCCCTTTTATATTGTCTTTGATGAACGCCCTTTAAGTTAAATATATAAATAGATTGCAATATATAACTCAATTGCAATATATATATATATATATATATATATATATATATATATATATATATATATATATATATATATATATATACATAATTTATTTTTAAAATAAGAAATTTAAAGTTATTAAGAATAAAATGAGAAATTTAAAATTAAATTGTTTCTTAATAATAAGTAACTGATGTTAGGACTAGTGGTAGAAACACAACCATACTGAATAAGATTTTGAGGAAATGCTTTGACGGGAAAAATTTACAGTTGTATTTGCATTAAACCAATTAATGTACGGCATGTATTTCAGTGTTTTGTCAATAATCTTTTATTACTTAATCATGATAAGTTTTTCATTTTAGATTCAAGAATAAAATCCAGTTTATCCCCTTAACCTTTAAGGGTTGAAAAACAATATCCCCTCACCTTTTGAACGGGAAAGTAAACCTCCTTTAAGAACATTTTCCGGTGAGTATTAGAATTTTAATTCAAGGAAAAAGTATTGCTGTAATTTTATTTTTCTTTTTTTCCCCCTTAAACTCTACAAACAAAAACATAAACTACTAGTTCACGGTTGTTGGGAAGAGGAGGCTGCACAGCTAGTTTCAATTTTACTTCTGTAAAATCAAAACTTTCTCTCCATTTACGAGATACAACACGACTAGTTGTCCAAGTCTAACTAGTATTATTCAGCAAAATGTATGTGTCTGTTAAAATCAAAGATAGCTTCTTTTAAATTTCGGACGATGGCTACATTTATTCTGTTGCAAAGTAATTTTTGTTGCGGGTATAGTACTAAAGTCCTCATTAGCGACCATCAAATGGCAATGTGGCTACGTTTAGCTATGGCTGTCTAAGGGGAGGGTACTGGTAGGGGCGGCTCCACTGATCTCGTGGCCTAAGGCGAAATCATATTGGGAATCCCTTAAATTTATTTTATAAAATATTTACACTAACAATAAAATTTACTTTTTAAATAACAAATTAATCATTTAAGACGAAAAAAGCAAATTTCGAAAAAAATATAAAATAATATCACAAAAAATAAAGTGGTAGATTATCGGATGTTGAGGCCCAGAACTCTAAGTGAAAAATTCGACTTGACTATCATCACAAACAAGAAAAAGAAATAAACGTATATAATGTAATAGCTTAAATTTTGAGCATTAACGGTGTCAAAAATATTTACTCCTTTTGATCAATTTAAACGATAATTGTAGTTCATTTTATTAAGTAGCACTTATTGGTGAATATCCAAAATAAATTATAAATAACCTAATATAATATATCGAATTACACATAAAAACAAATCGATGCATGCATCCTTTTGTGTTCATGCAATTTCAGAGAACATTGTAAAAAAAATTTATTATAATGTCGATACATATAACTTAATTCATATATAAAAAGAAAATAATTAAAATTGGCGTGTTAAGAAAATATATTAATTAATGAGGGAAGAAAATTATTATAATTTATAAATTTATTGGTATAAAATAACCTCAATCAAGTAATAAAAAATATATTATAATACGTTTCTTTATGCTAATTATTTATATAAATTATATAGTATATAGTAATAATAATAATAATAATAATAATAATAATAATAATAATAATAATAATAATAATAAGAAGAAGAAGAAGAAGAAGAAGAAGAAGAAAAAGAAGAAGAAGAAGAAGAAGAAGAAGAAGAAGAATTTATAATAAATTAAGGCAATGGCCTCACTGCCCAAAGCCTTAGAGCCGTCCATGGGTACTGGGACATTAAGGGTTAAGGGTACGGGGAGGGTAAGAGTAAGAGGAGGGTTTCTTAAGAGTATTTTTCTTAACGGTATTTAAGGGTATGGGTTAAGGCTATTTTTTTGGGTACCCTACCAGTGCCCCTACTGGTCCTAAGGGTGCGATACTTAAGGGTGCGATACCGGTACTTTAGGGGTACTTAAGAGTAATTTTAAATTAAAAATTAAAAAAATTATATTTAAATACAAACAACCTTTAATGGATGAAAAATATTCAAGGCTGTGAAGTGCCTTTTATTTTATTTTATTTTATTCAATGTAAACATTAGATTTCTAATACAAGTTGTATATTTTGAACACTTATAAAAATAAAATTACATATTTCTTTTGAACGATTTACGTAGTTTTTCAAAAACTTTTCATGGCTCTTCAGTTGGAATTGGTAGCACTTGTTCGTCTGCGTCCCTGCCATCTCCGGTTGATAGTATTTCATTATATGCATCATTGTCTTCTGAAATTATTTCTGGAAGACTAAAAAATTTTCTCTCCGCTGTAATCCAATCTCTGAATAAAACGGTAGTTCCAAAGTGTCTTCTGCCAATGAGTGTCTGTGGTCTTCAAGTTAAAATCGTGTTGCATTGAAAGCGCTTTTTGAAAAGTTATACCAAAATAATTGAGTGCTATAAATGTTAATTATAATTAGAGATATAGAGAGATGGAGAATTAGGGAGATATGAGAGTTTTTGAATGAAAATTAAAAAAATAAAATTGGGTATTTATAGTTTTAAAATAGGGCTAAAGTATATTTGAACAAACTTAGGGGTTAAAAAATATAAATTAGGGGGTAGGAGGGATGTTGCGGGGCTAGGGAGGCAAAATAGCCATTTTGGTTGTTGCCAACGGCTATATTTAAATAAAACAAACGTTGGGTACCAGTCCAGTACCGGTGCGGTACCTTAAGGGTACTTACGGTACCGGTACTAAGGGTACTAAATCGGGTACCCTACCATTACCCTTACCTTTCATCCCAAATTCCTCACCCCTGCCCACCCACCGAAGCGGTACGGTCCGATTCGGGTACCCGTAATACCGTACCATTAGACAACCCTACTTTTAGCTCATCCAGAGGCATTGCATTCAAAAATCCTAACGTGAGAATGCTTTAGTAAGAATCATGTTGAGGGTAATAGAAAAAATACCTTAATAAATCGGCATGTTATTTGAGTGTATGTTTATGCAAATGGATGAGCAACTTATATCTAATAAATAGGAGTTATTTACATATTTTAAATAGGAGAAGACTTTTATTCAAAAAAATGTCTTACCGGTAAATACTGCATAAAAGGGATTTATCTTTCCCATTCAAAAGGTGAAAGCGGTATTGTTTCCTAATCCTTTAAGGTTAAGGGGGTAAACTGAATTTTACTCTGAAAATGTGTACGTATTTTTTTAAGTTAAACTGTTTTATTTGATAAAACAAAATAGGTTCACTTACAAGTATTTTTCGTACTTTGGGGCACTTTTAGGTAGGGACGGGCTTCAAGATTAAAGTTTTTTTTATTACATTCATCAATTTCACCCCTTGATTGACCAGTATAGCAGAATTTTGAGCAAGTGATGTGATTTATACAAGTCAGTTGAATAAGCTATGATTCTCTTTAGATCATTCTGTGATATTCCAGTGGTTGCCGCAAGGAATGACATCATAGCTCAAAGACCTATCTGACCTTGAAACCTAGCGCATAACGTTGAGTTCTATTCGATTGTTGTCAAAGCAGCTTGTAAACTCCGACCATCGTCTTAATAAAGTAGCCCACCTCTCTTGTTCGAAAGAATTGAAACACATCAAAATGGTACCATCCATACTTAATAATAGAAGGATTTGGCAGAAATATATAAAATTGTCCGTCATTTATGACTTATCGGGACTGGTCGGATCGATTTCTAAAGGAAATGCCCGACTGAAGTCAAAGACATGTAAGGGGATAAGAAGATCAGTCTTTCTCCTCTGCAAAGCTATCAAAGAAGAGGAATAGAAAGGTTCAATCCTGTCAAGGAAACATCAATAAAGACCCTCTAAAATTACCCAATAGAGTAGAGTAAGAAACACTAAAAAACAAGCTACACAAGTAGTAGCAAACTATATCAACAATGTCTTTTTAAATAAGTTTGTGTAATGAATAAGGGTTTGGGGTAGGTTTGAGAAGGAAAGTAGATGAATTAGGAAAATGGCATTACAAATGAGGCATCTGATATTATTATTAGTAGAAAAGGACATATGGCAACTTATTAGGGAATAAAGGGTTACAACTGGAGATTAACATAATAAATCGGACGGTGGAGATTCAAGGCAGATTAATAAATATCAAAGGCCATGATTATTCAACACTCTAACTAAATACCGTTAAGGGCAACTAGCTGGGCAGTTATGATCGGGTATTTCCAACTTCCTCTTTTCTCTCTTCGATTCTCTCTTCTCTTATCTCTTACACTCTCTATTCTCTTTCAGGTACAATCTGCCATGGAAGTAGATTAGAGTGGGCTTGTGAAGTTTAGTGTTACGATTCTACATTTATAGCTAAAGTCAGAATTTGTAACAATTTCCATATTCAATAATAAATCCTTCCAATTTTGTGTCATTCAATCTTCTTTACTTCAAGTATATTACAACTTGGTATCAGGGCATCGATCTGGCCCAAAATGATGATTACAGAAACACGATAAAAAACTACTGAAGATTTGATTAAGAAATTAGACTCTCAACTGCAAAATTACATAGAGTCAAATAATTCAAAGATGGATGAGCTGGGTAAGAAATTAGACTTTCTAATAGAGCGCACCCTTCCCACTCAAGAAGGAATCCTTCTGGGAAGTGGGCCCAGAGACAATTTTCAGCTAGATGTCTCAGGGGGTAGGTCATATAGAGGAGATCATTATAAGGTGAACAGGAACCAGCGGAGCAATCATCATGCAAGGTTTGAGTTCCCCTTCTTCGATGGAGTCGACCCTTGCTCATGGTTGAGGAAAGGAGAAAGGTATTTCCACTATAACCAGATCCACGACCAGGATGAAAAGCTAGAGATTGCAGTTCTTCATTTGACAGGTAAGGCTGAGTCTTGATTTTTCTCCTATCATATTAGAAAGGGCACAGTTAAATAGAATGAATTCACTGATGAAATCTGTAAAAGGTTTCAAGGAGTTGCTAATAGTAAATTCAATTCAATTGGAAAATTCAAGAATATTGAACAAAAAGGTACAGTAGATGACTATCCGGAGAAATTTGAAGACATAAAAGCATGGGTACTCATTAGAAATCCAACTATACCAGAAGATTTCTTCTTAGGATTTTTTGTAGAAGGTCTCAAGGAAGAAATTAGGCACATAGTGAAGTTGCTTAATCCTTAGTCAAGCTGTAGATAAGGCTAGACACCAAGAAAAATTATTGCAAGCACAAGTTAAGAAGGATAGGTGGTCAGGTAATAATAGCTCCAGTGCAAGGCTGGCACAGTGCAGTAAAGGGCTGGCACAGTGCAGTGGAGGATATACTAGGGGAAATGGAGGACCACTTGTGAACTTGACTAACAAGTTGTTTGAATTAAGGAGGGCCCAAGGCTTGTGTTATAAATGCGTGAAAAAGTACTTCCCTGGACATCAATGTAAATTGAAGCAACTCAATGCTATGTCAACTTCTACTGATCAAGATGAAATGGAACAAATAGAGCTTATGGAGATAGGTGGTGAGAGTACAGAGGAACTACAAGAGGTGGAAATTATGTATGAGGCTATTAGTTTGAATACCTTGTCAGGTACTGAGGTCCCTAATACCATAAGGTTGAGGGGAGAATCTAAGAAGAACAAAATCACCATTTTGTTGGACTCTAGGAGTACTCACAGTTTCTTGGATTTAGAAACTGCCAAGAGAATTGGTTGTGTGATCTATGAGGCTATACCTATGAGAGTAACAATTGCTAATAGGAATCACATCATGAGCCTACATACTTGTCCCAGGTTCGAACGGAGAATACAAGGGTGGAATTTGAAGATGTAGTGAGAATGGTAAGGCTAGGAGGTAATGATATGGTGTTAGGAGGTGATTGGATAAAACTACATAACCTTATACTCTAAGACTTTGTAGAGTACATGATCCAGGTTACTCACAAGGAAAAAAGAGTGGAACTCAAGGGAATATACAGTCAAGGAGAGCTGAGAAGTATGACAAGTGGGGGAGTTTAACAGTTACTGAAAAAGGGCCAAGCTATATGGGCATACCTGTTTACTATATCAGCTATGGAACTACCAACAGTAGAGGGAGTACTTGAGAAGATAACCAAAGTGATAGCTGAATATCCAGATGTATTTGCTGAGCCCAAGACCTTGCCACCAAGTAGAGCTCATGACCACTTCATACCCCTGAAAAATGATGCAATCCCTGTAAGTATAAGGCCCTACAGATAAAATTACTTTCAAAAAAATGAAATTGAAAAATAAGTGAGTGAGATGTTAAACAATGGAATAATATAACCTAGCCACTCTCTCTTTTCTTCACTTGTGTTGTATGAAGAATAAGGATGGAACTTGGAGGTTTTGCATTGACTATAGAGAACTAAATAAGATGACAATAAAATACAAATTCCCTATTCCCTATTCCCTTGGTGGATGATTTAATGGATGAATTTAGTAGTTCTTGTATCTTTTCCAAGGTAGATTTAAGGGCTGGTTACCATCAGATAAGAATGGGGGTAAAGACATATACAAAACTGCCTTCAGAACTCATTTGGGGCATTGTGAGTTCAAGGTCATGCCTTTTGGGTTGACCAATGCACCTGTCACTTTTTAGAGTCTGATGAATCATGTATTTTAGCCCTTTATTAGGAAGTTTGTGCTTGTATTCTTTGATGATATCCTAGTTTACAACCCTACTGTTTAGATTCATGTGACTCATCTCAGACATGTATTGAAGGTACTGAGGAAAGAGCAGTTGTATGTTAAGCCGTCTAAGTGCTTATTTGGTCAAGTTAAAGTTGAGTACCTAAGGCATATCATATCAGGGAAAGGAATGGCAACTGACCCCTCAAAGATTGAGGCCATGGTCAGTTGGCCCTAGCCTACAACCATCAAACACTTAAGGGGATTTCTGGGGTTCACGGGTTATTATAAAAGGTTTATTAGGCCCTATGGAATGATCAGCAAACCTCTTACCAATCTTTTGAGGAAGAATGCTTTCAAATGGTCAGAAGAGGCAGAGCTAGCCTTGCATCAGCTTAAGACAGCCATGTCTACATCCCCAGTGCTGGCTTTAGCTAATTTCAACAAAACCTTCATAGTAGAGACTGATGCATGTGCCACTGGAATGGGAGCAGTCCTATTACAAGAGGGCAGGCCCATAGCCTACTTTAGCAAGTCATTATCCTCTACTAACAGGGGACTATCCATTTATGAGAAGGGTTTTTTGGCTGTGTTAGCACTTGTTGATAGGTGGAGACATTATCTTATGGGGGGACATTTCATTATTAGAACAGATCACCAGAGTCTCAAGTACTTGTTAGAGCAAAATTTGACTACTTCTTTACAACAAAAAAGACTCATTAAATTGTTGGGGTTAGATTATGAGAATCGATATAATAAGGGAGATAAGAACAAGTGTAACGACCCGATCGGTCGTTTTGAGGATTAGAGCCCCAATCGGTGGCTTAAGGTCTTGAGTAGCTTTGTGTGATGTATTATGACTTATGTGTGTGGTCGAGTTTGGTTTTCGGATGATTCGGGATTGATTTGGAAGGATGATTCTTATCTTAGAAGCTTAAGCGGTAAGAGTTGATCAGAGTTTGACTTTTGTGTAGACGACTCTGGAATGGTATTTTGATGATTCCAATAGATTCGTATGGTAATTTTAGACTTAGGTGTATGCCCGTATGTGGATTTTGAGGTCAGTAGGTTGACTTGATGCATTTTAGCGAAAATTAGAAAGTTGAAGGTTTGGAAGGTTGGGAGGTTTGACTGGGAGTTGACTCTGTGAATATCAGGCCCAAATTACGATCTCGAGAATTGAAATAGCTATGTTATGTCATTTGGGACTTGCATACAAAATTTGAGGTTATTCCGAGTTGATTTGATTTGATATGATTCGGCGCGACTTGTAGAAGTTGAAAATTCATAAATTCATTAAGTTCGATTTGAGGTGCAATTCGTAGTGTTGATGTTATTTGATGTGATTTGAGGACTCGAGAAGGTCTGCGTTATGTTACTGAACTTGTTAGTATGTTCGGACAGGGTCCTGAGGGGCTCGAGTGAGATTCGGGGTGGTTTCAGAGGATTTGTAGGCTATTTTTAATTGCTGATATTTGGCCACAGGGGTATGCATCACGATCGCGGACATTTGGTCGTGTTCGCAAAGAGAAAATTTGATGTTTGGGCTCTGTGAATCGCAACCGCGAAAGTATTTTTGCGATCGCGTAGAGGAAATTCTAATGTCACTAACCAAACTTTGGAAGCTTATATATTGCAATCTATAAGGCATTTGGAGATGATCTAAAAATCAAAGTTGTAGTCCTTTGAGTCTAATTTTCAGAAAATTAAACCTTTTGTCATTTGGAGTTTTATACAAAAGATTATGGTTGTTACACTACAAACTGTCTGAGAAGAATTTGGGAAGGATAATGGAAATTTGTTCATTGCGATCGCGGGGAAATGGCCACGATCGCGAAAGGTAAAATTTGTGCGATCACAAGATTGGTGACCGCGATCGCGAAGGGTACCTCTAGGGCAGTGTTTAAAGTATTCTATTTCGAAGGTCGTGATTATTTTATCATATTTTGAGCTATGGAGCTCAGATTTGGGCGATTTTGAACGGAATTTTCACACTTTGAATTAGGGTAAGTGTTCTTTATCCAAATTTAATTATATTTCGTAATTCCGTCTTTATTTATTAACATTTAATTACTGATTTAAAAGGGAGAAAATGGGAACTTTTGTATAAACTTTCAAAAAAAATAAAATAAAGATTTGAAGGCCGATTTGATGTCGGAATTGAATAATTTTAGTATGGTTGGACTCGTATCGGAATGGATGTTCGGAATTTATGAATTTTGTTGGGTTCCAAGGTGCGGGACCGAGGTTGATTTTTTGGGTTGACTTTTTAGTTTTCATTAACGATCGAAGATTTATTATCCGAAATCATTTTCTATGGTTTTTATTTATGATATTAAGTTATTTTGGCTAGATTTGAGTCGTCGAGAGATTATTTCACACTAGAAGGTCATTTTAGAGTATCGGTTTAGCTTCTTTGAGGTAAGTAACTAGCCTAACTTTGTGTGGGGGAACTACCCCTTAGGATTTGAGTCGTTTGTGCTATTTGTGTTATGTGAAAGCCGTGTACGCGAGGTGACGAGTACGTACTCGGGCTTATATGTGAAAAATTGACCGGCTTAGACTCTTAGGCTTCTTTCATGTACTTATTTGGAATTGTTAGCACATGTTATATCTTTTATTCGTCATGTCTACTATCACATGCTTTATTTGAAGTTGTCATTACATGTCACATTCTTTACTTGTCAAGTTTGCTCATATATGCTTTATTTGAAGTTGTTATCACTTTTATTATTATGTGATTTCTTTTATTGTGGAGTTACTCTTAGTTGAAATTGTTGTTGTATGATGTCCTTTTGTTGCCGGGTTATTCTCACGCATTTAAAAGTAGTGCTAGAATCCGAAGTTTTCCATTTCATAGAAATACTTTCACCATTAAGTTTATCCTTAAACAATTAATTGGGATTGAGGTTATCTAAAGTCATTAATCTATTCTAATTGAATTTGTGTTTAAAAGGGGTGTTGTTCCTTGTTGAGTTACTTTCCCATTCATTTTATTGTTATTTAGATTCTATACACATTGTGTTGAACTGTGGGCTATTTGTTGTGAAAATATTGATATTGTTGGGTCTTTGGAAAGGTTGTGGCCTATGAGCACTTGTGATACGAGTTGATATATCGTGTTGTTGTGATGTTAGCACATGTGAATTATTGTGTGGTTTGGTTGTTGTTATGCGGAGTATAAGGGTGGCATTTCACCATTATTGTTATGTAGGGCATAAGGGTGGCATCTCACTATTGTTGAATGTACGGAGTGATAAAGGTGGCTATTGTGTTATTGTCCGGGTGGAGCGATAAGAGGTGGCTATCGGAGTGATACAGGTGGCTAATGATGTTGTTAGGGCGGAGTAATATGGGTGGCTATTATACAGAGTGATACAGGTGGCTAATGATATTATCAGGGCGGAGTGATACGGGTGGCTATCGGAGAGATAAGGGTGGGAATGTCAGGGATGGTGTGTGATGGCTTGGGGACATTGTGTTGGTGATTTTCGTGTGATGGTGTGATTTTCCTTGTGTATGTCATACACCTTACGTGATTTGTTGTGTTTCTTCGATAAGCTACTTAATGTATTTGATATTACTTGTTGACTTGGGCTACAGTAGTACACTCGCACAAGCATACACCATAGCATGCTACTTATACTAGCTCAAGACTATGAAACTTGACATTTATTAGTCATGCCCATGTGTTCTTATATTATCAGTTTTCATGTTGATATTGAGCCTGTGACCATGCCGGGTGGATTGTGATTGTGAGCCTGTGACCATCTTGGGAGGATTGTGATTGTGAGCCTGTGACCACGCCGAGTGGATTGTGATTGTAAGCCTGTGACCACGCCAGGCAGATTATGAATGTGAGCCCGTGATCATGCCGGACGGATTGAGATATTAGCACGTAAGTTGTCCATGCGGTTGTGATTTGAATTATGGGAACAAGGTGTCGTTATCATATGATGGTGGGATGAGACCCGTGACTTGTGGTGATGAGATGAGGTATCACAGAGTGATTTCATTGTGAAACCTATGTTAGAACGACTTGATTAATTGGTTGTTCTTTGTGTTACTTATTTGGTTTTAATGATACTTCACAATGTTCTTGTTACTTTACTACTTATATCACTTGTTGATTCTTGTTGCCATATACTAATTTCTGCTTTCATTATTAGCTTTATGCTTCTATACTGCACAAGTTATTTTGTCTAGTGAGTGTCTTGAGTTGTACCTCATCACTACTCCAACGAGATTAGTCTTGATACTTATTGGGTACCGACCGTGGTGTACTCATACTATACTTCTGTACATTTTTATGCAGAGCCAGGTATTAGAGATATCGAACTCAAGCAGAGTTAGCATATTGGACACGAGAATTCAAGGTAGAGCTGCTTGGTCATCACAGTCCCTTGGAGTTCTTTCCTTTCATTGTACTATCAGCTTATTATTTGAACATTATTGTATTTCGATCTTTGAGATCTTACCATGTACTTAGTTAGAGTTCGAGACTCTATATTACTAAATTTTGTGAGGTTGTTATGATTATTGTCGCGTAGGCTTATTACGCTTTTGTTTCAATATTCATATTAGACTCTGATTGAAATTATCAATGTTAACAATTTGCCTAATCGTTATTACTAATTGGCTTACCTAAGTCTTAGAGACTAGGTTCCATCATGACGCATGTAGTGGGTTTTTGGGTTGTGACAAGTTGGTATAAGAGCTCTAGGTTCATAGGTTTTTCGAGTCACGAGCAAGTTTAGTAGAGTCTTGCGGATAGGTACATAGACGTCTGTACTTATCTTCGAGAGACTACAGAATTAATAGGAAAATTCCACTTCTTTCAGTCCTGTCGTGCGAATTTGTTGATTTCGAGGTTTGAGCCTTTGTATCTCTATTCTCTCAAGATGGTGAGGGCACGCGCTACCGGGTCAGCTGAGCAAATAGTTGTGCCCGTGCTAGAGCCGCGAGAGGTCGGGGTTGAGGTAGAGGCCGAGGAGGGGCACGCGCTTCCAGAGTAGAAGTTGAGGAGCCGCCAGTAGCTCTGATTGGGGGACAGGCACTAGAGGCGCCTGTTGTTACCCCCAGACTTCAGGAGATTTTAATGCAGTTCCTGAGCATGTTTGGTATATTGGCTCAGGCGGAATTGATCTCCGTTGCACTAACTACTTCGCAGATTGGGGAAGGAGCTCGGACTCCCACCGCCCGTACTCCAGAGCAGCATGCTCACATTGGTCAGGTTCTGGGTGTGGTGCCGGTATAGCCTGTTATTTCGGTTCAGCCTGAGGTCAGGCTAGGGGCATCACAGGAGGAGCAGACGAGGCTTGAGAGGTTCAAGAGGTATAGGCCACCTACTTTCAGTGACATAGCTACCGTGGATGCACATGGATTTCTAGAGAAGTGTCACCGTATTCTCCGCACCATGGGTATTGTAGAGGTGAGCTGAGTTGCTTTTGCTACATTTTAGCTGTCGGGAGCAGCGTATCAGTGGTGGCAGAAGGATAGACCAGCCGATGCAGCACCACCCACTTGAGGTCAGTTTTTAGAGATGTTTTTGAGGGAGTTTGTTCCCCAGACCCTCTAGGATACGTGGCGTACAGAGTTTGAGCGGTTGCATCAGGGCACCATGATGGTGTCAGAGTATGCCATTAGGTTCAGTGACTTATCCCGTCATGCACCAACTTTGGTTCATACAGTTAGAGAGCGAGTCTGTAGATTCATTGAGGGGCTCAGTTACGATCTTAGATTCAGCATGGCTCGGGAGTTATAGACTGATACTCCATTACAGCAAGTGGTAGAGATTGCCAGGATGTTAGAGAGTATTCAGGGTGAAGAGAGGGAGGATAAGAAGACCAAGAGGTCTTGAGGTTCTGGAGGGTTTAGTGGATTCTACTCTTCATCTATGACTCATCATGACAGAGGCTCGGGCAGTCAGCCAGTCCAGTGTGCACTTCAGACTACTCGTGGTGCTTCTGTTAGTTCTTTTAGTGCACCACTAGCACGGGGTTCCTACAACTGTTATTCCAGTTATTTGGCACATGTTTAGTATGAGCAGCCACTCCCGTAGAGGGGTTGTTATGAGTGTAGTGATCCTAGGCACATCATGAGAGATTGTCCCAGACTCGGGAGGGGCAGATTTCATTAGAGCACTTAGGCTACATGCTCCATTCTAGTTGCTACTCCACTTGCACAACCAGTTATGGATGGAGGACAAGCGGGGAGAGGGCGCCCTAGAGGGGGAGGCCCAACCCGTTGATATGCTTTTATGGTAGGGCTGAGGTTGCTGCACCAGATGGTGTCATTACAAGTACGGTTTTGATTTGTTAAAGAGAAGCATCATTCTTATTTTGATTCGGTTCTGCGTATTGGGGTGAGTCCTCCTATCTTGCTTCACATATAGGCGAGTTTCGTGATTTTGTACTATGATTATGTGTTTACCTTTGTTGGGAGATTCTATTGTGGTAGCATGCATCTATCGTTTTGTTTTGTTCACTATTGAGAGCTATGAGACTAGAGGTGACTTTATGTTACTCATTACAGTAGGTTTTGATGTGATTTTAGGATGGTTTGGTTATGATTCGTGATTTAGATGCTTTACTGGTATGAAGAGTTCGTTACATGTTGTGATTTTGTTTCGCGACATTGAATTAGTGGAAGGGTTTGGTTGGTATGATGTGCATTCTGCTTATGATTCAAGGCTAGGGATGTGATCCTCGTGTTTTCATGTGGTTTGATATATTGGAACCGGGCTACGATCCGCGGTGGTGTTATATTAGCATGAGATCCTTGTGGTTAGTTCATATGTTTTGATTCTCCCTTATAGAATTGACATAGTATGGTACTGATAGGGAGTTGTGCGTGTAGGGTTGGTTTGATAGTTCTCTCATGTGTTTCTCTTTGCATATTCAGTCATATTCGTGTTATACTTATTGGGTTTTAGCTTGCGAGGTGTGTGCCTAGGTGGAATTAGATGTGACTTGTTGATTTGAGTAAATGGCTATGGTATCTTCATGTTTCTTGCATCATTGTCAGTGTTGTGAGGGTTTGGAACATGGTTCTAGCTGGTATGAGGTTTAATGTGCTGGATTTGATTATGGGCAGCTATGGTGGTCAAAGATGTTATGGGCATATGTGCAATGTATTACGTTGGGGGGTCATACCGTGTGGGCGTATGCATGAGCTGTGATAGTTGTTTGAGGTTGATACAATGTGTTTATGCAGGAATCTGGTCTTTGGGAAGATATGGATGGTGAAAAACAATTTGGTTCTAAGGCTTATCGGTGTGGGTGGAAGGAACAATTTTCAGTTGAGATGGTGTTATCGGGCCTATATGGATTGGGGTGATATGGGATCACCCGCGAGTATATGTATGGTGAGTACATTAAGTGATTTGATGACTTCAGAATGGTTCTTGGCACGTTTGAGGACGAACGTTTATTTAAGAGGGGGAGAATGTAACGACCTGACCAGTCATTTTGAGAATTAGCGTCCCGTTCGGTGACTTAAGGTCTCGAGTAGCTTCGTGTTATGTATTATAACTTGTGTGTGTGGTCGAGTTCGGTTTTCGAATGATTCAGGATGATTCTTGTCTTAGAAGCTTAAGTAGTAAGAGTTGACCGAAGTTTGACTTTTGTGTAGACGACTCCGGAATGGTGTTTTGATGATTTCAATAACTTCGTATGATAATTTTGGACTTAGGCATATGCCCGGATTTGGATTTGGAGATCCATAGGTTGATTTAATGCATTTTAGCGAAAATTGAAAGTTGAAGGTTTAACCGGGAGTTGACTATGTGAATATCGGGCTCAGATTGCGATTCCGAGAGTTGGAATAGCTCTGTTATGTCATTCGGGACTTGCATGCGAAATTTGAGGTTATTCCGGGTTGATTTGATATGATTCGGCACGAATTGTAGAAGTTGAAAGTTAATAAGTTCATTAAGTTCGATTTGAGGTGTGATTCATAGTTTTGATATTTTTTGATGTGATTTGAGGCTTCGAGTAGGTCCGCGTTATGTTACGAAACTTGTTGGTATGTTCGGACGGGGTCCCGAGAGGCTCGGGTGAGTTTTGTAGTGGTTTCGGAATATTTCTAGGCAAGTTTTTATTGCTGGGTTTTGGCCACAAGGGTATGCGTCATGATCACGGACTTTGGGACGCGTTCGCGAAGCGCAAATTTGATGTTTGGGCAGTGTGAATCGCGATCGAGGAAGTATTTTCGTGATTGCGTAGGGGAAATTCTACTGTCACTGACCCGACTTTGGAAGCTTATATCTTGTAATATATAAGAAATTTGGAGATGATCCAAAAATAAAAGTTGTAGCCCTTTGAGTCTAGTTTTAGAAAATCAAACGTTTGCCATTTAGAGTTTTATACAAAAAGTTATGGATGTTACACTATAGACTGTCTAAGAAGAGTTTGGGAAGGATAATGGGAATTTGATCATCGCGATTGCGAAGGATAAAATTTATGCTGGAAAATTTTTGAATCGCGATCGCGATCGTGAAGGGTACCTCTGGAGCAGTGTTTAAAGTATTCTATTTCGAAGGTCTTGGTCATTTTATCATATTTTGAGCTATGGAGCTCGGATTTGGGCGATTTTGAAGGTGATTTTCACACTTTGGATTGAGGTAAGTGATCTTTATCTGGATTTGTATATATTTGGTGATTCCATCTTTATTTTTTAACATTTAATTAGTGATTTAAATGGGAGAAAATGAGAATTTTTGTATAAACTTTTAAAAATTTAAAATGAGTATTTGAATGCCGATTTGATGTCAGAATTGAATAATTTTGGTATGGTTGGACTTGTATCAGAATGGGAGTTCGGAGTTTGTGAATTTTGTCGGGTTCCGAGGTGCATGTCTGGGGTTGACTTTTTGGGTTGACATTTTAGTTTTCAATAACGATCGAAGCTTTATTATCCGAAATTATTTTTTATGTTTTTATTTATGATATAAAATTATTTTGGCTAAATTTGAGCCGTTCGGAGGTTATTTCACATGAGAAGTTCATTTTAGAGTATCGGTTTAGCTTCTTTGAGGTAAGTATCTTGCCTAACTTTGTGTGGGGGAACTGCCTCTCAGGATTTGAGTCGTTTGTGCTATTTGTGTCATGTAAAAGCCGTGTACGCGAGGTGACGAGTATGTACTGTCTTATATGTGGAAAATTGATCGACTTAGACTCTTAGGCTTCTTTCATGTACTTATTTGGAATTGTTACCACATGTTATAACTTTTATTCGCCATGTCTACTATCACATGCTTTATTTGAAGTTGTCGTTACATTTCACATTCTTTACTTTTCGAGTTTGCTCATATATGCTTTATTTGAAATTGTTATCACTTTTATCATTATGTGATTTTTTTTATTGTGGATTTACTCTTAGTTGAAATTGTTGATACATGATGTCCTTTTGTTGCCGGGTTATTCTCATGCATTTAAACGTAGTACTAGTTCATGCCATCTCTTTCATTGTTAGCCTATTCATACACTAGAATCTGAAGTTTGCTATTTCATAGAAATACTTCCACTATTGAGTTTATCCTTAAACAATTAATTGGGATAGAGGTTATCGAAAGTTATTAATCTATTTTAATTGAAGTTGTGTTTAAAGGGGGTGTTGTTCCTTGTTGAGTTACTTTCCCGTTCATTTTGTTGTTATTTAGATTCTATACACATTGTGTTGATTCGTGGGCTATTTGTTGTGAAAATATTGATATTGTTAGATCTTTGGAAAGGTTGTGGCCTATGGGCACTTGTGATACGAGTTGATATGTCGTGTTGTCGTGATGTTAGCATATGTGAATTATTGTATGGTTTGGTTGTTGTTATGCGGAGTATAAGGGTGGCATTTCACCATTGTTGTTATGTGGGGCATAAGGGTGGCATCTCACTGTTGTTGAATATACGGAGTGACACGGGTGGCTATTGTGTTATTGTCTGGGCGGAGCAATAAAGATGGTTATTATACAGAGTGATACGGGTGTCTATCGGAGTGACACGGGTGGCTATTGTGTTATTGTCTGGGCGGAGCAATAAGGATGGTTATTATACAGAGTGATACGGGTGTCTATCCAAGTGATATGGGTGGCTAATGATATTGTTAGGGTGGAGTGATACGGGTGGCTATCGGAGAGATAAGGGTGGGAATGTCAAGGATGATGTGTGATGGCTTGGGGACATTGTGTTGGTGATTTTCGTGTGATGGTATGCTTTTCCTTGTGCATGTCATACACCTTACGTGATTTGTTATGTTTCTCCGATAAGCTACTCGATGTCTTTGATATTACTTGTTGACTTGGGCTACAATAGTACACTCGCACAGGCATACACTGTAGCATGCCACGTATACTACCTCAGGAGTATGAAACTTGACATTTATTAATCAGGCCCATGTGTTCTTGTATTATCGATTTTCATGTTGATATTGAGCATGTGGAAATGCCAGATGGATTGTGATTATGAGCATGTGACCATGCCGGGCGGATTGTGATTGTGAGCCTATGACCACGCCGTACGGATTGTGATTGTGAGCCTGTGACCACACCGGGCGAATTGTGAATATGAGCCCGTGATCATGCCGGGCGGATTGAGATATTAGCACGTGAGTTGTCTGTGCAGTAGTGATTTGAAATGTTGGAACAAAGTGCCATGAGCATAGGATGGTGGATTGAGACCCGTGACCTATGATTATGAGATGAGGTATCACAGAGTGATTTTATTATGGATCTTGTGTTAGAACAGCTTAATTAATTAGTTGTACTTTGTGTTCCTTATTTGGTTTTAACGATACTTCACAGTGTTCTTATTGCTTTACTGTTTATATCACTTGATGATTCTTGTTGCCATTTACTGATTTTTGCTTTCAATATTAGCTTTATACTTCTATACTGCACATGTTATTTTTATTCTAGTGAGTGTCTTGACTTGTACCTCGTCAATACTTCACCGAGGTTAGTCTTGATACTTACTGGGTACCGATCGTGGTATACTCATACTACAATTATGTACATTTTTGTGCACAGCCAGGTATTAGAGATATCGAACTCGGGCAGAGTTAACATATTGGTCACGAGGATTCAAGGTAGAGCTGCTTGGTCATCGCAATCCCTTGGAGTTCTTTCCTTTTATTGTACTGTCAGCTTGTTATTTGAACAGTATTGTATTTCTATCTTTGAGATCTTTCCATGTACTTAGCTAGAGTTCGTGATTCTGTATTACCAAATCTTGTGAGGTTGTTATGATTATTGCTACGTAGGCTTATTACGCTTTTGTTTGAGTATTCATATTAGACTCTGATTCAAATTATCATTGTTAAAATTTGCCTAATCACTGTTACTTATCGGCTTACCTAGTCTTAGAGACTAGGTGTCATCACGACGCCTGCGGTGGGCTTTTAGGTCGTGACAACAAGGTAATAGATGCCCTATCAAGAAGGCAATAAGATGGGCCTACCTTATGTGCCATTACAGCTACTGAGCCTACGTGGATGCATGAGATAGGTCAGAGTTATGAGCATGACACTACAACACTACAACTACTGAATGAGCTAATCACAGACCCTAGCAGCAATTCAAAATGCACTTTACATCAAAGAATCATCTTGTATGAGTAGAGGATTTGGATTGGCAAGGGTACATACTTGAGAAGCAAAATTTTTGCAGCCCTCCATTAGACTCCTTTAGGAGGCCATTCTAGTCAGTTAGGCACATACAAGAGGATTAAAATAGTGTTCTATAGGCCTAATATGAAGAATTATATCCTTATGTGGGTTTCAGAATGTGACAATTGTCAAAGAGTTAAGAATAAGTGTCACGCCCCATTTTTTTGCGAAAGCGGGTTTCGACGTGTGACAACTCTTTTAAATGGGTATTAAAAGAGAATAGTCGCCACCTAACGATTTTAAGGTGCGTTAGGGCACCTATTTACAAATAACTCTGTTTGACTAATCTACCTCACCAAAAGATCGGGTAAGGGCTCAAATTACCTCGAATAGAAGTTAGGAACTCTTTGAGGTCCACACTTGTGGGTCCCGGCCGCAATTTACGCTATGTGGATGATATAATTAAGCTAGGTGATCATATAAGTGAAGAAGGACATGGAAGTGAAGGTTCTATTATAACACAAGCAAGTGTAAAGAAACATCATAAGAATTAAACTAGATAAATAATCGGTACAAGTCATAGAGGATACAACTGCTTTGGTTTATATTTAATGACTAAGTGTGAACAATAAACATATAAAGGGAAGGGGGTAACTAAGTTTTTTAGCCTAAAGGATCACCCCGTGCAACATAAATAATACTTCGCAGCTCTCTTAGGGTAGGGCTTGCTCATATTATTCAGCGGGCACAGACTATCATCTCCTGCTATCCAATTACTATCTTGAAGTTGTTTACCTAAAAGCGTTCTAGTTCAATTCTAAATCGTGCCCTATGCGTGCTTTACACGTCCCATGCCTATAGTCTAGGAGGATTTAGACCTACTACTTTGGTAGTTCTAGACCTTTATTAGGCTGCTCAAAATGAGAAAAACTTGGCACGCAATGAAAAACAAATAAGACTTCACATAGACAACACAAAAGGCCTCAAATTCAACCCCTCACGTAGACTCAGATGCACGCAATTAAGAAAACAGTTATGATTGAGTTCAGAATTTGGTAGACGAGAGCCATAATTGGGCGATTTTAGAATTGCAACGTGCTATGTAGTTCAACCTTATATGCATGGTTTCTATATGATTAAGCAATTCAGCAGTTAACATAAAGTCCTATAGGCAGGATTTCTAGGCAACCAGTTTTGATGAAGTAGTTATTTTTAATACATAGTTCCGTTAAAAGATCATGTAGGGTCATGCTTTCTATGTGATTAATAGCATCCTATAAACATGAATTCCAAGTGATTTGTAATTGGCAGTGAAGTCATTGAGAGCGCTTATTCGTTCATTTATCCCTATAAGCATGCTTTCTAGGCGAGTTGTGTAATAAGAAGAGAGTAGCAGCAATAACAACTTTTTGGTTGCTCAAGTTGAGAGCCTACAATCATGGTATCTAGGCGAGTCATGTATACCAAAGCATACAATTTCAGTTATTTGTATTGACCTCCTATAGGCATAATATCTAAGTGTGACAAATCGGATTCAGATCCTATAGGCATGCTCTCTAACCATTCAAGTCATTATATAGGCCCTAAGTCATGTTTTCTATGGGAATAGCATGTGTACAGATAATTCCTGAGTATGATGCATGATGAACAAACAAACAATTAAGATCCTATAGGCATGATCTCTACCTATTTACGCAAAAGATAAAGTACCCCAAGCCCCATTTTACTAATCTCCAATTATTTGTTTAAAAGTTATTACAGGCCCAAGAAGAAATGACACATGATGACAAATTACAGTTTGAATGAATACAAGCCCAATGAGGCAATTACAGGCCCAATACAAAAATAAGCCTGCGATGTCCTCAGGCCTTCAATGGTCTTAATCTTCGCACAACAACAAATCCAGACACTGGCTCACCATAGAAACATGAGTTCCATGCTCAAGCCCAATATGTATGGCCCAACACTAGGCCTCACGAATAACTTACTTACCCAAACACATGCCAAATTCAGCCATATAGGTGACAAAATACTCAAAGAATTAACTAAACAACTTAAACACTTAGTTCTTAAAGTTGTAGTTAACAACAGCTCTAGCCAGGATATATAAACAGGAACAGGCTAAATTGAAAGGCACATATAAGGCAAGTTTATGCTTGTAATTCCAGCAAGAAAGTTTAAGAGTGACAAGATTGACCACCACAGGATAGTAAACCATTCCAAAGAGTTTCAAAATGAAACATGATTCAGAATCAACCTATAGAACCGTAGATGAGGGTCTAGCAGAATCACAGACAAGAAACAAGCAAAGCACAACCTTCTCATGAAAGTGTCTATCATGAAAAACCTAATGAAATGAGCATCATAACAAAACAAGTTCAAGATCAAGAAATTACTTAATGGAGCAGGAGGAAAACTTTAGTATGCTGAACATTAGTCACAATATAAGAGACATGTCAATTTTCAGAAGCAAGATAGGCTAGTATTGAACCCGGTACTAGTTGGCCATATATAGGAGGAGAGGTTAGTTATGATATTTACTCTTAAAAGGTTTAACTAGTACCGAAGAATATAGAGTTGGTCAAGTCAACAAACACACAATAAAGATATAAATTTCATGAGAACAAGTTGTAAGGCAGCAAGTTAGGCATGAATGACTCAGCAGGAATTAGAATACACCCTAGGCATGAGTTTGGTTTACATAACAGTCTAGAACAAGGTAGAGAGGCAACCTCAAGATTAACAACAAGCATCAGCATAACATAGTAGACTAAACAAGTTTAGGAAAGCCAGAATTCAAAGTAAGAAGGGACATATTAAACTAGATTATCATACCACACATAAGTAAAAGGAGATATTGCAGTTCACCTTATAAGTTGTAAGTAGTATTACACAACACATGATTGAATTAGGCATGTAAGACACATTAAAGCACACAATTAGAAGGATACCATATTTGGGCCGACAACATAGTTAGGCATTAGTCCCAGTAGGGTATTAGAACACGCGAGATGATCTATCACAAGGATGTAGAACAAAGTAGGGGGATAAACTTAGGAAGAGTAGCAATTAATAAGCATTCGAACATACACATTAGCATAAACATGCTTAAGAGATCCGGAATTAAGGTTAAAAATTAGGTAAGTTCATATACTAGAGAAGTATAGAGCCTCAAGAACAACCTCAGAGCAGACAAGGATATAAATAATAGCATGTTAATTCACAAAAGTTTTAGGGACATAGATATATAAAGCAGGAACTCAAACGAAAAGAGAATGAAATTGCAAGGGCCAAAGGTACCTATCAACTACAAATTGAAAAACAAGTAGACAAGAAGAACAATTTCAACAGTATCTCAAATGTCAGAAGCAAGACGAGCAGTAGAACCCAGGAATCTCAGTGCATCAGAGTTCCTAAGGATTTCGAATGAAACCCGGGCAGTGCTCACATGGAGAAAGGTCTGATAATCAAATTCTGGTGGCCTTGGCTTTCAGCCGGCCAAAAGATTGTAGTATAAGACAAGTGAGAGTGAGAGAATAATAGTAATTTCTGTGATTGTTCAGAGCTAGAGGGGAACATGGAAATAGGGGTTTGTATTGCCTGGTAGTGTGTGTATACAGACGAAATATTGTCTAAATCTCGAAGATTGAAGGCGATGGTACTTGATTTGGGGATTGGTACTTGAAAAAATAGGGCAAGTACTATGTAATACCATAGTCTGTTAAGAAACAACGAGATAATCCATAAAAGGTAAGTAGATCGCAGAGGGAATCCATGACTTATAGAAAATACTTATATGACTCTTATAAATTGGTGATGGTGCAAAATGATAGGGGTTTATATAGTAGTAAAGATCAACACACAAAATAAGGAAATACTGTCAATCGAACACAAATAAGGAAAGAGAAGCATACAAAATCACTCAAAATCAATTTTGGAGAAAATTGAGTAAACCCTTGTTCAAAAGAAGAGCACGAATATTCAAAAATCTTATTGAATCAGACCCATATAGCCTGGTAGTGAGTGTACATAGACAAAATATAGTCTAAATCTCGAAGATTGAAGGTGATGACACTTGATTTGGGGATTGGTACTTGCCAAAAATGGGGCAAGTACTATGTAATGCCATAGTCTTGTAAGAAACAACGAGATAATTCATAAAAGGCAAGTAGATCGCAGAGAGAATCCATGAGTTGATTGGATTTGGAGAAGATTGGGGAAGACGGATGCTAGGGTTTGTGAGGAAGAAGGTTCGATAGGTTCTGGGGGCGGCGGAATGGGGAAATGGTCTTTAGGGTTAGGTGTTTGGTGGATTAAAAAGGGGAGATAGTTTGTGGGCTGTTGATCTTTGAGATCAACGGCCAAGATTAAAAAGGAGATGGGGCGGGTCATAAAATGGGTCGCGACAGTGATGGCTAAAAGGGTCGTTTGGTCTGGGTTGTGGGAAAGGGCTAAGTGTTTTGGGCCTATTTTTGGTCCGAAAATTGGCTCAACATTGGGCTGGTTTTAAAACAATTGGAATTAAAGAAAAATAAATTAATAAAATAGCTGTATAAATAAAAAATATTATTTATGAAACTAAATGTTTTAGAAAATAGTATATGAAGGCTGTAAAGACATAAAGAAGTTACTTTGAACCTAAATAAAATAATAAACACAATTAATTGTAAAGTATAGGCTATCATTGCAAAAACTGTGTAAATAGTTAAAAATGAAAATATAATTATATAAAGTGAAATAAAATATTATAAAGAATATATGTGGGTGTAAACAATACATTTGGATGATTGAGTCATCACCAAATAATTTGAGGAGCAATTAATAAATATATGAATAATTTAAATGCAAGAAAAATCAATTTTAAAGCCTTAAAAATTATGGAAAATTATAGAAAATACTTATATGACTCTTGTAAATTGGTGATGGTTCAAAATAATATTTTGAAAGTATATATAATATTTATAAAAATATGAGGGCAAAATTGGGTATTAACAACTGCCATTCTTTACCCGGGAATGATGAAAGAGGTATCGGGTAAAGAAAATGATGACCATTTTTTTCCGAAATGAGTGGGGATGATGTGTTTTTGAAAAAAGGGGACGAACCCTGGTTCTTGAGTTGTTTACATATCCCTGGTATTACGGGAATCAGGACGTGTGTAGTTTTGTATCCAACGACGAACGAAATCGATGGAGTTGTTATAAGAGTGATCGTGTGTTTCAAAAGAGGATCTTTTGGATATGATAGTGTCGTGAGAAACAGATAATTTCAGGTGGAGCTATGAATGCGAATTTGAACGTTACAGATGTATAAGGCGACTATTTGAACGGCTACGGGATAAAGGATAATCAATTGCTGATCATCGGTTGCGTTTGAGATGATCGAAGGATGTGAATGTTGTGAACGGAAAACGGAGCGAGAGTTGCTCCTGTTTGTAGAATGGTTACCTCCCTAGTTACTTGCAAAACTTAAAACACGATGCACGTGAATATATATAGTTAGTGTGGAAATTTAAACATGATGCAAATTTCCTTCGGACCATGAGAATTGTCTTTGGACGATGAGGATGATATCCTTAGACAATGACGTCCTGGGCCATGAAGTATATGATAAGGGATTCATAGGCCATGAAATGGTGTCCTCGGGCCATGAGGATCGTGCCTTTGGACTATGACGCCTTCGAATAATAATATGCAGTTTTGAGAGATCCTCCAGCCATGGCATGATATCTTCGGGCTATGAGGATGATGCCTTCAGACTATGATGCCTTCAGACAATGTGGCGATGTTTCGGCCCATAAAATGCAACGATGTGGCAATGTTGATTGTTCGATAGAGGAAATTGCCACGTGCGAGAATGAAGAGAAGTCGTGCTTAACCTTGTGTGAGATGAAGGCCGTGCTTAACCTTGTGTGAGATGAAGGCAGTGCTTAGCCCTATATAGATAATGAGGGAAATGATTAACCCTATGTGAATGAAGGCAGTGTTTAGCCTTATGCAATGACAGAGGCAATGCTTAACTTCATGCAAAGAATGGAGATAATTCTTAGCCTCATGCAAGGAAAGACAATGCTTAGCCTTATGCAATAATGGAGGCAGTGCTTAGCCTCATGTAATATAGCAGAGACAGTGTTTAGTCTTCATTCAAGGGAAGGCAGCTCTTAGCCTTATGCAATAATGGAGGCGGTGCTTAACCTCATGTAGTGTAGTGGAGACTGTGCTTAGTCTCATTCAAGGGGCGGTGCTTAGCCTTATGCGATAATGGGGGGAGTGCTTAGCCTCATGCAGTGTAGCGGAGATAGTACTTAGTCTCGTGCAAGGGAAGGCAGTGCTTAGTCTTATGCAATGAATGGGGACAATGCTTAGTCTTATGTAAGGAAAGGCAGTGCTTAGCCTTGATGATGGAGACAGTGCTTAATCTCATGCAATGTAGTGGAGACGGTACTTAGTCTCATGCAAGGGAAGACAGTTCTTAGCCTTATGCAAAGAATGGAGACAGAGCTTAGTCTCATGCTATGATGAGGGCAACATTTAGCCCTATGCAGGAAGAGCAACGATTAAATGTGAGAGGGAAAAATAATTCTTAGCTTGACGCATTTTTGTTTGGTGACTTATGTCAGTGTGATGATAGTGATATTGTTGTATGTATATGTTTGTGGACGTGTTTGTTATATCCCTCGTGCCTTCATCCAAAGAAAAATTGTGAGTTTCGGGGGGAAGGTTGGTTCGTGCCTTCGATTCTTCGTTTCATCTTTGCTCCTTGTCTTGACACCTTGTTCGAGTCAACCTGGGAAACATCTGGCTATTACAAAATGAAATTTTTGTAAATATGCATTTGTGACAAATCATAAAAATGTAGTTATTCAAAAAGATGTGATAATGCATAAAATAATTTTGTCGGTGACTATGACACACTTTGAGACATTGCAACCTCCTCAACTCGGAATTTTGAGGACCCTCCTCAAAATTATGTCCCAGTTTGTATGCCTACTTCTGCCAATACTCTTCTTGGTGATCCTTGATATGATGAGATCTGACGAACTGCAATCATGCCATGGATTCTGACCATAGAGGGGAAGGAAAATTTTATTATGATGTGACCGAACCCACGGGGCTACCTACGTATCCTCTCTTAAACGGGAATCAGGTCGAGTGTAGTTCAAGTTACATCAAATAAAAAGTGCAAAATAATCTTAAACATAATATCTCTTGATTGCAACTGAGTTGATAGGTTTTGGCCATATCTCTCCATCCATCTCTGCAAGTATAAGTGCTCCTCCTGTCAGTACTCGATGAACCATGTAAGGGCCTTGCTAGTTGGGTAAGAATTTCCCCTTTGCTTCATCCTGATGTGGAAAGATCCGTTTCAGTACCAATTGCCCCGGTGCGAATTACCTCGATCTAACCTTTTTGTTGAAAGCCCTTGACATTCTATTCTGGTAGAGTCGACTGTAACATACTACGTTCTCTTACCATCAATCAGAGCCAGTTGTTCATATCGGCTCCGTATCCATTCTGCGTCGCTGAGCTCGACCTCTTGTATGATTCTTAAGGAGGGAATCTCCACTTCAACGGGAGTAACGGCTTCAGTACTGTAGACCAATAGAAACGGAGTTGCCCCAGTTGAAGTACGAACTGTGGTGCGGTACCTAAGCAAAGCAAATGGTAGCTTCTTATGCCATTACTTGTAGTTGTCCACCATTCTTCTCAATATCTTCTTGATGTTCTTGTTGGCGGCTTCTACGGCTCCATTCATCATTAGCCTGTATGTTGTAGAATTCCGATGCTTGATCTTGAATGTTTCACACATAACTTTCATCAGATCACTGTTGATATTCGCGGCATTCACAGTAATAATTGACTCAGGTACTCCAAATATACAAACAATACGATCCCGGACAAAATCCTCTACGACCTTCTTAGTCACAGCCTTATAGGAAGTGGCTTCAACCCATTTTGTGAAGTAATCTATGGCCACCAAAATGAACTTGTGTCCATTTGAAGCAGCGGGTTCGATTGGTCCGATGACATCCATGGCCCAAGCAAAGAAAAGTCGGGGTAAACTCGTTACATTGAGTTCGTTAGGCGACACTCGTATCATATCAGCATGTATCTGGCATTGGTGACACTTTTGAACATATTTGATGCAGTCTGTCTCCATGGTCATCCAGAAATACCCTGCTCTTAATATTGTCTTGGCCAAAACGAAACCGCTTATGTGAGGTTCGTAAGTTCCGGCATGTATTTCTTCGAGAAATTTAGATGCCTCCTTAGCATCGACACATCACAACAATCCCAAATCAGAAGTCCTTCTATACAGAATTCCTCCACTCTAAAAGAAATGGTTGGCCAATCTTCGAAGCGTGCGCTTCTGAGTGTGTGTAGCATTCTCTGGGTATTCTCCTTTCTCCAAGTATCCCTTGATATCGTGGAACCATAGATTTTCGTCAAACTCTTCTTCAACATGAGCACAATAAGCTGGCTGCTTATGAATTTCTATTGAGATAGGATCGATGAAATTCTTGCCCGAATATTGTATCATGGAAGACAAGGTGGCTAATGCATCTGTGAACTCATTCTGAATCCTTGGAACATGTTTGAATTCTATCTTTGTGAACCGCTTGATCAACTCTTGAACACAATGCAAGTATGGCAATATTTTAGTTTTCTTGGTAGCCCATTCTCCTAGTACCTGGTGTACCACTAGATCAGAATCTCTGATTACCAACAACTCCTAAACGTTCATGTTGATGGCCAACTTGAGCCCCAAGATACAGGACTTATATTTTGCCATATTGTTGGTGCACAGGAACTCGAGCTTTGCAGATACAGGATAATGTTGAATGGTTTCTAATACTAAGACAGCCCCAATGCCTACTCCTTTGAAATTTGCTGCTCCGTCGAAGAACATCCTCCAACCGTCATACGTTTCGGTAATATCTTCACCTATAAACGGCACTTCCTCGTGGGGAAAATACATCTTCAATGGATCGTATTCTCTGTCTATGGGATTCTCTGCCAAGTGATCGGCCAATGCTTGCCCCTTGACTGCCTTATAAGTCACATAAATGATGTCGAACTCACTTAGCAATATCTGCCACTTTGCTAACTTACCCATAGGCATAGGTTTTTGAAAGATGTATTTTAGTGGATCCATCTTTGATATGAGGTAGGTAGTGTACGCACAGAAATAATGTCTCAACTTCTGGGCTATCCATGTCAAAGCACAGCATGTGCGCTCCAATAAAGAATACCTGGCCTCGTAAGGTGTGAACTTTTTACTTAGATAGTATATCGCCTTCTCTTTCCTCTCGATTACATCATGTTGCCCCAAAACGCAGCCAAAGGCTCCGTCCAACATGGACAAATTCAACAGTAGAGGTCTTCCTAGTTCTGGCGGGACCAACACGGGCAGCTTAGATAAATATTCCTTGATTTTGTCGAAGGATTTCTGGCATTCTTCAGTCCAATTTGTTGCAGTATCTTTCCTTAGCATCTTGAAGATCGGCTCACATATCACCGTTGATTGTGCTATAAAACGGCTGATATAATTGAGGCATCCCAGGAAACTCATCACATCTTTCTTATTCTTTGGAGGTGGCAAGTCTTGAATAACTTTGATTTTTGATGGGTCTAGCTCAATACCATGGTGGCTGATGATGAAACCCAAAAACTTCCCAGCAGGGACTCCGAAGGCAGATTTTGCAAGGTTCAACTTCAAATTGTATTTTCGAAGTCGATCGAAAAACTTCTTCAGGTCTGTCATGTGATCTGAACTCCTTTTAGATTTGATGATAACATCATCCATGTACACCTTTATTTCCTTGTGTATCATGTCGTGGAAAAGGGTCATCATGGCCCTCATGTAGGTGTCCCCAACATTATTCAAACCAAACAACATCATTTTGTAACAATATATCCCCAATGGTGTGATAAAGGCTGTCTTTTCGGCATCATCTTCGTCCATCCAAATCTGGTGATATCCTGCGAAGCAATCCACAAAGGATTGGAGTTCATGCTTGGTGCAGTTGTCGATCAATATGCGTATGTTGGGCAACAGGAAATCATCCTTAAGACTTTCTCTGTTCAGATCTTGGTAGTCAACACATACTCTGACTTTCCCAACTTTCTTCGGAACCGACACAATATTGGCTAACCAGGTCAGGTATTCGACCACTCGAAGAACTTGGACTTTGATTTGCTTGGTAACCTCCTCTTTTATTTTCAGACTCATATTTGGCTTGAATTTTCCGAGCTTCTGCTTCACCAGTGGACACTGGGGTTGGTGGGTAGCTTATGAGCTACTATGGATGTGCTTAACCCAGTCATGTCGTCGTAGGACCATGTGAAAATATCCTCATATTCCTTTAGAAACCTAATATATTCTTCCTTCTCTGACAGTGATAGATGAATGCTTATGTGAGTTTCTTTGACTGTTTTAGAATCCCCTAAGTTAACTGCCTTAATTTCCTACAAGTTGGACTTTGGTTTATTCTCAGAATTCTCTACTTCTTTGATAATTTCCTCATGTATTATATCATCTTCCAAATCTTCCGAATCACTGTCCTTATGTTGCGTTGTCTCATTACATGTCACAGTCATAGGTTCATTAGGATATCTATTAATTACGCTGAAAAGAATGTAGAAAAATAATAAATACAAAAAGAAATAATACATTAATAAAGCTTAAAATTATCAATAAGTACGACTCGATGGCTCGAGTAATTATTAAAACAAAAATGTCTTAAATGCTCAAAAACAATTTTAAAACAAGTCATTCTAATTCTGTCAGGCTACCCAAGTACTCGGCGAGCCCGGGATGGTGCGGAGGTCTAGTTCTTAAGAACAACTCCTTCTCCCACTGTCTAAATAGTAAGGTCTTCCTCCTCTTCCTCCTCCCCCCTCCTATAAAATTGCACTGCAGTCCATATCTTCCTCGTCCAGAAATAGTTTCCTCATATCGGCCAAAATCCCATCTTCCTCGGATCCCTATATCATGTCAGTCTGGCGGAATGTCTGGTGCAGCGGTGGTATGGGTTGTTCCAACGGATAGTAATCGGCGCACCATGGCAGTGTCCAATCCTGATATTCTTGCACGATATATTCATACCCGAGCCTAAAGGTCGTGTCATGATGCTGCGGTCGTATGGGTTCTGTGATTCCCTGAAGCTTTCGGCCAAGACCCTTGCCCGATTTATATCCCATCCACAACAATATGCTTTCTATCTTATTGCTCCACCATATTTCCTTCTCAATTGCATTCACCCGCTCAATGTGGTAGTATGTTTCTCCTCCTAATTTTATCCATTTTTCGATGACTGGAACGGTCTGGTTGGTATAGATAGGGTTGCTTCCATCTCCATGAATGATCATCTCCTGATAATTCCACTTGAACTTCACAACCTGGTGCAGAGTAGAAGCAACTGCCCCAGCTGCATATATCCACGGTCGTCTCAACAACATGTTGTATGTGGCAGATATATCTAGCACTTGGAATTCGACATCAAACCAGGATGGTCCCATCTTAAGATCAAGGTTGATTTCTCCGATAATGTCTCTCTGAGATCCATCGAATGCTTTCACATTCATGATTCCCATCTATATCTCGTGAAGGCCTTTACTAGAGTGGTCAACGGGCATATGTTCAGGCTCGAACCTCCATCTATCAGGACCCTGGCAATGAACTTGTCTTCAAATTGCACACTGATGTGCAATGCTTTATTGTGACTCAACCCTTCTGGTGGTAATTCATCTTCGTTAAAAGTAATTTTATGACTCACCAGTACCTGTCCAACCATGTTAGCCATCTCTCTGCTAGTGATACCGACGGGTACATAAGCTTCGCTTAACACTTTCATCAAGGCATTCTTGTTGCGTCTGAATTTTGCAATAGTGACAAAATGGATATTTGGGCAGGAGTCTTTTTCAGGTGGTCAACAACAAAGTATTCCCTTTCTTGTACCTCCAAAGATCGCCAGTGCCCGTCTCAAGGACATGCGGCTTAGATACAGTTTCTTCTCATCCCAGAACATGGTAGCAACCTCAATCAGTTCCCTGTTTGGTTGACTATTCAGCAAAGATGGAAGGTTACCCAATACTCTCCTCACATGATTTTTGTCACAGGGTGCAAGGTCATTCCACCAGTCAATTAGCAGAGGTGGGACATTCTGGACCATACCGAACTTAGGGATTCCATGCTTCATTTTTTGCAAACAAATAAAGGGTAGCCCTTTCCCCCTCCAGATTCGACTATTTACACAATAATGATCAACATGTTGGCACGGTTTCTCCAAGTAATACACATAGTATGATGGTGTCCTTTAGGATTATGGAAATCCCGTTGGACTTTGGACAAGGTTCAACTAAGCGGGTTGTTACGTCAATGACGTATAAATCGGTACTGGGTTTAGCATGATGCATGTACATTTCAAATCAGAGTGTGGTTTTCTAGAAAGGTCTAGACTGGTACTCTCAAGTGGACAACTTGAGAGGGAAAGGCACGGGACCGTCTACTGCACCGCTAATCAACTAGTCTATCATAAATAATCCTTTTTGGTTTAAAAGGGTATTTTTTAGGAAAGCGTGGACACTCATTAAGCATCGCTATGTTGATAATAAGCATAAATGGAGTATGATGCAGAGCATTCTTTATGCAGAAATAGTAACATGTTGTCAAGTATTCGCATGATAAAAGTACATAAAACAGTAAATAATATGGTAAAGATGAATAGGAGAAGAAAAAGAAGAGAAAAGAAAAGAAAGACAAAAGAGAAGCCAGTTTAACTCATGAAAATGTGTGAGAACATAATGAAGCAGATAGGGAAATAGGGAGGGGGGAGTCATGATATAGCGATATTAGACAAGATGAAAGAAATGGGGAGAGGACGTACATGTCATAGCAAATAAAGGGAAATAAGGGAGGGGATGTACATGTTATAGCAAATTAAACAAATAAAGAAAGATAACGGAAAAGATGTACATGTCATAGCAAATTAAGCAAATAAATGAAGATAGAGGAAGGGATGTACATGTCATCAAACATATCCGTTAATCCGCACAAGTCAACTTCGTTATGGTAAGAGCCTAAGTGTAAATCTCCAGTAGAATCGCCATGCTGTCGCGCCCCATTTTCTCACGAAAGCGGATTTTGACATGTGATAACTCTTTTAAATGGGTATTAAAATAGAAGAGTCACCACCTAATGATTTTAAGGTGCGTTAAGGCACCTATTTACAAATAACTCTGTTTGACTAATCTACCTCACCAAAAGATCGGGTAAGGGCTCAAATTACCTCGAAGAGAAGGTGTTAGACACTCTTCGAGATCTATAAATGTGGGTCCCGGCCAAAATTTACGTTATGTGCATGATATAATTAAGCTAGGTGATCATATAAGTGAAGAAAAATGTGGAAGTGAAGGTTCTATTGTAACACAAGCAACTGTAAAGAAATAGCACAAGAATTAAACTAGAAAAATAATCAGTACAAGTCTTAGAGGATACAACTGCGTTGGTCTATATTTAATGACTAAGTATGAACAATGAACATAAAAAAAGAAGGGGGGTCCAAAGTTTTTTAGCCTAAAGGATCACCTTATGTGCAACATAAATAATACTTCGCAACTCCCTTAGGGTAGGGCTTTCTTATATTATTCAGCGGGCACATACTATCATCTCCTGCTACCCAATTACTATCTTGAAGTTGTTTACCTAAAAGCGTTCTAGTTCAATTCTAAATCGTGCCCTGTGTGTGCTTTACCTGTCCCATGCTTATGGTCCAGGAGGCTTTGGACCTATTACTTTGGTAGTTTTAGACTTTTCTTAGGCTGCTCAAAATGAGAAAAACTAGGCGCACAATAAAAAACAAATAAGACTTCACATAGACAACGCAAAAGGGCTCAAATTCACCTCCTCGCGTAGACTCAGATGCACGTAATTAAGCAAATAGTTATGATTGGGTTCAGAATTTGGTAGACGAGAACCATAATTGGCAGATTTTAGAATTGCAACGTGCTATGTAGTTCAACCTTATATGCATGGGTCTATATGATTAAGCGATTCAATAGTTAACATAAAGTCCTATAGGTAGGATTTCTAGGCAACCAGTTTTGACGAAGTAGCTATTTTTAATACATATTTCCGTTAAAAGATCCTATAGATTCATGCTTTCTACGTGAGTAATAGCATCCTATAGACATGATTTCCAAGTGATTTGCAATTGGCAATGAAGTCATTGAGAGCGCATATTCGTTCATTTATCCCTATAAGTATGCTTTCTAGGCGAGTTGTGTAATAAGAAAAGAGTACCAGCAATAACAACTTTTTAGTTACTCAAGTTGAGAGCCTACAGTCATGGTATCTAGATGAGTCACGTATACCAAGGCATACAGTTTCAGTTATTTGTATTGACCCCCTATAGACATAATATCTAAGTGTGACAAGTCGAATTCAGATCCTATAGGCATTCTCTCTAACCATTCAAGTCATTATAAAGACCCTAAGTCATGTTTTCTATGGGATTAACATGTGTACAGATAATTCCTGAGTATGAGGCATGATGAACAAACAAATAATTAAAATCCTATAGGCATGATCTCTACTCATTCATGCAAAAGATAAAGTACCCCAAGCCCCATTTTACTAATCCCCAACTATTTGTTTACAAGTTATTACAGGCCCAAGAAGAAATGACACATGATGACAAATAACAGTTTGAATGAATACAAGACCAATGAGGCAATTACAAGCCCAATACAGAAATAACACAGGGATGTCCCCAGGCCTTCAATGGTCTTAATCTTCGCACAACAGCAAACCCAGACACTGGCTTACCATAGCAACCTGAGTTCCATGCTCAAACCCAATATGTATGGCCCAATACTAGGCCTCACGAATAACTTACTTACCCAAACACATGCCAAATTCAGCCATATAGGTGACAAAATACTCAAAGAATTAACTAAACAACTTAAACACTTAGTTCTTAAAGTTGTAGTTAACAACAGCTCTAGCCAGGATATATAAACAAGAACAGGCTAAATTGAAAGGCACATATAAGGCAAGTTTATGCTTGTAATTCCAGCAAGAAAGTTTAAGAATGACAAGATTGACCACCATAGGATAGTAAACTATTCCAAAGAGTTTCAAAATGAAACATGATTAAGAATCAACCTATAGAACCTTAGATGAGGGTCTAGCAGAATCACAGACAAGAAACAAGCAAAGCACAACCTTCTCATGAAAGTGTCTATCATGAAAAACCTAATGAAATGAGCATCATAACAAAACAAGTTCAAGATCAAGAAATTACTTAATAGAGCAGGAGGAAAACTTTAGTATGCTGAACATTAGTCACAATATAAGAGACACGTCAATTTTCAGAAGCAAGATAGGCTAGTATTGAACCCGGTACTAGTTGGCCATATATAGGAGGAGAGGTTAGTTATGATATTTACTCTTAAAAGGTTTAACTAGTACCGAAGAATATAGAGTTGGTCAAGTCAACAAACACACAATAAAGATATAAATTTCATGAGAACAAGTTATAAGGCAGCAAGTTAGGCATGAATGACTCAGCAGGAATTAGAATAAACCCTAGGCGTGATTTTGGTTTACATAACAGTCTAGAACAAGGTAGAGAGGCAACCTCAAGATTAACAACAAGCATCAGCATAACATAGTAGACTAAACAAGTTTAGGAAAGCCAGAATTCAAAGTAAGAAGGGACATATTAAACTAGATTATCATACCACACATAAGTAAAAGGAGATGTTGCAGTTCACCTTATAAGTTGTAAGTAGTATTACACAACACATGATTGAATTAGGCATGTAAGACACATTAAAGCACACAATTAGCAGGATACCATATTTGGGCCGACAACATAGTTAGGCATTAGTCTCAGTAGGGTATTAGAACACGCGAGATGATCTATCACAAGAATGTAGAACAAAGTAGGGGGATAAACTTAGGAAGAGTAGTAATTAATAAGCATTCGAACATACACATTAGCGTAAATATGCTTAAGAGATCCGAAATCAAGGTTTAAAATTAGGCAAGTTCAGATACTAGAGAAGTATAGAGCCTCAAGAACAACCTCAGAGCAAACAAGGATATAAATAATAGCATGTTAATTCACAAAAGTTTTAGGGACATAGATATATAAAGCAGGAACTCAAACGAAAAGAGAATGAAATTGCAAGGGCCAAAGGTACCTATCAACTACAAATTGACAAACAAGTAGACAAGAAGAACAATTTCAACAATATCTCAAACGTCAGAAGCAAGAAGAGCAGTAAAACCCAGGAATCTCAGTGCATCAGAGTTCCCAAGGATTTCGAATAAAACCTGGGCAGTGCTCACATGGAGAAAGGTCCGATAATCGAATTCTGGTGGCCTTGACTTTCAGCCGGCCAAAAGACTGTAGTATAAGACAAGTGAGAGTGAGAGAATAATAGTAATTTCTATGATTGTTCAGAGCTAGAGGGGAACATGGAAATAGGGGTTTATATGGCCTGGTAGTGTGTGTATACAGACGAAATATTGTCTAAATCTCGAAGATTGAAGGCGATGGTACTTGATTTGGGGATTGGTACTTGAAAAAATGGGACAAGTACTATGTAATACCATAGTCTGTTAAGAAACAACGAGATAATCAATAAAAGGTAAGTAGATCGCAGAGGGAATCCATGACTTATAGAAAATACTTATATGACTCTTATAAATTGGTGATAGTACAAAATGATATTTTGAAAGTATGTATGATATTTATAAAAATAAGAGGACAAAATTGGATATCAACAATGAGAATGTACATTCTCCTGGGTACCCCCCTCATCCCTAACATGCCTTGGCAGGATATTGCCATGGATGTTGGAGAAGGTTTACCTTCTTCAGGGCAGAAGGATGCTATTCTTGTGGTGGTTGAGAGGCTAACCAAATATGGGCATTTCCTAGCTTTGAAACACCTTTTACAGCTAAGGAGGTAGCTGAGTTGTTCCTTAAAGAGATTTATAGATTACATGGGCTGCCCAAATCTATTATAACTGACAGATATTCTATTTTTACTAGTCAATTCTGGCAGTAACTTTTCAAAGTTATGGGTACTAAACTCAATATGACTACTGCTTATCACCCACAGCCAGATGGGCAAAAGGAGAGGCTCAACAGATGTTTAGAATCCTACCTCAGAGCTATGGCCTCTTCTACTCCTAAGAAGTGGCTTAAATGGCTTCCTTTTGCTGAATGGTGGTACAACACTAATTACCACAGTGTACTACAAATTTCACCCTTTCAAGCTCTTTATGGGTTTCCCTTCCCTAGATTCCTATGGGGTATTTACCATACCCCACTCAAACTGTTGTCGGTTCTTGTTTAGCTCAAAGACATAAGCATCTTAAGGACAATTTGGTGCAAGCTCAAGTACGAATGAAGTTTTATGCAGATCAGAACTGCACAGAAAGAGTTTTGGAGGTCGGAAATTAGGTCTACCTTAAACTCCAACCATAGAGATAGTCTACAGTAGCTGTCAGGAGAAATCTAAAACTAAGCGCTAAATATTATGGACCTTACAAGATCTTATAGAAAATATGGAAAATAGCATACCGTTTGGAGCTTCCTCCAGGATCTCAGATACATCCAGTGTTCCACGTCTCGCAATTGAAGAAGAGAGTGGGTCCTACCATTACTGTGCAACAGTAGCCGCCGGTGTGTGACTCAAGTGGTCGAATCTTGATCCAACCTATGGGAATCTTGAGCAGATGACTGGTGAAGGTCAATAATGCTGCAGGGGTCACGACATTGGTGCAGTGGGCAAATCTTGACCCAGCAAAGGAAACGTGGGCGAGGATTTGGGTTACATTAAAAGTCAATTTCCAAATTTTATTGTTGGGCTTCGACCTTGAGAACAAGGTCTGTTTCAATCGGGAAGGTATTGTAATGAATAAGGGTTTGGGGTAGGTTTGAGAAGGAAAGTAGATGAATTAGGAAAGTGGCGTTACAAATGAGGCATCTGATATTATTAGTAGAAGGGGACACATGGCAGCTTATTAGGGAATAAAGGGTTATATCTGGAGATCAACATAATAAATTGGACTGTGGAGATTCAAGGCAGATTAATAAAGATCAAAGGTCAGGATTATTCCATACTCTAACTAAATACCGTTAGGGGCAACTAGCTGGGCAGTTATGATCTGGTATTTCCAACTTCCTCTTCTCTCTCTTCGATTCTCTCTTCTCTTCTCTCTTAATCCTTCTTCTCTCTTACACTCTCTATTCTCTTTCAGGTACAATCCGCCATGGAAGTAGATTAGAATGAGCTTGTGAAGTTTAGTATTACAATTCTACATTTCTTGCTAAAGTCAAAATTGTAACAATTTCCATATTCAATAATAAATCATTCCAATTTTGTGTCATTCAATCTTCTTTACTTCAAGTATATTACAGTTTGGGTCTATTGTCACAATTTAATTTGTAAGTAATCTTAAATTTTACTAAGTTTAAATTTTGAGAATCTTGTCTAAACAAGCTGGATAATCATTTTGCTGCCATAAACAACAAAAAATAACAAACTGCGTGGCTTTAGCTTATTCTAATTACGTGTATAAAATACAAACTACTACTAAGTTTAAGAATTTGCATCAAAGAATGTGAAGCACAATTATGTGTATTAATTAGCCCTTGACATCAAACATTAAACTCAATGGTTCTCAACAGAGTAGACCTTCAGGAACTATTAAAATTGTAACTATAACAAGTTTAAAACAAGCAACAATAACAACCTACCCAATATGACCCCACAAATGGGGTGTGGAGATGGTAAAGTGTATGTAGACATTACCCTCTACATAAAGTAGAGGGTCTGTTTTCGATAGACTCCGACTCAAGAAAAGCGTGGCCAAAATACAAGATGATAAAAATACTAAAGAAAAGAAAAATATTAACAGCAAAAATAGTAAAGATAGCTAAAGTAAAAGACACAACGGTAATAATAAAATTGAACAAACAAGATAAAAATAAAATAACAAAAAATAGGAGAGAGGAGGGAGCACGTAATGGTTAGAGAGAATTTTCTGGTGGGTTTGGGTGGTGGCGACGCGACAGTGAGGTGAGTGGAGCGGGTGGTGTAGCTAATTAGGGTAAGGGAGATTAGGGTTAGGAGCTTTTAGAAATGAAGATTATATTTGGCATGGGTAAATAACATGGAACGTTGGATCCAAGTGGATGGATGGCCAAGATTAAGAGGGAGTGGGGCGGGTTAGTCGACGGGTCAGCGGGTTGGATTCAGATGAAGGGTCAAGGAGATTGGGTTGGGGCGGATTTGGGTTTTTGGGCCAATTTAAAAATTTTGGCCCAATTTGAATCAAGACCAAACAAAGCCTCTCTTTTCTTTGTTTTCTTTCATTTTAAAAATCTACAAATTTTGAAAAACAAATCCTAATTAGATTCTAGCAAAATTAACCTACTCATTATTTTTAATATTTAGATAATTAATTAACCTAAAACTAATGGAAGCAAAATTAATTATTCGAAACTAAAAGCTAAAAATACAAGAACCTATGGTATTTTGTGATTTTTGTTTAATAATACAATTAATTAATAACTTAACCTTAAAAATGCAAATAACAACCTAAAATGCAATGCATGAAATTTTGAACATTTTTATGGTATTTTTCATGATTTTAAAATATTAAATATGAAACTAAATGCAAATAATTGATTAACAAAATTTCCTACAAAATCTTATGAAGATTAAAAAACAATTAAGAAAAAGATCTATTTGTGAATATTGTAGGAGTATTTTAATCGGGCAAAAATCACGTGCTCACAGTTAGAAATAACGGAACTCTGCTTATCATTGAAAACTCTATTTTTCTTGTGAAAGCAATCCTCTTCTTGCAAGTTGAAAATTAAGATGAAGAAATAAAAACAAATGAAAAAGAGTCTCTCTTGACTAATATTACCTAAATCAACCTCAAAAAGATATACAACCCTTTAAAAAAATATTATTCTACTTTCTTACTAGGGTTAATTGTTTGGTACTTTGCATCATCTTGGATAAAACTCCACCAAATATAAGTCAGAGGAACTGTAATAGCATGCCAAAGAGAATGTGCATCTATTAGTCCTGCATATGGAGGAAAGTCATAAATTTCTAAAAGCATAGCAAATCCACCCCCAACAACCACTGTCCATATTTTCCATTTGGATGGATGATGACTAATTCCAGCCCAAATTGCCCAAATCAGAAGCTGAGCAACACCCATTATAACACAAACTTTTATGTTCCATCCTGAAAATAAATTCCAAATAAGTACTTGTAAAATATCAAATGGAAAGAATGATAATCATAGAACATAGCAACAAGAAGTGGCAAATCAATCCATTTTTTGGCAACTAGACAAACCGTGCAAGTTTAAACGAATTGAGTTATGACCCAATTTGTTAACTTGACCCAACAAGCTGAACGCGAAATGATCCATTAAACTGTTGTGTTAAACTGAGCCAACATAATGTAACTGGACAGGTCATAATGCAATCGAGACCCAAACATACAAAATCAAATTAGAAGACTGAAAATTATGTAAATTAGAAGACTTTAAGCTAATAATTCAAAACGATACATTAGTTCTCTTTTTGAAGGAAAAAAGAGAGAGAGAGAGAGAGGAGAGATTGAGTCATGTTGGACGGGTTGAGTTATGACCCCTTATTTGATCCATCTTAATCTAATCTATTGTGACTCAAGCACACTTTGGATATATTGGATCATGATCCATTTATTTATTTGGATCCACCCAACTTTGACCGGTTGATCTGCTCATTTGCCACCTCTAGGCACCCGACATTCGAAGCACGGATTCGACTAATTCAATTTCAATTTGGATTGGCCTACTAAAAGGAATAAAGCGTTTTCTACTTAGATTTTTTATTCTCACAACTGAGTGCAAGACCTCTGATTGAAAGGTGAAAGGATCTCAACTATTCCACGAGAACTCTTGGTGGTGTAGAGTATAGTCTAACTAGACACAAAAAAGCAGCCCACCCCAATAATTATCTCTGTATTCTTTCCCTTTTATCTTGATATCTTCCTATGCTGTTGTGCTTGGTTTTATAAGAATATGTAGTCTACATTCTATTTTCAATGCATGACTAAAAAATAAAAAAATAAATAAAAAAAAGGTAGTCCGGTGCATTAAGCTCCCGTTATGGGCAAGGTCCGGAGAAGGGTCGGACCACAAGGGTCTATTGTATGCAGTCTTACCATACATTACTGCATGCACAAGATGCTATTTCCACAGCTCGAACATGTGACCTCCTGATCACATGGCAACAACTTTACTAGTTACGCGAAGGTTCACCTTCTTTTCAATGCATGACTTTGCACCCTAAACTAAAACAGTGAGATGAGGAAATTACCATAATCCATTTGATAGTTGTTCAGGTACAAAATATGGGTGGTTGTAAAGGCAAGCAATGGAGCAGAAACCAATACTCTTGTAGCCTCATCCTTTATACTGAAACATCTTAGTACCGATATTATAAGCGAAAATCCAAGTAATGCCACTGCAGATGAGTAATCTAGTTTTTCTGTAAATTCCACACCTCTGCAATAAATGTACTGATAACAAGTTAATACAATTCCACAACAATATTAACTTCACTAAAAAATGAATTGAACTTCATGCCACGTATTGCAGTAATAGATTACTATATATGGTCAAAAGAAACGCCTAAAACCTGCTATCTGGAAAATAAGGAAACCAAAATATGATGAGCACCGGTAACAGGGTAAGTATGACAAAATAGAAAATGGATCTTAGGCCAAATTCTATCTCAAAAACAAGCTCATGAGGTGAGAATTGTTCGAAACTATATAAGGAGACAATATCTAATTATACCAATCAATGCGGGACAATCTAACACCTCCTCCTCCTCGCAAGCCCAGGCCTGATTAATTGGAAGGTAAATAACATAACATGAGACTGAACATTTGGTATACTAAGAATAAGTATGAGTCTGACTCTGATATTATATGGTGAATAAGGAAACCAATATATGATAGGCAAGGGTAAGTATGACAAAGCATGATGTTAGGAAAATAGATTTTGGGCCTAACCTAAGTCCAAAAGCTAGTTGAGGAGGCGAGGAACTGTCCGAGACTATATAACAACTCATTCTCTAAATCAACGTGGAACAATTTAGAACTCACCGACTGTGGAAGACAACACTCCAAAACCATGAATTCACAGACAAGAGTGCGTATATGTGCCACAGACCAGCATAATCATAGGATATCCTCTTATTTAGCGTCGTAGATCGTAGCTTGAAAAAGGACAGCCATCCTTGGATATGCATTGCAAGGTTAAGTGCAGAGAAAGCAACAGAAACAGGCTCCTGGAAAGTTAAGATTGCACTTCTTATTAATAGGCATATATCAGTAAAGGATCTTAAGTAATATGAACTGAGAGCGTAAAAACTCTTTCCACGATCAATGTAGGTTAACCAATATAGAGATTTGGCCCATAAACATATATAGGTCCAAGGCTCATAATATTACAAACCTGAAGTCCGAACACTCGTTTAAATGTCCATTTACCATGATATTTCACAGGTCCAAATCCAAGTGCAGCTCGTTCTTTTTCTCTTTCGAGCATGCAGTGGTACTTGCAGTCATTTGGGCAATCGCTTTGTGTCAATTGCCGGTATAGGGGCTCTTTCTGGCTATCAGAGAAAGAACCATCTATATAGTATTTGCAATGTGTGAAGCATGTTTCACCAACACATCCAGTTTTTTCACATTGCAAAATACATGCCCTGCATTCATGATTATTCAGACAATACAATAAATGGTTTTAGAAAGGACAGTGGTGAAGATAAATGCAAAATTCAAATAAGACCACTTGGTTTCTGTTGCACCTATATTACACTACCTAAGAACAATGAAAAATTGGAACTCTTTCACAACATTACTAACACAAAGTAAAATTCTCAAATATGTTACCTGTATAATGGATCAACATCTCCAGCACTCGCATCAAATGCTCCAAAAACACAAGAAAGAGATACAAAGAAAATGGCCAGGTAACGATCTGCCATCTGATCGATCACTACTTTGATAAAAGAAAAACTCGAGATCTATTTTATTCTAGATGAGGTAAAGGAAATCTTAGATGGAATTTAATTTTGATGTCATGTTATGTCAAAATGTTGAAAGATAATTTTTTTTTTTTTTTGGTCAAGAACGTAAAAACATTTTGTTGACGATGAGACTCGAAATCAAGAATGTGAGATTTATAACTATATCACCAAATGGATGGTTTGGTTTTGGCTTCAATAGAGATTGCCAGCCAGATTCAAATTGAAATAAATCCAGACTCCAACTATATAATGAAAAATGAGAGTGGAAAAAACCATGAATTTGTGTCCTCAATTTCGAAATCAAAAGCACAATAACAACATTTTGTAAAACGTATTTTAATCCAATAGAGACACTTTATGACAATGTCAATGGCTACAGCTGAAAAATAGGTATATTAGTAAAAGTATTACTCCTATGTAATAGAGGAAGACCGTTGATTCAGGACACACCGAAGCAGGGTAACCTTGTATCTTTAAATCAGGAGCAAAACATTTTATGTTAATTTGATTGTCATATAGAGATAAAATAATGTAAATTAATCTTGATTTGTATATTAAAGGAGCGGTTTGGTTCGAGAACAAGTTTTACACGAATTATAATTGGGTATAGTGTATCGATTTTTACAATATTAGGTCATCTAAAAGATAATTACATAAACTGCAGAACCAAAATTTTCACTAAAGAAAGCCAAAGTATAAAGAAGTAAATATACTAAGAAGTTAAGGGATTCAACATATAATTTAACAGCATAAAATAAAAACTTTGACCTATCGCAATGTAAGTTTTTGACGAAGGTGTAATGATTATAACATGTTAAATTACACTAATGCTATAAAAAGTTAGTCAGTACATATAACTTAAATCCTAAAGTACTTCAATAATTTAACGGGGGATCCCCCCAAATGTCACTTGGAAATTCAACATTATGAAAATAAAAATCTTGAAATCCAGAACTATATACTGGGGTGTTAGATGTCTCCATAGAAATGATATCACCCCAAATGCCACTTGAAAATTCAACACCATCTAAAGAAAAATCTTGAATTCCAGAAGTGTAGATGAAATAGTCATTCACTCTGGAACCCTCCACAACATTATAGTTGTTGACAATATTGATGTTGGTTTCATTGTTCACGGCCCTGTCAATGTTCAAACCTAAACCAAGTTCAGAACCAGCGCAAGATTTCAGTCTGTTATTGATCTCTGATGCTTTCTCCTCTACCTCCTTGTCTTCATTGCAGTTATTGCAAACACCATTAATCCTAGAAAATACCCTGAAATCGACATTATATATCCTGGAAGATGCACCGGATGCTACAATGAAATTATCAGTACCACCACCAGCAGCAGTCGAGATCTGCTGCTGCTGGTGGTCATCTACACTCGTCGAGTTAGACGAGTTAGGAATGTTGGGATCTGAGATCAGGCTTTGAGTCCATCCTGAATTATCAGAAGCGGCGTAGATGATTGCATCTGTATTAGAAACAAAGGAATCCCCATCGTCTTCCTTGATTGTGTCCATAGACATCTCTCTGAAATTCCTCTTCTTTTCTTCTCGTCTTTTTCTTTTTGTTGATAAATTGAATGGCTGGAGTAACATCCTTCCTAGTTCGCGAAAAAAGAGTGAGGTCTTGACACAATCTTGACTATCTTTTCCACCAATCAAGTAGTACTCTTGTTCACTTTGCTTATTATTCTTAAACCTGGAAACTGCACCTGATACAATCAAATCAGTACCGCCACCAGCAGCCGTTGAAATCTGCTGCTTGTGGTCGTTATCTACACTCGTCGAGTTAGACGAGTTAGGAATATTGGGATCTGAGATCAAGCTTTGGGTCCAACCTGAAATATCAGAAGCTCCATAGATAATTGCATCTGTATTAGATTGAAAAGAATCCTCATCGTCTTCCATCATTGTGTCCGTAGACATCTCTCTAGAACTCAGCTTCTTTTCTTCTTCTTCTTCTTCTTCCTTTTTCGGTTGATAAATTGCTGGAGTTACCTTCTTGCTTTGCTTAAAAAGAGTGAGGTCTTCGCACAGTCAATTTTTTTTTTTTTTTTTTTTTGTGTCAGTCGGGGAAATTTCACTTTCATTTGTTTATGGAATGTAACTTTCATACGGTAAAGAATGGTTGATGATCAACTTTCTAATATTTATTACAAGCTTCTAATTGAGAATATACATGTATTAGTGAAAAATAACTAGCAACATGGATCAATGTCGTAATGACAAGTAGGGGTGGTCGGATTGGATATGAGCTGGTCGAAAACGGGTAATTCAAAAAACGGACAAATCATCCGACCCAACCCATATTTTAGACGGATAAAAAATGGATTATCCGACGGATAATATGAATATCTATATTATCCATGTCTTATTGAATATGACCACTTGGAAGAATTCATAGTCTTTCAATTTTGAGGAACCTTTAATTTGAGACTTTATAAATGTAAAAGTTAAACATATTAATCCATTTGGTTAATCATTTTCTAAGTGGATAATATGGTTCTTATCCATATTCGACTCATTTTTAAAAAATTCATTATCTAACCCATTTAAAATAAATAACATGGGTGTATAACTATTTTTTTTAAACTATTTTGCCACATCTGATGACAAGTGTCAAGGGAATTAATGAAGTGGGACATGTACAGAAAGTAGAAACATTCGTGAGTACACTGTGCCTATTAGTCTTGGTGCTGAACATATGAAAATAGTTACGGCCTGATAATTAAAGTCATTATAAATGGGGACAAGTAAGGAAAGAATCCTTCAATCCCTGAATACACGTTATTTGTTATCATTATCTCAATCGTTACAAATCAGTCACGTAATGACCACTATTATGATAACAAACAGGAGCTAAACAAAGCAAACGATTACGAGTAGTAGTACTATTTAAATCCCACCCTTCCATAATTTGTATCCCCCAAGGAAAAAAAATCTCTAAATCATATTGTCAATCATAGATTTTTCTTATCATTTTCTATTGTCAGAAGAATATCTCCTTTTTGGAGAATAGTTGAAAGTATATTTATAAGAAATCCGAATTATTCTATTTAATTATATTGCTCTGACTTAAAAAATTATTTTTTGGATTAAAGTCGCTGGGATTCCGGGGACCGGCTTCGCGAGACCATTTCGGCCTATTCATGGCTAAGCTCTATTGGGCGGACAATTACCTTTCTTTAACTAGGTGAAAGAGCAAATCAGACATTTCATTTCTTATTATAAGAAATTTTAGAGAGCGAATGAGATTGATCGAAAACATAGTCTGAATTGGATGTGTGAAGCATGCCGCCAGCTTTTCATCCTGAGCCTGGATCAAACTCTTCATGCAAGGAATAGAATACGCTCTTTTCTTTGAAGGACGTTAATCAATAGTTCAGCGAGCCTCGCTTCTTTTCTTTACTCTGGGAATGAAGCCGTAAGCCGAACAGAATACGGACTTGATTGCTTATTTCATTCCATCTCTGCTCCATATAGCTCAATTAAAATTATCAGTTTGAAAAAAGAGGGACCCAAACAAGACTAAATTATGTTAGAAGTTGAATTTCCTCGAACATGTATGTAGATCAATATCGATCTTTGACAAGTGCCAATGAAGTCTTGCGGTTGGAGAAAAGGTGGACGTTAAACTTCCTCGAACGTGGCTGATGAAGATAAATAATATTTATATAATTAAGGTTATATAGCTAATCACATATGATTCAAATACGGACACTCTCTAACACCATCTCAATATAACGTCAATTCACTATATATTAATAGTTCGAATAAGGAATATTAGCAATGTTTGAGGCACGTGAGACCCAAACACTGACAAATTGCGAGAACGCTGAATTTCCTGGAAAATGTGTAATGTATATATAATATATAATATCTTATACTATTGCTAATTAATGAAGTGTTGGTTGGTGAAAAATTGGACAGCACGAAAAAAAAAATAATAATAAAAAATTGGTCGTTAAACTTCCTCGAACATGCAGTCTGCTCATGTAGATAAATAATTTTCTTGTTAATATCCAATCAAGTCTTGCATCCTTTTTCTTTAACCAATCAAGTCTCTTTTTTCACTCGCATACGAGTTGTATCAACATTTTTCAAAAAGATACCATTACCACAAGGTCCACACGACTGATCCACCGGCAAATGATTGAATAACAATGAATATAAACTTTTTCTTTTTATTTTGTAAATAAATTTACTTTAGAAACTTTCTGAGGCACTGATGCATTTTTTTTTACCTTCATTGTAACATAAGCATAAAAAGATTGTTGCCTAAACTCTCCATTACTAATCATTATATTATAATTCTTGCCTAAACTTGTTTCCAAACCAAACTCTAATAGTACTTGTATATCATATATTGGCTCTGGGCGAAGTAGGGTAAATTGAAGGATCTTTTTAAATTAGCCAAAGAAATACGTTCTTCCTCTAAAAAGTTATTCAAACAGAGAATAACGAGTTCATACATAACTGACTAGCCTAGACTCGGCGGCGTAATTAAGCTGCCAAACAGAGGTGGAAATGAGTGGCCGACCATGCCAACTCAACGTAAGACACCCATCATTTTGTTCTACCCGATATCCATCCCTATTTTGAAACAAGGCCAAAATCATGGTTGCTTGTAGGTACGTGCTTGGACCTAGCTGAACCGGGTTGAACCCGGCTGAGTTCATCTTCACTCGCCATTCACTCAGCGTCTCAACTCGCTCAGTTCCTAATTCGCAAGCCACCATGTTATTGATCTGCTGACCTAGGCACTCATGCACCAACCTTGAGTCACCGCTGTTGTGCTGATCAATTGACTCTGAGTTCTCTAACGAGTCAAACATTTTTGAATAGTAAGACCATGCGTCGTTAAACCTGTCCATAAAGACACTTCGATTTGCTTCTTCTTCGATTATGGTCACAATCTTCGGATGCATCTCTTTGATTGAATTGAGTACCTTCTCGACTTCGCCTGGCGTATACAACAGATGTTGAAGCTCGAAAATAGAGTTCACAGCCACTTGTTCGTAATTACTAGGCCTAATATCCAAAATGGCAATATCAACATCGGCTAAAGAATCGACCACGATTTCACGGAATTCAAATTCTACGCCAAATATATCAGCAAACTCGGCGAGCTTCCACTCGAGTTGTCGTAAGGCATTGGTGTTATCAGGCTGTGGTGAGCCAATTCCAGTGAGCCGAAAAGCCGGTGGACCGCCAGGACGTAAAGCGAAATCCTGCATAAGTGCTAGCCATTGCGGACCTTGGTTCAAGCTGAAATCAATTATATGTACTCTACTAGAATTGGCAAAGGCGTCAAGAATAGCTCGATTGGCAGTGGAATAGGCGAATTCGAGGTACGGACGAATCTCATGGGAGCGCATCTGCATGAGGTTGTCCGTGTAACAAGAGAATTCCATAATATCTTCTAAATTCATTCCATGAATCCATTGATCCAAAGCTTCAGCGAAATAAGTTGCCACTTTTTTAATTGGTCCAAATTGTGAAACTGCATGTTCTCTTATGAGCCTGACTAATGCATCAGCTAGATTTAGGTTGTTTCGTTGGACTGCCTCGCCACAAGCCATTAAGATTTTGACAAGTAGTTCTTCGTTCACTGCCGATACTCAAACCTAAACAAAGTTCAAGACCATCCCGAGATCTCATTCTGTTACTGCTCTCTGATCCTTCCTCGGCCACTTTATCGCTGTAATTATCGCAAGCAGCGTTAATATTCCTAGAAAATGCCCTGAAATCAATACTATTATATATCCTGGAAGTTGCACCTGACACAATCATATCACCACCACCGCCTGCAGCCGTCGAAATCTGCTGCAGGTGGTCGTCTGCACTCGTCGACGAATTAGACGAATTAGGAATATTGGGATCTGAGATCAAGCTTAAGGTCAAACCTGAAATATCAGAAGTGCCGTTGATAATTGCATCAGTATTAGAAACAAAGGACTCGCCGTCTTCTCTGAATGTGTCCATAGACAGATTTCCAACACTCATTTTTTCTTCGGGATAAATTGCTGGAGTTAACTTAGCTTCCTGCTTTGCTTAAAAAGAGTGTGGTCTGGACTTAGTCAACTTCTTTTATTTGTTTCGTCATTCAAAGAAATTTCATGGAATGTAACTTTCATACTTCAAAAGAATGGCACTAATTGGTGATCTAACTTTATGAAGCGTTGAACGTTGATTAAACCTCAATTAAAAACATCACTTTGAGAAAAGTGGGACCCATACAAAGTATTAAAATTACGAGAAAAGTTTGACGTTGAATTTCATCGAACATGTATGCAGATCAATATCGATCTTTGATGAGTGCGAAATGAAGTCATTTTATTTTCCTAGGGCTATGAAGTCTACTGTTTTAACGGCTCCCACAATGAAAATATGATCCATCAATAACACTTTCTAAAAAGACCAAATTAATAACAGGGTCATCATCTAACCCTGTTTACACTTGAGCTGGTTACAAAAAAGTGATTTGATTTTGCCACGTCTACTAGAGATGTGTTATATGATTTTAGAAGCCGAGGAAAGTAAATTTGACTTGGACAAAGTGGTACATTTCATTGATTAAGAAAGCTTTGATCAAGAAAGTAAAGTTGTTGACATACCATACCATTTTAACAGGAGTTTACGAGTTCGAGCCGAGAAAAAAATCTCTTACAGAAATGTAGGATAAGATTGCGTACGATAAACCCTTGTGGTCCGGCCCTTCCCCGTAACCCGCACATAGCGGGAGCTTAGTGTTTCGAGCTACCTATAAGAAACCTTTGCTTAAATACATGAAGTTAGTGACTGAGTGTCAATAAAATGCTGCTAAAAACATGCTAAACAAGTCTACTGTTAACTATAAAAGAACTGCAAACTTTAAAAAATAAAAATAGAATCCAAAACAGGTGCAAAAAAGGATCAGCAGCTTCTGGTGTGTGCTCCTCCACTTTTGCAGCCCAACTCCTTGAATTTAGGTCCAGTAAGCACTTTTGCCTACAGTTTAGCACTATTGGTAATCCTACTTTCGGCAACACTACAATTATTTAGGCAACTATAACAAGTTGGTTTCATCCTGCAATTATTCCTTATTTCTTAAATGATTTCTTTTTTTGGTTGAAGTAATATATTGCGTTTGAAAGAAATCACGATCCTTTCCGCTCGGAGCAAAGATGCCATTGTTGAAACATATCATTAGGCCTTCTGCGTCTCTTCTCACTGGCATTTTGTAACTACCATTTGTGGTCATTTGGTGGTTAACCTGCATCTGTTCTGACATCTTCATCAGGTATAAGTTTCTTGAAAACGTGATGGATCGATTCAGCATGCTTTAACTACGATCTCTTGCAGCTATTGGGATATTATTGGGGCCAAAAGTTGATCTAAACCCTCTGAATGCAGTGTCTAATTGTGTTTCTAATTGATAATCTGGTTGAAGATTGTTTTGGGGTTGAGTTGGCGATGAAAAAGAAGAAGGTAAATATACTACAGAAGCCCCAGAAACTGGTCTAAAAACAACATTAAATATTCTGATCTCTTGATCACTTTGCTTATTACTATTATTCTTAGACTCGCTGGAAGATGCACTTGATGATATAATCTTCAAATCATCAGAACCACCGCCAGCAGCTGTCGAAATCTGGTGGTGGTGGTGGTCGTCTACACTCGTCGAGTTAGATGAATTAGGAATGTTGGGATCTGAGATCAGACTTTGAGTCCACCCTGAAATATCAGAAGCAGCATAGATGATTGCATCAGTATTAGAAACAAAGGAATCCCTATCGTCTTCCATTATTGTGTCCATAGACATTTCTCTATAACTCATTTTCTTTTCTTTTCCATAAATTGCTGGAGTTACCTTAGCTTCCTTCTTCACTTTAAAAAGAGTGAGGTCTTGCATAGTCAATTTTTTTTATTTTTTTTATTTATGGTTATTCCAAGAAATTTCGCTTTCAGTCGTTTGTAATAGTTCAACTTTATCTATCGACGCGCTCCTCTAAACGTGGAATGACTCTTCTAGTGGAAGAAGGTTTAATTATTATTAACAGAAGAAGAAGAACCTTCTTTCTCCTGCAAAACTTTCACTGTTAACGTTAACAGGTACACAATTGTTATTATTGTTGATTTAATTTTCTTACAAAACCAAAAGCTGAGGGTAACCAAAACTTGGATGTGGTGATAATGGTGACAAAGGTGGCACTTCAAAAATACCCTTTCCATCTTCACAATCCCAAATTGAAGACCAACTTGAAGGTGATAATGGAGCTACCATTATCTCTCTATTCACCTCATTCTTCATCATAACTTCATCTTCATTCTCCACTTCGCTCACGCTTTTCCCACAGAAATTTAAATTTACTTTTTGTTCAATCTTGCCAACTTCATTATCACTGTTATTGCAAACTGAAATCAACATTAAATATCATAATCTCTTGACGTTCACTTTGCTTATTATTCGTAAACTTGGAAGATGAACTTGATGATACAGTCATCAAATCATCAGTGCCACCATCAGAAGCCGTAGAAATCTGCTGGTGGTGGTCGTCTACGCTCGTGGAAGATTCAGAAGACAAAGCAATATTGGGACCTGAGATCATGCTTTCACCAGAATGATCAGAATTTCCATAGATAATTGCGTCTGTATTAGAATCAAAGGACTCCTCATCTGACACAATAGACATCTCCTAATTTTTTTTTGTGATAAATTGCTAAAAAGAGTGAGGCTTGATTAATTTGCTGGAGGTATCGCTTAAATTGTGTCCATTTATTAATTTGTTATCTACCTTTGATACGTATAAATAATAGTACTTGATTATCTATCAACGCGCTTATTCTGACGAGGAAGATTTGATTAATAAGAAATACAAATAGTAGCAATTGATTATCAAACTTTATCTGTCACGCGGAATGACGAAAAGCGACAGTGACCCCTCTGCCAATGAAGAGAACATGGCGCTCATGATATTTTCTTCACAACTGCCAATTAAGTCTTCATTTTTGTGTTCTATTAGTCAAGTCTTCATTATATAGTAATTAAAATCAACTTGCAAATTGTGGTGAACTAGAAAACAAATAATATCAATTTCAGAATACAAGTGTTAGCTTGATATACGTATTTAATAAGGCAAATATATAGTAACTATTAGCTGAAAAAAGTGTATAAAATTTATATAATTTTTGTATATAATATACAGAAATATATATATATATATACAAAATATATATATTTTTTCTGACTATTATTTTCAGAGCGGCTATACAATGTCATTTTTCCTATTTAATAGCGTAACTAATCCTACTTTGTGGATGAACTGAATTGTAAATTTTTTAAATTAAAAAAAAAAAGAATTTTGATCATTTTTCGATGTGTCTCATCCTGCATGTCATCCTTTGTGTTAATCTTCTTTATATCGTTTCGATTTTAAGGGACATCATATTGTAATAGATTTTTTAATTTAAGAGTTCAAATGATTGATGAGGTTCGATTTAGTACAATTTTTTTAATGGTAGATTTATTGTTTGGATCTAAATATTTAATGTTCTATATTTAATTTAAGCACTTTGAATTTATTTTTTAATTTAAAGTTATAATTCATGTAATATAATCGCAATTAAATAGAATATTGATTATTATAAATGTGTGTGGTTTTGAACGTTTGGTTAGATGTGAAAATAATATATTAAAAATTGAAATTCATCATAGATTTTCTTTTCGATAATAAGTCTTTTCCTTCCGTTAATTAGATGCTTGGACGACTTTAAAATTGTAAATTTTGTATTTCTTGTTTATGTAATCTAATGAATTTCTAATCACATCATGACTTGAGACTACTTTATTTAACACAATATCTAATAATTTGTTTTCTATTATAGATTGTACGACAGCAGCATAAAGCAAATTCAAATTTAACTCTCCTCTAATTTAGGAGAAAATTTTTATGGATGATCATTCAACATTGTGTTCATTACACAAAAGTTATTTTTCTTCTTTTTGTTATGTAAAAATCATTCAACTTTATGTTCATTACCTAAAAGTCACTTTTCTTTCTTTTGTTACACAAAAATTATTTTACTTTACTTTATTTATCACAAAAGTCACATTGGCCAGATTTTATAATACTTTTACTTAAAAAATCTTTTACACCCTTAACATTATAAATCCTTTCATTTCTGTAATACATTATATATGATATACTGTATAATATATTTCTACCTAGGGATTTTACTTATAATTCAAAATAACTTTAAATTATTTTATTTATTATTTTTATAATATATTCATACATTTAATATTTTTTCATGGCACTCACTTTGTTTAATCATATTTAAACATGAACATATTTTAAATATAAAAAAATATTTATTTTTAATATTTATTTGAAATAATAACAAACAGATTTGTTTAACAAATGATAGATTTTTTACTTTCTTCTTCTCTGCATTTGCTTAAAACCCCCTTATAAAGTTCAATTTCTCAGTAAAAATCTTACTAACCTTTTATTACCATGGCTTCTTACACCGCTTTCTCCGGCAACATCGGTCAAAACCCTCTTATAAAGTTCAATTTCTCAGCAAAAATCTTACTAACCTTTTATTACCATGGCTTCTTACACCGCTTTCTCCGGTAACATCGGTCTTATCTACGGGGGAGGTCCGAAGAAAAACAAGGACAAGGAGGTCAAAGTCGATTCTGAACCTCCCACTGTTAGCACCATCATATCACATCATCTCAACACCACGAACGACTTTCAAGAGAAGGCTCCTACTTCCTCTTCACAAACTTGGTCAATTAGCAGGTACCCCTCCTCCATTTTCCCTTCCAGTATCCCAACTGGAAAGAGGATTGCAACTGTCCCAATCTTGAAATCCTCGCCCCGGATATGATAGAGTGGTTTACCTTCACCAAGGAGGGGTTCTCGTATGTCTATACGTATCCCTTTACCTTGCGTCCATTCTCTTTGGGGTCGAGCGAAGGTCTTGACCCAATAATTTTGGAGTTCTGCCATTGGTATCAGATCCGCTTAGCATAAGTAGGCCCATCTATATGGTGAATGGTAGCCTGCCTTCGCCAACTGTGCAAGGAGACCGGAAAAATCCTAACCCTTGCACACATGATGAATCTTTACTCTCCCAAAATTTTTCGATAGGGAGTAATAAACTTTAACAAGCATGGACACCACGTTATTCTCACTAACGTAGATGATGACAACAATCGCCAGTTGATAGAATGATTCGTCATCACTACTACTAGGTACATTATCACGGCCATAACTTTAACTTTTTTCGAGTCGTGGAATCACTTTCGTAAGTTTTCAGTTATTCACCTCCTTCCTCCGTGAAAAGATTGCTTCATGTTGTCATTGATTTTCATGTTTCTTCTGCTTGAGCTACTCGGCGGGAACCGCCACGTGTTTAGTGCTTGGACCAATAGGTTCAGAATATTCTGGACATCACAACTCCAGAATCCCGACGGTGGAAGGAGATGTCCCCCAAATACAGTTGGAAGGCCAAACATCACGGTAAGTTCTTTCTGTTAATTCTGTTTGAATACAAGAAATCTACGTGATCAAACTGCTAACTCTATTTTTGGTCTGATACAGGACTCCCAAGGGGCTCTGTCATTTGTCCCAAGGTCGACGCCTTAGTTGACCCCGAAGAGGCCAGGAGGGTACTTCAAAATGCCCTTGTCCGAAGCGGAGCTCGCGGATCTACTTTCGGTGTGGGTGCCCCTTCTCGGAGTCCCCAACTCAAGAAATCGAAGGGAAGATGCTCCTCCTCGGTTGGGGCTCAAGAGAAGAAAGCAAGGAAAATGCCATCCGAGCCTACCATAGTTGTCCTCGTTGATGAAGGGGAAGCCAGTGACGAAGAGGCTTTGTCACGACCCTAATTTCCCTCTGTAGGATGTCGTGATGGCACCTAGTCTCTACGACTTAATAAGCCTAACAATCATGAAAACTGAACAGATATGAATTAACAAAATGGCAGAAAATAACTGAACAGTAGATAAAAAAAACTTCCGAAAACTGAATCTCATACTACATACCCCAAAACCGGTGGAACCAAGTCATAAGATCTATAGAGTATAACAAGAGTAACTACTACATCACTGTCTAAAAGTAAATACAACATTAAATGAGGATAAAGGAAGGTGACTCCGAGCCTGTGGACACCGAGCATGCATACCTTGAAGTCTCCGATAAAACAGTTAGCATGAATCTTTATCTACCGGCACGAGCATGCGTACTTGGATCTGCACAAAAGATGTGCAAAAGTATAGTATGAGTACACCACAACGGTACCCAATAAGTATCAAGCCTAATCTCAATAGAGTAGTGATGAGGCCATGTCAAGACACCTACTAGGCTATAAAATAGATAGTAAAAATAAAATACGGATATAAAATGGAGAGTAAGAAAGCAACTAATACGGAACAAGATGATAGCATGATCAAATACAGGAAAATCAACAATAGAAATAGCATAAAATAAGCAACTAAAGGACTACAAAGATCATGTACGGACAACAACTGATAGAACAATAAGGATTGAAACAACATATATATATCCCACTAAAATACTTTGCAATGTGAAATAAACAGCAAGAATCATATCGAGGTACCGCCTCGTGTATAATGAAATCAAAAACGAGGTACCGCCTCGTATAATTAATAATCACAACCGAGGTACCGCCTCATACTCACTTTTCTCAATTTCAATCACAATTTTTCCTTATATCGCCGAGTTAGCCTTACATTTGAAAAATAGGTTTTGAAAATAATTTTTCCGAAATAGCTACATGCACTTTAGTGCACCTTATGACACCTAGTGGATACACGTAGTTCCCCTACAAGTAACACGCACATAAGTCCCATCTTATACCGTCGCATGCACATCAACCCAAGCCTTATACCGACGCATGCGCGTAGATATCATATCACAATAACAGTTCGCACCACAAGTGCCTATATAATACAACTTGCCAACAACAACAATATCAATGTTTTCACAATAATAGCTCATGGCTCCAACACAACATATACGAGAATATCAACAACAACAATGAATGAATGAAAAATGCTCAACAAGATGGATGTTTCAACAATAACCAACATCACCTCAACGTATTAACGACTTCCACAACTTCAACACCAAATAACTTAACAATGAGATAAATAATATATAACTACAATATTGGATAAGACTAACTTCACATTAAAGAGATAATATTTAACAATGAATCTCAAATAATGAAATTCAACAAGTAAAGGGATAACATAAACAATTACTTCAACAATGATAATTAACAATGAAGGAATATCATTTGACAATAAGGGAGACAACAAGTTCAACTAAAGCATAGGAGTAATTTAGTAAGTAGGATGTGGAACAAATACTAAACAATCAACTAAGGCATTTAAGGATATTCTAACACAATTAAGGATAATTTGACTATGAGGAATTAGAACATAATAGAGCATTTCAATTAAAGCATGGAAATAGTCTAAGTAGCCTAAGTCGGTCAAATACTACGTACAACCCGTGTACACACTCGTCACCTTGCGTACACGGATTTCACTTACCATAATTGAATCAAACAATACCAATCATAAGGGATAGTTTTCCCACACGAAGTTAGGCAAGACACTTACCTCAATTAGGCCAATTCAACACTCGAAAATAGCTTTTTCCTTACAATCCGCCTCCGCATGGCTCAAATCTAACCAAATCGACTCAATAACATCAAACAATGCTAGGGAATTCAATTACAATAGATAAGATTAAGATTTTCACACTTTTCTCAAAAAGTCAACAAAAGTCAACCTAGGGCCCGCCGTCGAAACCCGGGTCTAATGGTAGATTTCGTCTATCCATGACCCCACGAGTTCATACTGTGGTTAGTTTTAAAATCCGAGTCCAAATCGATTCTCAAAACTCAATTTTTTATTTTTTTTTCAAAAACTTGACAAAGTTTCATAAATTTCTACTTTGATTCACATGATTTTGATATTAAAATCTAAGATATGATGATGGGATATGATTAGAAATAGATTAGAATCACTTATCCACATTTTGTAGGAGAAAATCCCTTTTCCAAATCGTCTCCTACCGAGTTTAGAGTTCAAAAATGAGAGAATAAACTCAAAAATCCCGTCTCCTAACTATTTGATCATTTGAAAATATCGCAATTGCAAATAAATCCTCGCAATTGCGGAACTGAAGACTTAAGGGACTCTTCGCAAATGCGAAGATTGGATCACATTTGCGACCATTGTTGCCCTCGCAATTGTGATCCTAGCCCATCCCAACAGACTTCGCAAATGCGAGCCCAACAGACCAGGCCTACCTTTGCAAATGCGAACTCAAACCTCGCAATTGCGAGATCTGAGGCATGTATAGAAAACCAGCAACCTTTTAATTCCAACCACATTTCGCTAAGCGTCCGAAATTCACGCGAGCCCTTGAGGCTCCCAACCAAACATCCACACAAGTCTAAAAATATCATACAAACTCGTTCGCGCGATCAAAACACGAAAATAACATCTAAAACTACGAATTGAACTTTAAAACACATGATTTTCAAAGAGATTTACAAGAACTTATATAATTTCAACTAAGCGACTGAATCATATCAAATCAACTCCGAACGACGCCAAATGTTTTGCAGACAAATTCTAAATGCTATAACGGACCTATTCTAAGTCCCAAAATCAAATTCCGTGCTTGATAGCTAAAAGTCAACCTACAATCAAACTTCCAACTTAAAATTGCCAAATTTCGGTAAATCAACACAAATCAACCTACGGACTTCCAAAATCAATTCCAGGTATACGCCTAAGTCCGAAATCACGATACAAAACTATTGGAGTCGTAAAAACACAGGTTCCGAGGTCGTTTTCACAAAAGTCAAAGTTTGGTGAACATTTTCAAATTTAAACTTGCAAGTCTATAATTAAGGGTCCAAATCAACCCGAAAGCTTCTCAGAACAAAACTAATCAACCCTACACGTCATAAAAGCGTAAACTCACATATGTGAAGCATTAACAGTGGTGACAAGGAGAAATTACACAAAACGATTGATCGAGTCGTTACAGGCTTCCCTTATAAGGAAAAAAGGATTTTCGTCAGCTCAACCGAATGCTCAGCCGGGAGAGCTTCAAAACTCGGCCGCAGAGGAAACCCAATCACTTTGGGGTGAGATAGACCTGGTAAAGAATGTTGATTCTCTCTTCCCGACCCCCATTGTTGTTTCAAGTTCAAGGAGTTCGGACCCCGAGCCTCTTCTGGCTCCCACCATTGAACAAATAACAATCATCACTGTTCTTGCCGCAGCTACTTCTCATCCTTCCACACTAACAACTTCACGCCCATCGATACCTACTACTCCTTCGCCACCAGCACCAATTGCATCTCCTCCACTAATAATAGATGATCGAGAAAAGGATGATTCTCCCTCCCGGTCTTCCAACCACGGAAATTTGGGGCATGATTATTCAACCCCTTCCCCAGATACCTCGAGGAAGGACAAGACCACTCTTTCGATTGCGAAAGAGTACCATCTTTTGTCCAAGCTGGTGGAGCTTGCAAATTATCTGTGCTTGCTACTGCCGAGTGCGAGTCTGCATTCGAGGAGCAATTTAATAATTTGAAGTCAGACTTAAGCTCTAAGACCTAGGAGGCCAATGATGTCGAGAGAAATAGGGTCCGAATAGAAGATAGGCTTAAGCGGGCTATGGACCAAAACCGGCTCCATTCAACTACGAATGTTGAGATCGACACCCGCCTTCGTGCTATGAAGTCTGAACGGGAAGAGCTTCAGGCCAAAATCGATAAACTTCAAGCCAAACTCCAAGAGCAAGAGGATTACCTTGTCTTCAAGAAGACATATGTCGTATATCTATATGAATAGGAAGACCTTGGAGGAGGACAAAGCGGGCATCACCAACATAGACAATTGTATTGCTCAGGCCCGGGAACTGGAGTTATCTGCTCGTCGAAATTTTCTTATTCGGCTCGCTGCGACTGACTCCTCGAGTACTGGTTCCGAGTACTCGGGAATCGAAAGGGAGACTAAAAAAGATGAAGGCCCTGAACCGATAGCGGATCTGCCTTCCTCTACCGGGGGAAATGTAGATCCATCTCTCCCTTCGAGTTCCGGCGACAATGATACATAACGTTTTTTTTTGTATCTTGTAATTATGCCAAACTTTTTACTTTTAATATTATTTTAATTTATGTATATAGGTATTGGGTAAGTTGACTTGGGTCATTCTTATTTTAAGAAAAAATATATATAATTAACCGGTACCATAACTAATTACATTTGTTAGCCATATATATATATATATATATATATATATATATATATATATATATATATATATATATATATATATATATATATATATATATATATATATTGGCTATTATTTTTGGGTACGATTAAAAATATATATTTCTCCTATTTTAATTGGGTTATTATTTATTAGACTAAAAATAAAAAATAAAAAATGTGGAATAAGAAAATACTACCGAAATATTGTGCTTTCCGATCACTATGATTTTTGTGTGAGTTAGTGAAAGTTTTATAATTTTTGAGTGAGAAAACAAAGTTATACAAATTTGATGGAAAAAGATCATACTTAGGTGACCATTTATGAAATTTACCAATTGTTTGAGCTATGAGGTTGCATTATCAGGAAATTAGTCATCTTGCTTTACGGATGAGTCGTAATTATTTTTTTTTTGACTAATTAATATACTGTGCATTCATTCCGTGAATCCTTCTATCCAAAGCTTGTGCAAATAAGTCATACCTTTCTCTCATGGTTCCGCCCTTGATTGTGAAATCGCTAAGTATTCTTAATAACATTGGATCCGCCCCTGATTCTTATGTCCCTGACAAGCGCATCCGCTGTGTCTAGATTATTGACAAGCCTAACGCTAGTTTCTTTATTCGCAGCCCCACCAATATCTGCCAATAAACCGCCATCAAATTCAGATTCAGCGCTAGATTTCAGCCTTTTATTGCTCTCTGATCCTTTATCCTCCTCATCATCTTTATTACTGCAAACAACAACTGTAGAAAGATCCCTGAAATCAACATTAAATATTCTTATCTCTTGCTGATCACTCTTCTTTTTATTATTCTTAGACCTATCAAAAGACGCAATCAAATCATCATCAGTACTACCACTTGCAGCAGCAGTGGAGATCTGCTGCTGGAGGTCGTCTACACTCGTCGAATTAGACGAATTAGGAATGTTGGGATCGGAGATAAGGCTTTGAGTCCAACCTGAAATATCAGAAGCAGCATATATGATTGCATCAGTATTAGAAACAAAGGAATCTTCATCTTTGATGATTGTGTCCGTAGACATCTCTCTCTAATACTCGTCTCTCTTTTTTTGGGTCAAGTATATTATATTGCTGGAGTTTCCTTTCTGCTTCCCTTAAGAAAGAGTTGACACAGTCATTCTTTTTTTATTGTCATTCCGATTAAAAGGGAAAGAAAAAAAAGGAAACATGGACATAGTCCAAGTCACAACCTTATACTATTTGTTTCATTTATTTAAAACTTCCATTGAAGATTAAAATTTATTTTCTGACAGATCGTGTTCTTCCAGAAAGAGGGGATCAGTTACAACAATTAATTATAATAACAGTAGCAATTTGAACGGACACTTTCCTGATTATGGGAAGGTTACAACATTGAATATAATGGTGTCTATTAAAGCAGAAAGAAAGCAATATGGTACCTACAATTCTGTGATTCATTTTATGTTCGTTTGATAACCAAAAGTTGATGCCTTGATCATTCAATTTAATTAATTTTGTTTTCTTTTTCGGCTTTTTATTTTTACAGATTATTATAATATTGACTTGAGCACAAGAAAACTGCCCTTTTCCATTTTGAATTTCTTATACAGATTCTTTAGGTCATTATTAGGAGTAGAGGTGTTCATAAAAATCCGAAAAATCGAACCAAACCGACCAAAAAAACCGATACTTTTTAGATTTGGTTTGGTTTTGATTTTGAATTTTAAAACCGATCAAATTTGGTTTGGTTTTGGTTTTGGTTTTAATCCAAAAATAACCGAAAAAACCGACTCAAACTGACTATAAAAGTAGCTATTTAAATTTATTATTACACCTATATATATGTATATTTTTATATAAAGTTTCTAAAATTTTATGGTACATATTAGTCATTTATATTTTTAGTCTAGTTCTTTGCTATTTAATAATCTAATTCTTTGCCTTTACATTCAAGTTTGATTGGTAGTTTTCTTTTCCTAATTACAAGAATTTATTTCATGTTAAAAATAATCGATTTTTAATTGAATACTTAAATTATTTATCACTATTTGATTCAATTATCATCAATATATCTTATTAAATGATAGATTTCTCAAAGAGCAATTGATTTGATAGTGTTATGTTGAAAATGTAGTCGTCGGAATATGCGTTTGGTAATGTATGTCTCATATTTAAGAAAATAATCGATAAATAATGAAAAAACCGAAAAACCGACAAAATTGAAGTGATAAAAAACCGACTTAATTGGTTTGGTTTGGTTCCAATATTTTAAAGACAGAATTACTTGATTTGATTTCTTTTTAGGAAAAAAGCGATCCAAACCGAACCATGAACACCCCGAGTAAAATCTCATCTTACGCTGTTAATTGTTTGAAACTAGAAGACAACATGTTTCCCCCATTTTGGCAGTTACCTTATTTAAATAGCCCAAACGTCTTTAAATATGATTAATCAACTATCCTCCACCATCATAATTGATATTAATTACTATTAATAAATATATCCATTTGTGTGCTCTTTTCGTGGCATCAAACTTTAATTATCCAATACTTTTCATTTAGTGCATAATTTTTTCTTACAAGAGGTAACATATATGCATGGTGCCTCTCTTACATGAATACCTATTTATTTGTTGACATATTTTGGCTTTCTTATTCTTCAATCTAAAAAGTCTTTAAAAACTATTACTGATACATGTACTTAATACTCCATAATTTATGATAGTATTTAAATAGGGATGGAACTTCTCTTCCAATTGAGAAGATTGTATTTATTCCTATTTTAGTTCTAATATGTGATTATTCCTTAGTGATATATATATATATATATATATATATATATATATATATATATATATATATATATGTGTGCGCGTGCAGGCACTCTTCTCTCTCAGCTAAATTTGCAAAAACGTTATTTGGTGGATTCACTTTATACGTAGTGCGGATAAGTTAACTAATTCTAATTAAAAACTGGAAACGTGGGCATAATACCAAGTACAAGAATTAGTTCTAATTACTAATGGGAAAAGCTCACTCAAAAACATCGCTTTGAGGCTAATTGAATCCAAACAAGACTGAATTACGACAAACGATCGAACTTATATTTTCTCGAACATGGCTGGTATAGATCAATAGCTTTGACAAAGTTAGACGCACTTAAACTTCCTCCAACATGGCTGATTTAGATAAGTAATTTTCTTTGTCAAATTAAATGCCAATAAAGTCTTGCTTTATTTTTTTCCCACTACCATAATTCTTAAAAGGCTAAATATAAACTTGGCATGATTTGTTAGTTAGAATTCACAACCTTCACATTTGCTAGAATGGTTCATGGATGAGGGTAGTGAAAAGATATTGCTCAAAAGCAGGAGCAGCTCAAACACATGTGTAAAGCTAGAGTTTAATCTGAGTCCTAAATATTCTTTAAAAAAAAAGGTATGATATATATATATTTGAAGTCTATTCTTCTAATTTGTTTAGATGCACGGTTGTTAATAATTTTCTTATAATCAAATTTCTTTCAACAATCTCTTTTCAATTGATAATATGTTGATGAGATATGATTAGAAATAGATTAGAATCACATACACAAGGTTTGTAAGAGAAATCCCTTCTCCAAATCGCCTCCACCGAGTCTAGAGCTCAAAAATGAGAGAGTGAACTCAAAAATTCGGTTTCCTAACTATTTGATCAGTTGCAGATGGGAGAGGTGATGTGGCATCTTCCATAGATGATGACTGTCATTTACGTTCACTTTTACCTGGGAGATATACTAGAAATTTTTATTTTTACTTGTCACTTTACGCATATCAAGAGAAGATAATTTTTTTTTCTATTTTACCCTTAATTCATTAACCAACATTTCTTGAATAAATAACGGTCAATTGTAACTTTTCAATGCATAATATTGGAATTCACGGAGAACTCTTCATTATTAGCTTTCGTTAAACACAAAAGTCCACTAAAGTCATCTTTTATTCTCTTGTTCTTTGAAGTATTTTTTTTCTTCGGAAGTTATTTGGGATTTTGGGTTCAATTATTGAGTATCAATTAATAGGGTTATTGTGGTAAAATTATCATGTCAATCATTGTTTCTTAAGGGGCGTGAAAAGTCAAAACATGCCAAGTAAAAGTGAACGAAGGGATTATCTTTTGGGGGGTATTATCACTTTTAGCTCACGTCATAAACTATTTATATCTGGTAGTAGAAAAATATATAAAATTTGTATATTTTTTATATATAACATACAGAATGTATATATATACAAATTTTTTACATTTGTTTTGCTATTATTTTTACAGTGGCTATACAATGTCATTTTTCCATCTTTTTTTCCTGAACTTTTGGCTTTTATCCAATTTTTTTCATTTACTAGTATCTATGAACGTGCGTTGCACGTTAATAATAGCACGTGATGATTTAAACATTTATTTATATGAATGAACAATAAAATTTAATTAATAAGAGAATTTTTATGTATAATAATAAAACAATCATCTAAATGCCGAAAAATATTATTACATTAGCATAATACATGAATTTAAAATAAAAGGACATCATCAAAACTTACACAAATGATAAATTTTGTCATGTAAGTTAGATAATTATGTATAATAATTTAAAAATATTTAATTTGATGGTATCTTAACCAACACTTCTTTGTGGACAATATTTTTTGTGTGTATGTTTCCTCCTAATGCTTTGATTGCTTTGCCTTAACCAATACTCTTGTTGTCAATTTTGATATCCCTCTTGAAAGTGCAACATACAGTTGTCCGTGCAAGAAAATATATTGCGGTAAATATAGTCCAATAATTGGGATGTTTGTCCTCGTGCTTTATTTGTTATATTTGCAAAACATAAGCATATTAAAAATTATTTTCACACAAAATTTTATTCCTTAATTTCGGAAGACGAAAGTTGAATCCAGGGATAAGAATATACTTAGAAGCACAATGACCAATATCATAATTTTTGCATGTATAACGTTATTGTCAAATCTAAAGTGGACTAATTAAACTAATATGCTAAATTGTATCATTCTTTATTTATTATATTTGCAAAACATAAACATACTATAAATTATTTTCACACAAATTTAAAAGGATATTCCTTAGTTTCGGAAGATGAAAGTTGAATTCGGGGATAAAAATATACTTCGAAGCACATTGACCAGTATCATAATTTTTGCATGTATGACGTTATTGTCAAAACTTCTATATACCATCTATGTGTTATTACATAAGCTATTCGGCGTATCTAAGTTTTTCAGTAGCATGACAGACATATTTTTCTTCAAAATTAACCTAAATACAATGGAAGATCAATTTTAACTTAGTCTATTATATATACGGTGATACTAACATCCGTAAGAAATAAGAAACTTGACAACAAACATGTTTGGTAGAAGGCCATTTGGTATTAAAATATTTAATTATTCTTCTTGGTAGTAATTATTGGTATCATTTTCTGCTGAGTCAAAAACTGAAAAACATTTTGTTTTTACTATAAATTTTTGCAATCAATATTTTATTTAGTTGATCAACATATTTATTTCCGCTAGCTAAGATATTTTTTTAATTCTATCATGCGATTTGTACAAATTGCGTTTTAATCTATTGATAGAAATATTTCTCTTATTAAATGCACTACTATTACCATTGAGATTGATAACCAAGTGTTCAGTAAGAACCAGATCATCTTTTTATTGGATGCTCTTCTTCGTTTCCGACACGAAGCAAGAAGATACTGAATACTGGATCTTTTCTTACTTTATACTTCTTATCAGTTGAATCTTTTTCGTTTGAGGCCAGAAGTATAACTTTGGCAAGCTAACTTTTACCGTCCCTGCTTTTGTCGATTTTGGAACTACTGGTAGTACTTGACAGAAATTACCTCCCAAAGCCATAAGTGCTTCATCCCATATTATCAATTTTGCTTTACTTATAAATTTAGCACCATTGCTCTCCTTTGATATATTTGTGATGGTTATTTAAGTTGTTTGAAGAGGTATATCAAATCTAAAGTGGGTGGCCTCATAATAAAATCTTTGTTAGTACATCACTTGCTATTATTGCTAACAATATCATGCCTCTCTGATATGATATTTGCATGTAATGTATGACATAGAAATATTATTTTGATTCTGCCGAAAATATCTACAAAGAATAATTCCGTAATACCAAAGTCGACTCTTTATTATGAGTTATTATGCTTAATATTATAAGATTATTTTTGTAAACCAGCATTGTATTCTTGCTTTTATAATAATATAGATATAGATTTATGTTCTCTATTACAATTATATAAAACTTCCATTGAACATTAAAATTTATTTTCTGAAAGATCGTGTTCATCCAAAAAGAGGGGAGCAGTTACAACAATATATATAGAGAGAGAGTTGGGAATGAAAAATGTGACGTGGCATACTTCATAGTGTAGGAATTTTATTTATCTTTATTCTCCTTTTTTGACTTTTCCTTTCTTTTTTCTTTTATATATCTTATTTTTAAAAAATTCACACCCCACAACTCACACCTCTTAATTAAGAATTATGACTGAAGAATGTAACGGTTCATCATTAAATACAAAGGATACAACCATTGCAATTGTAAAAAATATATGGCAGTTTCAATTATGAAAATAATGATAGTAATTAAAAGCTGCAATAATCTTTTTATTTATCCCATTTTTTCAGTACCCTACTTTTCTTTTCGTCAAGTGCAGCACAAAGAACATACTCAACAGAGAAGAATTATCTCGCCTTGGGTAGTAAGAGTTTATCTGCAATTTCACAAGGCTCTTCATTTGCTTGATATGAATTTTGACTTCTTAGCTAGCGTTTGGTCATAAATTCTCAAATTTGTTCTAAAAATCTGATTTTGATGAAGTTTGGTTTGAAGATGAAAATGTGTTTGGACATCAGTTTTCAAAATTTATTTCTCAAATTTATTTTAAAAAAATATGAAACATGACTTATACCCACAAGTTCTAAAAACTATCACAAATACCCAACAGTACAATTATCAATAACATTCATTATATTATCGCAAACCATAGTCCTGAACATAAATAAATTTGATACAAAATTATCATTTTTCTAATGAACTACATGATACACTATCAGGTGACCGAGAAGACGAAGCAACATTGTTACAAAATAATAAATGGTGGGCTCTTTTATAAAATACAAAAGTTTGGGACAATTTTTAAAAAATGTAATAGTGATATTTTGGCCCAAAACCAACTATTGAGCTGGTTTTGGGATTTGGGATTTGAGATTTTGCCAAAATGTAGGCAAAATCTATGGCCAAACATATATTTGCCAAATAAAATTCAAATTTATTTTGGCAAAATCTATAGTCAAACGGGTCTTAAATAAGTGAACAAACTTTTGGGGAAGAAGATGAAATCCCTCTTATATGAAGTGAGAAAGTTTTTTTTTTTTTTTTAATTTTCTTCTCAAAAGGGGCTCATTGGAAAAGCAAGAAGATCATATTTCACTGCCCTATATCACGACGATGGTGTTCACTCATGATACCATGTATATATTTTTGTTAATTCCTTTTCTTCATCTTTCTATTTTATTAAGGTATATTTTTATTGTTTAACTTTGTCAGTTCTTAATTGGTTCTATCTTTCATTTTTAAATAATTCTCCGAGAGTAAGTCTTATATTTTCTTTTATAGTTTCTTGACTGTGTTTATATTAACTCTATTTTAAATATACTAGAAGAGTATATGTGCTAATATGTTTACACTCATATTAGTATGTGTACATATTAGTGTGTGTATATATATATATATATTCTTAATTTATCAAAAAAATTTAAATCCTGGACATATTTTTCAGATTTTTTATTTATTTATATCTTATTTTATAAATTTATAAAATACTAAAAGACTAAAGGTTCATGGTTTACGCCCCCATTCCACACTCTCGGATTTTGATTTATTTCTTTATTATTTTTGCAAATAATTTTTTTTTTTTTTGTGCAGATATTAGTTTAAGAGATATGGCTAACAGGTAATTATGCATTGCAGTTGTTCTTTTTCCTTAATCTTACATATCATATCATATATGCAGGTTTTAGGCTAAAGTTCTTTAGGTTATAGCATTATTTTCAAATTAAAACTCAAAAATCTCTTTTTAATAATATTAACATGAAGTGGATGTAATAATTATTTTTGTGATTTTAAACTTTGATATCTGGAGGGAATTAATTTGAATCTTAATATGTTTCTTTACATATTCACAATTCACCAAGGCCTTGTTTTCTAGGTTACTTGCTACTCATGCTTTATTGAATTCTATTTCACATGTGGGTAAACAAATTCAAATATGAAAACTCCTTTATTGCGTCAGGTACAATTTGACTTATTGCTTTTGTTTTGGAGGGGAATTTTTCTTTTCATATATTTATACGGAAAAATGACACTGTATAGCCGCTGTAAAAGTAATAGCCGAATATATATATATATATATATATATATATATATATATATATATATTGTATGTTATATACAAAAATTATACAAATTTTATACACATTTTCGGCTACCAAATATAAATAGTTTCTGCCGCGGACTAAAAGTGAAAATACCCCTATTTATACACACCTAACACAAAGCCTAATTAATTATTAGCTATGTGGCTTTGGATATAAAATGATTAAAAAAAAAAAAAAAGTAACAATTGATATTGTTATACTGGAGAATAGGCAAATTAAAGATAAAGCTGATCTTACTACTTCCCTGATCATTCATTGAATGATGTTGAGATATAGAATAGACTTGACGAGACTTACTTTTTTTCTTTAAACATGATACTTACTTTGTTATTTCATAAATTTAATATTTTTGGTTAAAAAAAAAAAACAAGAATAAATATTAAGGATGACTTTGAAATTAACAATTATTGTTGCTTCGTTGATTAGTAAGGATTAATTTTTTTATAATAAAAATTCTAACAATTGTTATTTTTTCATATTTTGATTTTCCTTTAACTATCGCGCGAAGCGCGGGTAAATTAACTAGTTGATTATAATAACAGTAGCAATTTGAACGGACACTTTCCTGATTATGAGAAGGTTACTGTGATGACCCAAAATGTCATCTTTAAATCTAATAATTAATTCTATATTCTAAGACTTTGAAAAGCACTATTTGTCACTCCTCGACTTGCATGCGAAGTCCGTAAAAAAATTTCGGAATATTTTTATGTGAAAAATGGATTAAAATGTGAACTAGACCCTTAAAACTCAACTGAGTTGACTTTGGTCAATATTTTGAGCAAATAGACCTGGATCAGTATTTTGACAGTTCTGGTAGGTCCGTATCGTAATTTGGGACTTGGGCGTATGCCCGAAATCGAATTCCGAGATCCCTAGTCCGAGATATGAAATTTTGATGAAATATTAAAAGCTTGAAAGCTTAATGATTTTTAAGAAATTAATGATATTGGATTTATTGACTCCGGGTCCCTATTTTGATTTTGGAACCCGGTATAGGTACACTATAATATTTATGACTTGTCTGTTAAATTTGGTGAGAATCGGAGTTGATTTAACGTGATTCGGATATCCAGTTGTGAAAATATGTTTTAAAGTTTTTTTAAAAACTTCCTTTGATTTGATTCCGATTCGTAGTTCTAGGTGTTATTTTGGCGATTTAATCGCGTGAGCAAGTTCGTATGATGTTTTAGGACTTGGGTGCATGTTTGGTTTGGTGCCCCGATGGCTCGGGTGAGTTTCAGATAGGCTACGGGATGATTTTGAACTTAAAAAATCTGGGGTTTGAGCTTCTATTGTCATCTCGTGCATTGTGCTTCGCGATCGCGAAGAGAAAATTTTAAGCCGTGAGTTTTACTCTTCACGTTCGCAAAGATAGGCACGCGAACGCGAAAGGCTAGCTTCCAGTGCATTCCGAACGCGAGCTCAAAGCTGTGATCGCGAAGAAGGAATGAGGTAGAAGCTGAAGCACCGAAATTGTGCTACGCGATTGCATAAACTTGTACGCAATAGCGTAAGGCTGAGAAATTGTTCTCTGCGATGGCATGGCCTTATACGCGATCGCGTAGTGTTAAACAAACCTGGGCAAATTTTGTTCTACGCGATCGCGATGAATAAAAATCTGAAAAAAATAGAACTTAAATTATGGAAATAGGGTTTCGACCCATTTTCAACCATTTCCAATTTTTGAGCTCGGGTAAGGCGATTTTCACGGAAAAATATTGGGATAAGTGTTCCTTATCCTATATTGATTATATTTCATGATTCCATACTCATTTATATCATGAATCCGTGAATTTATGGAAGAAAAATTATTTTTTATAAAATCTTCCAAAAACGAAAATTTAAGATTTTAAGGTCCATTTGACATCGGAATTTGATAAATTTTGTATGGTTGGACTCGTATCAGAACAGGTGTTCGGATTTCTTAAGTTTTTTCGAGATTTGAGACGTGGGTCCCACTGTCGAATATTTAAATAAATTTTTAATTTTTATCCGAAATATTATTAAATTCATATTAAATTAATTTCTATGATTCGTATTGAGTATATCGAATTGTTTGTGAATAGATTTAAAACTTTTGGAGACAAATTTAAAAGGAAAAGTTGTAGTCGAGTAATTGATTGGAATTTGCAAAGCAAGGTAAGTGTCGTGGTTAACCTTGACTTGAGAGAATAGAACCCTTAAATTATTTGTTATGTGAAATGCATGTGAACAACGTATAGGCGAGGTGACAAGTGTCTATACGTCGTCAAATTAATTATTTGCCTACTTAATTGAAAAATCATAAAATATTTTAAATCACGAATTAATTATTATAAAAATTATTTCTCTCATATTTTTTGTCAAATTTTAATTCTTGAATTCCTGCATTAATTGTTACATGCTATTTGAATTATGTGTCTTAATTGTTATTTGACATTTAGCATATTAAATATTAAACTGCCTATTTTCTCCTTGATTTTCATAATAACTTGTTATTTGTCATTGTTTGTTTCATAATTAAATCATAATTATTGTATGCTTGTTGTCTTATAATTTTATATTAATTGTTGCATTTATTGGGAAATTTCTTTTATAAGAATTGATTGAAATGGATATATTGGAGGATCGGGTTGCACGCCGCAACAGACTTATTAAAAGTCCGTATTGGAGGATCGAGTTGCACGCTGCAACAGACTTATTAAAAGTCCGTATTGGAGGATCGAGTTGCACACTGCAACAGACTTATTTAAAAGTTAATATTGGGGGATGGGATTACACGCCGTAATAGACTTATTTAAAAGTCAATATTGGGGGATCAGATTGCACGCTGCAACAGACGTATTTGAAAGTCTATATATACTTGATTGAAATAAATATATGACAGACTTATTTAAAAGTCAATATTGGAAGATCAGATTGCACACCGCAATAGACTTATTTAAAAGTCAATATTGGGGGATCGGATTGCACGCCGTAACATACTTATTTAAAAGTCTATATATACTTGATTGACATAAATATATGACGGACTTATTTAAAAGTCAATATTGGGGGATCGGATTGCACGCCACAATAGACTTATTTAAAAATCAATATTGGGGGATCGGATTGCACGCCGCAACAGACCTATTTAAAATTCTATATATACTTGATTGAAATAAATATATGACAGACTTGATTAAAAGGAATATATTGGGAGAGCGGGTTGCACCTGCAACAGAATTGAATATAAATATATTGTGAGAGCGGGTTGCACGCTGCAACAAAATTAATGAAAATAATAATTGGTTATGACTGTTGAGTTGGCTTGAATTATACTAAATGAGTTATCTGATTCATTTCTATTATTTGTTGTTGTTACTAATATTACGTACAGGTTAATGTAAGTGACCCGCCTTAGCCTCGTCACTACTTTGTCGAGGTTAGGCTCAGCACATACCAATACATGGGGTCGGTTGTACTGATACTACACTCTGCACTTCTTGTGCAGATTTCGGAGTTGGTCCAGCGGCATACCATAGACTTGCTCGGATTTCAGCTACTAGAGGGGACTTGAGGTATAACTGCACAACGTCCGCAGTTCTGAAGTCCCCGTCTACTTTACTTTCGATGTGTCTTTATTTCCAGATAACTTTATTTTATTCAGACCTTTATTTGTATTATTCTAGAAGCTCGTGCACTTGTGACACCAATTCTGGGCTGGTATTTAGACATCACTATTTTTATGGATTATTCACTATATTTCAGACCTTACTTCCGCATTTATTTATTTCTTATGAATAATTTAAAAACATTGTTTAAAAATTAGTTAAAATTATTCTAATGTTGTCTTGCCTAGCAAGTGAAATTTTAGGCGCCATCATGGTCCGAAGGTGGGAATTTCGGGTCGTGACAGTTGGTATCAGAGCACTAGGTTACATAGGTCTCACGAGTCACGAGCAAACTAGTAGAGTTTGAAGGATCGGTACGGAGACGTCTGTACTTATCTCTCAGAGGCTATGAAGTTTAGGAATAATATCACTTCTTTCATTCCTTATCGTGCGACATTGATTTTGCTTGAAACCTATATCTCGTATTTCTTTGTATCCACTAATATATGATATTGCGCACTTGGTATCAGTTGTGCGTCGACTGTTCGTGATGCCGCAGATGAACTACGAGGGAGCCAGAGATGCTCAAACATTGTCTCAATGTGTGATTCTGACTGAAGATGCGGACATATTAAGAGATCATTTAGTGAATCAAGTGGGGGGTGCAACGGACCTTGGCATCTGGTTGATTTATACAAGCTGTGAAGGTTAATATTGTGGACCATCGAACGTGGTGAACTATGACTTTGCGTCGAGTGGGGGGGAATCCACAATCAATGGATGGATTGCGGGGTCATGTGTTATATCAGTTTTGGCCTAAAATATATATATGTGGTACTGAAAGGCTCCCCAAAAATTTACACATGTTTAAGGCCTGAGATTTTGTAAAGGATAAGGTTGGGACTTGCGGTATGTCCGCCTACTTAATAATCCTATACTTTAGTACCAAAGGAGTTAGAGAAACAACTTTAAATCTACAGAATGTCTACTCAGCGTGGACGTCATGGTTGCAGATTTTGGGGGTGCTTCGGAGGAAGTACAGTGGTTGATGAGATTCTGGACTATGTGGTTCGTGCCAAGATTTGTATGTATGGAGCTCTACTTTTGTGATCGTTGTGTATAAATAGGTGTAAGGGTTACCCCAAAGAAGAATCGAAGAGTATGTTAAAAAATGGGTCAGCTCAATAGTGTTGAGTCAGCATAACAAAAGAAGAAATTGACCTTGGGAAAGATAATTCTCCAACAGTGTCCGTGGCAAGCCTATGAAGAGGCCAGACCAGCCAATACAACATTGCCCACTTGGCTCAGTTCTCAGAAACGCTTTTGAAAGAGTTTGTTTCCCGGACTCTCCTTAATGTGTGGCGCATAGGGTTTGAACAGTTGCGTCAGGTCACCATGACGGTGTCATAATATGCCATCAAGTTCAATAAGTTAGTCGTCATATTTCTACTTTGCTTCCTATAGCCAAAGAGCGAGTCCACAGACTCATTAAAAGACTCAATTATAATCATAAAATCTTGTACGATTCGGGAGCTACATGTTGATACTTCATTTCCGCTAGTGGTAGAAATTGCCAAGATATTAAAACGTGTTCGGGGCGAGGAAAAAGGAAACTAAGGAGACCAAGATGTCTCGAGGATCTAGAGGATTCAGTGGATTCTACTCTGCGAGTATAAATAATTATGGCGGGGGCTCGGGCAGTCAGCCAACCCTGTCCGCGCATCGGATTATTCGGGGTGCTCTAGTAAGTTCTTTTAATGTACCACTGACATGAATTTCCTACAATGGTTATTCCAGTTATCTGGTACAGACTCAGTATGAGCAGCCAAACCCGCAAAGGGGTTGTTATGAATGCAGTGATACTAGGCACATCAGGAGAAAATTGTCCCAAACTTGGGAGAGACATATTTCATCAAATCACTCAGGCTACGTGCCCTATTGCAGTTACTACACCACCCACACGACCAGTTATGGGTGGAGGACATGCGAGTAGAAGGCGTCCTAGAGGTGGAGACCCAGCCGTTGATATATTTGTTTTATGGTATGGCGGAGGTCGCTACATCAGATGGTGTCATTACAGGTACGACCTCGATTTAATAAAAAGGAATAATTTCCCTAACTTGATTCGGTTCCGAGTATCGAGACGAGTCCTCCTATTGTGCTCCACTTATGATAAGCTTCGTAATTCTATAATCTACTTATGTTTTTACTCATGTTGGGAGATTCTATGGAGACAACTATGCTTATCTTTCCATGTTGGTCACTAATAAGAGCTGTGAGGCTAAAGATGGCTTTCTGGTACTTATTTTAGTAAGTTTTGATGTAATTTTCGAATAATCAATTACAAATTATAAATTATATGCCCTACCGGTATGGGGTTCATTATGTGTTGTGATTTTGTTTAACGAAAATTATTTAAAAGGATAAAATGGAAAGTTTCGATTGGCACAATGTGCATATTACTCGTGATTCATAACTGAGGACGAGATCCTCGCATTTTTAAAAATAAATTGATATGTTTAAACCGGGCTATGAGCTGCGGTGGAAGTTAAATAAGGACGAGATCCTTATGATAAAAATTCTTATGTTTAAATTCTCCCCTGTGAAATTAAATTTATACTATAGTACTAATAGGGAGTCATGCTTGTTAGGCTTATTTGAAAGTTTTTGTATGAAATTCTCTGTGCATACTTTTCAACTTCGTGTGGTAATTATTAAGTTTTAACCTACGAGGTAGGAGCCCGCCCAAGTGGCGTTAAATGTGACTCATTAATTCGGATAAATAATTATGAGGTTAGGTTACCTTCAGTTAAAGATTAGGGTATCTGATGTCCCTAAGACAGCTTTTCGGACTCGGTATGGGCATTACGAATTTCTAGTAATATCATTTGGGCTTACCAACGCCCCAACAACCCTTATGGATTTGATGAATCAGGAGTTCAACCCTATTGGTATTATTTTGGTGGTTATATTCATTGATGATACCTTGATTTACTCCAGTAGTCGAGAAGAGCATGAGCAACATCTTCGGAGTGTGCTTCAGACTTTGAAGAATAACCAGTTATATGCCAAAATTTCAAAATATGAGTTTTGGTTAGGTTCAGTTACCTTTTTGGGCATGTTGTATCGGCAAAAGACATAAAGGTGGATCCTAAGAAGATTGAGGCTATTCAGAATTGGCCTAGACCTACTTCAGTTATAGAGATCCGGAGTTTCCCAGGTTTAGCAGGTTATTATCGTCGGTTCGTGGAAGGGTTTTCATCTATAGCAAACCCATTGACCAGACTGACCCAGAAAGGTGTCCCATTCAGATGGTCAGACGAGTGTGAGTTCAGTTTTCAGAAACTCAAGACTGCTTTGACTACGGCGCCAGTGTTGGTATTACCCATAGGTTCAGGATCGTATACAGTATATTGTGATGCATCTCACATTGGGCTTGGTGAAGTATTAATACAAGATGGTAGGGTGATTGCATATGCGTCGCGGCAGTTGAAGGTTCACGAGAAGAATTATCATGTTCATGACTTAGAACTAGCAGCCATTGTTCATGCGCTGAAGATTTGGAGGCATTACCTCTACAATGTCTCGTGTGAGGTATTTACTGATCATCATAGCCTTCAGTACCTGTTCAAACAAAAAGATCTTAATTCAAGGCTGAGAAGATGGTTGGAGTTGTTGAAAGACTATAATATCACCATTTTGTATCACCCCGAAAAGGCCAATGTGGTGGCCGGTGCTTTGAGTAGAAAGGTTGTGATTATGGGTAGCCTTGATTATATTCCGGTTGGTGAGAGACCGTTAGCTGCATATATTCAGACCTTGTCTAATCAGCTCGTGAGGTTAGATGTTTCAGAACCCAGTCGGGTTCTATCTTGCATTGTCGCTCGGTCTTCTTTATATGAGCATATCCGAGAGTGACAGTATGATGATCCTAATTTACTTGTTCTTAAGGACCACAGTGTGGCACGGTGATGCAAAACAGGTTGTTGTGGGGGAAGATGGAATTTTGCGAATGCATGGTCGTATTTGTGTGCCTAATATTGACGGACTTCGTGAATTAATCCTTGAAGAGGCACACAGTTTCAGGTATTCTATTCATCCAGGTACCGCTAAAATGTATCAAGATTTACGGCAACATTATTGGTGGAGGAGAATGAAAAAAAAGGATATAGTTGCATATGTAGCTCAGTGTCTGAATTGTCAGCAAGTTAAGTATGAGCATCAGACACATGATAGTTTGCTTCAGAAGTTAGAAATTCCTGAGTGGAAGTGGGAGCGTATCACTATGGATTTTGTTGTTGGGCTCCCACGGACTCAGAGAAAGTTTGAAGCTGTCTGGGTCATTGTGGACAGGTTGACCAAGTCACCACATTTCATTCCAGTGGCAGTTATCTATTCTTCAAAGAGATTAGCTGAAATTTACATTTGTGAGATTGTCCGCCTTCACGGTGTGCCCGTGTCTATTATTTCAGATCGAGATACGCGGTTTACCTCACACTTTTGGAGGGTTGTACAACGTGAGTTAGGCACGCGGGTTGAGTTTAGTACAACATTTCATCCACAGACAGACGGACAGTCAGAGCGCTCAATTCAGATATTGGAAGATATGTTTCGTGCTTGTGTTCTAGACTTTGGAGGCTCTTGGAATCATTTTTTGCCACTTGAGGAGTTTGCTTATAATAATAGCTACCAGTCAAGCATTCAGATGGCTCCATATGAGGCATTATACGGAAGACGATGCCGATCGCCAGTTGGTTGATTTGAACCGGGAGAGGCTCGGTTGTTGGGTACCGATTTGGTACAGGATGCCTTGGATAAGGTCAAAGTTATTCAAGATCGACTTCTCACAGCTTAGTGTACGCAAAAGAGTTATGCCGACCGTAAAGTTCATGATATTGCATTCGTGATTGGAGAAAGAATATTGCTCCAAGTTTCACCTATGAAAGGTGTAACGAGGTTCGGAAAGAAGGGCAAGTTGAGCCCTAGGTATATCGGACCCTTTGAAATTCTTGAAAGGGTGAGTGAAGTAGCCTAAAGGCTTGCATTACCACCTAGTTTATCAGTGGTTCATCCGGTGTTCCATGTGTCTATGCTCCGGAAATATCATGGTGATCCGTCCCATGTGTTAGATTTCAGCTTAGTCCAATTGGACAAAGATTTGACTTACGAGGAGGAGTCGATGGCTATTATAGCCCGGCAGGTCTGACAGTTGAGGTCTAAGAGTTATCCTTCAATTCGAGTGCACTGGAGAGGTCAGCCAGTAGAGGCATCTACCTGGGAGTCTGAGTCAGACATGCTGAGTAAATATCCACACCTTTTCTCCAGCACATGTACTTTTTCTAACTTCGTTCGAGGACGAACGTTTGTTTTAGAGGTGGAGAATGTGATGACCCAAAATGTCATCTTTAAACCTAATAATTAATTATGTATTATAAGACCTTTAAAAGCATTATTTGTCACTCATCAACTTGCATGCGAAGTCCGTAAAATTTTCCGGAATATTTTTATGTGAAAAATGCATTAAAATGTGAACTAAAGCCTTAAAACTCAACTGAGTTGACTTTGGTCAATATTTTGACAAACGGATATGGATCAATATTTTGATAGTTTCAGTAGGTTCGTATCGTGATTTGGGACTTGGGCGTATGCCCGAAATCGAATTCCGAGGTCCCTATCCCGAGATATGGAATTTGAATGAAAAATTAAAAGCTTGAAAGCTTAATAATTTTTAAGAAATTACTGATGTTGGATTTATTGACCACGGGTCCGTATTTTGGTTTCGGACCCCAGTATAGGTCTACTATAATATTTATGACTTGTCTGCCGAATTTGGTGAGAATCGGAGTTGATTTGACGTGATTCAGACGTCCGATTGTGAAAATATAAGTTTTAAAGTTTTCTTGTAAACTTCCTTTGATTTAATGTCTGATTCGTAGTTCTAGGTATTATTTTGGCAATTTGATCGCGCAAGCAAGTTTATATGATATTTTAGGACTTGGGTGCATGTTTGGTTTGGAGCCCCGATGTCACGAATCAAATTAACCCTCCGTAATGTATCGTGACGGCACCTAGTCTTTACGACTAGGTAAGCCTAATATTACGAAAAATGTAAAGAAAACACATCGTTTTAAAGATAAACAGCAAATTGTGAATAACCAAAAGTAGTACCACTCGACATATACAAAATAATTTTTCAAGACCCGAAATATCACTAAGTCACAAACTGCTATAATCTATGTAGCTCTATACAAAAGTCTGAAGATAATAAAGAAAGTCTCTATGCGAGGGAGTATAAGGGGACTCCGAGGATCTGAGGACGCAAGCAGAAGTACCTTGAAGTCTCCTAGAATCAGCAGCACGCACTAACCCCGAGGTTGATAGCTCGTACATGGATCTGCACACGAAAATATGTGCAGGAAAGGGCATGAGTACACCACAATGGTACCCAGTAAGTGCCAAGCCTAACCTCAGTCGAGTAGTTACGAGGTCAGGTCAAAGCCCTACCGGAGTAAATATAATTTAGTAAACAACAAAAGATATAAGTAAGCTTTTTTCGATAAACAGCTAAGGAAAATTTCTCGAAAATTACAGTCAAGGGAGCCCTCGGCTCAGAACAAGGTAAACACAATGTGAAATCTCCCGGGATACCGTCCCGTAGTTCTGAATGATTATGCAGTACAAGGGGATCTTCCGGAATACGTCCGTAGTCCCAAAGTAAATATGCAATGCTGAGAGATCTCCCGAAATACGTTCGTAGTCCCAAAATATATATGCAAGACAGGGGGATCTCCCGAAATATGTCTGTAGTTCCAATTTAAATAGGCAAGACAAGGGGATCTTCCGGAATACGTCCGTAGTCCCAATTTAAATATGCAAGACAAGGGGATCTCCCGGAATACGTCCGTAGTCCCAATTTAAATATGCAAGACAGAGGGATCTCCCGGAATGCGTGTGTAGTCCCAATTTAAATAGGCAAGACATGGGGATCTCCCGGAATACGTCCGTAGTCTCAATTTAAATATAGAAGACAGTGGGATCCCCCGGAATGCGTCTGTAGTCCCAATTTAAATATGCAAGACAAGGGAATCTCCCGGAATACGTTTGTAGTCCCAATTTAAATATGCAATACAAGATAAATGATATGCATGACATTGAATTATACAGTTTACACTAACCACATATAAGGAAAATAGGGATTTAACTAAGCATGGCGCACAGAATATCAAATAGGCAGTTAAAACATATAAGCATGCTTTTCTAGTCTATGCTAAACAATTAAACATATTAGTGCAATTTAATAAGAGAAAATAATTTATGATTTAAAAAGGATAAACGAGATTTTTGCAATAACAGCCCGTGTACGTACTCGTCACCTCACGTACACGGCGCCCACACATCAAATAATATCAAAATATCCTAAGGGAAAAGTCCCCAACACAAGGTTAGGCAAGCCACCTACCTCAAACCGCTCAAATCAACTCGATACCACGCTTTTTCCACGAGTATCCAACTCCGAATGGCCCGAATCTATTCAAATTAATTGCATAATGTAAATATAACTACAAGTAACTAATTTAACTAATTAATTCGAAACTAAATCGTGAAATTAGGGAAAACGCCCAAAACGTCAAAAACTGTATAAAATTTGTGTCCTGCTAATCATTAAGAGGATTTATATACAAAATAGATTGTCACTATACAATTTATATATAATAGACTGTCACTATACAATTTATATATAATAGACTGTCACTATACAAAAAATATACTAAATAGACTGTCACTATACAAAATAGACTGTCACTATACAAAAATATACTAAATACACTGTCACTATATAATTTATATACAATAGACTGTCACTATACAAAATATATTTTGACTGTCACTATACAAAAATTATATAAAATAGACTGTCACTATACAATTTATATACAATAGACTGTCACTATATAAAATATATACAAAATAGACTGTCACTAGACCAAAAAAATATACAAAATAGACTGTCACTATATAAAAAATATACAAAATAGACATTTCGGGCTATTAGATATAATATATTTGGGCCGAGGAACATTTTGTGTCAATAGAGAAAAATATGGACTATTAAAATTTTGAGGGACTATAGAAATTGAACCCATAATTTTCGACGCGGAATAAAAATTTATATGTAAAAATTCATTAAAATTGCAAAAATAGTAGATATGAACCCATAACTTTAAATATATAATGTGTTCGATGCTAAAAATTTCAAAAATTGAACCCATAGGATTTAAATCCTAGAATCATCTCTGTTCTGAATTCTGAGTGAGCTTTTCCCTATTAGTTAGTAGTAATTAGAACTATTTCTGGTACTTGGTATTATGTCCACGTTTCCAGTTTTTATTATAACTAGTTAACTTATCAGCGCTTCGTGCGGCAAAAAGTGAATCCACCAAATAACTTTTTTTCAAATTTAATATATATATATATATATATATATATATATATATATATATATATATATATATCGAACTTTTATATTAGAACTAAAATAGGAATAAATCTAAAAAAAGTATCGAACTTTTTGTACTTTTATATATAATGACAGTATGCTGGGGAGTTAATGCAATCTTCTCAATTCCATCCCTATTTAAATACTATCATAAATTATGGAGTATTAAGTACATGTATTAGTAATAGTATTTAAAGACTTTTGAGATTTGAAGAATAAGAAAGCCAAAAAATGTCAACAAATAAATAGGTATTCATGCAAGAGAGGAACCATGCATATATATGTTACCTCTAGTAAGATAACAATATTATACAAGCACTAAATGAAAAGTATTGGATAATTAAAGTTTGATGCCACAAAAGAACACACAAATGGATATATTTTATTAATAGTAATTAATATCAATTATGATGGTAGAGGATAGTTGGTTAATCATATTTAAAGACGTTTGGGCTATTTAAATAAGGTAACTGCCAAAATGGGGGAAACATGTTGTCTTCTAGTTTCAAACAATTAAAAGCGTAAGATGAGATTTTACTCCCTCCTAATAACGACCTAAAGAATCTGTATAAGAAATTCAAATTGGAAAAGGACAATTTTCTTGTGCTCAAGTCAATATTATAATCTGTAAAAATGAAAGCCGCAAAAGAAAACGAAATTAATTAAACTGAATGATCAAGGCATCAACTTTTGGTTATCAAACGAACATAAAATGAATCACAGAATTGTAGGTACCGTATTGCTTTCTTTCTGCTTTAATAGACACCATTATATTCAATGTTGCAACTGTCACGACCCGATATTGACTTTTAAATAAGTCTATTGTGGCGTGTAATCTGATCCCCCAATATTGACTTTTAAATAAGTCTGTCATATATTTATTTCAATCAAGTATATATAGACTTTTAAATAAATCTGTTGCGGCGTGCAATCTGATCCCTCAATATTGACTTTTAAATAAGTCTGTTACGGCGTGCAATCCGATCCCCCAATATTGACTTTTAAATAAGTCTATTGCGGCGTGCAATCCGATTCTCCAACATGAACTTTTAATAAGTCTGTTGCGGCTTGCAACCCGATCCTCCAATATATCTATTTCAATCAATTCGTATAAAAGAAATTTCCTAATAAATGCAATAATTAATATAAAATTATAAGACAACAAGCATACAATAATTATGATTTAATATAAAACAAACAATGACAAATAGCAAGTTATTATGGAAATCAAGTAGAAAATAGGTAGTTTAATATTTAATATGCTAAATGTCAAATAACAATTAAGACACATAATTCAAATAGCATGTAACAATTAATGCAAGAATTCAAGAATTAATATTTGACAAAGAATATGAGAGAAATAATTTTTATAACAATTAATTCGTGATTTAAAATATTTTATGATTTTTCAAGTAAGTAGGCAAACAATTAATTTGACAACGTATAGACACTTGTCACCTCGCTTATACGTCGTTCACATGCATTTCACATAAAAAATAATTTAAGGGTTCTATTCCCTCAAGTCAAGGTTAACCACGACACTTACCTTGCTTTGCAAATTCCAATCAATTACTCAACCACAACTTTTCCTTTTAAATTTATCTCCAAAAGCTTCAAATCTATTCACAAACAATTCGATATACTCAATACGAATCGTAGGAATTAATTCCATATGAATTTAATAATTTTTCGGATAAAAATCCAAAATTCATTTAAATATTCGATAGTGGGACTCACGTCTCAAATCTCGAAAAAAACTTACGAAATCAGAACACCCATTCTGATACGAGTCCAACTATACAAAATTTATCAAATTCCGATGTCAAATGGTCCTTCAAATCTTAAATTTTCGTTTTTGGAAGATTTTATAAAAATCTGATTTTCCTCCATAAATTCACGGATTCAAGATATAAATGAGTATGGAATCATGAAATATAATCAATATAGGATAAGGAACACTTACCCCAATATTTTCCCGTAAAAATCGCCCAAGAATCACCTTACCCGAGCTCAAAAATTGGAAATGGTTAAAAATGGGTCGAAACCCTATTTCCCCAACTTAAGTTCTATTTTTTTCAGATTTTTATTCATCGCGATCGCGGAAATTCATTCGCGATCGCGTAGAACAATATTTGTCCAGGTTTGTTTAACACTACGCGATCGCGTATAAGGCCATGCGATCGCAGAGAACAATTTTTCTCAGCCTTACGCGATGCGTACAGGTTTATGCGATCGCGTAGCACAATTTCGGTGCTTCAGCTTCTACCTCATTCCTTCTTCGCGATCGCAGATTTGAGCTCGCGTTCATAGTGCACTGGGAGCTAGCCTTTCGCTTTCGCGTTCGCGTGCCTATCTTCGCGAACGCGAAGAGTAAAACTCACGGCTTAAATTTTCTCTTCGCAATCGCAGGAATGGCTTCGCAATCGCTAAGCAGAATGCACCAGATGACAGCAGAAGCTCAAAAACCAAATTTTTTAAGTTCAAAATCATCTCGTAGCATATCCGAAACTCACCCGAGCCCTTGGGTGTAATGACCCAGCCAGTCATTTTGAGAATTAGAGCATCGATCCCCTAATATCTGCTTTCCCCACACTTGTTTCTGCTTTTGGAATTTGCCGGAGTGATTGGTTATGGAATTCAGGGAGTTTTAGGACACTTATTCCATAGTTGTGAGTTTAAGCCTTAGAAATTTGATCGTAGTCGGAACTGTGTGAAGACAAATCCGGAGTGGAATTCAGTTGACTCTGTTAGCTCCGTTGAGTGATTTAGAGCTTAGGAGAGCGTTCAGAATATGTTTTGGAGGTCTCTAGTAGATTTAGACTTGAATTGGCGAAAGTTAGTTTTTCAGCGATTTCAACCGATAGTGAAAATTTTGATATCAAGCTCAGAATGGAATTCCAAAAGTGACTGTAGGTTCGTAGTGTCATTTGTGACCTGTGTGCAAAATTTAATGTCATTCGGACTAGATTTGATATGGTTCGACGACGTTTGTAGAATTTTGAAAATTCTAAAATTCTTAGGCTTGAATCTATGCTTAATTCATGATTTTGGTATTGTTCGATGTAGTTTGAAGGCTCGAGTAAGCTCGTATGGTGTTTTAGGATTGGTTAGTATGTTTGGTTGAGGTCCCGGGGGGCCTCGGGTGAGTTTTGAGTGCTTAACGGATCGAAAAATTGGATTTGTGTTGATGCTGAAGTCTTCAGACATCTGGTATTTTCGCACCTACGGTTGAGAGACCGCAGGTGCGGGATCGCACGTGTGGAGGGGGAAGCGCAGAAGCGGAAAGTGGAGGAGTGCCAGGGGTCGCATGTGTGAGGTGAATTCCGCATCTGCGATGCCCGCAGATGCGTTAGGGTCATCGCATGTGCGCAAGGTCCGCAGAAGCGGAAGGGATTTCCGCAGGCACGCACGCGCATGTGCAGCCCTTTCATCGCAGGTGCGGAGGCAGAGGAGGTAAATGAAATGCACATATGCGTTATTTGGACCGCAGGTGCAGTATCCGCAGGTGTGAGAAACGGCCGCAGGTGCGAGGATCGCTGGGTAGAAAAGGGGATTTCGAGGGTTTGAAATTTCATAACACAAAATTTGATTTAGAGCTCGGTGGGAGACGATTTCTTGAAGGATTTTGAAGGAGAACTATTGGGTAACTAATTCTAACTCTATTTTGATCATAATACATTAATCTATTATTATTTTCCCCGTCTAATTAAGGAATTTGAGGGTAAGAGTTTGAAAATGTGGGAAAAGGTTCCCAAATTGAAAATCTGAGATTTGAATGGGAATTTAACGTCGGATTTAGATGATTTTTATTCGAGTGAACTTGTGAGTGAATGGGTGTTCATAATTTGTAAGTTTTACCCAATTTCGAGACGTGGGCCCGGGGAGACCTTTTGGACGTTTTCCCTAATTTCACGCTTTAGCTTCGAATTAATTAGTTACTTGTAATTATATTTATATTATACAATTAATTTGAATAGATTCGGGCCATTCAGAGTTGGATACTCGTGGCAAGAGCGTGGTATCGAGTTGATTTGAGCGGTTCGAGATAAGTGGCGTGCCTAGCCTTGTGTTGGGGACTTTCCCTTAGTATATTTTGATATTATTTGATGTGTGGGCACCGTGTAAGTGAGGAGACGAGTACGTATACGGGTTGTTATTGCAAAAATCCCGTTTATTATTTTTAAATCATAAATTATTTTCTCTTATTAAATTGAACAAATATGTTTAATTATTTAGCTTAGACTAGAAAAGCATGCTTATGTGTTTTAACTGCCCATTTGATATTTTGTGCGCCAAGCTTAGTTAAATCCCTATTTTCCTTATCTGTGGTTAGTGTAAACTGTATAATTTGATATCATACATGTCATTTATCTTGCATTGCATATATAAATTGGGACTACAGACGTATTCCGGGAGATCCCCTTGTCTTGCATATTTAAATTGGGACTACAGAAGCGTTCCGGGATACCCCCCTGTCTTGCATATTTAAATTGGGACTACGGACGTATTCTGGGAGATCCCCCTGCCATACCTATTTAAATTGGGACTACGGACGCATTCCGGGAGATCCCCCTCTCTTGCATATTTAAATTGGGACTACAGACGTATTCCGGGAGATCCCCCTGTCTTGCCTATTTAAATTGGGACTACGAACGTATTTCGGGAGATCCTCCATGTCTTGCATATTTATTTTGGGACTACGGACGTATTTCGGGAGATCCCCCAATACTGCATATTTACTTTGGGACTACAGACGTATTCCAGGAGATCTCCCTGTTCTGCATAATCATTCGGAATTACGGGATGGTATCCCGGGAGATTTCACATTGTGTTTACCTTGTTCTATGCCGAGGACTCCCTTGACTGTTAAAATTTCGAGAAATTTTCCTTAACTGTTTACCGAAAAAAACTTACTTATATCTTTTGTTGTTTACTAAATTATATTTACTCCGGTAGGGCCTTGACATGACCTCGTCACTACTCGACCGAGGTTAGACTTGGCACTTACTGGGTACCATTGTGGTATACTCATGCCCTTTCCTGCACATGTTTTCGTGTGCAGATCCATGTACGAGCTATCAGCCTCAGGGTTAGTGCGTGCTGCTGATTCTAGGAGATTTCAAGGTACTTTTGCTTGCGTTCGCAGATCCTCGGAGTCCCCTTCTAGTCCCTCGCCTAGAGACTTTCTTTATTATCTTCAGACTTTTGTATAGATCTACATAGATTATAGTAGCTTGTGACTTAGTGATATTCCGGGTCTTGGAAAATTATTTTGTATATGCCGAGTGGTACTACTTTTGGTTATTCACAATATGCTATTTATCTTTAAAATGTTGTGTTTTCTTTACATTTTTCGTAATATTAGGCTTACCTAGTCGTAAATACTAGGTGTCGTCATGACACCTTACGAAGGGTTAATTTGGGTCGTGACAAGTTGGTATCAGAGCCCTAGGTTCATAGGAGTCGCGAGTCACAAGCGGGTTTATTAGAGTCTCGCGGATCGGTACGGAGACGTCCGTATTAATCTTCGGGAGGCTTTGTAACCGTTAAGAACAATCATATTCCTTTGATTTCCTTGTCGTGTGAGTTATTGATATCAAAATTTCTAAAACTCTATTCTATTCTTTCTCAAAGATGGTGAGGACCCGTACCGGGAGGACCGACGATCAAGCACCCGAGCCCCATGCCAGAGCCGCCAAAGGCCGGGTTCGGGGTAGAGGACGACCACGTGGTGAAGCCCGAGCACCTGCGAGAGCTGCTTTAGAGGAGCCCCCGGCAGCTCCAGCTGGAGGGCCAACACCGGAGATCCATATTGCTAGTCCAGCCGTCCAGGAGACTTTAACTCAGTTCATGAGCATGTTCAACACTCTGGCTTAGGCTGGACTTTTTTCGATAGCTCCCGCTACATCTCAGGCTGGGGGAGGGGCACAAACTCCCGCAACCCGCACTCCTGAGCAGAGAGTCCAGGTTGATCAGGCCCCAGAGTATATTCCTATGCCCCCAGCGGCTCCGGTTCAACATGAGACCAGGGTAGCTGCTTCTGAGGTAGAGCATCTCAGACCTGAGAGGTATAAGAAGTACCACCCACCAACTTTCAGCGGACTACCTTCAAATGATGCTCTGGGTTTTCTTGAGGAGTGTCATCGTATTCTCCGCACTATGGGCATTGTGGAGACAAGTGAGGTTTCTTTCACTGCTTTCCAGCTGAGGGGAGCGGCATTTCAGTGGTGGTGTGCCTATGAGCTGAGTAGTCCGAACGAGGCAACCTCACTCACTTGGACTCAGTTTTTAGAGATGTTCAAAGCCTCAGGGATGCTTGGCGCGCAAAGTTTGAGCAGTTGTGTCAGGTTGCTATGACTGTATCGGAGTATGCAGTCCATTTCAGTGAGTTAGCTCGCCATACACTGGCTCTGGTTGCTACAGTCAGAGAGAGGGTTCGTCGCTTCATTGAGGGACTCCACCCTAGTATTCGGACCAGTATGGCCAGGGAGTTGGAGATGGACATCACTTATCAGCAGGCAATGAGCATTGCCAGGAGAGTAGAGGGCATGTTCGCCCGTGACAGAGAGGAGAGAGAGGCCAAGAGTTCTCGAGAGACTGGTTATTATTCAGGAACTCGTGCACCAGCAGCATGCTATGGTAGGGGTTTTGTGAGTCGCCCTATTCAGTCAGCTCTTCCTGCAACCAGCAGTGTTCCAGCTCCTCCTAGACCTCAGGAGCCCTATTATGCACCGCCAGTATCCAGTATGCCTCCTGATCTAGGTGCTATTACCGGCCAGTCCAGCATGCCAGGTCCGAGTCAATCTCAGCCTCCGCATCCTCCGAGGGGTTGTTTTGAGTGTGGTGACACTCATCACATGGTTAGAGATTGCCCCATATCCAGGAGGGGTGCACCTTCACAGACTTATCAGCCTCAATATGCTCCACCGGTTCCTCCGACCATTCTTCCAGCCCCAGCTGCCACCCCACCTCCTTATCCAGCTCGAGATGGAGGTCGGGGAGGTCGAGGTCGCCCTAGAGGGGGAGGCCAGGCCAGGTACTATGCCCTTCTAGCCCGTTCAGAGGCTGTTGTTTCAGATTCAGTCATCACAAGTATCATCCCTGTCTGTCATAGGGATGCATAAGTATTATTTGACCCAGGCTCTGCGTATTCATATGTGTCTTCTTATTTTGCTCCATATTTGGGGATATCTCGGGATTCTTTGAGTCCACCTGTTTATGTATATACTCTTGTGGGAGATTCTCTCATTGTGGACTGCGTATATCGGCCATGTTTGATTGCTCTTAGTGGTTTTGAGACCATAGCCGATTTGTCATTACTCAGTATGGTAGATTTTGATTTTATCTTGGGCATGGAATGGTTGTCGTCCCATTATGTTATTCTTGATTGTCACGCTAAGACCGTGACGCTGACTATGCCAGGCTTGCCGAGATTAGAGTGGAGAGGTACCTTAGAGTATACTCCCCGCAGGGTCATTTCATTTCTTAAGGCTCAGCGAATAGTTGAGAAGGGGTGTGATGCATATTTGGCCTATGTGAGAGATGTCAGTATTAATACCCCTACAGTTGAGTCAGTCCCAGTAGTGAGGGACTCCCCTGATGTGTTTCCAGCTGATCTTCCGGGTATGCTGCCCGATAGAAATATTAATTTCGACATTGATTTATTGTCGGGCACTCAGCCCATATCTATTCCTCCTTACCGTAAGGGTCCTCATGAGTTGAAGGAGTTGAAGAAGCAGTTCCAGGAGTTGCTTGATAAGGGTTTCATCAGGCCCAATGTATCACCTTGGGGTGCTCCAGTCTTATTTGTGAAGAAGAATGATAGTTCTATGCATATGTGTGTTGATTATCGGCAATTGAACAAGGTTACAGTGAAGAACATGTATCTTTTGCCTCACATCGATGATTTATTTGATCAGTTACAAAGTGCCAGGGTGTTTTCCAAGATTGACTTGTATTCTGGATATCATCAGTTGAAGATTCGGGAGCCGGATATCCCGAAGACTGCTTTCAGGACCATATATGGTCACTATGACTTTCTTGTCATGTCATTTGGGCTGACCAATGCCCTGACAGCCTTTATGCATTTGATGCACAGTGTGTTCCGGCCTTATCTTGATTCCTTCGTTATTGTATTTATTGATGATATCCTGGTATATTCCCGGTCTTGGGAAGATCATGAGCAGCACCTGAGGACCGTGCTTCAGACTTTAAAGGAGAAGAGGTTGTATGCAAAATTTTCTAAGTATGAATTCTGGCTTGATTCAGTGGTATTCTTGGGCCACATAGTGTCTTGTGATGGGATCAAGGTAGATCCGAAGAAGGTAGAGGCAATGCAGAGTTGGCCTAGACCATCATTAGCTATGGAAATCCGCAGTTTCCTTGGTTTGTCGGGGTATTACCGTCGCTTTGTGGAGGGATTTTCATCCATTGCAGCACCTATAACCAGGCTGACCCAGAAGGGTGCTCCGTTCAGGTGGACTAAGGAGTGTGAGGAGAGCTTTCAGAAGCTCAAGATAGCTTTGACTACAGCCCCAGTATTAGTATTGCCTACAGGTTCGGGGTCCTACACTATCTATTGTGATGCCTCGAGGATTGGCCTTGGAGCGGTATTGATGCAGGACTGTAGGGTGATTGCCCATGCGTCTAGACAATTGAAGGTGCATGAGAAGAATTATCTGTTCTATGATATCGAGTTAGCAGCTATTGTTCATGCCCTGAAGATCTGGCGTCATTATTTGTACGGTGTTCCTTATAAGATCTACACTGATCACCGGAGTTTGTAGCACTTGTTCAAGCAGAAGGACCTTAATTTGCGTCAGCGGAGGTGGTTGGAGCTACTTAAAGACTATGATATCACTATATTGTACCATCTGTGGAAGACGAATGTAGTGGCCGATGCCTTGAGTCGCCGAGCAGAGAGTTTGGGGAGTTTGGCATATCTTCCGGCAACTGAGAGGCCCTTAGCCTTGGATATTCATGCCTTAGCCAGTAAATTCGTGAGATTGAATATTTCAAAGCCTAGCCAGGTATTAGCTTATGTGGTTGCTCGGTCTTCTCTTTATGACCGTATCAGGGAGCACCAGTATGATGATCCTCATCTTCTAGTTATTCAGGACAGGGCCCGACGGGGTGATGCCAGAGATGTGACTATAGGTGATGATGACGTGATAATGATGCAGGGTCAAATTTGTGTGCCCAATGTAGATGGGCTTCGGGAATTAGTTCTCGAGGAGGCCCACAGCTCGTGGTACTCCATTCATCCCGATGCCACGAAGATGTACCAGGATCTGAGACAGCACTACTGGTGGAGGAGGATGAAGAAGGATATAGTTGGGTTTGTGGCCAAGTGTCTCAACTGTCAGTAGGTCAAATATGAGCACTAGAGGCTGGGTGGATTACTTCAGAGGTTAGAGATCCTAGAGTGGAAGTGGGAGCGGATCACCATGGACTTTGTAGTTGGACTTCCATGGACTTTGAGAAAGTTCGATGCTATTTGGGTAATCGTGGATCGGCTGACCAAGTCAGCTCATTTTATTCCAGTGTTGGCCACTTATTCTTTTGAGAGGTTGGTTGAGATTTATATTAGAGAGATTGTCCGTCTTCATGGTATTCCAGTATCCATCATTTCAGACAGAGGTACACAGTTCACATCACGGTTTTGGAGAGCCGTACATCAGAAGTTGGGTACTAGGGTGGAGCTGAGCACAACCTTTCACCCTCAGATGGATGGGCAGTCCGAGCGCATGATTTAGATTCTTGAGGATATGCTCCCTGCCTGTGTGATAGAGTTCGGAGGGTCATGGGACCAATACTTGCCACTTTTAGAGTTTGCTTACAACAACAGTTACCAGTCTAACATTCAGATGGCACCGTATGAGGCTTTGTATGGTAGGCATTGCCGGTCCCCAGTGGGATGGTTTGAGTCAGGCGAGGCCCGAGTCTTGGGTACATATTTGGTCTAGGATGCCCTGGATAAGGTGAAGGTGATTCAGGAGAGACTTCGCACAACCCAGTTCAGGCAGAGGAGTTATGCGGACCGGAAGGTTCGTGATTTGGCATTTATGGTTGGCGAGCGGGTCTTGCTTCAGGTATCGCCTATGAAGGGCGTCTCGAGATTCAGGAAGAAGGGCAAGCTGAGCCCGAGGTTCATTGGACCTTTTGAGATATTGCGGTACGTTAGGGAGGTTGCTTATGAGCTTGCCTTGCCTGCCAGTCTAGCAGGAATTCACCCGGTATTTCACATGTCTATGCTCCGGAAATATCACGGTTATCCGACTCATGTATTGGATTTCAGCTCAGTCCAGTTGGACAAGAATCTATCTTATGTTGAGGAGCCAGTAGCCATTTTGGACAGGCAGGTCAGAAGTCGAGGAGGCGACTTGGGAGACCGAGCAGGATATGCGCAACCAGTACCCTCATCTTTTCACAGTTTCAGGTATGTTTTTATACTCATTCGAGGACGAACGATTGTTTTAAGAGAGGGGGATGTAACGACCCGACCGGTCATTTTGAGAATTAGAGCCCCGATCCCCTAATATCTGCTTTCCCCACGCTTGTTTCTTCTTTTGAGATTTGTCAAAGTGATTGGTTATGCAATTCGGGGAGTTTTGGGACACTTAATCCCTAGTTGTAAGTTTAAGCCTTAGAAATTAGACCGTAGTCAGAACTGTATGAAGACGGATCCGGAATGGAATTTCGTCGACTCTGTTAGCTCCGTTGAGTGATTTTGAGCTTAGGAGCATATTCGGAATATGTTTTGGAGGTCTGTAGTAGATTTAGGCTTGAATTGGCGAAAGTTAGTTTTTCTGCGATTTCGCCCGATAGTGAAAATTTTGATATCAAGCTCGGAATGGAATTCCGAAAGTGATTGTAGGTTTGTAGTGTCATTTGTGACATGTGTGCAAAATTTGAGGTCATTCGGACAAGATTTGATGTGGTTCAGCGTCGTTTGTAGAAGTTGGTAAATTCTAAAATTCTTAGGCTTGAATCCGGCTTAATTCATGATTTTGGTATTGTTCGATGTTGTTTGAAGGCTCGACTAAGCTCATATGGCGTTTTAGGATTGGTTGGTATGTTTGGTTGAGGTCTTGGGGGCCTCGGGTAAGTTTCGAGTGCTTAACGGATCAAAAAGTTAGATTTGTGTTGCTGCTGAACTCTTCAGGCTTCTAGTATTTTCGCACTTGCGGTGGAGAGACCGCATGTGCGGGATTGCACGTGCGGAGGGGCAAGAGCAGAAGTAGAAAGTGGAGGAGTGCCAGGGGTCGCAGGTGCGAGGTGAATTTCGCATCTGCGATGCCCGCAGATGCGTTAGGGTCATCGCATGTGCGCAAGGTCCGCAGAAGCGGAAGGGATTTTTGCAGGCGCGCACGCGCAGGTGCGTCCCTTTCATCGCAGGATGCGGAGCCAGAGGAGGTAAATGAAATGCGCGGATGCGCCGTTTGGACCGCAAGCGCGGTATCCGCAGGTGCGAGAAAAGGCCGCAGGTGCGATGATCGCTGGGCAAAAAAGGAAATTTCGAGGGTTTGAAATTTCATAACACAAAATTCGATTTAGAGCTCGGTGAGAGACGATTTCTCGAGGGATTTTGAAGGAGAACTATTGGGTAACTAATTCTAACTCTATTTTGATCATAATACATTAATCTATTATTGTTTCCCCCGTCTAATTAAGGAATTTGAGGATAGAATTTTGAAAATGGGGAAAAGGTTCCTCAACTTGCAAGAAATGATCCTAGAGAAATTCAGAAATTCTACTAGAACTTCTATGAGAAAAATATCAAAGATGGCCATCAAACAAAGAAACCGTGAGACTTCAACCTAAAGACCCGTTTGGCCATAGATTTTACTTATAATTTGGCCAAATCCCAAATTTGAAATCTCAAATTCCAAAATCAGCTCAATAGCTGGTTTTGGGCCAAAATATTACTATTATATTTTTTAAAAATTGCCCCAAACTTTTATATTTTATAAAAGAGCCCACCATTTATTATTTTGTAATGATGTTGTTTCATTTTCTCGGTCATCTGATAGTGTATCATGTAATTCATTATAAAAATAATAATTTTGTATCAAATTTATTTATGTTCAGGACTATGGTTTGCGATAATATAATGAATGTTATTGATAATGGTACCGTTGGGTATTTGTGATAGTTTTTAAAACTTGTGGGTATAAGACATATTTTATATTTTTCCAAACCAAACTTCACCCAAAACAGATATACAAACACATTTTCATCTTCAAACCAAATTTTACCCAAATCAAATTTTTCAAAATAAATTTAAGAATCTATAGTCAAACGCTAGCTAAATTTCATGACCTTTTTGGAATTCTTTCGTAATGGCCTACCGTTGTTCATTTAATTATGGGTTGACCTTGGTTGCTTTATTAGAGAAGAAATGGCTAAGATCTATCAAATTGCAAGTGTGCTATATGATGTGCTGAGGACAGTGGTACCGTCAGCGGCGGTAGAGGCTCGATCGACGAGCTTAATGCTAAGGCAGTGCACAAGACGTAACGAAGGGCTTGTGATGGTACAGATAAAAGCTGTAAAAGGGAAAGGGTGTACCTACCTTTAAATTTTTGGCTAGTTATTATAATTAGTTTTTAGCTTCAAATTTCATAATAGATTTGTGGGTTAGAGTTTGTCAAAAGTTTCTGCAAAGCGGCTAAAACTGAAATTGTCTCTATTTCCTCAAACATGGCTGGTATAGATCAATAGCTTTGACAAAGTTAGACGCACTTAAACTTCCTCCAACATGGCTGATTTAGATAAGTAATTTTCTTTGTCAAATTAAATGCCAACAAAGTCTTGCTTTATTTTTTTTCCCACTACCATAATTATTAAAAGGCTAAATTCTGAGCTAGATAGCCTCTTAATTTGTTAGTTAGAATTCACAAACTTCACATTTGCTAGAATGGTTCATCGATGAGGGTAGTGAAAAGATATTGCTCAAATGCTGGGAGGCTCAAACACATGTGTAAAGCTAGAATTTAATGTGAGTCCTAAATATTTTTATTAAAAAAAGGTATGATATATATTTTTATTTAAAGTCTAGTTTTTTAGATGCACAGTTGTTAATAATTTTGTTATAATCGATTTCTTTCAACAATCTCTTTCCATAATATAACCAATATTTAATCTTTTCTTAGACACTATTGATCTTCGCTAAATTTTTATCAATTTTAATTTTGAAAAATTTATTTTCACTGAGGCAACTGTTATACGAACTGTTAATATTATTCTATAAGCATTTGAAAAAAAATCAAATTTTTTTTATATTATCTTCTACTTGTACTATTTTCCTTGTCAATTCAATTGCAATTAACACGTTAGAAAAACTATTCATACTACCCATTTTTAAGTATGTCAAACAATTACTTTATTTACATATCTTTAAAAAATTCTTTCCTTTTATATCCCTCTTTTTTTTTTTTTTTTAAAAACCGTGAACGCTTGTATAATTAATCTCTTGCCCACGATTTATCCACAATGATTTAACTTATGTACAATGTAAATAAAATTTATACTTAGTAATGAAGTAAAATATCAAAGTGGTTCTTCGAAAAATGACTTTCGCCTAACAAGTTTGGAAAGTCATTTTCTTTATTTTAATATGATAACTAAATATTAGAATATAGATAACTCGAAAAATATTTATTTTATTGTAAAAAATGACACCAGATAGTCATTCTAGAGGACTTCTATCTAGGAATTAGCCAATGGGTTCTGAATTTCAGTTTTTTATTTTAATTTTTCTGGATACAAAGTCCTGAAATTAAAAAATTTAGTTCAAATTTTCAGAACAAAATAAGTATTGGCTAATTCCTAAATAGCAGTTCTAAAATGGCTATTTGTGTACTTTCTCCTACTTTATTGAATAAAAAAGAATGGGCCTTTCTAAGTGGGCTGCACTATTATAATGTTAGTCCTATTATGAGATGGGCTTAGCGTTCAATGAAATAAATGGGCTATAACTTATAGCCCGTTGTTGAATCCCAAAAAGACAAAAAAGAAAGCCACGTCATATATCCTTGTAACACAATGTAAGCAAGATTTTTAACCGTTGGATTTTGTTCCTATCCCAAATCTTCAGCCACTCATTTACCATAGAGTACACTTTGTTTTTTTCTGGTTCAGATATTCTCTCTTTAGTTCTTTGATTCCTAGTTTATGAGTAGCAATTTTCCACTGTGCTTTTGAAGCTGACACTCTTCTTTCTTGTAGGGACATCTCTCTCTCTCTCTCTCTCTCTCTCTCTCTCTCTCTCTGTGCCATGGCAACTGAAAGCTTCAACAAACCTCCATCGTACCCTGAGGTAAACCAAGCTTTCAACTTTCCCTTTTTGCTTTTTTCATTTTTTTGCATCTCATTTTTTAACATTTTTAGCTCAGAATTATACCCCTAAAGTCCTATATTTTCAAACATACAAAAAAAAATGATTTTTTTACACATATTTCAGTGATTTTTCCTTAAATCTTGATGAAAGATTTAATTTTTAAAGTTACATGCAAGAACCGCTTAACCCTCATTGTAATATAAACAAGAAAAAAATTCTAGCTTTTTACCTTTGTTACTAGGTTATTCACTTAATATTTCTCTAATTCTTCAGGACTTAGTGCTTGTAAAGTTTGAGTTTTCGCAATTGTTGCTCAATTCCCTAGAAATTTTTTGTAAAAGAAGAACAAATCAGCAGTTTTAAAGTGACTATTTTTACTGTTTTAATGGTTCCCACATGAGCATATATGATATCAAGAATGCTTTTTAACAGATCTGCATGTTTGTTTCTTGAAAAAGAAAGAAAAAAATACAAGAATCTCAAAAATAAAGATTTGGGTTTTGTTTTAACAGATGATATGTGAAGCCATTGAAGCACTAAATCAAGAAGGGGGTTCAAACAAGTCATCAATATCAACTTACATTGAATCAAAATATGGAGATCTGGGTAAAGATCATTCAGAGTTTCTAACTTTACATTTGGACAACATGAAGCAAACTGGAGAGCTCATTTTCCTCAAGAACAATTACATTAAACCTGGTACAGATGTTCCTCAGAAAAGGGGTAGAGGCAGACCACCAAAACCTAAAGTTCCTTTGCCACCTGGTGCAGAATCTGCAGAAATTGCACCACCAAGGCCGAGAGGTAGACCAAGAAAAGACCCCAATGCACCACCTACTTCAAAAAAGCCAAAGCCAACACCAGCAACCCCAAATTCCACAGGGAGGCCTAGGGGTAGGCCTAGGAAAGTTAGGCCACAGTCTGCACAAGATGGTGATGATGTAGAGGAAAGCTGAGAAAAATTTGGAGGCTTATTATTGGACTAGATCTGTTGATGGTGATGACTCTTAATGACTTAGTTGTCTTATTTTTCTTTTCATTTAGGTATTAGTATTTGCTTTAGTAAGGGTTGTTGTCTTGTGACTAGTAGTTAGGGATTCAAAGTGGTGCAAGTAGTCTCCTGCAGAAATGCAAGGTAAGATTGCGACCAGTCCGGCTCTTTCTCGAATCCTGCGTATAGTGATAGCTTAGTGTAGCTGCCCTTTTATTAGTAGGATCTCCTCTTGGTTAATGCCTCTACTTGTAGTGGATTATGACTTGTGTAGTTCTAGTAGGATTGTGTACGTGTGTTGCTCTTTGTTCAAGATTCAATGTAGAGAGATCTGTAATGCTTGTTACCATGTGTAATTGCTGCACTTTTCACTCTGTTATCTTTATGTTAAAATTAGAATGCATATTTTTGAAACTGTCCTTTTACCATTGAACTATCTTAGTTTGGAGTCCTAACTTGTCCCAAAGGTGTGATTGAGTGGTTGAAGTAATATGTAAATTGTAGGTTTGAATCTCAGTTACAAGATTAGCATGATTCATATACTTTTGTGGGGCAAATTTATCATGACTCGTGCTTGTGTTGTAATAGTAGGTTATTTGATGAATTAATAGTAGTTGAATTATTGGATGCCACCATACTTTAAAAACTTAAAAACTGAACTTTTTGAGTCTTATAATTAAATGTTTTCCAAACTTTTTGAATTCTGTTTGTTTTTATTATTGTTGTTGAATTAGATGGATGGGAGTTGTGACAAGAAAATGTACAAAGTAAACTTGTTTAGCATTGGTTGGGTTTGGAGTTAGTTCATGATTGTGACTGCTAAAGTGAGTTTCTGATGGAGCTCACGTTGGGGGAAAAAATGTATTGGATAAGAAGATAATGAAATGAAGACATTACAACAACAATAATATAATTTCACGGGGTCTGAAAAAGGTAGTGTGTACGCGACCTTACTACCTACCCTAGGATAGAAAGGTTGTTTACGATAGACCTTCGGTTCCCTCCCTCCAAGAACTCCCCACCTTGCTTTTGGGATGACTTAAACTCACAACCTCTTGGTTGGAAGTGAAGAGTGTTCATCACTAGAGCAATCCGCTCTACTCTTATCAATGAAATGAAGACATTGTAGTGGATTAAAAGGTCATGAGTTAACACTAGAGCAATCCGCTCTACTCTTATCAATGAAATGAAGACATTGTAGTGGATTAAAAGGTCATGAGTTAACAGGTTTTGTTGGACAAAAGACATCATGTGTACGAACTATATAGTCTCTATATGGAGACATTATCTCTCATCCATATATAAAATTGTTACTATAATCATGTCTTTGTCTAAGGTTCCACTTGGGGTTGGAATCTTGATCTAATACGACAAGTCCTTTGATGCCTCCTGGTGGTGGGAGCAGCAGATTGTTGGAATCTTCTTATGTGTCTGGATTTGAGTTGAAGGGTCAGAATTTGTTAGTGGAAGCTGTGATCGGATGCAATGAATACATACATGTCTATAACATCATCCTCGTATAACATTCGTTCACTATAAAAGTCATATTTCTTTTGGAATCGATTTTTATGTTATGTTATAATATATATTTTCTATAACAACACTTCACTATAGCAGCCAAAAAATATCAGAACAAACGAAGCTACTATAGAGATGTTTGACCATACTATGAGTGTTAGTGAGAAGCAAATCTAGAATTTTAAAGTAGTGTTTGCAGAGTTTATATATTGGATGTGTGAAATGTAAATAAAGTATCATATTGAAAGTTGATAAAAGAGAAGAAAGCTATATATAAGGTAGGAATACTTTGAGGAATTTTAGGAAAAATCGAGCTTGATTCAAAACGCACAGTATTATGCCAATGACACAAATGACCTTGAAATGAGTTGATTTTGAACTTTTGACCTTTGGGGTAGGCACCGGATCAACGCGTAAATCTTTTGATTTTTAACTTTGAAGGTTTGCATATTGGTCAGTTGACCTGCCCCAAAGGCCAAAAGTTAACTACTACTACTACTCTTTATGGTGTTCTATTTCTGCTCTGCACTAAGAGAAGAGTGTCTTTGAATTAGCTTAGCACATTCTATTTCTTGGTTAATGACCTACTTATCAAGTATAGTTTGAAATTGTAGCAAAAGTAGACATTCAGCAGAAATATCAAATGTATAAATTTAGATAAGGGTGTAAAGTTAGGAAATTGGCACATGTCAAGCACCAGAACCACTCCTAGTTTAATATCTTTTTTCAACAGAAACTGCAGAAAGATGCAGGGACAACATGATGGTCCATCATTATGGTCTTGTCTTGGTACATCTGTAGAATCTTGCCAAAGTTGTGATTTTTGTTGACATACAAGGACCACAGAATAGCACCATTGTTTGACTATTGTCATTCACTTGTTCAAATTCCTTGTTGGTTGTGTTTCCCCCCCTCCTTTTTTGGTATGAGTATCTGGTATCACATACACTAGATACACATTAGTCCGACTAATTCAGATTCAATACTGTACTTAAAGAGGAAGCTCGCACTCCCCTCCATGCGTTTCTTGATTCCAAGTGCCCTTCGGCAAAAAGGTTAAAATTCAAACTGCAGTGTCATTGGCTTTTATTACTACGTTCAGATGGGCCTTCTCTACTTATGTGAAAGATTAAAAACAATAAAGAAGGAAGAAGCAGCATCCTAACAGTCATATTTGGCAACTAGCTATTGAGTTGGTCTTTGTACATACCAGCTGGCTATAAAAACGCATAACATATATGACTTGGTTAAAGAATGCATGAGTTATAAATGTCTCAGTATCGAACTGTCGATGCCATTTTGCTATGTCTATAGTCTTCTGATCAAGTCAGGGAGAGAAAATTGCTATAAGATTGATATTAATGTAGAGTGTAGACAAGTTAATGAACTAATCTGCACACTGAACAATTGACAGGAAAAATTAGAATGTAAAGGTATAACAAATTGAGCGGGTGGTATCAGAATACCAAACGAACACTCAGACTGTAAACAAGAATTCATGAACAAATCACATTCCACGAGGAACTGCCTAAAACAATTGCATAAAAGAATTTCCAACTGTACTATTGATGGGGCTTTGGATTGTACATTATGGTCGTTGATATACAAAAAGAAGATATTGTACAGGGCGATATGGATAACAAAGAATTATGAGTTGTTGGAACACGAGTAATAATGCTTTCATCTAACATACATAGCCATCATAAAAAAGAAGAAAGAAAAAGCACCTTGGAACAGAGTTGTTACTCGGGACCAATTGCATCTCTCTTTAATCGTAATTTCCCACTTTGGTCTCTATTGAAAAGCTTCTCAACTACTTCATTCCAGTTAGTTCTTGCATCACTGCACTGCGCTTTGCTTGTCATTGCATCTTCCTCCTGTTTCTGAGATGACTCCTCAGTTATACTCTCCGTGGATTCCTCTTCATCTGCGTCCACAGCGTGTGGTATGTTTAAACTGACAGCTCTTTCGAGTGCATCCTTGTGTTCTTTTTCTAATGTCTTCAGCCTTTCAATTTTCTGCACTTTGGGGGGAGTAGTTGTGGTCTCAGCACTAGCCTCCTTAAGTCTCTGCAAGGAAGAGTTTGCTCAACTAGATCAAAATTTGTCCAACACACGAGGGGGGATGTAGCATAGGAGTATCAGGTTCATCTGAACTTTGATGCGGAGCATAAATTTACGTGTAAAATCCACTAAAATTACAATAAATAGTAGATATGAACTCATAACTTTAAAAATATTGTGAGTTCCATGCTAAAAACCTTAGAGGTTGAAACCATAGAGTTTAAATCCTGGATCTGCCTCTGCAAACGAGGATTCATATAGCTGACCCCAACTGATTGGGGATTGAGACATAGTTGATTGTTTGATTAACGTAACTACTGAAAGAAGACAACAATGACTTGCAAGCATGTGGAAATATAGCACGGATGACTATACACTGGTTTTGCTACTATGCATTTCAGGATCTTAACATTGAAAGATTTCAGAGGAAACTGGAAACTGAGCTGGTAGACATTCTAGTTCCATCATATGCAGCATGTAATTCAGATGGAGTACAGTAATTCTAGACTTAAACAACGGAACAATGAGATCTAAAAGTATGGGACAGGACCAATCCATAACATCATACATGCAAATTACCATATGTTACCCACAATTTAAACTTCTATTGGAATTCGGGGATAAGTAGGCTGCTTTTTATAGGTCACAAAGGCAATACTGTTGTCGCAAAAATCTATACCTTCCTGCAAAGGTGAAATCCTTCGCTCAATCTATTTCCATACAGATAGTATTATTTCACTGTACGGATAAAATAAAAAGATCCGGTTGTGTCCAAATGCACATATATTTGGTTCTCTTTTATGAAGACAACCACTCCTCTTATCAATGACAAAATGACTAGGTTTATGCTTGTCTTTGGAAATTTTTGCACGATGAAAGCAAGGCAAAGTACTCCTCATATGTTTTGTACCAAAATGAAATCATAGATGACCAACAGGAGTCCTTCCTTTCAAAGGAAAAAGTGTGTTGATGCTACTTACTGCTAATGCTTTTTCAGATTCTCTTTCTATCCAAATGATTCCATGATCAGCTGTAGCATTGCGTGACAACACGATATGCTCAAATCTTCCGTCAACTGGGATGGCAGTTCTAACATCTGGAGTGTACCTCCCACATCTGTGAAGCAGGAAATTGCATATCAGGAGTATTACAGCTTCACTGTTGCAAAAATATCATAAGCACTGAGTGCTAATATCATAACCAAGAGGAGAGCTTTAAATCGTCCTAACATAAGGAAAAAACGTTTTTTTCTTAAAATGGTTAAGTTGAAATCCAAAACGGTGGTCTCATCTGAAAATATTTTGCTGTAGCAGCGTCTGCACAATAATCGCAAATGCCTAAGCGTGCGGTGACAGTTACATGAAGAGAATAAATACATAGGGTCAGATTTATTAAGATTAAACCAAACTAGGGAAACAAAAACAATGAGGCTAAAGTGCTTCTTGTCCAACAAGTAAGAATAATTCACCAGTATGTGAGATTAGTTCAACTTTATTCTGCACTCGTCTATTTAATGGGAGATAAAGATGCCGATGCATTTCATATGAAACTGTTCTATAATATCTTCAATAATTCAGGGAACTAACGGAACACAATGCCTCTATTTGTCAGGGTTAGTATATCCTAATCAGTGGATTTAACAAGATGAGGACAAAGAATATTGACAAGATCGATAGTTGAACGAACACCACTTAGGAGCACAATGTTTGGGATGACTCATACTAGTTGATAGTGGCAAGCATCAGACCCCAACACCAATTCGATAGACTTATAAGCCGGGCTGTGAAACATAAACAAGGAAATCAAGACAGCAGAATATTAGAAAGGAATGAGATCTCGTCATGCACAGAACTGAGGGAAGATATAACGTATCTACAACACAAGTCAAACGAAGCACACAATGACCACAAGCAATGGTCGGCGGTTCTGTGAAAGTCACACCGACAGAGGCTAGGTTATATCATATTCACTAGTTTGCATTACTTTGACAGTACATAGCACACTAGTAACACTCATCTGAATGTGCTTTACCTGCAGAATCTTCTTTCTACAATGTGATACATACGGCCTGGTGCATAAAGTCTTCTTGGATCTCGGAGTTTTCTGCCCTCAGGAATGAAGGTATCTCTCAAGCATACCAAAAATATCAAGCACGGTAAACTGTTGAAAGCATTAATGCCTGGTATAAGAGATAATTATAGCAATCATGCAACGGCAAGAAATCAGAGAATAGAGAGAAAGCTTTATTATGCACACAGAGTGTGGATTTAAACTAACCAGAAGATGGATTTAAATATATCTTCAAGTGGGGTGGCTGTTCTTGGCAAGAAATCATCCTGTTAGGAAAGAGTCATGGTTACATTGTTAATTCACTGGATGTGACGGTTCATCAATTTCACATGGCAAGCTAAGGAGCAAATTAACACATATACCGAAACTTCTCAAATTTGCAAATATGACCAGAGAAAAACAGTGGAAATTCCTGTTAAAGTGGGCAACTATTTTACTGAAATGTCACAGCAAATTGCACTGCCCAATGGTTTAAATTTCAACTTAGTAAACAACAACAACAACATACCCAGTATTATCCCACACTGTGGGGTCTGGGGAGGGTAGTGTGTAGGCAAACCTTACCCCTACCTTGGAGAAATTTCAACTTAGTAACTGCTGAAAAAATAAGTTATCAGTTAGCGACTAAACTACCAGCTCAGTCGCCATTCCTTGGATTCGTCTTCCCCCCCACATGATAAGTACAAACTCAAGCCAATTGCATTTCAAGTGGTAATATAAGATATATAAATATATAATGCCTGTAGATCTCGACACCCAGATGCTATCTATAACAGGAGGCACTTAAATTTAGATCAGAAAAGGGAAAGAGATTCTAGTTGGAACAGTCTCAATGTACTTCAACTTTCCACTCTTGGCGGTAAATTCCAAAAGAGAACTGTTCATAAAGGAGATTCAATTTTACTGTAAATCAAAGGAATGATTAACTGCTGATCATAAAAATTGGTTCTTTCCTTGTAGCATCTGCAAACTACAGTATCCCAATATTTATTGGCTAAATCAACTGACTACATTACTCTGAACCAGTTAGTAATTAGTCCCTAGTCCATCTCTCTTTTCCCAGTTGAATCGACCACCTCACAACCCATTAATAACATCTTCCAGAATACATTCCCAAAATTTAAGCATTCTCAGAATGAGCAGATGCAGCATATGAAAGCAGTTCCTGTCAATTCAAATTACATATAAGATACTTTTTCTGAAAAAATATTCAAAATTTGTATCACGTCCTCAGTCTTTGCCACAAAAGAATAACCGGTGAAAAGTGTATTATCTACCCACTGACTCAAAATTCTGGATTAGTTTCCGACGCTTACCTGCAATACCACAGAGTGTATTATATCAGCATACTTAACAGCCAAGTTGAGTGACATACACCGCGCTGGTGCAACTGCATAACACCTTAAAAGACTCCTTGGAATTCCCCCTAATCTATCCTTATGATTCGCCACAATCACTGTCAGCAAAGACGCCACACCAGAACCCAAAGAATGTCCTGCAAAATAGAGGTGGCAAAATTAACCAATTTTTAGTAATCCGCCCAACCGTTGGGATAAACTCGAAATGACCCATTAAACTATTGGTTCAAAGTAGGGTGACTTGTTGTTGACTTTACTCCAGCTTGAACTTGAAATGACCCATCAAAGTATCAGGTCAAATAGCGTAACCAGACAGGTAAAAATTCATCTAAACTCCAAAAATACAAATTACATTTGGAGGTTGGAAATTATACAAACTTATAAGAACTTAAGCTAAAAATGGGAAGTCTAGTGCACCAAGTTATCGCTATGCGCGGGTCCGGAAAGGGCCGGACCATAAGGGTCTATTGTAGCACCCTAATTCAGGGAAGTGTCTGTTCCACCGCTCGAACACGTGACCTTCCTGGTCACATGGCAACAACTTTATGAATTACGCCTCGCTAAGAATTTAATCGAACCAGCCTATTTGCCATATTTACCTGCAAATATCATCTTGTAACTCCTCCCATTCTCAATCCAAAGCTTCTTCAAAGTCTCAGACTCATTATTCAAAACCCAAACAGCAGATTTCAACAACCCATGATGTACATATCCTCCATCAAACATCTGTTTTCCCAGCCTATTATCCAACAAAACTTTGTAATCACTTTCGTTTAGTAAATTCAACCCACGAATAGCGACTACAATCTCTTGGTGTTCGTGATCACAGTAGATCAAATACGGAGGTGCATTGCCAGACGTTTGTTCATATGTGACCCGTTTAATGACCCAATCGGGGTTTAGCCTGTACCCGCCCTTCGGCGGGTACTTGGGGCTACGGAGATTTGGTTCGTATACTGCTAGAATTGTACGGCAGATACGTGGAACTGGTTCGAATTCCTCGTAGGTAGCTGTTGGCCACGTAGCACTGTCGTCATTGCCGGTGTATGTGCATCGTTTCCATGCCCAACGGAGACAACCTAAAACCAACACACACTCAGCTCCACAAGCAACTGACATCGGTTACTGTGAGCTCAACTAATACTTAAAACTTTTTTGCAAGGAAAGCCAATCAATACAACTGAACGTACTCTTCTTATAAATGTAAAATTGCTTTGGGTCTTTTCAAAAGGAAAGTTGGGGAAGTAGCTGGAAGTTTCACGTGTGTGATAGAGAGGATTAACTGGAAAAATGGTTGACTGATTTTTATTGGAATGACAGGGACATGAGGGAAAGTGGGGAAAGCGTTGTATACTACGTATATATTACAATATACAGAGAGGATTTTGATTCTGGTTCTTGTCTTAAGGTCTAAGTATGTGTTTTTCCTTTTCTTGATTTTGAAGTCTTGTGCTGCATCATTGTTAGTTGGTGATGAACCGTTGAGTAAATTATGTTTGCTGGACACCAACTATTTCTGTTCGGACCATTTAGCTGGATCTGTTTTAATACATTAGCTTTAAAAGGAAAAAACACTATTCTCTCCGCTTTGGCCAATTTCGTATGTTACACAATATTTGATTTTTTGAGATATTAAGAAGTAATTAATTTTTTTTTTTAAAGTTGTTCTTAGAGTAAAATTATTAATATGGTCAATTTCATTATGAATTAATACTAAAAGATAAATTACTTAATATATATGAAAACAACAAGAAAACCGAAAACAAACAAACAAACAAAGGTTAAGGAAAAATAAAATAAAATAGGTGCACAGACTCAATAGAAACTATTCTAACAAATGGAGTTAAATGGGTTGGTAGACTAATCTTTTACGTCGAAACTTTAGAAAGAAATAGAATGAAGTGAAGGATAAACGTATATAGATACGAATTGAATACTATATCAAATGATTAATGATGACCTATTTTTTCTAATTAAAGTGAACCGGAGAAATTACATCATTTATTACTTTTTAATATTTATTGTCTGACTAGTATTTGTAAGAATTAGTTTGTTTGGGAAAGTCCCACATCGGTGGCCTAAAACAATCTTATGGCCTTTTAAGTTCTTGTCCATTATATGTACTTGACTAAGAATACACACAATTAAGCGTATGTGCAAATATATATCACTATTACTATTAAATAATTGGATATTTAATTAATGTTTTATTTTTTATTTATATAACCGAAATCAGTCTTATTTGAATATTAAAAAAATTGAATAAACAGACACATCTGTTAATGAAATAAAGTGACTTTTCGGGAAAAAACCTGACTTTTTCCCTATAAATAAACGTTGAGAATCCTATAAAATGATTCAGAAAAATTTACAAGTATCAAATAGTGGCTTGTTGTATTCTTAAAAAGATTGACTGTGTTTTTTCCCCCAAAATCTGTATAAGGGCAATAATGTTTTTAAGGAAAGTAGTTCTCACGCCTCGCCTCAAGCCTTCTCAATTTTTTTCCTTTTTCTGATTATTTAACAACAGTATTAACTAAGTGATGTTTAATAAGGCATGAAGAATAATTTAGACAAATACGTTTATGATTGGGATGTGCAAAAATATAAACATGGAATAGAGGCAATGTCAAATTAGTTTAGTTAGATTTTCAATGAATCCTCAAATTTTATAATTTAATAATTAATGTATATTAACACACGATTGAAAGTAGGGTGTACATGGACCGGGTTTGTTCGATTTTTATCAAAATCAAACCAAACCAATTATATTGGTCTGGATTGGTTTAGTTTTGTCAGATTTTTTGGGGTTTTTTTTTTGTTATGTGAATATTATTTCAATCTTACTTTAATACATTTTTTATAAGTAAATATATGTTTAGTAAAAATTAAAAAAATAACAAATATATGATCTATTAAAATATTCTTATGGAAGAATTTTCTTAGTAATACATGATAGTTATTTTTTAGTCGTCTAACAATAATTTTACGTTGATGTACGCTTTCAAGGTTAACCGAATTTAATAATTTAACATAAAAATAAATATGAACATATATAATGATATGTTCTATTTAATTTTAAATTATCAAATATCATTTCAAGCTCGAAAAAGATATAAGAATTTAATAGATTTTGACATATAAATATGAAAAAACAAAGAGATTGACGCATTTCACTAACACTTGATAAGAAAGTGATCATACAACCCATTATTTAAAGTTAATAATATGGAGCACTTCACATTTAATTAAATATTACATCCCATAAGAGAATCGCAAATATTTGTAGACATTTTTTCAAAGAAAATTCTAAAAAAAGTCTTTATATATATATATATATAAATTATATAGTTATATGTCGGTTTGGTTCGAATTTGTTTTACTCAATACCAAATCTAATCGGAATTTTTAATCGATTTGGTTTAACTTTTCAGTTTGGTGCGATTTTCCGATTCGATTTGCATATCCCGGTGGCAAGTACTTCTAACATATTGTGCATGTACTTCAAAAATATGGACGCTCCAAAAATAAATACTTTTACTTTCATAAGAATGACACACACCCCGATGATACTTGGTAGTACTTCCTCCGATTCGCTTTAATTATTTTTTTTAATTTTTACACTTATTAAAAAATTCATATTTTAATATTAATTAATAATACAATTGACCATATTAGTCTTAATTTATTTCTTGAAAATATAACAAATACTTCTACGCTCTTTACTTCAAAAATAACTTAAAAAATTAAATTAAAATTTTCTTAATATCTAAAAAAAATTAAATATTATAGACCACAAAATAAAGGTCAAAAAACTAATTGAGTGGACCGGAGGGAGTATCTGATTAAACCCACTAATTGTATTCCGAATTCGTCAAATCTAAAATTCAATCCTATTGCCTATTACAGCGGAGGTCTAACCAAGTGGAATAAGAGCACATGCAGATGTCTTGTCCGACAAATTAACTAGCTAATTGGTCCAGGTTTGTGAGTTGTAACGTTAATATATGGTTGTACAACTGAACGGGAAGACATTTAGCCGGGATAATGGCAGCACAGGCCTAAACGGAATAAAATGAGGCCCATCTCATCCCGCTAATAAACGGGATGGGATGTGACGGGACGAGACGATTCACGGGTCTTGAGTGGGCCTTTTTTTAAAATAAATAAATAAATATTTAAGCATTAAGTTTGACAACGGCTAATTTTTTAACAATGACTAAATTTTTAAAGTTTGCAACGGTTAGTTTTTTGACTTATTTAATAAATTTAAAACTTAATAAATTATAAAGAAACTAAGTAAATAATTATAAAATATTAAAACAAAAGACTTGTAATGAAATATTTTAGTAATTATAATAGAATTTTAATTTATTTAATATAATTTCAAGCCATTAAGTAACTAAGTAAGAGTATAAGACAATTCATAAAAATAATTCAAGGATTAGAGCCTTTTATTTTATTAATAGAACTTTCAAATTTCACATATAAATATAATTCTTTTGAATAACACATAATCTACGCATCCACCTTCTAGGAATGGTTCTGTTTGAACTAGGCCTCTTAGTAGCCAATTACAAATCATCATATCAATATTTGTAAGCTCCTATATAGTTTCGTTGTAACTTATCTATAATTTCTCTCGGACATCGTTCTGGAATTGTCAATGTTGATTGATGTTCCATGAGTTCCATGTCGTCACCGCTCCCCGTGCTAAGTATCTCATTGTATTCTTCTTCTTCCCTGGTGGTTAATTTTTCAAAACCAAGATTTCTTCTTTCTAAATTAATCCAATCTCTGAATAATACAGAAATTTCTAGCCTGTCATTCGCTAATGAATGTCTATGATCTCCGATTTGAAATCTTGTCGCGCTAAAAGCACTCTCCGATGCTACTGATAATGCTTGAATAGCCAGGATATCTTGGGCCATTATTGAAAGTGTTGGAAAAGCCTTGCCACGCTCCCTCTACCATACCAAAAGTTGTCCGTTGCCTTCTTCTCTTTAATACTTTCCGATCCTTGATTAAGATAAAAATCAAGTTCATCATCAATAGAGGAATCAAAACATGTTAAATCATCCATGATTAAATATTGAAACTTGAAGAAATTGCCCAAAAAATTTCTCCAAATACTTGACGAATTAATTTGAAGCTTGAAAATTGCTCTAAAAATTTGGCCAAATACTTGAAACTTAGTTGATTGGGAGACAATTGAGAGAATAATATAGATAGAATGCAAGAGATTTGAGAGAGAATGATTGATTTTTACGGAAAAAAATGAAGAATGATGGGGGTATTTATAGTTAAAAATAGGGCCATAGTATAATTTAATAACTTAGGGGTTAAATCAAAAGTTTGGGATGATTTTCTTTTTTTTTTGGGGGGGGGGGGGGGGAGGGATATGGCCGTTTATAGCAGTTGGGAACGGCTAAATTTTCAAATAAGGTCGTTGCCCAACGACTCTATTTCAAAAAAAATAAAAAATAACATGCAGGACAGACGGGACGGGACGGGATAAACATGACTAAATGGGCAGCCCGTCCCATCCCATGTACCGTTTAATAAATGAGACGGGACGGGACGGCCCGTCCCATTGGACAGCCTTAAACGTTATTAATGTTTGTGTTTCTTGTTCCAACAACGTGAATAACGTTGTAAGTAACGGCACGATTAACGTCTAACATTTGCTTTTTCTATGTATGAAAGGAAAAGTAGTTACAGTTTTAAAAGTAATTAAAATTTAATCACTTTTTTAAGTAAATATAATTTGAACAAACACACCCTTAAAAATTCAGAAAAATTCTAGCATAATATGTTGGAGTTCCAACATAATATGCAGGAAGTTTAAATAGAGGAGCTCCATAATTCATCATATTTTTCGTGTTGGAGTTCCAACATAATATGACAGAAGTTTATATGCAGGAGCTCCATAATCCATCATATTGTGTTGGAACTTTCCGTGTTTCAGCAAAATAATAGCTATTTTTCAATAACTTTACAAATGTTGGTTATTTTTCGATTATTTGTTCGAAAACTGGCCTGACCGTGCTATTTTTACCTATACGAAGCTCCGCAAGATATTTTTGTTGGAATGCTCTGTGGAGGCCCAGTATAGAGGGTTGTTAATGTAAGAAAACGAATCTTTACACAAATAGCCAGGCGAATTCATTGTTTACTTTTTCTAGTTGAGTATACATATACATTCATTATATTTATACATAATTATATATATATATATACACACACACATATTATACATTCACCGAATATTTTTAGTTTAACCGGTTGGATGAACAACTATTTATTTAGGTCCATAATGTTCATTAACTCAGTTGGGCTAGACAACTCCAATGTGAATATTTGTTGTTCGACCAAGGACGTATCTATATGTTGGAGTATGGAGCACGTGAACTCATGCTCCTCTTTCAAATATAATATTATATTTCTTAAAAATTTCTTAAGTATACATGTGTGCATTCAAGCTCAAATAATCCTATGGTGCAATGATTATTGAGTGCATTTTTACGAATGAAGTTAGGTTCAAATCTCAGTCTGTTGGCAACTTGGCATCTCTACTATCCTCTGTTGTGTTCTAACTAAGTATTTTTTTTTCTTTTTCTATTTGGTTCACTCATTCAAAATCCCAAATTTAATACATTGTAATCCTTGATATTTTTTGTCATAGTAAAATTTTATTATCCCATTACGAATCACTCCTACGTTATAGTATTATGTCTTTTTACCCTCAATATCATCAAATTATTCTAAATTGTGCAAAATTAAAAAAAAAAAATATTCTTTTCTATTGAAAGTTCTCCTACAAATCTAATCAGGGCCGGCTCAACGGTATCCACGGCTTAAAGCCAAACTTCAACGAGGGGCACTAAGTTTTTTTATATTTAAAAACTCGTTTAATAAAATTTTATTTTGAAGTTAATTTTTCTAGCTTTTTGAGATGTAAAATTTTTAATAATTTATTTATAATCGATTTCTTAACTAGGATTATATATATTTTTACTTTCTCGAATTATTATTCAATTCTTTTAGGATTTCTTAATTTTCTATAAGATCTTTATTAAACTCTCACCAACTTCTTCTTCTTCTTCTTCTTCTTCTTCTTCTTCTTCTTCTTCTTCTTCTTCTTCTTCTTCTTCTTCTTCTCTTCTTCTTGGATTTCATTCTCTTCTACCTTAATTCTTCTTCTTCTTCTTGGATTTCATTCTCTTCTACCTTAATTATATTAGTGATTTATTTATCTACCATAAATTCTTCCTATTCTTTGGGATTGTATTAAAGTTTTAATTCTTCTCTCCTTTTTTGGCGTTTTTAATATGCAGATTTATATTTTCTTGTTGACATATTAAAATTCTAATAAATTTAAAAAGATAATACATATACTTACAAACAAAAGATATATAAAAAAATTAGATGCAAAGTAATAAGAAAAGTATAGAACAATTGAACCTGGTTTAACAAATAGTCATGGATAACTTGATATATTACTTTTGCTGTTTCAATATTTTTGGTGCAATTCCGGGAAAGCTTGACAAAAAAAGAGTTCGCAATTGCTTTCTACTATCATATTTGACAGAATATTTTATTAGACAGTGGACTTATAAGTTTGGAAAGGAATATAAAAGATTAAGTAAAAACCAGTTTAAAGAGAAAGTAATAAAAGTAACGTGGGCCATGTGATAATAATGATAATATATAAAGGAGGCAGGACATATATTCACACGCAAGTAACTATTCTTATCCCCAAATTATCTCTATTAGTCTCATAGTTCCCTTATTTATGAAAAATATACTTTTTTTATATACTAAATATTTTTTAAAAATTTCATCAAATACAGATACAACTATTTAATACATCATCAGAAAATTTTGAGCCCCCTAGATGTAGGGCCTTAAGCGGATGCTTGAGTGGCTTTACCATTGAGCCGCCCCGTGAATCCAATATAGAACTTCATAAAAAATACGATGATCAGGAAAACAGAATCCACGAGAGCTTAAACTGAAAGTCCAACCACCGGTCTCTTTGAAAAATAAATGAAAGGATTATAAAGGAGAAAGTGAGGAGATGTAGATTCTGCAGGAGTTACATTTGTGAATAATTTGTATCCTATGCATAAGTTATATTTGTGAATAATTTGTATTCTATGTCCATATAAATTTTTTGTGAATAATTAATATTCTATGTTCATATAAAATGTGTTTTTACTCTCTATGATTCCAGTGGCTAAGGAAAAAGGTTTTGTTAGCTGTGCATCTTCATTAAAGGGAAAACAAATGTCCAAAAATGAGAAAGAAATACCCGAACTCATTTGAAAAACCTTAAAAGAGCAAGCAAAATGGTAAAGAAACTATTGAAGCCTGCAACAACACTTGCATCAATTTCTTATTGCAAGTGTGCTTTCTGCCGAGAACTTTCATACAACCATATAAACCTTTACTTCTAATTATAAATACATTCTGAAAAGAAAGAGTTACAAGAGAAATAAAAGACATCATGCAGAATTTTACCTGGCCTTAGCTTATAATCATTAACTAAACCTTTCACAATACCATACTAAGAGTAATGAAATTTGCTTAATATCCTGATCTGGGCTTCCTTCTTGCCCTCATGTTTTTAACATGAATTTTTATGGTGTATCTGCAATTAAAGAAATACTAAAATAGTTAGTACAAATACGAAAAATGACAATCACACTGATTCTCTTTTGCTGCAAACTTTTGTATTCACAACAACAGAAAATGGGACAATTTAAACTCAACATGAGAATATTATATAAATATAATTTCTTGTCCAACAATATAGCTCTAAGTTCGATAGAACTACCACCTAAAAAAATCTCTCGTAATTTATTAACATTTCTTATGCTAATGAACCAAGTCAAATGTGGGCATAGGCAAGAATGATGCACTGAGACGTAAAATACTAAATCCAAACAAAGATTGAAAAGGAAAAAGATAAACAAAGAAAAAGAAAGTGAAAACAACATGTACACCTTGAAATGTAACGATGACAAAGTAGGGTCTTTAAATAATTCAATGCCCTTTCGATACAAAACGTAACCTCTGTACGTAGAAGAAGAGAAAGAGTGGGAGGTATAATTAGGAAAATTTAATTAGAGAATAGAAACGGCTTTAGTCTCCTCTAATACCACATTGAAAGCATACAAAGGGTATATATGAAATTGGGAAAGAATGAGAAAAATCCAAAAACGGAGAAAATAGATAAATATGATCCTTGGTCAAAGAGAGGATGCCAACTCATCTTTTTATTTTCCCTACTTTATATATATATATTAGCGTTATACCCCATGCCATGCGCGGACAAACTTAAAGAATCCTATAAAATGATGATATGATATATCATATTATTTTAATAAATTTTAGTTTCTATTTTAATTTCTAATACAGAATGCAGAAATATAATAAAATTTATATAATTAAAGGATACACATCATATAGTAATTATTTGAATTATTTATTTCTTATTTTATTTTTTATTAAATTAGCAAGTACTTAGTACTAAATATTTACTAATGTGACTTTTATTAACTTGTCAATTGGCTTAATATTTTGTCACTATTTTTCTATAATATAACATAGACATAATTATCTAAATTTATCAATATATTCTTTGAGTATTATTTACTTACCTCTTATTTCTATTAATTAATTTAAATTATAAATATTCTAATATTATCTTTATCCCTCTCTTTTTATACATTCTTTTCTACTATAATATTTGATTAGTTTTCTCATTTTGCATTCTACTTGTAATTAAAATTATGTAATATTTTTTTATGGTTAAATTATAATTATAAATTCATCAAAAATATATAAAGATAAGCTTCTTTTTTTAAATATACTAATATTTTTAATAATTGTTATTTTGTGTTATATATATATATATATATATATATATATATATATATATATATATATATATATATATATATATAATATTCTTATGTTATGTATAAATATCCTAATATTATTTTATTTTTTATTATTTTTCAATATGGAAGTATGAGTTATATTCTTCTATTTAATAACTAAAACTTCCTATATGAAAATATTAATTAATATATATATTTTACGTTATCGCTTGAAATTCTTTCTTTCTTTAATATTCTTCTTCTACTCTTTGTTTATATAATTTCAATTATGAGTATATGTACGGATTTTCTCATCATAATTCTACTTATAAGTCTTATATTTCTATATTGTTTCTAAAAGTTATATTTTTTTTTTGTTCTTTGCTTATTATAGTTATATTATCCGTTACTTAGTATTATCAAATTATGACATGAATTCTTTTGTAACTTACCATATTAATATAACAAAATGGATATAGTTTTGTATTACTCACAAAATTTAACTTGGCTTTATCTTGTATGACTATTTCTTAGAATTCTCTAGTTGTTCAAATTATTTTTTAGTATCATTTATTTACTTATTTTTGTCAAATAAATTTAAAGTATGGATAAAATCATATTATCTCTATTTTTTCTTTTTATACATTAGTTTTTGTTCAATAATATTTTAATTTTTTTTATTTAGCGTTTATATATAATATGAATATTGTTATATTATATTTCTAAATGCATGGTGTTGAATTAGTTCAAAGTTTAAACAGAGGAGTTCGTTTGTTATATGTCATAAATCTACTAATAACTGTAATAATAATTATTTTATTATCACTTTCAATAAGAAATTAAATTAAATCCTCCTTCCTTTTTGTATTTAATATGAAAGTTGACTTTTATTTTTTTATTAAAATTACTACATAAAAATTTAAACTATTTTTCTTATATTTTTATTTGTTTCTTAGAATTATGTCAATTGTATATATTTTTTGTTTTAGTTTATCTATTATAATATTTTCAGTTACACGATCTTATCCATATAGCATGACCATATGAATTATTTAAAATACTTTCTCATCTCAAAGATCAAATAAGTATCATCCTTTTATATATCTCAACAATGAAATTTTGTATTTACATATTTTTTTCTCCCTTTTTTTTTCTTTTCTTTTCCATGTTATTAAGTTACCCATAATTTAGAACTGTTGATATCTTTCGCTACTCTCATTATAACAATGACTTTGGTTTTTCTTTTTTAAAAGTTTTATCTACTTTTATTCTATAACTGAGATAATATTTGAAAATTGATACAACTTTTAATTACCTTAATAAATTCCTATCTTCCCTTTTCTCATATTTTTCTGGACAAAAACAAATTACTTAGCCGGAGATGAAATAATTAAAGATCCATATCAAAATTGAATTGAAGATTGCTATATAAGAGTCAAAACTAAATTTAAAAAAAACTAAGATTTCTATTAAATGAGATTCCATATAAGTTCTATTTTCTTATTTGAAAATCTCCCCCTAAACTCACTTTAAAAATGCCAAATGGCTTTTTAATAATTTGCCACTTGGCTTAACCACAATGTCAATTATATATGGTAACTTTATTCCTTTAATATATATATATATATATATATATATATATATATATATATATATATATATATATAGCGTTTATCTATAATATGAATATTGTTATATTATTTTTCTAAATGCATGGTGTTGAATTAGTTCAAAGTTTAAACAGAGGAGTTCGTTTGTTATATGTCATAAATATACTAATAACTGTAATAATAATTATTTTATTATCACTTTCAATAAGAAATTAAATTAAATCCTCCTTCCTTTTTGTATTTAATATGAAAGTTGACTTTTATTTTTTTATTAAAATTACTACATAAAAATTTAAACTATTTTTCTTATATTTTTATTTGTTTCTTAGAATTATGTCAATTGTATATATTTTTTGTTTTAGTTTATCTATTATAATATTTTCAGTTACGCGATCTTATCCATATAGCATGACCATATGAATTATTTAAAATAATTTCTCATTTCAAAGATCAAATAAGTATTATCCTTTTATATATCTCAACAATGAAATTTTGTATTTACATATTTTTTTCTCCCCTTTTTTGTTTCTTTTCCATGTTATTAAGTTACAATTAAATTGAATAACAATTAAAGATCCATATCAAAATTGAATTGAAGATTGCTATATATGAGTCAAAACTAAGTTTTAAAAAAACTAAGATTTCTATTAAATGGGATTCCATATAAATTCTATTTTCTTATTTGAAAATCTCCCCCTAAACTCACTTTAAAAATAAAAATAGAGGCGGAAACTCCTCCGCATAGCCGCCACCCGCCGGAATCCTCCGTACCCAAGGCCTCGTCGTGTAATGATCTCGCTAAGAAATAAGGAAATTAAACAACTAAATTGCAGAAATAAAGAAAAGTTTGGGACAATTTTCTGTTTATATTGATAAAAAGAGGAAGTTGAACTACAATGGTAAACTGAATTTAACTATTTCCTAAATTAGACTCCATAGCTGTAGAAATCTGCAGAGTGAAAAAGGAAGAAGAAGAAGTTAGAAGAGAATCGAGAGAGAGAAAATAGAGATTGAGTGAGGAAAGAGAAGAGAGGAAAAAACCTGAGGATCGCTGCCTTCTCTTTCTGCTGAATGTAATGACCCAACCGGTCATTTTTAACTTTTACAATCCCGTACCCTAAAATAAAACTTTCCGTAGGTGCTTGTAATGATTTATGACTTGCAGAGATGGTTGGTTCGGGATTTAGAAGTGTTTGAGGTGAAACCGGAACACTTGGTTCCTTAAGTTGGCCTTAAAGTGCTAAGTTTGACTTCAGTCAACTTTTTATGAAAATGACCCCGGAATAGAATTTTGATGATTCCAACAGCTCCGTATGGTGATTTTGGACTTAGGAGCATGTTCGGAATTTTATTTGGAAGTCCGTAGTTAAATTAGGCATGAAATTGCTAAAAATAAGAACTTAAGTTTGGAAGTTTGACCGATGAGTTGACTTTTTGATACCGGAGTCGGAATCCAGTTCCGAAAATTTTTATAGCTCCGTTATGTAATTTATAACTTCTGTGTAAAATTTGAGGTCAATCGGAGTTGATTTGATAGGTTCCGACATTGAATGTAGAAGTTGAAAACTCTTAGTTTCATTAAAGCTTGAATTGGGGTGTGATTCATGGTTTTAGCATTGTGTGATGTGATTTAGAGGTTCGTCTAAGTTTGTATGATGTTTTAGGACTTGTTGGTATATTTGGTTGAGGTCCCGAGGGCCTCGGGTAAGTTTCAGATGGTTAACAGATCAAAAGTTGGACTTAAAAAGCTGCTGCAATTTTCCCTTCTGCTGTATATTATGGGCTGTGATCGAACCCAGATACCGAGCCCCAGATCGAACCCAGAAATAGAGCCCATGATCGAGGCCTGAGTCGAAGCCAGGGACGAGGCTCAGTATCGAAGCCACAATCGAAGGTCCAGCTCGAGGGCCATGATCGAAGGCAAGGCTCGAGGGCCAGGATCAAGACCCAAGATCGAACTTGATCGAGGCCATGACTGAGTCCCAGGCTCGAGGCCTGATCGAGGCCATGACCAAGTCCCAAGCTCGAGGCCATGACCGAAGCCCAAGCTCGAGGGCCACGATCGAAGCCCAATTTTCGAAGGCTGCCTGGGCAGTTTATAAAAGAGGACATTCGTCCCATTTGCCATTTTTGACGAACTTGAGCTTGAGCAGAGGTGACTTTTGTCAGTTTTTCAAGGAAAAAATATTGGGGTAAGTGATTCTAACTCAGATTTGGTCTACATATACAAGTATATCATTGTTTTCACCATAAATTAGTGTTTTGAGATTTAAATTTGGAAAATTTTTATTAATCTTATAGAAACAAATTTTTTATCGATTCGAAGCCGGATTTGAGTGAAACTGGTATGGTTGGACTCATAATTGAATGGGTTATCGAATTTCGTAATTTTTGCCGGATTCCGAGATATGGGCCCCACGGACAAATTTTTAATTAATTTCGGGATTTCTATTAAAAATGTAGTATTTTCTTATAGAATTGATTTCTATAATTTTTAGTGATTGTATCGAATTATTTTGGATAGATTCGAGTCAGACAAAGTTGGATAATCGTGGAAAAGGCCTTATAGTGGATTAAATTGGAGCAAGACGAGGTAAGTCTCTTGTCTAATCTTGTGAGGGGGAAATTACCTCATAGGTGATTAAAATTAAATAATTGTTGCTAATTGTGGGGGCTACGTACGCACGAGGTGATGAGAGCCCGTGCGTAGCTACTATTAATGCTAAAGTCCGGGTAGTTTAGGACTCAAAGCATGCATTACTTGTGTAAATAGTATTCTTTGATTAATTAATATTAATTGATATATATGAATTGTTAGATAAAGATATTAAAGGATGGAAATCTCATAGGCTTGATTTCTATTTAAATCAATTAATTGTCAAAAGAAATTATTCTCCTCCCAAATTTATCTTATAATAAACATACTGTCCTTCCGGAGACACATAAGAAAATGTCCTCCTTTCTTGTGGAGCAGGCCGAACGCCTCGGCAGGATAGATGCATCTATGGATCGCGCCACACGTCCCTCGGCAGTGTACACGATACTCTGGATCGGGCCGTACGTCCTCGGCAGAAATCGTGCTTAATAATAATAATTACACGATACTTTAATAATTTATTTCAGCTTGTGAAGCTAATTAATAAATTAAAAAATCCTTGGGATTTAATGAATTATTATTCTTTCTTGTTAAGGAATTAATTGTGACTCCTGTAAATGAGGTTTAATTGATAAATTGGAAACTATTTGAATTGAAGGAATTTAATTAATATATTGAGAATTGTTACATTTGAAGAAATTTGATTATTTTTGCTGATTAAATAAATTATTGTGAATTCTGTAAATCATGCTGATTTAAATATCCTAGTATTATTTCAATTATTATTGACCTATAGTGAGTGTCAAAGTCGGCCATCTCGTCTCTACCACTTCGAGATTAGGCTTGATACTTACTGAGTACACGTTGTTTACGTACTCATACTACACTTGCTGCACTTTTTGTGCAGGATCTGAGACAGGTACTAGTGGAGGACCTATCATCACATATCCACGTCATCCCGAGGCATAGTGGTGAGCTGCCTTTCTGAGCCGTTCTGCAGCTACCAGTATTTCTTCTTATATTTATATTCTGTCTATTTCATTTCAGACAGTATTTGGAGTTTTGTATAATCTACTAGATGCTCATGCACTTGTGACACTGGGTCTTGTCACACACATTGATAGAAGTTGATATTTTATTATTTTCTTGGAATAAAAGTTTAACCAATATACGATTGACTTATTAGTTGGCTTTCCTAACTGTAGTGTTGGGCGCCGTCACGACTGGGTCGTGACACTGAAGGTGGTTATAACAAACTCCTTCAGCTGACGTGGCTCGATCTAGGCCCTTGCAGCTCATTAACTCCAATTTAATCTTAGTCGTTCGTTTAAAATTCTGTTATTCCTTTTTACATTTTCTGTTATTGCTTAATCTTCAGCTTCTCCGTTTCGAACCCAACTTGCACCATTCATTTGTGATGATTAATGGATCATTACACGTCGCTGCTTTGGTGGCCGCCGGTGATGGAGCTGGCTTGGCTCGCCGTTGACTCTGGCGGTGATCATGGTTTCAAAGGACTTTTGATCAACGGTCATCCCTGTGAGTTAACAGATTCAACTTATATTTACCGTTTAACTTTCATTATTTACAATATGTTGGGATTTTAAGCTTGTGTAGCTTAAAGAGGATGAATGACAAATGGAGAAAAAATGAAATATTTGAGTTTCCCTTGGGAAAGGGACATTGTCCTATATCGCAGAAAGAAAAGGCTTTTGATGGGTATATATATAATTGCTCTTCTTCTAGATCTTAAAGAGTTAAGAAAAAGGCAAGCCTCGCGCCGTCGTCGTCGTCGCTCGCTCGGCTCGGCTTCGACTTCGGCTACGGCTTCGGATTCGGATTCGGATTCGAATTTGGATTTGGTCAAAAATCGATTGATTGATTAATCTTTTTGGACAAAATTTCTTTCAATTAATTAATTAAATAATTAACGAAAAATTCAATCCGGAATAACCCATGATCCGCGACCCGGTTCGGTCAGGCCCGTTTTCTTTCCCAGATTATTTTAAATATATTTTTCCCGCAACAGCCAAGATTGAAGGTTATGGAAAGATATTCCTGAAGATGACTTCCGGCAAGGTGTTAACGCTCAACAACGTTCTTCATGTTCCTACTATTAGGAAGAATTTAGTTTCTACTTCTTTGCTTGTTAAGAACGGATTCAAATGTGTATTTGTTTCTGATAAAGTTGTTGTAAGCAAGAATAAAATGTATGTTGGAAAGGGCTACCTCACAGAGGGCCTCTTCAAACTAAATGTAATGGTTGTTGACAGTATGAATAAAATTGCAGCTTCTTCTAATTTATTGGAGTCAAATGATTTATGGTATATTCGTTTAGGACATGTCAATTACAAAACCTTACGGAAGTTAATTAATTTAGAAGTGTTGCCTAAATTCGAGTGTAATAAATCAAAATGTCAAATATGTGTTGAGTCTAAGTTTATAAAACATCCTTATAAGTCTATTGAAAGGAATTCAAATCCTTTAGACTTAATCCATACTGACATTTGTGATATGAAGTCGACACCATCTCGAGGTGGAAAAAATATTTTATTACTTTTATTGACGACTGCACTCGATATTGTTATGTTTATTTGCTTAATAGTAAGGATGAAGCAATTGAAGCATTTAAGCAATACAAGAATGAAGTAGAGAATCAATTGAATAAAAAGATTAAAATAATTAGAAGTGATATGGGTGGAGAATATGAATTTTCATTTGCAAAAATATGTTCTGAATATGGAATTATCCATCAAACTACTGCACCTTACACACCTCAATCCAATGGAATTGCGGAAAGGAAAAATCGGACATTAAAGGAAATGATGAATTCTTTATTAATAAGTTCTGGATTACCGCAGAGTTTGTGGGGCGAAGCTATCCTTACAGATAACCGAATACTCAACAAAGTACCCCACAGCAAAACGCAATCTATTCCATATGAAAAATGGAAAGGAAGAAAACCCAATTTGAAATATTTCAAAGTGTGGGGGTGTCTAGCAAAGGTACAAGTTCCTTTACCTAAAAGAGTTAAAATCGGACCAAAAACTGTTGATTGCGTTTTCATTGGATATGCTACAAACAGTAAAGCATGTCGGTTTTTGGTTCATAAATCTGATAATCCCGAAATTCACATTAATACGGTAATGGAATCAGATAATGCTGAATTCTTTGAAAGCATCTATCCATATAAAACTGAATGTGAGTCATTAAGTGAAAGACCTAAACGACCTCGGGAAGAACCAAAGGAAAATACTCCAAGTATAGAAGATCCAAGGCGTAGCAAACGTCAAAGAACATCTACTTCCTTTGGACCAAATTTTTTGACATTCTTGCTTGAAAATGAGCCTCAAACTTTTAAAGCAGTTGTGTCATCTTCTGATTCAGCGTTTTGGAAAGAGGCAGTCAATAGTGAGATTCAATCAATTTTGGATAACCATACATGGGAATTGGTAGATCTTCCTCCAGGAAATAAGCCTTTAGGTTCGAAATGGATCTTTAAACGAAAAGTGAAAGCTGATGGCACTATTGACAAATATAAGGCAAGACTTGTTGTCAAAGGTTATAGACAAAAGGAAGGCCTTGATTACTTTGACACTTACTCGCCAGTAACGAGGATAACATCTATTAGGGTGTTAGCGGGAATAGTGGCCGTGTATGGTCTTAAAATCCATCAAATAGATGTTAAAATAGCTTTCTTAAATGGAGAATTAGAGGAAGAGATTTACATGGAACAACCTGAGGGTTTTGTAGTAACTGGTAAAGAAAAGAAAGTGTGCAAACTTGTTAAGTCACTTTATGGACTTAAGCAAGCACCCAAATAATGGCATGCCAAATTTGACCAAACAATGTTGGCAAGTGGGTTTAAAATTAATGAGTGTGACAAATGTGTTTACATTAAAAATACTCCAGGTCATGAAGTCATTGTTTGTTTATATGTTGATGACATGTTGATAATGAGCAAAAGCATGGCAGATATAAATTCTACTAAGCACATGTTGGCTAGAAAATTCGATATGAAAGACTTAGGAGTTGCTGATGTGATCTTAGGAATCAGAATTCACAAGACTCCACAAGGTCTAGCATTATTACAGTCTCACTACATTGAAAAGGTACTTGACAAGTTCAAGTATTTGGATTTCACAATTGCCAAGACTCCAATTGACGTGAGTTATGCACTTCAAAAGAATGAAGGTGAAAGTGATTCACAATTGGATTATGCAAGAGTATTGGGAAGTTTGATGCATATCATGAATTGTACACGACCAGATATAGTATGTGCTATTAGTAAACTGAGTCGGTTTACAAGTAATCCCAATCACATACATTGGATGGCAATGAAACGAGTTTTGGGGTATCTCAAACATACCCAAAATTACGCTTTGCATTATAACAAATATCCCTCCGTGATCGAGGGATATAGTGATGCAAATTGGATCACTGGATCATCTGAAGTTAAATCCACGAGTGGATATGTTTTCACAATTGGGGGTGGAGCAGTGTCTTGGAAATCATCCAAACAAACGTGCATCGCCCGTTCTACAATGGAATCTGAATTCATAACTTTAGATAAGGCCGGTGAAGAAGCTGAATGGCTCCAGAATTTCTTGGAAGATATTCCATTTTGGCCCAAACCTTTGGCACCTATTTGTATACATTGTGATAGTCAAGCGGCAATAGGCAGGGCAGGGAGCGTTATGTATAACGGAAAATCTCGTCATATACGACGGAGACACAATACCGTTAGACAACTACTCTCTAGTGGTGTTATCACAATTGACTACATAAAGTCAAGAGATAACGTATCGGATCCACTTACAAAAGGCCTATCTAGAGAGGCAGTTAAAAGATCATCAAAGGGAATAGGGTTAAGGTCTAGGACAAGTCATCATGACGGTAACTCTACCTAGTAGACTGGAGATCCCACGAGCTAGGTTCAAAGAGATCAAACAAAGTTATGAATGACGGTTCAATATTGTCAAATAACTCAACCCATTCTCGTGATGAAGACAATGTTCAGAAATCGAGGTAAAGCATTAAGGCTTTTTGATGAGTCAACAAAGCTTAAAGGTTTTTAATGATTTGCTAAGTCTGGCAGGATATGACCAGATAGTGTGTCTATAGGATTACATGTTTAGAAATCACCTATGTGAGTGTGAAGTGTAAGCCGCTTCGAGGGAAATAAAAGTAAAGGCCCATTCTCTAAGCACTCATGAAACCAGGCGGTGTTCATGGCTGAAACGAACACAACCGTGAGAACCATAGATGGTTAAGGATTGATTGTGTGACTTATGTTGTCTAGGTATACAACAAAGCTCGACGGTTTAAAGATATCGAATCTACCGATTGACCGAGTATATCCGATATAAGTTCACTACGGAAAGTTCAAAGGGAAACCTACTTATCCAGATGCAATTAATTCTTGCATGTAAAACACACACGCGTCCGTACATTCCTTTATTTTATAGCCATTTCCCATTCATGTGGGGGATTGTTGGGATTTTAAGCTTGTGTAGCTTAAAGAGGATGAATGAGAAATAGAGGAAAAATGAAATATTTGAGTTTCCCTTGGGAAAGGGACATTGTCCCATATCGGAGGAAGAAAAGGCTTTTGATGGGTATATATATAATTGCTCTTCTTCTAGATCTTAAAGAGTTAAGAAAAAGGTAAGAAAAAGGCAAGCCTCGCGCCGCCGTCGTCGTCGCTCGCTTGGCTCGGCTTCGGCTACGGCTTCGGCTTCGGCTTCAGATTCGGATTTGGATTTGGATTTGGATTTGGATTTGGTCAACGATTGATTGATTAATCTTTTTGGACAAAATTTCTTTCAATTATTTAATTAATTAATTACATAATTAACGAAAAATTCAATCCGGAATAATCCATGACCCGCGATCCGGTTCGGTCAGACCCGTTTTCTTTTTCGGATTATTTTAAATATATTTTTCCCGCAATATTTCAAACATCCCTTTTCAACAGCCATGGCTGTTTCTGAAAGGTTGCAAACCTTTTCAGAAACATTGCCATCAACTCTATAAATAGAGTTTGAATCCCAGAATCTTTCCTTACGAAAATTTTTCTGAGCTGCTTCTTCTTCTTCTTCTTCTTCTTCTTCTGCACAATATTTTCCAGTGTGTTTTACGACCATTGAGTGGTTCGCAGTTCATCAGAGTTTTGGTACCTATACACTGGTGAGTTAAATCGTTCTATCCTGGGAGGATATATTCCAGCACCTCGGGTACTTGAGGGAATAATTTCCTTAAGGACACACTGTATATTCAGTGGGCTCGATTTATTCCTATACTATTTTCTTGTTTTTCAGAATCTATTTCGTTAAACAAGTATTACTAACTTTCTGTTTTGTTTTTTCAGAAAGTTTAATTGTTTATTATAGCAATACAGAATAATAACACAATATAATTGCTATAATCTATTTACGATATTTTTCATGTAATTATTTATGCTTGCTATAGGCCGTTAATTTTAGTTAGTAGATTTTAAGTGATCTGACTCTATAAATATGTTTTCACTGTCAGATACTGTGTAATTTCTTGTACAGCTCGTTGAAATAATAGTGCATCTGTTCATTTGTTTCCTTGCAAAAGCAAAAGCTAACCGTTTCAAGTATTTTATTCAGCACATGATAATATTCCTCTTTAATAAAAAAAATAGGCAGCCCGGTGCACTAAGCTCCCGCTATGTGCGGGGTTCGGGGAAGGGCCGGACCACAAGGGTCTATTGTACCCAGTCTTACCCTGTATTTCTGTAAGAGCATGTTTACACGGCTTGAACCCGTGACCTCCTGGTCACGTGGAATATTCCTCTTTAATAAGTAATCTAATTTTTGCATCTGATGTAAATGATAAAATTCTCTTTGAAGTTAATAGTTAAATTTTTGTTTCAAAAGTAGAAACAAAATACATGAGCTGACAAAATACATCTAACTTAGATCAGGTGAAAATTAAGTCCAGTTCTAAAGGAATTGTCTATATCCAGCAGAATGCACAAAATGGTTTGCTTATTCCACATCCAAGTACTAAAAAAGTATATTTCCAAGTATTATTGTAGTTTATGCTCTGCTTCAACTTTTGTTTAAATTTGTGTTACCAAAGTTGAATTCTGTGATCAAACTGGTCATGACCTACAACATGGGAAACGACCGAAGTCAATTCATGACCTAAATGAAAAAAGTACTCCCTTGGTGACTGTGTTTGACTGAGCACGAAAATTAATAAAGAAATACTTTTAAAAATTATGGTCCGAAACATGTCATTAAGTGTAAACGAGGAAATTTAAAGTTGAATTGTTTCTAAATAATGAAGTATGACATTCTTTTTAGGACAGATTAAAAAGAAAAATATGACACATAAACTGGGATATAAGGAGAACTATTGTTGGTCACGATTTCCTGAATTTCTATTTTTGTTATTTCTAAATCCCCCATTTTAAATTTTATATACTATATTTTAGGCTGCCAAAGTTGACTACTGTGTTCAAAATGGGGCAAGTCTTCTAAACAGAAAGATGCTGTCTCACAATTACTTTAATCAGTATTCCACAAACGAAAAAGTTAAAAAAGATTAGTGAACAATCATTGAGTTAGAATTCTGTATAGCACCAAAATGATGTCATCGTCTCACTAGTACTAGATGGAATGCTTTTAACTGATATGGATTTTCCTAGAACTTGTGTACCAAGACCAAGTCTAACCTTGTGTTTTTTTTTCCTCGGACACCAAGATCTATTTAATGGTATACTTCTGAGGAAACGATTTAAAGCAATCTTAAATTACTGGTGTATTGTTTTTTAACAATATATCTTCTGCAACTTGAAAAGATGAAAAGTGATAGATTTTTATTTCTAAATATTGCGTTCATAGGACTTGTTATTGGAACAAGTTCAGGAGGGGATGCTCGTACTACTTTGTGCATTGAGAGGGAGAGAGAAGCTCTTCTCAAGTTTAAGGAAGGTCTGATAGATAACCACGGTATCCTGTCGTCATGGGGAAGAGAGGAAGAGAAAGAGGAATGCTGTGGTTGGAAAGGTGTGCAGTGTAGCAATATAACTGGTCATGTCGTGGTTCTTGATATTCCTGCTCCGTCCTATAGTCAAGCTTTGAGAGGTAACATTACTCCTTCATTGCTTGAATTGCAACATCTGAAGCACCTAGACCTTAGTTACAATAATTTTGGTAGAAGTCGAATACCAAATTTCATTGGTTCTTTTCCAAGACTGGAATATCTTTTTCTTGAGTATGCTAACTTGTCAGGTGAAATTCCTCACGCTCTTGGGAACCTTACCCGTTTGCAGATTCTTGATCTTAGCATGAACTACAATCTAGTAGTGAAGAGCCTTGAGTGGCTTCCTCGTCTTCCTTTTTTACTTGACCTTGACCTTTCTGGGATTCATATTGAAACAGTCAATTGGTTACAACAAATAACTAAGTCCCCTTCTCTAGAACAATTGAATTTGAAAGGTTGCAACGTCCCCGAGCCAATCATATCAATATCTCATCTCTCATCCAATGTCTCTTCTCGTTTGCTTTCCAGCCTCAACCTTGCTGATACTGGGCTTTCCTCTTCTGCATTTCGGTGGTTGTTCAACTTGAGTACGAGATTTACTTCCATAGATCTCTCTTCTAACCATTTAGCAGGTCGCATCCCTGAAGCCTTTAGGTATATGCAACATCTTGAGTTCATTGACCTTGCTACAAATATTCTAGAAGGTGGATTGCCCAAATCTTTTGGCAACTTGAGTCACTTAAGAGCCCTTGATTTATCAACTAATAACTTGAACCAACCACTTCCTGAATTATTTCTGAGCTTATCTGGTAAAGCAGAAAAATCACTTGAAGAATTGCATTTATCTAACAATCATCTTAGTGGTTCATTGCCTGACATCACCAGATTTTCATCTTTAAAAAGTTTGTACCTGCAAGAGAATCAACTGAATGGATCTTTCCTAGAAAGCTATGGGCAGACTTCCAAGATCGAATTCCTCGATTTATCTAACAATCAAATAACAGGACCTTTGCCAAACTTAACAGCATTTTCAGCAATGAGAGAGTTTCATTTGAATAATAACCAATTCAAAGGGAGGTTACCCCAAAGTATAGGACAACTTTCAAAGCTTGAGATGTTGAGGGTCGAATCAAATTTCATGGAAGGTCCAATCACAGAGTCACATCTTTCAAACCTTTCCAGCTTAAGAGTGTTGGACTTGTCATATAACTCCTTCTCTTTTCAGTTGGGACTTAATTGGCTTCCTCCTTTTGAATTAGATGTTATAAGTCTCTCCCATTGTAAAATGGGGCCTCATTTCCCACAGTGGCTACGAACTCAAAAGAATTACTCACATCTTGATATCTCTTTCGCTGGTATATCAGGGGTAGCACCTAACTGGTTTTGGGATCTTTCTCCTGAAATGATGCACTTTAGTATTTCCAATAACCAAATAAGTGGAGAGGTCCCTGATTTAGCTTCCAAGTTTGTAGAGGAAACTAATTACCCGACGATGGATTTTAGTTCGAATAATTTCTCAGGTTTAGTGCCATCATTCTCATCCAACTTGGAATCATTGAACCTTTCCAAAAACAAGTTTGTCGGATCAATTTCTTTCCTGTGCAAAATAGCCAACGCTTTGTTCCGCACCATTGATCTCTCAAATAACCTACTTTCAGGAGAACTTCACAATTGTTTGATGGGATTTGAAGAACTAGCCATTCTTAATTTAGCTAACAACAATCTATATGGTAAAATTCCCAGTTCCATTGGTTTTTTGATGGATATCCAATCTCTACAGTTGCGGAACAACAATTTTACTGGTGATCTGCCTACCTCTTTGAAAAACTGCGCAATATTGCAAATCTTGGACGTAGGAGGAAATAAGCTAAGTGGAGAAATACCATTATGGATTGGCTCACACTTAACATTCTTGGTTGTCTTAAGTTTGAGACTCAACAAGTTCAATGGAAGCATACCTCAAAATCTGTGTCATCTGAATAAAACCCATATTTTGGATCTTTCTCAGAACAGCTTATCAGGAGAAATCCCCCGATGTCTCAACAATATCACATCTTTGCTTCAAAATAATAATAGTTCAAACCCAAGCATGCTTTTTGAATTAGGTGGAGACAGTTACAATGGCTATTCTTATCTTGAAGAATACTTGGGGGATGCATTAGTTCAATGGAAAAGCAGTGAATCTGTGTACAATAAGACACTCGGGTTGTTGAAGATCATCGATTTTTCTAATAACGAGTTAGCTGGAAATGTTCCTGAAGAAATCGCGCAACTGGATGGAGTGCTTTCACTAAACCTCTCCAGAAATAATTTAACAGGAAATGTAATACAAGGAATTGGGAAGATGGAAAAGTTAGAGTCCCTTGATTTGTCTAGAAATCAACTCACTGGTCGAATTCCCACAAGTCTTGCTCAACTACATTTCCTAAGTGTCTTAGACTTGTCGAGTAACAACTTGTCGGGGAAAATTCCGTCAAGCACTCAATTGCAGAGTTTTGATCCCTCATCATATGAAGGAAACAATGAACTTTGTGGCCTACCACTTGCAGAATGTCCTGAAGATAGAGATATTCAAAGCCCTTTTGTTGATCATAGCAAAATCAACAATCTTGATAAAGATGACAAGATTCTGTCATTTGGGTTTTATGTATGTGTGGCAAGTGGCTTCATTCTTGGATTTTGGGGAGTAATATTCACTTTAGTCCTCAAGCAATCATTTAGAGATGCTTACTTTCAGAAGTTGACCAATGTCGCAAACTGGATCTTTGTGACAACAATAATGTCTCTACACAGATTGAAGATGCTGTGGAGCTAGCGAACAACAAGGTTCTCTTTCTTAGACTTCTTTCTTTAATATATCACTAAACTTTTATATCAATACCAGTCAATTTTGTTTAATTATTGATTAGATTCTCTCCTCAAACATTTACAGGTTTTGTTGCAGCTGATCAGTTGTTCTTCAGGCCAAGGTCCTTTGCATCAGATTATAAGCATATATTGAGTGTCTTTTCTTTATTAGTTATCTTTAGCCTCTCTACTAGTCTAGCTTCTTTCATAACAGAACAACATTTCTGTCAAGTTACCAATGGTTGTATGTATTTTCTCAAATATTACGTTATTACTAATCACTTTGGAAATTTAATAGAAAATCTTTTGTTCACAATGTGTTTTGAGAGCAAGTATATACATTCATACTTTCTGTTCTATTTATGCAACAGTAGAGTCATGAAGCAAGACAGAACAAATCTTTATGTACAATTTGTACAGTTCAATGATACACAAGAAAATTTTAGATGGCAAAAACATCCCTGCAACCAGAATTGCTCAAAAAAGCAGAAAAAATCAGCTGGAAAAGATTTCAGCATATTACTTAAGGACTCTCAAACACTAAGCTCAAATTTCCGCATTGCTACTTTCTACATGAGATGCATACAACAACTCAGAAACTTACATCATTTTGGTGTCTTACAGTTTGGCCAAGCTTCTAAAATCGGCTTATTTTGAAAAGCGCTTTCCAAAAAAATACTTTTGGTGATGAACAGTTTGTGTTTGTCTAATTAATTTGAAAAACACTTTTGAACAACAATTAGTGTTTCGCTAACCTTTTAAAACGTACTTCTAAACTAGCGTTTGGCCATAGATTCCCAAATTTATTTTGAAAAATCTGATTGGGGTGAAGTTTGGTTTGAAGATGAAAATGTGTTTAGACATAAGTTTTCAAAACATATTTCACTTTTTTTTTGAAAAAATATAAAAATGACTTATACCCACAAGTTCTAAAAACTATCACAAATACCTTTCAGTACCTTTATCAATAACATTCATTATATTATCGCAAACCATAGTCCTGAACATAAATAAATTTGGTACAAAATTATCATTTTTATAATGAACTACATAATACACTATCAGATGACTGAGAAGACGAAACAACATTGGGGCAAAATAATAAATGGTGGGCTCATTTATAAAATACAAAAGTTTGGGGCAATTTTTAAAAAATGTAATAGTGATATTTTGGGCCATTTTGAGCTTGTTTTGGGAATTTGGGTTTTGGGAATTTGCCAAAATGTAGATAAAATCTATGACCAAACATGTATTTTTCCAAAAAAACCCAAATATATTTTGGTAAAATCTATGGCCAAACAGGTCGTATTTTCTCAAAAGTGCTTTTAGTGAGAAGCTATTTTTTCATACTTCTTAAAAACTTCTTTTGCTTCTAATCAAACACTTTTTTCCTTCAAAAAACTTGGCAAACACCTTTAACTTTGGAAAGAAAAAAGAAAACACCTTTGACACAAAAAAGAAGAAGCACTTTTGGCCCAAAATTATTACTTTTGTTCAAAAAAAAAAAAAAAGCTTGGCCAAACATGCTAAAGAGTGGTTAATAAGCCAATCAATAATGGTATCTATATTTACAAGACTCTGTGCAGGAGATCATATAGCAAGGGTCCAAGTAGTTAACATTTACTCGAACTGAACCAGTTCAAGAACTTTTCCAAGCATTCTTCATTAAGTTTTCTTACTTTTTAAAAGTACTAATACTTCATAATTTAACACCGAATTAGGATTTAAATATCTAAATTATACCTCAAAACTTTTGAGCAATTGACAACTAAAGTCAACCTAAAAATTGATTTTTTTTAACTCACATACTAAAAAGTCTTCATTTATTTTAAAATAAAGAAAATAATTTTCTATGCCGCTTACAGATATAATAAGCAAAACGTAATCTTGAAGATTTTTGTACACATTGGATTATGATTCAACATCATCTAAGAATTTCTATAATCAATTTCAACAAACATTCTAAGATTAAAGTTTTCTCTCTTATACTCTTGTCTCATGCAAACCAAATAGGAGCAAGAAACAACCCAAAAAAAGATAAAGAAAAATTAGACCTTTCCTTTTCCTGCCCAAATTTGGATTCTTTGCTAAGTTTATTACCACAACATCATCAAAACCTGACAAGCTAACAGTTTTTTTGCTAACTACTAAGTACGTAAATATTACCAATAGATTCTGTCCTTTTCTCAGTTGGCGAAGTTTCCTATTGTTTCTTTTCCCTTTGTCACCTCCTGCTCAAGAACTCAACTGCAACTACAAAAAATTCCTTTAAACTGTCCACAATATAATCAAAGTTGGCTTCTTTTAGCAATTCAGAATATGGGTCTTTGGGATTCTTTCCTCAACTGGCTTAGAAGGTATTTTAATTTGCCTTTTATTTTCTTTTTTGTTATTAAAGAAACCCCTTATTAAGTTGTCTCTTGTTTACTTGATAATTTCTAAAAACAATTGAATTGTATTGAGTTTTATGTGAAGGGTTTTACTTGATTTTAAGGGTGTTTTGGTAGTTATTGTTCGGAGGCGGAGCCCGGTATTTTAATATTATGAGTTCTGAATTTTAGAACGATAATTTTAAGAGCTACTAACTGGGTTCTAAATTAAATATTTATATATATTTAATGAATTTCTTAATACAAATACACTGTTTGCGCAAAAATTAGTTAGGTTAGGCTTCTAGTTCCGCACTGTTATTGTTTATAGGCTCAATAATGTGCTTATGCATGTAATTACTGGTTACCGAGGAGAAACAGAGGAAGGAAACACTAACTTCACTAAATAACACATGCTTAATCCTATGTTTTTTTATTATTTTAAAAATAGTGCCCCACGGCTTTGGTCTAGTGGTAAGTGCGCAACATGTGATGTCTGGGTTAGACGCACGTTACCGGCTGAAACCTTATAAGAGACAAAAGTCTGGTATTTAAGTGGAGAAGAGTAAAGGGGATTTCTCGGTATGGAAATCAAGAACTAAAAAGTAGAAATTAGAATTGATTGGTCTTCCCTTTTTCTTTGTCTAAACTGATTACGGGCATTGAGAATTTGGAGATGAACAAGGATTTTAGGCTGCTAACGAATATAAGTTGATGGTAGTCTTTTGTTACCCTATTTTTTATGGTAATATTCTTTGTTTATCTTAATTTTTACACGATAAAGATCAAAACTTTTCGTGAAATTTTGCAAATACTCAAGATTGAAATTGAATAGGCTGTCCATGCATAAACTGGAACAATATGTTCAGGCTGTTTTCTTTTTGGGACACTTCTCTTTTTGGCCAGTTGATACTTCACCGTAATGAAGTGATGAAAAATGTCGGGTTCGAGCATTAGCACTTATAAATACTATCAACAGCACTTACTATTTTCAGATTGTGATGCTTTTACATCATTATAATGCTTAATCGGGTTGATGCAGAAAACTATTTTGTATTATTTCTTTAATCCTTACAAATTGGATTGTAAGTTTATTACACTTGGTTTTGGCTCAGCACAACCACATTCTATGCTCTTGGTGCTTCTATTTCGAAATTGACAAGCAGCCACTAATGTTTACATTAAGGTAGACTGTCTGCATCACACCCCATGAGTATGACCCTGTCCCGGACCTGCGTGAACCCGGGATACCTTATGCACCGGACTGCCTTTTTTTAGTCAATCTTTCTTGAAAGGAATACTCAATGGTGGTAATTCTGAGTAAAAGTTGAAAGATTGTGATTGAAGAAGTCGAACATAGTTAGCAGGTGGAGATTTTTTGCAATTTCTATACAAAGAATAGTAGGAACAATGAGAATTCACATGTATCTTATAATCTATTAAAGAATTAGACTAAGTATAGCAATTTCAAAGGCATGAAGATGTAGAGGAAACCTTGGGATTTTGTTCTTTGCTGGTTTCTCTCTACAATGATCTGGAGCATCTCCTATGAAATGCATGACTTTGGTTTGTAATATTCCAGCAGAAACTATGGTAATTAGATAGCGGAGGAATTTTTGCCATCCACAGCCAGATTTTAGCACCTAGTTAGAACTATAATTAAATAGGCCTTCGTATCGGTTGAGAATTAGCTTTATTCCAAGTCCTTGTTAATAGTCAAGAATAGAAGCATTTGACGTCTTCTCGGATGTTTTACTCTTAAGGTGATGTTTGCCTCTGACTTGCCTTGTGAGCATTGTGATTATCCATTATCCTTCAGTTCAGTTCCCTTAGAGCTAGTTATTCTTTGTGTAAAGCCATTCGCGTGGGTGGCGAGTTGCGGGGCGGAGCTAGCGATTTCGGTTACGGGATCGGTCCAAACCTTATATTTATCTTTAAAATTTATTAAATATGAATAAAATATTAATTTAAAATCCAATAATTTAAAAGAACTAGAATCGTGAACCCATAAACTTCAAATCATAGATCCGTAGTACATGCAACTAATTACAACAGCTATGCTAGTTTCAGCCAGCTGTTGCAGATCCAAGGAATTGTCATGAGAACGCAACGATCATCAACGAGATCACTGACTGCGTCTTGCTAGTTAGCTCAGAAATGCTAATTAAACCCAGAGGACCAAATCATAAGTTTCTTTCTTAATATTAATGAAAAGAGAACTGAATCATAGAACCAAATCATAAGTTCATGTTGTTGAAAGAACTTTTTCTCTTACATATTTGCATTATGTGATGAGGAATGACACTATTGATGCCACTGCTTCTGATTTGCATTCTGCTAATAAAGAAAAAGGACAAGTTCTTAATCTGCTTTCTTGTTCAGCTTTTTCTTTAAACAGGAAATGGAACTTTCCCTTGTAGGCCTACAGAATGCAGGGAAGACATCTCTCGTCAATGCCATCGCCGTAAGGACCTTAGCCTTTCCTTCTTACCTTATCTCTCCCTTGTTCTTTTCTTACTGTACTATTTTCTTACATTAATATGTTGATCTTAATCAGACTGGGGGTTACAGCGAGGACATGATCCCAACGGTAGGTATCTTGTTCTCATTGAATCTGATTAACAATCCTGCCTTCTTGTAATTAGTTGCTTATGTGAGTTTCTTAAAATCAGGTTGGGTTTAATATGCGTAAAGTTACAAAAGGAAATGTGACTATTAAACTCTGGGACCTTGGAGGCCAAAGGAGATTTCGTACGATGTGGGAACGCTATTGTCGGGGTGTTTCTGCAATACTGTAATTCCTACATCTTCCTCTCTTCCCTTATTTGTCTTCTCATGTGTTGTTCTCATGTCACAATGTGCTTTTGAAATTCATTTGCTTCCACTTCTGACCGAGTTTCTTTAACGAGTAAAACTGCTTCCCAGCTTTATGCGTATGATAGACGTGAATAAGAAGAGAGCATAAGTCAAACCTCTCTATAACAGTCTCATTTGTTTCGAGATTTTTTTACTGCTATAGTGAAGTGCTGTTATAGAGGACATATATTATAACATAACATAGTTATGTTTCGAGAAAAACTTGGCTTTTATAGTATTGTTTCTCTCTGTGATTTAGGTATGTTGTAGACGCTGCTGATAGAGATAGTATTCCTATATCTCGAACAGAACTACATGAGCTTTTCAAAAAACCTTCTTTAAACGGAATTCCCTTGCTGGTGCTCGGAAACAAAGTGGATAAATCAGAAGCTCTTTCAAAGCAGGCGTTAGTGGATCAACTGTAAGTAGTAAAAACATTACTCCAGTTTTCATGCAAGAGCGTCCTTTTTTCTCTGTCTCTCTCTTCGCTTCTAATTACTCGTGATGTTTGTTGTATCAGAGGTCTTAATTCAATCACGGATAGAGAAGTCTGCTGCTACATGATCTCATGTAAAGAGTCTGTAAATATAGATACCGTTATTGATTGGCTTATTAAGCACTCAAAGACAGCAAAATGATGCAAGCTTCCGGTTTGCTGTATGAATCTCATGTAGGAGTTAGCAATGCGGAAAATTGAGCTTAGTTTATGAGAGTTCTTAAAAAACTTATTATTTGATTTATGGTTTGTACATAAAGATTTGTTCTATCTTGCTTCATGAATCTTACTGTTGCATGAATAGAAGCAGAAAGTATGAGAGGTATATACTTGCTCCCAAAACAACATTGTGAAACAAAAGATTCTTATTAAATTTCTACAGTTATTACTAGTAAAGTAAGATCTGAGAAACTACATACTATATACCACCATCTGTAACTACAAGAAATACAATAATAACAACAAACTTAGTGTAATCCCACAAGTGGGGTCTGGGGAGAGTACGCAGAACTTACCCTTACCTTAAAGCTAGAGAGGCTGTTTCCGATAGACCCTAGGCTCAAGAAAAACGAAAAGAAAGGCAGTAGCACGTAACTACAAGAAATCTAGTTCTGATGGGAAAGAAGCAAGACTACTAAACCTGGCAGATGCTTATGACATTATTAATTCAAATGGCTTTAAAGAGGCTCAAAATAGCTAAAAAAGACAAGAAACCATAGTCCAAACTCCAATTCACGACATTGGGTCAAAAACTGAAAGTATGAATCTCTATATGATTGGTTGAGGATTAAAGTGAATATTACTCCCCAAAACCCAAGAATGAAGCCACTTGTCCCACATACATAAAACCCAAATGACAGAATCTTGTCATCTTCATCAAGATTGTTGATTTTGCTATGATCAACAAAAGGGCTTTGAATATCTCTATCTTCAGGACATTCTGCAAGTGGTAGGCCACAAAGTTCATTGTTTCCTTCATATGATGAGGGATCAAAACTCTGCAATTGAGTGCTTGAAGGGATTTTCCCCCGACAAGTTGTTACTCGACATTGTCCAAAGAGGACTAAAAGACACATGATGTGCTTGCAAGTAAGCTTCGGCCAAGCATTAGATAAATCAAGTTCGGGTTGGGAAAAGGGCTATTTACCCCAGCAATATAAAATAATTATTATTCCCCGCACATCTCCAAATGAGAGCATTGTCTTTACCCCTAGAAAATGTGCAATGTAATTTCCTAGTTCGATTACATTGCTCGATGTAATTGAGTCTTTAAGGATAATTGCATAAGTAATCTCTTTTCTTATGAGAACTATGAATCATCCTCATGAATAAGCTTTACTCTACCTTAAGGAGATGTGGAGGCTATAGGTCCCGTGCATCTTTAACTAACTCTACTCCTCCATATGCCTATCCTTTAGTTTGGTGGGTCAAGTCTAAGCCTTCATTATTTTTATTAAGATTAAAACGTCTGAATCTGAATACATATCTAGATATTAATATGTGTATTAAGATTAAAATGTCTGAATCTTAAGATGTTGTATTAAAATCTGAATACTAAATAATTAAGACTATTTATTTTCTCTACTCTGAATGTGTAAAACTTGTCTTTATTAAAAAACTAATAAATATAAATTCAGATCAATTAGTATCAATTAATCTAATACTATTAATAAAATATTTTTAAAAAATTATATGGTAGTTGGTAGTGATGATGGCTAACAAGGGTGGTTGCAGGTGCCAACTGGGTAATGGTTGGTGGTGGTGTTGGTTGATAGTGGTGATTATGGATAGTAGATGATGAATGACAGTAGTAGTTAACATTAACGGTGGTGGTTGATGGTGGTAGTGAGTGATAATAGTAGTTGGTAATATACAATGGTGGTTGATAGTGGTGATTGATGATTGTTGTGATAATGGTTATAAATGATGGCTAGCGGTAGTGACAACTAACATTCGTGCTTGGCAACAATGGTGGTTGTGGCTGAGGATGGTGGCAATTGGCGGTGGGTAGTAGGTAGTGGTAGTCTATAATGGTAGAGGACAACGATAGTAGTTGTGATGGTGATTAGTGGTAGAAGTGTAAAAGTAATAGTGAAATATTATTTTTACATAAATCCTTGAATGTATAACATTTTAATGATATTAAGACTCCGTTATAAATCTTAATCATTAAGATCAATTCAGACTCATTAAGTGGTTGTAAAATTAAAAAAACAAACAGACTTAGTGGTTAAGATCTGAATGATTAAGCTTCAGATATAAAAAATAAATGCACTTAATGACTGAGATCTAAATAATTAAGCTTCAGACCTCCATTAAGTGCAAACAAATGAGGCCTAAGACACTTAGGACTCGTTTGGCCATAGATTTTGCCAAATAATTTTTGGCAAATACATGTTTATTCATAAATTTTATCCATATTTTGACAAATTCTCAAATCCCAAAACCAGTTCAATGCCAAAATATTACTATTACATTTTTTAAAAATTGCCCCAAACTTTTATATTTTATAAAAGAGCCCACCATTTATTATTTTGTAACAATGCTGCTTCATATTCTCGGTCATCTGATAGTGTATTATGTAGTTCAATATAAAAATGATAATTTTGTACCAAATTTATTTATGTTCAGGACTATAGTTTGTGATAATGATAATGAATATTATTTATGAAGGTACTGTTGGATATTTGTGATAGTTTTTAAAAATTATGGGTCTAAGTCATGTTTCATATTTAAAAAAAAAAAAGTGAAATATATTTTGAAAACTAATGTCCAAACATATTTTCATCTTCAAACCAAATTTTACCCAAATCAGATTTTTCAAAATAAATTTGGGAATCTATTACCAAACGCTAGCTTAGTAAATGCAGTTGAGCAAGACTTGTGGGAATTTGGCATGTGAACTGCAAAAGATATATACTAGTACTAGTAGTTTAAGATTGCTTTTAAATCGTTTCCTTAGAAATAACCAATATATAATCCTTGGTGTGAGAACAAAAAACACTTACTTTAAGGTTAGACTTTGCCTTGGTACACAAAGTTACTAGGAAACCCCATATCATTTGTTGCCATTGAGCCCTTTCAATCATCCATCAATCATATGCAAAATCAGTTGTCATCGGAAAGTGAGTTTTTGGCGTGTTTTGATTTGGGTTTTGGTTTGTTTAGGTTTTTGTTGTTGCCGTCGCTGAGTGTCCATGGGTCTGGTGTAACGGAGCAAAAGAATATATTGGGGTTTGGTTTGGGTTTTTTGGTGGGTTTGTGAGATGGGGTTTTCAGTGGAGTTGAGCAGAGAAATAAAGATTGTAAAGCTTCCATTTAGCAATTTGAAAGTCTTTGAGAGAGTTGGAGAAGTAGACGATAGAGCGCAGGCTATTCAGTGGAAAGAAGATAGCATAGATAATGACGACTCAACTCAAATTAGCTTCAAAGAATCTGGAGATGAATGAGTGTGTGTTTGTATACGGAGATGAAAAAGAAAAACCTGGATATCACTGAATATTCATTATGCATAACCTTGAAATATATACAAAAATAGATTGTCATATATAAAAAATATACTAAATAGACTGTCTCTATATAAAATATATACAAAGTAGACCATTGTACAAAAATATACTAAATAGACTGTCACTATACAAAAAATATATATAATAAATTGTCACTATACAAAATAGACTGTCACTATACAACAAATATATAAAATAGACTGTCACTATACAAAAAATATACAAAATAGATATTTCGGGCTATTAGATATAATATGTTTGGGCCGGAGGGCCATTTTGTATTAATGGATAAAAACATAGATTATTAAAATTTTGAGGGGGTATATAAAGTAGTTTTCTCAATACTAGATGGATATGCCCGTGCAAAGCCCGGGGCCCAACATAAAAGTCAATACTATATTCTAAGTTTGCCTCAAACTGTAAAATTAAAGAACATAAATTAAAGCAATTAGTTTTCATGCGCAATGGGTAAAGACAAATTGATGGGTGATATTGAAGACAACAATAATTTGGGATAAAATGTACATTTATTTGGCGAACGGACTAAATGAGAAATAAAAGAATAGAGAATAGCACACCAGCAAGAATTCACACTGACAAAACTCAAGATCTGCACTCCGCTGGATTAGCAAAATGATTGGTTCTAGAAAGATCCAAATGTTTTAGTGATACATATACTTGATAATAATATCATCTAAAAGTAAATATATCACACCATCTTGTAATGTAGAGATACAAATTACAAAAGATCTTACATTCACACCATCTCAATACAACTTATTCTATTTGTGTAAAGGCAAAAATATGAAAAGTCATACCATTTACTTTCCACAAGAGGAACAAGTTTTTGCAAACAAAATCACTTAACTAATAAAATATATCACTTTGTGTCTCTTATATCACTCTAAACTTCATTTGATTAAATTTTTTACAAACACGGATCCCATTTTTTTCTTAAAACAACTCAATCGAGCCACCAATTTTTGAAGTGAAGTATCAAGCACAACCTATAAATAAACCACAAACAGCATACTCAGTAGATGAAAAATATTTTATCATGACTAATCTTTGAAAGGAATCGAGAGGACTCAAATGACAAATAAACAAAAGGAAAGGGGCATATATTGGCCATGATTTTGAAAATAAGTGCGAATAAAACTAATGAGTATGTATATAACACTGAATGAGGCAACAAAAGATTGATCTTCACACTTATCAACATGTACCATTTATCGAAATCCACTTAGAAATAGAATCAGGCACTCGGGAAGGTCCATGCTTTCCAAGAAAATCTAAAATACCTCCTTCCTGTGGCCTTACAAACAAATCTTCTAAATTCTCGTTGAAAATCTTATTAGTCTCTCATTTGAAATATAGCTTACATATTAAGGCAAAACTTATCAATCGACAAACCAAGTATTGTCATAAATATTTTTATACATAATATAACATAAAAAGAAAAAAAATTAATAAGTTAGTCAAAAATTCTTCTTAATGTTCAACACCCTTCATGAGCCCTCACTTGGACTCGATTAGGAAGTTTATGAATTCTATCAACTCATTTTGGTCTATGAATTTTGTTATTGCTTAGAAGACCCTGAACAATCTTTACCCAAGGTACAAATCTAGGCGTTCAAATCTTTCTTGAATAGCATGCCTCACTTCAATCACATACTTTATAGGTAGAGTACATAAATGAACTCTTAAACTTGGCCTTTTTGTCACTATTAGGCATTTCAACTAAACCCTTTCTGTGCCAATTACACACTTTCTAGACCATATGAGAAAAACTTTTAAAAATATTACACGCGTGTGTTACAATTGCCTCTAACACGCATGTGTTACAGTTGCCTCTAAACCCACGAGAATCAACATGAAAGGCACCAACTTAGACGAGGAATAGAGAATAACTTGATATTTCAATGAAATCGAAACAAGAAGAAGTGAGATGAAGTTGAACGGAGGAAATTGTCAGTGAGCTTTTTAGGGCACAAAGTCACCAGAGCCGACGGTCAGGTTTTCCATTTTCTGAAAATGAGTTTCAATTTGTTTTGGGGGTTAATTCTATAAGGTGGAATATTTTAATTACGTGAAAAAAGTTTAATGGTTAAATTTAAGGTGTTAGAGGCAACTGTAACACACGCGTGTAATTTTTTTAAAAGTTTTTCTCAGATGGTCTAGAAAGTGTGTAATTGGCATAGAAAAGATTTAGTTGAAGTGCCTAATAGGAACAACTCTATATTTAGGTGTTCAAGTGATAAAAAAAACCAAGTTTAAGGGTCCACATATATATTCTGCCTACTTTATAAACAACTCCGGTTGTTAACTACCACGATATTGTAGGGAGAAAGCTTACATTTATTAAGCTCCACCAATGTGTTTACTCTTTCAACTTGATCACAACCTATCAATTGATCCACAAAAAGTTAGTCCTTTCATATATGTGCATGAGCAATTGAAATACAGAAAGTAATGATATTAATCTCAGAATAAAAATCTTGAATATATTGATTGACCTGATATTTTTTGTTCATATAGTTCAGGCACACATTTTCATCATTGCACACCTAAGAATTTAGAATGCATTAGACACAAAAATCAACAAGTAGAGAATTGAATGATCTTTTGTAAGAGATGGTGAAATAACTTTTCTTATTAGTTGCAGCAATTCATTTCAAAGAGAGAATCATTCATTCATGTCCATAGGAAGCACCAGAACTGTGACTTCCTCCATGCTTTTGCGACATGAACTTACAGATGCACTCCTTATAATTGTCATAATTATAACTGTCAACTGTTCACTTCGCCAAATTATATGCCCTTTACAGTATTTTCTTAAATTTTTTTGGAAGATATTTCAATTAAATAAAAAAAAGACAGAAAAATATTCTAGTTCATATTTTATTTAGAAAGATATATCCAAGTTGATGAGTCTTATGTTTTGAGCACATATGTTTGACATATTATTTGAATCTAAGATCCTTACTCAATATATTAAGAACATATTTTCATCCCACTTATCATTCTCTTCTTTAACTGTCCTTAACTTCTCTATATAATTTCACCGATAAGTTATCCCTTTTTTCGTCATTTGGACTGCGAAATAGAATTATATTACGTGCCAAAGAAAAGAAAGGAAAAGTAAAGTATGTCAATACTTGTTCTTTTAATTACATCCGGAATGAATTAAACAAATTTTATTATAAAATAGTTTCCCGAAATTAACATGTTGATTCTATTCATGTTGATTTTCTTGAGGTCAGCAAGTTCTTTTCTAGTAAGTTAGTAGTAAAGAATTTTAAGCATATGCAAAATGAATGCGGACACGACATAATAGAATCCTTCTTTAAAGGCATTCCCGATGTTGCTCGTGCTATGACCGGACAACTATATCTAATTTTTTTAAAAAAAAAATTATATCGTGAGTGTTTTATAAGCTCACAACCCTCTACATAGTCTCTTCATGTTGCCTTAACCGACAAAAGTTAATGTATGTTAGTACATTAAAGGTGCAAGCTGAAAATATCACTTTCTTATTCATTATTTTCAGTTAAACTATAAAAATATTCAAAAACTAATTTATCAATTTATCACCTATATGATCTTAAAATCACATACTCCACATCAATTTCAACAAGGAATTAAGCACATTATTATTTATCCGAAAAATAGTACAATTGAATTTGTTCATGGTTTCTAGACAAATGAATCAATTTGATTCCAAAATATAATGAATTAATCGATTTGGATGCAAGATACTTAACTCAAATGTAGATAAAATGATAGATTTGGAGAGCCCGAGAACAGGGTTTCCGGGCAATAAAAACAACAACCTAGTTAGAGAGAGGAATAATATCAAGATGCTGTATTAGAATATATTCTTTGATATCCAGAAAATCGTGTCTTACAATGATCGTTGAGCCTATTATTTATAGCTCAGTGGGTGTAATGGTTGGGCCCTCTACTAATGACAATTATTGAAGTGCGATAATAGAAACCTAACGGTAAACATAAATGCCCAAATTCTTGTAATGAGCCGTTACTCTTTAATGCTGTGGAATATTCTTCATTAAATGCTACCAGGCGCAACATGCTTAATGCCTTTATGGACTTTCCTTTCTCGGTGACACACGAGGTAGACGTGCCCGATTTTCTGTCCTCTCGGCTTTGATTCCACATGTCCCCTTCTTTGGTGGCCACGTATCGTAACATATTTTACCCAATACAGATAGTCCCTCTGCTTTCCGGTGACATAACTTTGTGTTACCATGAAGTTGGTGAGAATCTTCTTTTGGTGGGAATTACTATAATTCCTTTTGAAGGTTACTGACGGTTGATTAGATGCATGTCCCTCCGCATTTAATGCATAGAACACGCGTCCTTCTATGATTTAGCACGCCTTTTGCCGGTTATCGAGGTAATTAGAGCCAAGTATTTTAGGCGCCCAAAATTTTACCTATATGTATCAACTCTCTTCTCCTTTGGGTTTCACCAGTTGCTTGAACTTCCAACATGAATTCCTGTTCTATATATCTTCTCTAAATTTTTTAAAACACAAAACTTTTTCTTCCCCTCTTCCAATGGCTTCTTCATCTAAACGTTTTGGTTCTTCGAAGAATAAGAACAAAAACGAAGATTCTGCTCCTCCAACAATAAGTTCCATAATCCCCAAAAGGCTCAGTACTTTGAAGGATTTGGAGGAGAAATTTACCACTGATAACCCTCGTACATGGGCGGTTAGCAGGTACCCATCTTCCATTCTTCCTTTCAGTATCTCTACTGTGAAAGAAGACTGTTGCTACCCAAATTTGGACATCATCGCTCTCGACCTATCGGAGCAAGTGACCCTTCCCAGAGAGGGTTTCACATATTTCTACACTTACCCTTTTACCTTAGGTACGTTTTCTTTGAGTGGGGAGCTTGATTCCGTGATAGCAAAATTTTGTCTCCGCTACCAGGTATGCTTGGCACAGGTAAGACCCTCTGTGTGGAGGACGGTTGCCTGCCTTCGGCGCCTGTGCTTTGAAACCAGAGAAGAGCTGATCCTGGCTCACATGATGAATCTGTATTCTCCCAAGATCTTCCGTGGGGGGATGATAAATCTTTGAAATCATGGTCACCATGCTTTGATATCCAGCATGGATGATGACAATGACCGAGGGTGGATGGAACGATTTGTTGCAATTACCTCTAGTGACATTATTCCAACAACGGCCTCATTCTTTCCGGTTGATTGGAAATGTTCCCGTATGTTTCTTTCAATACGTTCTCCCTTCCTAAATGCTTTTTTACACCTGTATTGATCTTTCAACTTCTGTATGTTATAGCGACCCGATGGTTCCCACCGGTAGTAAAAGCCTGGACCGGTGGGTTAAACAAATCTTGAACATTATCACGTCTGAAATCTGCTTGTGGAAAGAACTGTCCATCAAATACGGGTGAAAGGCCAAAAATCATGGTAACTGTATTTTTTTTGCGTTAGTTTTTGCATATGTGGAATTTGGCTGAATCTCTTGATTTTTTTGTCGAATTAAGTCTACCCCCAGGCTCAGTCGAGATCCCTGAAGAGGATGTTTTTGCATACCCTACTAATACAGCGAGGCTACTTCAGGAGGCGCTTGCTCGAACAGGAGCCTCCTGGTCTACTCCGGGTATAAATATTTCTTTACGGAGTCCCCGACCAGAGAACAAGCAACCAAAAATAAGGTATTCCTCTGCGGCCGAGGAGAAGAATAAGAGGGCAAAGGTTGATTCCCCTGAATCATCTAATGTGGCGACGTTGGCCGGTCCTCCCTCCGAGCCGGTCATAGACACCGCAGTAATTGATGATGAATAATCTAGTGATGATGGAGCTTCTCTTCATAGAAGCCAATGATCATTATCCTCTCAACAGGATGCTCAACTTGTTGATGCAGTCATGCTCGCCGAGGATGATGTCTCGACACTTTGGGGAGAGTTTGATTTGGTGAAAAATGCCAACTCCATTTCTCGGGCCCCAATCGTTGTGCCCGGTACTGCGAGGCAGAGTATCGGGTCCTTGTCGTCCTCGGTTGGTGAGCACCTAACAATCAGTGCTGCCTTCGGTGAGGCTTACCGTTCTTCTTCTTCACCAGCTTTATCACCACTTTATTCACCACCAATAGCCATTACATCTTTTCCATCTTCATCCATGCTTCCCCCAACAACATCATCTCCAACAGCCACGACCGACCGTGTTGAAAGCGTTCCTCTTCCCTAGTCCCATGTTCATGGGAATTTGGGGTAAAATTATGCTGCCCCTTCTGAAGATCCTCAGAGGAGGAGGAATGCTACCCTTCTGGTCTCTATCGGGTGCAACCTTTTTTCCCGGCCGGTAGAGCTTGCAAATTATCTAAAGCCATTGGCTTGGAGAAGGATTAGGGAAAAATTCAGACACTCTCGGGAGAGTGTTTGTTGAACAATGGCATGCATAGTGCTGCAGCGGTATGTTTCTTTCTTTCTCTGCTATTTTTTCCAGCTTCTGAATGAGTGCATTTTAAGTTTTACCTCTTCTTATCTTGCAGGTCAATTTTCTTCCTTCCGAGGGCCTACAAAGGTTAATCCGCGAGAAGGAGGAACTCTCTTCTGAATGGGATCAGCTTTTAGCGGAAGGAGACTAGATTGTTCTTCGCCTCTCGGAACTGGAGACCAGGACCAGTGAGGTCGTTGTTTTGGAAACTGCTTGCAGCAAAGTGAGAAGGAAGTAAAGATCCTTAGCCAGGAAATTGGGCAGCTGAGGACTAGCTTTGATGAAGTCAAGGCCAAGTGGGCTGAGGTCTAGTATGTCATTCTTGCTGCCAATGACCGTGAGGTTGCTGCTGCTGAAAGGGTAACTAATTTAGAAGCAGCTTTGAATTCTAAGGCCGAGGAGCTTACTGTTGCGGAGGCGAGGTATGCTCGGTTGGAGGAGAAGTATAAGAAAACTATCGAGCATAACAGGATCTATAGTTCAATTATCCATGATCTCGATGTTAGTCTCCAATCTTCTAGGTCTGCTCGGGACAATCTTTCTGCCGAGATCACTCAACTCAAAGAAGAACTCGGGCGCCAAGAGGCTTCCCTCAATGTTGAAAAAACTTACGCCATGTACATTATGAGGAGAAAAACCTTGGAAGCAGCCAAAGCTGGCATTATTGATATTGATGCCGAAATTGCTAAGGAACGCGAACTTGAGTTGGCTGCAAAAAATGGACTCCCCGCACGGTCTGACATTCCAGGTTATTCTGATTTCGGTTCCGAGGTCTCGGACACTGAAGAGAAATCGGAAGGCGATGATGCCGAAGACCAAGCTGGGGAGATGTTGAGCCATTGGTTGAACCGGCTACTGTTCCCGGGGATATGGATACTTCTCTTCCTCCCGATTCCAGTGACGTTGTAGCTTAGATTTTTCTTTCCATGTTTTGTACTTCCTTTGGCACATTCCTGTAAATTAAGACATATATTTGCTCAAATGTTTGATTGAGTCTTAGTTTTGCTTGAATATATGTGCATATTTTCTTGTATGCTTCTGTCTCCAATAATTATCCCTTTCACATGAGGGTTTCACTAAGTATTTGTGCAAGTTTGGTTCCTGCGTCTTTTTTATAAGTGGCTTCGGGTGTCTTTTTCCCCGATAGCATTTTTGATTCCGGGCGTATATTTTTCCGGAGCAACCCTTTAACGGGAGAGATTTTATAAGAGAGGGCTCTCTTATGTTTACAGTGCTCTTGAAGAGGATGTCTCCTATTCATTATGGCATTAGCATTTGAAGTACTTGTTTAACTTTCAAATGACAAAATTAGCTCATCGTTCAGACAAGAAACAAGATAAGAGCAAAAGGATTTCATTCCTTCTGTTTTCATAGTTTACATAGGCATTTTGCTATGTAGAAAAGAAGTTGTCATGACTTGTGGCTATCTTATATAACCTGTTTCTTCGGGGCTAGATGTGCAATCCCCGATTCCGATGATGCGTGGCATTCAGTGTTGCATTGCCGGATTTCCCGGTTGACGTGGAATTCAGTGTTGCCTTGCCGTATTTTCATTTTCGATTGATGTGGCACTCAGTGTTGCCTTGCCGGATTTTCGTTCCCGATTAACATGGCATTCGGTGTTGCCTTGCCGGATTTTTATTCCTGGTTGATGTGGAATTCAGTGTTGCCTTACCAGATATTCATTCCCGATTGACGTGGCATTCAGTATTTCCTTGCCGGATTTTTATTCTCGGTTGACGTGGTATTCAGTATTGCCTTGTAATCATATCATTATCCCCCCTAGTGTTCTAATGCGAAGAATGCGAGACACTGGAAGTCTTGTATCTTCGAAGGTTTCACCGATGAATTGCTATGTAACCATTCGCTTGGTAATATATTTTGCTTTCCCCTTAGGAATTCATGTTGTCGAGCGAAATAATACCTAACAATCCTCTAGTGGTTTGTGCTTGTGAACGATCTTGTAACCTTTATTTGGTAGCAAACTTAACTTCTCTGTGGGAATTTGCTACCGAAGCAAAGATTACTTTATCGTCCCAGAGTGGAGACTTGCTTGTTTGCCTTGTTATCAAAGGTTTTATTACTGCTGTTTTTTTAGTATGCATGTGGTCTCTGCCTCGTTAAAAACCTTGCCTGAAAAAACTCAAGTGGGATAAAAAGTGGAACGAAGGATAAAAGAGTGCAGCACATACTTTCTGTTTGACTGTTGTTTGTGAGCAGTAATATTTTTTGAGATGAGCCATGTTCCAGTTGTTGGTCAACTTGTCTCCATTGCGGTTTTCCAACTCGTATGACCCTTTACCGGTGATAGCCGAAATCCGGTAAGGGCCTTCCCATGTAGAGCATAATTTACCGGCGTTGAGTTCTCGGGTGTTTCTGAGTCACCTTCCTCAAGACCAAGTCTCCCACTTTAAAATAACGAAGGTTGGTTCTTTGATTGTAATATCGCTCCATTCTCTGCTTTTGGGCTGCCAGTCTGACATGCGCTAATTTCCTGCATTCCTCGAGAAATTCTAAGTTGATTAGCATTGCCTCGTTGTTTGACTCTTCGTCTTCTTGTAAATACCTTAAGGCTGGCTCCCCTACTTCCACCGGTATCAAAGCTTTCATGCCGTACACAAGGGAAAAGAGGGTTTCTCCTGTTGTTGACTTGGCCATTGTTCGGTAGGCCCATAACACTCTAGGTAATTCTTTGGGCCAATGGCATTTTGCTGCTTCTAACCTTTTCTTTAGGTTTTGCACAATTGTTTTGTTTGTTGACTTCGCTTGGCCGTTTCCGCTCGGATGGTAAGGTGAAGAGGTAATCCTTTTTATCTTCGAGGAGTTTTGTAACTTTTGCGCCGATAAATTGTGGCCCATTGTCACATGCAATCTATTTCGATATTCCGAACCTGCAAATTATGTTTTCCCACAGGAAGTCGACCACTTTGCATTCTCCGATCTTTTGATAAGGGCTTGCTTCGACCCATTTTAAAAAATAGTCAGTCAAAATCAAAAGAAACCTTACCTTTCCAAGAGCCAGTGGTAATGGTCTGACGATGTCCATCCCCCATTTCATGAATGGCCACAGGGATAGAACTGAATGCAGGGGTTCCGGCGGTTGATGAACTAGTGGTGCGTGGCGTTGGCACTTATCACATTTTCGTACAAAGTATTTGGCATCTTGTTCCATACGGGGCTAGTAATATCCTGCTCAGACTAACTTCAGCACCAGAGAATCTGCACTCGAGTTGTTGCCGCATATTCCTTCATGGACTTCTCTCATGACATAGTTGGCTTCTGATGATCCTAAGCACCGGGCCAACGGGCCTTTAAAGGATTTTTTGTACAACTGGCATTTCCTGAAACTATACCGCGCAGCTTTGGCGTGCAATGCTCTTGATGCTTTGGGGTCCTCGGGCAACTTTCCCTGCTCGAGATAATCGATTATCTCATTTTTCCAGTCTTAGACCAGGCTGGTCGAATTTACCTCGTAATAACCCTATGTGTCCAAGGCCGAGTTCATCTGTTGTACAACTAATGAGCTCAAAACACACATCTAAATATGCTCGTTAGTCAAAGTTAGTATAAAAAATTATCGTATCCACAGGGATAGGAGTTAAACACTATTTTTGTAGCTTGTAGCTAGATTGCTATCCAAGATGATCAACAATTAGGATTATATGATTAAGAACTAAAATTAACTAAGACTCTAGATATAAATTGACTAATGACAATTAAACAAAAGTAAGCAAAGAAGATATCAATGGGAGAAAATAAGGGTTGATTGGATAGGTGCAAGATAATTGTCTGGGATTTAACTCTCGTTAATTCACTTCTAATGTTCAAGTGAGTCTCTCGAATTCACTCAGTTATTAGTTCAAACATTTAGTAGAAACTCCTCTCTCGATTAAGTCTCAACCTCACAATATAAACCAATTTATGCTCGGTGAAGATATGCACGAATTCGTAGTGGACTGGTCTTTAGGAGAACCTCTTTTGATTATCCTCCTAACTAGGTCTAAACAATAATTCAACTAGCCTCTTTCGATAACTAAGAAGAATCAATGAATTCAACCAACAAGATGATGCAAAAACATCACAAGTTATGCCTCTCTCAATTACATAAACATGTGAATATATATGCAATAATTAAATCACCCAAAACAATTCAATACATAAAAAACTAGAGTTAATATTCACAAACAATCACCAAAACACCAAATCCATCAATCCCTAAAGAGAACTACTTAATAGATATGGAGTAATTCATCACAAATATAAAGAAAAATATTAAACGATCTAAACTCTTGTCTTGAGTGAGGATTGAATGATGAATTCCTTGTGCTTTGGCTTCTCTATCTTGTCTCTAGCCTCCTTAGGTCTTAGATGTGTCAAAAGTCCAGAAAATATTGTTTTTCCATGTATTTATACCAAGTAGGGTCGGGCCCAAACGAAATCACCATTTTCTATCCGAAATAGGAAAACTTGCAAACTTATTTTATTTCATGCGTCGCACTGTGCGTAGCATTAGTGCTTTTTCCTGACAGACACCAAAAACCCAGTCTCTGAAGTTTGCTATTTTCTGACAGATTTTTACACTGATGCGTCGCACTGTGCGTAGCAAGGTGCCCAACATCAGTGCATATTTTCAGCATATTATTCTTCCTTGAATTTTGATGCTCAGAAGTGATCTTCGACCCCCGAACACGATTCCGTCTTATTCCTTTGGGCTTTTACTGAGACTTCAAAGCTCCAATTAGCTCAAATTAATTTCATAACATCTACATAGCTCAGAATCACTCCTACAAGACATAAGACACACAATTAGTACAAAATACTAGCAATTAACGCTCAAACTCAATTAAAGTGCAGTAAATTAGAATGTAATAAGCGACTAAAATATGAGATTATAGCCTACCATCAACACCCCCCACTTAAACCATTGCTCGTCCTCGAGTATCACACCACACTTTATATAGACATAACCTTACTAAGCAACTCTCCTAATTCATTATACCAAGAATATTTAAAATAGACTAAGCACAATAGTGTAACATCTTCACCTCAAGTATTGACTCAAAAACACCATGCATTATTTACAACTCACTCACTTACTCTAACATAGAAGTCAACAACATTGCCTTTCCTTTATGAATCAAGTGCCCTCACAATAATGGAGAGTAGTTCCACACACAATAAAATTTAAGAATAATTAGGAAATCAAGATAGAAAGAATTCCCTCACCCTCAGAAACAACATTCACATGTCACAAAAGATGAACCATAAGCTTGCCCGTAGTGTACTACTCAACTAATCGAGCCCATTCAGTTAGGGATCAAATATGACTTTCATTGGTTGTAATGTAAGCTGCGGGGTAGGTAGGATACATTTAGATATAAGAGTGACTACACCTCCCTAATCACTTTAATACATACATTTCATTGTTCGAAACCCCACACTTATGTCAAACTATAACTCCACCTTCACATTAATATACATTAACTCCCAACTTGTTTAAGCACAAATACATCAAGAGTTACCACTATCAAGGAATATTTTTCACAATCTTACAATTAATCTCTTTCTTTCTTTTTTTTTTTTTTCTTTTTTTTTCCTTTTTTTTTCTCAATTAAAGTGGCTCTTACTTTTTCAAAAAGTACACTTTTTTCTTATTTCAATAGTTCCACTCGAAAGCCCAACCAACACCCCACACTTTAACTTTTACAAAGTTCAATAAATTCAAGTGCTCACGAGAGGTAAAAGATTCAAATAGATGGTCAATTCAAGTAAATAAGTAAGGCTTGTAATGTGGTTGTCAAAAGAAATAGGATTACAGGCTCAACGGGTTTAACTAAGATACATAACAATTAGGTGGGTAAAAATATATAACTGGCTCACAAAGAAATGCCTATATCACTTCCCAAACTGAACAAAACTACTATTTTGCTTTGCAAACACACGGGGCAAGTTCTAGAAATCAAATACAATGCACAGAATAATACAAAAACCTCACACATTATCAAGACAGTCTTGTCAAAGCGGTAAAGCAAAGTTAAGATCATACAATTTAAGGTACTTATACAAGAGTCAAAAACTGAGCCTAAGAGTCACAACTAAAGCACTTACTATTCTCAAGGTATAAAAAAGTTAAGAGACATTGCTTCCAATTCAAATCATAGCACAAGGTTTCCTACTTCAAAAAAGAAAAACTAACTACACTCGGTTCAAACAAAACCCTTGGAAAAGAACCGTGATACAAAGAAAAACCAAGGGGGAATTATTACACTGCCTAACAAAAGAAAATCTTTTTGTCTTTTTCTTTCGACTTAAATCCCTCAAGAAACCTGTCGAATGATATCCATCGTCGGGAAAAGTCGAAAGTTTTAAAAATTTTATGGTTTTTTTTTCAATTTTACAAAACAAAAACTAACATACATACAACATACAACATATAATTATCCCCCTACCCTACACTTTAAGTTGTGGCATATCCCCATGACACACAATTAAAAACATAAAGTAAAGAAAACTTCCCTGAATTTTTTTCTTTTCCGAGAACTTATGAACTCCACCCCTAATTCTGAATTCATTCCTCGTTTTCGCTCCTTGGGATTCTTTATGGAGCTCATTAAGCCCAATTCTTATAAGGATACTTGCAAGACCCGCTCTTTTCTTTCTTTCTTGTCCTAATCTTGAGCGGTGAATTGCCCGTTCATGATGATCCTTAACTTGTTTTTGCATTCTTTCATATGATCAATCCATACATATTCCTGTAAATACCCAAAAATAAAATTCACATGATCAAGGTTAGAATAAGAAAACAAAGAAGAAAGGTCAAGTGAATATTCCTCTGGTATGTCCAAGACTATTTGTTTCTCATTCTCTTCTACCAAATTTTGCAAATATGGAAAGGTGGATGGAGGTTTGAACTCTTCTTTCGTTGCTTCACACTCAACCACAACCCTATTTTCAATCATCTCAGTTGAATCAGATTCATCTTGAACAGTGAAAAGCTCTCTCTGTGGATGCTCATCCTCTTGGGTAGGCTCATTATCACATGGTATCTCCTCCATATATTCACCATCATAACGCAATGAGCTTTCTGAAAGTGTACATATTATTTGATTTTCTTGCATTGTTAGGTTGTTCATGGCTTCATCATCTTCAGTAAATCTCTCTACCGACTTATTTATGAACTTATACACAAGCTCCTCCAAACTATCATTCTCCCATTGAGGTGGTTGTCTCACTTCGCTTCCATTCCAGTTATAATAAGGGTATTCTTCCAAACCAGAGTCAAGATTGTGCCCATATGAATCCTCATACCTGTACAAACTAGAAACAGAGTGAGACTGTTCAAAATACGAACCATAGGAGGAATACATACCTGCTTGACAGTTAACCCATAGATGATTTTCACCGCATTTGAAACACATAGCGGACCACTAATAATATTCAGCTGCTAACTCTTCAGTCGTTTTCTTAGGCTGGTTGCACTCCATCTTCAGAGCATTTAGGGTTCAATATCTATAGTATCTTCTCCAACTTATTAGGAACTACAAAACAAATCCTGAAAAGAAGTTAACTAATAAAGAAAATAAAATAGAAAAGAAAAAAGAAAAGAAAAAAAAACTAAAAAATAATTCCTGAATTAGCACTACAAATAATTTCAAACACTATTGATTGCCAATCCTCGGCAACGACGCCAAAATTTGACGAGCTCAAAACATACACCTAAATATGCTCGTTAGTCAAAGTTAGTATAGAAAATTATCGTATCCACAGGGATTGGAGTTAAACAGCATTTTCGTAGCTTGTAGCTAGATTGCTATCTAAGATGATCAACAATTGAGATTATATGATTAAGAACTAAAATTAACTAAGACTCTAGATCTAAATTGACTAATGACAATTGAACAAAAGTAAGCAAATAAGATATCAATGGGAGAAAATAAGGGTTGATTGGATAGGTGCAAGATAATGTCTGGGATTTAACTCTCGTTAATTCACTTCTAATGTTCAAGTGAGTCTCTCGAATTCACTCAGTTATTAGTTCAAACGTTTAGTAGAAACTTCTCTCTCGATTAAGTCTCAACCTCACAATATGAACCAATTTATGCTCGGTAAAGATATGCACGAATTCGTAGAGGACTGGTCTTTAGGAGAACCTCTTTTGATTATCCTCCTAACTAGGTCTAAACAATAATTCAACTAGCCTCTTTCAATTACTAAGAAGAATCAATGAATTCAACCAACAAGATGATGCAAAAACATCACAAGTTATGCCTCTCTCAATTACATAAACATGTGAATATAGATGCAATAATTAAATCACCCAAAACAATTCAATACATAAAAAACTAGAGTTAATATTCACAAACAATCACCAAAACACCAAATCCATCAATCCCTAAAGAGAACTACTCAATAGATATGGAGTAATTCATCACAAATATAAAGAAAAACATTAAACGATCTAAACTCTTGTCTTGAGTAAGGATTGAATGATGAATTCCTTGTGCTTTGGCTTCACTACCTTCTCTCTAGCCTCCTTAGGTCTTAGATGTGTCAAAAGTACAGAAAATACTATTTTTCCATGTATTTATACCAAGTAGGGTCGGGCCCAAATGAAATCACCTTTTCCTAGCCGAAATCGGAAAACTTGTAAACTTATTGTATTTCATGCGTTGCACTGTGCGTAGCATTAGTGCTTTTTCCTGACAGACCCCCAAAACCCAGTCTCTGAAGTTTTCTATTTTCTAACAGATTTTTACATTGATGCATCGCACTGTGCGTATCAGGGTGCTTAGCATTAGTGCATTGTTTCAGCAGATTATTCTTCCTTGAATTTTGACGCCCAGAAGTGATTCTCGACCCCCGAACACGATTCCGTCTTATTCTTTTGGGATTTTACTGAGACTTCAAAGCTCCAAGTAGCTCGAATTAGTTTCATAACATTTACATATCTCAGAATCACTCCTACAAGGCATAAAATACATAATTAGTGCAAAATACTAGCAATTAACGCTCAAACTCAATTAAAGTGCTGTAAATTAGAATGTAATAAGCGACTAAAGCATAAGATTATAGCCTACCATCAACAACCATACCTGATTTTGGTCCTTGGATTTCTGTTGATGAGCCCATATTTGCTAATGCATCTGCTTCTGCTTTTTCTTCCCTCGGGATGTGGGTTATTGACCACTCCCGGAATCTTGTCAGTGAAGCTTGAATTTTTACTACGCATTATTGCATATGCTCATCTTTTATGTCAAAAATTCCGTAAACCTGATTTACCACTAACTATGAATCATATTTTACTTTGATGGCTTCAGAGTCAAGTCCCAGGGCCAATTCGAGCCCTGCAATCAAAGCTTCATACTCCGCTTCATTGTTAGTTAGAGGGATCGTTCTGATGGCTTGCCTTAAGGTTTCCCCCGAAGGCGTGATCAAGACTATTCCAAGCCCAGACCCTTTCACGTTTGAAGCTCCATCCGTGAATAAGGTCCAGACTCCCGGTGTCGGTTCTGACACCATTTTTGCCTCTTTGGTAGCGAGAGGCAATAGCCCCCGGCTAAAATCGGCCACGAAGTTAGCCAGGACTTGTGATTTAATCGTTGTCCTCAGTTTATACTCTATGTCGAACTCGCTCATTTGAACGGCCCATTTGGCCAATCTGCCTGAGAGTTCGAGTTTGTGGATTATATTCCTCAAAGGAAAAGCAGTCACCACCATTATCGGGTGGCATTGGAAGTAGGGCCTTAGCTTCCGGGCGGCTACCACGAGAGCTAAGTCCAACTTTTCCAGATGTGGGTAGCGGGTTTCTGCTCCCGTTAAAATTTTGCTAACGTAATATGTGGGGAATTGCGTACCTTTTTCCTCTCGGACTAAAGTTGCGCTTCCCGGAACTTCTAAAACCACCAGGTAGACCAACAATGTTTCTCCTTCTTTAGGTTTCGAGAGCAACGTAGGGCTTGACAAGTATTTCTTTAATTCCTTCAAGGCTTGCCGACACTCTGGCGTCCACTCGAAGTTGTTTTTCTTTTTGAGCAGTGCGAAGAAATGACACCTTTTCGATGAACGGGAAATGAACCTGCTCAAAGCCACTAATCTACCTGTGAGTCTTTGTACTTCCTTTACGTTGAATAGTTGATCTGGGATGTCTTCTATGGCCTTGATTTTGTTGGGATTCACCTCAACTCCTCTTTATGAGATCAGGAATCCTAAGAATTTACCTAAACTACACTTCTCAGGGTTACCTGCATCCAGAGACTTAACGAGCATATCGTCTATATATACTTCCATAGTTTTTCCTATTTATTTTTCCAACATCTTATTCACGAGCCATTGGTAAGTGGCTCCGACATTTTTTAGATAGAATGGCATTACGTTGTAACAATATGTACCAAAATTTGTTATAAACGAGGTCTTTTCCCGGTCTTCTGGGTTCATCTTGATCTGATTGTACCCGGAATAGGCACCGAGGAAACTCATTAACTCGTGCCCGGCCGTAGCGTCGATCATTTGATCGATATTTGGCAATGGGAACGAGTCCTTCGGGCATGCCTTATTAAGATCTTTATAATCTACGCATATGCGGAATTTATTGTTCTTCTTAGGGACTACTACCACATTAGCTAACCAGTCTGGATATCTTACCTCTCGGATTGAACCAATCTTGAGTTGACGGTTTACCTCTTCTCTGACGAATTTATTCCTTGCTTCCACAATAGGGAACTTCTTTTGCCTTACTGGAGGTATGCTCGGGTCTAAGCTTAACTGTCATGACCCAAACTCCCTCTGTATAACGTCGTGACGGTACCTAGTCTCTACGACTAAGTAAGCCTAACAAATTATGAAAAATAACAAAACGAAAGTAAAACTTGGCAACTAACAGCAGTGGATAACTAAATAACTAGTAGCAATGCCACTTGACATGTACAATAACCAATACTCTATAAATACACAGTCTTCCCAAAACCTAGAACATCGTAAGCCACAAGCAACAGAAGGAAAATACATCTCTATACACCAGAGTCAAATAAAAGAATACAGGAAGTGTTTGACATAGGGGAGAATAGAGGGGGACTCCTAGGTCTGCGGACGCGAGCAAATGTACCTTGAAGTCTCCGGAACAGTAGCAAATGCACAACTAATAGCGAGGCTGGTATGATGAACATGGATCTTCACACGAAAACATGTGAAGAAGAGTAGTATGAGTACACCATAATGGTACCCAGTAAGTGCCAAGCCTAACCTCGGTCGAGTAGTGACGAGGTCAAGTCAGGCCCACAGGTAAATAATAAATAAGGCAGGAGAATATACAGTATAATAAGAGACTAGAATTTAACAATAGGAAACACAGCAAGGCAACAGTACAACACACATGGGTAAACAACAGGGGATCTCCCAAGATACCATCTCATAGTCCCAAAATAAATATACAGGGAGAACTCCCGAGGTACCGCCTCGTAGTCTCAAAAGTAAATATACAAGGAGAACTCCCGAAATACCGCCTCATAGTCTCAAAAGTAAATGTGAAGGGAGAACTCCCGAGGTACCGCCTCGTAGTCTCAAAAGTAAATGTGCAGGGAGAACTCCCGAGGAACTGTCTCGTAGTCTCAACAGTAAACACACAGCTCAAACCGATAAATACAACAGTTAACATCAAGATTTCTATAGTTATACTGATAAAGAATAAGGAAAAGCAGGAAATCAACTAGGCATGCTTCACATAGTTCAAATAAGCAGTTAAAGCACGTAGACAAGCGATATTAGACTAAACATGATAACTACACATATTTGAATAGCTCAATTAAGAATGAAAACAGACTAATACCTATTTTAATGATATAACCCAAATAAAAGGAAAAACAGGTTGCTACTCGGTAAAATAAATTGGGTTTTACAACAAATAGCTCTGTACGTACTCGTCACCTCACGTACACGGCACTCACACATCACAACAGAACAAAATCTTATGGGAATTTCCCCCACACAAGGTTAGGCAAGCCACTTACCTCAAACCACGCTTAATCAATCAAGTAGTATGACTTTTCCTCGATTTTCCGACTCCGATCGGCTCGAATCTAATCATAATTAGTTCGATTCAATCAATACAAATTATACGAATAAATTTCATAAGAAAATACAAATTTTCTAACAAAAATCCAAAATATAACCCAAAAATTGCCCTTGGGGCCCACATCTCGGAACCCGACAAAAGTTACAAATACGAACGTCATTCAACCACGAGTCCAACCATACAATTTTTACTAAAATCTGACATCAACTCGACCTCCAAATCTCAAATTCTCTTTTTGAAATCCCTAGGCCCAAATCCTCTAATTTTACCTCAAAAACATGTAATCTAGCCAAAATACTCAATGATAATCCAATATTATTGACTAACAATAATCACATGTGACTTACCTCAAGTTTCCCCATGAATTCTCTCTAAAACATCGTCTAAAATGGTGTTGAAAATGTCCAAAATAACAAACATGTCGAAACCCCTCTATTTATGTAATCTCGTCAGTGCTCTCGCACATGCGGCTCATTAAGCCGCTTCTGCGGTTCCCGCTTCCCCAAACTACCGCTTCTGCGGCTAATCTCGCTTCTACGGGTGCTCATCTGCGCGAAAATATCTGCTTCTGTGGACCAGCGGCTCCCAAGCCAAATGTCGCTTCTGCGATCCTCCATGCGCAAGTGCGAGTCCGCACCTGCGAAGTTTCTTTCGCCTCTGCTCCCTCCACTTATGCGCTCCTTCACCCGCAGGTGCGATTACATCAGATGGTAGAAACTTTCAGATTTTGTTCTAAGTCCGAATTCGATCCGTTAATCATCCCCAACTCACCCGAGTCCCCTGGGACCTCAACCAAATACACCAACAAGTCCTAGAACATCATACGAACTTATTCCAAACCTCAAATCACTTCAAACAATGCTAAAATCACGAATCATACTCCAATTCAAGCTTAATGAAACTTAAGTCCGATGCCGAAATCTATTAAATCAAGTCCGATTGACCTCAAATTTTGCACTCAAGTCATAAATGATATAACGGAGCTATGAAAATTTTTAAAACTAGATTCCGACCCCGATATCAAAAAGTCAACTTCCCGGTCAAACTTTTCAAAAAATTCAACTTTCGCCATTTCAAGCCAAATTCCACTACGGACTTCCAAATAATTTGCTGGACACGCTCCTAAGTCCAAAATCACTATACAAAGCTATTGGAATCATCAAAACTCTATTTCGGGGTCATTTACACATAGGCTGGCATCCAACCAATCTTTTCAACTTAAGTTTTAAACTTTGGAACTAAATATTCTAATTCATTCCAAAACCTCACCAGACCCGAACCGACTACCCTGGCAAGTTACATAACAATTATAAAGCACAGAATGAGCAGTAAATAGGGGAATGGGACTATAACTTTTAAAATGACTGGTCGGGTCGTTACATCCTCCCCCTCTTAAACAAACGTTCGTCCGGGTTTAGAATTATACCTTGAGTGGTGAAAAGATGAGGATAACTATTGCGCATATCATGCTCGATCTCCTAAGTCGCCTCCTCGACCAGATGACCCCTCCATTGTACTTTTACTGAAGCAATGCTCTTCGATCTTAGCTTTCTAACCTGTCTGTCCAAAATGGCTGCTGGCTCTTCAACATAAGATAAATCCTTATCCAACTGGACTGAGCTGAAGTCTAACATATGAGATGGATCACTGTGATACTTTCGGAGCATGGAAACATAGAACACTATATGAACTGCACAGATATTAGGTGGCAGTGCAAGTCTATAAGCCACCTCTCCAATTCTTTCAAGAATCTCAAAAGTCCCAATATACCTAGGGCTCAACTTGCCCTTCTTCCTGAATCTCATAACACCCTTCATAGGTGAAACCTGGAGCAAGACCCTCTCACAAACCATGAATGCAACATCACGAGCCTTCCGATCCGTATAACTCTTTTCTCTAGATTGGGCTATACGAAGTCGATCCTGAATCAATTTAACCTTTTTCAGAGCATCTTGAACCAAGTCCGTACCCAATAGACGGGCTTCACCCGGCTCGAACCAACCCATTGGCGACCGGCACCGCCTACTATATAAGGCCTCATACGGCGCCATCTGAATACTCGACTGATAACTGTTGTTGTAAGCAAACTCCGCAAGTGGCAAGAACTGATCCCAAGCACCCCTAAAATCTATCACACATGCACAAAGCATATCCTTCAGTATCTGAATAGTGCATTCGGACTGCCCGTCCCTCTGAGGGTGAAATGATGTACTCAGCTCTACCCGAGTACCCAACTCCCGATGTATGGCTCTCCAGAGTCGTGTTGTAAACTGCGTACCCCGGTCAGAGATGATAGATACTGGTACTCCATGAAGCCTAACAATCTCGCGAATGTAAACCTGAGCTAGCTGCTCTGAAGAGTAAGTAGTAACCACAGGAATAAAATAGGCTGACTTGGTAAATCTATCCACAATCACCCAAACTGCATCGAACTTTCTCTGAGTCCGTGGGAGCCCAACAACGAAATCCATAGTGATCCGCTCCCATTTCCATTCTGGAATCTCTAACTTCTGAAGTAATCCACTCGGTTGCTGATGCTCATACTTCAACTACTGGCAATTTAGGCACCGAGCTACATATTCCACTATGTATTTCTTCATCCGCCTCCACCAATAGTGTTGTCTCAAGTCCTGATACATCTTTGGAGCACCCGGATGAATGAAGTACCGCAAACTATGAGCCTCCTGGAGAATCAACCCACGCAAGCCATCTAAATTGGGTATACATAGCCTGCCCTGCATCCATAATACACCGTCATCTCCAATAGTGACTTCCTTGGCATCACCGTGCTGAACTGTATCCTTAAGGACAAGAAAATGGGGGTCATCATACTAACATTCTCTGATACGATCATAAAGAGAAAACTGAGAAACCACACAAGCTAAAACTCGACTGGGCTCGGTAACATCCAATCTAACAAACTGTTTGGCCAAGGCCTGAACATCCAAGGCTAAAGGCCTCTCTGCTGCCGGTAAATATGCTAAGCTGCCCAAACTATATGCCTTATGACTCAAGGCATCGGCAACTACATTGTCCTTCCCGGGATGATAGAGAATGGTGATATCATAATCCTTAAGCAACTCCAACCACCTCCGTTGCCGCAAGTTAAGATCCTTTTGTTTAAACAGATGCTGTAGACTCCGGTGATCGGTATAAACCTCACAATGGATACAGTACAAATAATGCCATCAAATCTTCAAGACATGAACAATAGCTGCTAACTCAAGGTCGTGGACCGGATAATTCTTCTCATGTACCTTTAACTGTCTGGACGCATAGGCAATCACCCTACCGTCTTGAATCAGCACTGCGCTGAGACCAATACGTGACACATGACAATTCACAGTATAAGACCCTGAACTTGTGGGCAACACCAATACTGGGGCTATAGTCAAAGCTGTCTTGAGCTTTTGAAAGCTCTCCTCACGTTCCTCGGTCCACCTGAAAGGAGCACCCTTCTGTGTCAATTTGGTCATAAGTACAGCAATAGAAGAGAAACCTTCTACAAATCGGCGATAATACCTTGCCAAACCAAGGAAACTCCAGATCTCCATAGTTGAGGACAGTCTGGACCAACTCTTCACTGCCTCAATCTTCTTCAGATCTACCTTGACCCCTCGCACGAAACTATATGACCCAAAAATCCCACTGATGCAAGCCATAATTCACACTTTGAAAATTTTGCATATAACTTCTTTTCTCTCAAAGTCTGAAGAACAGTCCTCAAGTGTTGCTCATGATCCTCCCGACTTCAGGAATACACCAGAATGTCGTCAATAAATATAATGATGAATAAGTCAAGATAGGGCTGAAATACACTGTTCATTAAGTGCATAAATGCTGCTGGGGGCGTTGGTCAGCCCAAAAGACATCACAAGGAACTCGTAATGACCATACCGAGTCCTAAAAGCAGTATTCGGGATATTTGGCTCCCGAATCTTCAACTGATGATAGCCTGAACATAAGTCGATCTTAGAGAATACTCTGGCACCCTGAAGTTGATCAAATAGGTCATCAATACATGGAAATGGATACACGTTCTTCACTATAACCTTGTTCAACTAGCGGTAATCAATACACATCCGCATTGAACCATCCTTCTTCTTCATAAATAAGAGAGGAGCACCCCAAGGCGATATACAGGGCCTAACAAAACCCTTATCAAGCGGCTCCTGTAACTGCTCTTTAAATTCTTTCAATTCTGTTGGGGCCATACAATATGGTGGAAAAGAAATAGGCTGGATGCTCGGTAACAAATCAATGCCAAAGTTAATATCCCTGTCGGATGGCATACCCGAAAGATATGCTGGAAAAACATCTAGAAAATCCCTCACTACTGGGACTGATCCAACTGTAGGGGTATCAATACTGACATCTCTCACATAAGCTAGATATGCGTCACACCCCTTCTCAACCATTCGTTGAGCTTTAAGAAATGAAATAACTCTGCTGGGAGTATACTCTAAGGTACCTCTCCACTCGAATCGCGGTAATCCTGGCATAGCCAGCATCACGGTCTTAGTGTGACAATCAAGAATAGCATAATAGGGCGACAACCAGTCCATGCCCAAGATAACATCAAAGTTTACCATACTGGGCAATAATAAATTGGCTCTGGTCTCCAAACCACTAAGAGCAATCAAACACGACTGATACACGCGGTCCACAACAAGAGAATCTCCCACAAAAGTAGACACATAAACAGGGGAACTCAAGGATTCATGAGATACGCCCAAATACGGGGAAAAATAAGAGGACACATAGGAATAAGTGGAGTATGGATCAAATAAAACTGACGCATCTCTATGACAGACTAGAATAATACATGTAATGATAGAGTCAGAAGCAATTGCCTTTGTACGAGCAGGAAGAGCATAATATCTGGCATGGTCTCCCCCTCTAGGGCGACCTCGACCTTCCCGGCCTCCATCTTGATCTGGCTGAGCAGGTGGGGCGGTAGTTGGTGCTGGAATCATAGCCTGAGGACTCGATGGAGCTCGCGGTGGCTGAGAAGTCTGTGGAGGTGAACCCCTTCTAAGTCTGGGCAATCCCTCACCATATGGCGAGTGTCGCCATACTCAAAACAAGCTCTCGGAGGGCGTGGCTGCTGTGACTGACTCGGGCCAGGTCTACTAGACTGACCGCTAAGAGTACCCCGTACAGGAGGCACACTAGACACTAGCGGTGCATAATAAGGCTCCTAGGGCCTAGAAGGGGCCGTACCACTGGCGGCTGGAAGAGCTGAATGAACTGGGCTACTCACATAACCCCTACTATGGTGAACCACAACTGGGGCACAAGTATCACTATAAGTTCCAGACTCGCGAGACCTCTTGGCCTCTCTCTCCTCTCTATCCCGAACGATCATGACCTCCAATCTCCTAGCAATACTCACAACCTAATGGTAAGGAATATCCATCTCCAGCTCCCTGACCATACTAATCCTGATACTAGGGTGGAGTCCCTCAATAAACTGACGAACCCTCTCTCGAACTGTGGCAACCAAGGCTGGTGCATGTCGGGCCAAATCACTGAAGCGAACTAAATACTCTGACACTGTCATAGCACCCTGGCGAAACTGCTCAAACTCCCCGCGCCATGCGTTTCTGAGACTCTGGGGAACATACTCCCTCAAGAACATGGCCGAGAACTGAGTCCATGTAAGTGAAGCTGCCTCAGTCGGACTACTTAACTCATAAGCACGCCACCAATGATAGGCTGCTCCTCTAAGCTAGAATGCAGTAAAAGAAACCCCACTCGACTCCGCTACACCCATAGTGCGGAGAATACAGTGACACTCCTCCAAAAAACCCTGTCAATCCTCTGACGCCAATACGCTGAAGGTAGGAGAGTGGTCCTTCTTGTACCTCTCAAGTCTGAGCTGCTCCGCCTCAGAAACTGCTACCTTATCCTCGGGCTGAGCTGGAGCTACTGGCTACATCGGTAAAATCTCCCAAACCTGGTCGACCTGAACCCGTTGCTCTGGAGTACCGGCGATGGGAGTCTGTGCTCCTCCCCCGGCCTGAGATGTGGCAGGTGCAAGTGGAATCAATCCAGCCTGAGATAAGGTGCTGAACATGCTCATGAACTGGGCTAGAGTCTCCTGGAGAGCTGGTGCAACAACAGGTACCTCAGGTGCCTGCCCTCCAACTGGAGCTACTAGGGACTCCTCTGTCGCAGCTCGCACGGGTGCTCTGGCTGCACCGCTTGGACATCCTCGGTCTCTACCCTAGCCCCGACCTCTCGCGGCGCTAGCAGGGGGCGCAGGTGCTTGGTCATCAGATCCGCATGTATGTGTCCTCACCATCCGTGAAAGAATAGCATATAGAAGTTTAAAATTTTGAGGTCAATAATTTTTTCGCACGACAAAGAATCAAAGAAGTGAATTTTTTTTCCTAACAGTTTCATAGCCTCCCGAAGATAAGTACAAACATCTCCATACCGATCTATGAGACTCTAACAAATCGGCTTGTAACTCACAATACCTATGAACTTAGAGCTATGATACCAACTTATCACGACCCAAACTCCCTATTTATAACGTCGTGACGGCACCTAGTCTCGACGACTAGGTAAGCCTAACAAATTGCGGAAAATAACAAAACGAAAGTAAAACTTGGCAACTAACAGCAGTCGATAACTGAATAACTAGTAACAATGCCGCTTGGCATGTATAATAACTAATACTCTATAAATACACAGTCTTCCCAAAATCTAGAACATCGTAAGCCAAATGCTACAGAAGGAAAATAGCATCTCTATACACTAGAGTCAAATAAAAGGAATACGGGAAGTATTTGACATAGGGGAGAATAGAGGGGGACTCCTAGGTTTACGGACGCGAGAAAATGTACCTTGAAGTCTCCGGAACAACAGCAAATGCATAACTAATAGCGAGGCTGGTATGATGAACCTGGATCTGCACACGAAAACATGTGCAGAAGAGTAGCATGAGTACACTATAATGGTACCTAGTAAGTGCCAAGCCTAACCTCGGTCGAGTAGTGACGAGGTCAGGTCTGGTCCACTGATAAATAATAAATAAGGCAAGAGAATATACAGTATAATGAGAGACTAGAATTTAATAATAGGAAACACAACAAGACAATAGTACAACACACAGGGGTAAACAGTAGGGGATCTCCTGAGATACCATCTCGTAGTCCCAAAATAAATATACAAGGAAAACTCCCGAGGTACCGCCTCATAATCTTAAAAGTAAATATACAGGGAGAACTCCCGAGGTACCGCCTCGCAGTCTCAAAAGTAAATATACAGGGATAACTTCCGAGGTACTGCCTCGTAGTCTCAAAAGTAAATGTGCAGGGAGAACTCCCGAGGAACCGCTTCGTAGTCTCAAAAGTAAACACACAGCTCAAACCGATAAATACAACAATTAACAATAAGATTTCTACAGTTATACTGATAAAGAACAAGGAAAAGCGGGAAATCAACTAGGCATGCTTCACAGAGTTCAAATAAGCAGTTAAATCACATAGACATGAGATATTAGACTAAACAGGATAACTACACATATTGGAAAAACTCAAGTAAGAATGAAAACAGACTAATACTTATTTAAACGGTATAACCCAAATAAAAGGAAAAACAGGTTGCTACTCGGTAAAATAAATTGGGTTTTACAACAAATAACTCGTGTACGTACTCGTCACCTCACGTACACGGCACTCACATATCACAACATTACCAAATCCCAAGGAAATTTCTCCTACACAAGGTTAGGCAAGCCTCTTACCTCAAACCATGCTCAATCAGTCAAGTACTATGCCTTTTGCTCGATTTTCCGACTCCGATCGGCTCGAATCTAATCATAATTAATTTGATTCAATCAATATAAATTATAGGAATAAATTCCATAAGAAAATACAAATTTTCTAACAAAAATCTGAAATTTAACCCAAAAATTGCCCTTGGGGCCCACATATCGGAACCCAACAAAAGTTACAAATACGAACGTCATTCAACTACGAGTCCAACCATATAATTTTTACTAAAATCTAACATCAACTCGACCTCCAAATCTCAAATTCTCATTTTGAAATCCCTAGGCCCAAATCCTCTAATTTCACCTCAAAAACATGTAATCTAGTTGAAATACTCAATGATAATCCAATATTATTGACTAACAATAATCACATGTGACGTACCTCAAGTTTCCCCATGAATACTCTCAGAAACATTGCCCAAAATCGTGTTGAAAATGTCCAAAATAACAAAAATGTCGAAACCCCTCTGTTTTTGTAATCTCGCCAGTGCTTTTGCACCTGCGGCTCATTAAGCTGCTTCTGCGGTTCCCGCTTCTGCGGCTAATCCCGCTTCTACGGGTGCGCATCTGCGTGAAAATATCCGCTTCTGCCGACCAATGGCTCCCAAGCCAAATGCCGCTTCTGCGATCCTCCACGCGCAAGTGCGAGTCCGCACCTGCGAAGTTTCTTCCGCCTCTGTGCCCTCCGCTTCTGCGCTTCCCAGCTCGCTTCTACGCTACTTCGCCCGCAGGTGCGGTTACATCATATGGCGAAAACTTTCAGATTTTGCTCTAAGTCCGAATTCGATCCGTTAACCATCCCCAACTCACCCGAGGCCCCCGGGACCTCAACCAAATACACCAACAAGTCCTAGAACATCATACAAACTTATTCCAAACCTCAAATCACTTCAAATAACGCTAAAACCACGAATCATACTCCAATTCAAGCTTAATGAAACTTAAAAATTCTAACTTCTACATTCGATGCCGAAACCTATTAAATCAAGCCCGATTGTCCTCAAATTTTGCACACAAGTCATAAATGACATAACGGAGCTATGAAAATTTTCAGAACTGGATTCCGACCCCGATATCAAAAAGTCAACTCCCCGGTCAAACTTTCCAAAAATTCAACTTTCGCCATTTCAAGCCAAATTCTACTACGGACTTCCAAATAATTTTTCGGACATGCTCTTAAGTACAAAATCACCATAAAGAGCTATTGGAATCATCAAAACTCTATTTCGGGGTCATTTACACATAGGTCGATATCCAACCAACCTTTTCAACTTAAGTTTTAAACTTTAAAACTAAATGTTCCAATTTATTTCAAAACCTCACCAGACCCGAACCGACTACCCTAGCAAGTCACATAACAGTTATAAAGCACAGAATGAGCAGTAAATAGGGGAATGGGGCTATAACTTTTAAAACGACTGGTCGGGTCGTTACATTAACTTGTGCACTGCTATCCCTATTGGGATTCCTGTCATATCCTCGTACGACCATACAAAACAATCAGCGTTAATTTTAAGGAATTCAATAAAATCTGACCTGAGCTCTGGGTGTAGTCCTGTTCCCAAATGGAATTTCCTATCTGGGAATTTTTCGAAAAGTGCAACCTACTCTAGCTCTTCTGCCGTGGATTTCTTCGCGTTCGTTTCTTTCGGTACCTGAAAATACCTTGGTACATAATATTGCTCCGACTCTCCTGCCCCTGGGGAAACTTCTTCTTGTTCGGGGTGGGAAGTCGGTTCCAGTAACTGCTATGCCGTTGGTTCCTTTCCCTTGCTATGGGAGACTGAGATCGCATTCATCTCTCTTGTTATCGGTTGATCACCTCTTATCTGCTTAATCCCCTCGGTTGTTGGAAATTTCAGCGATTGGTGGTACGTAGAAGGCACGACTTTCATCTTATGCAGCCATGGCCTTCCCAGGATGATATTATAGCCCATGTCTCCATGTACCACTTCGAAGAGAGGCGTCTTTATTACGCCCTCGGCCTCTGTGAGCAGTAAAATTTCCCCTCGGGTTGTCACGCTTACAAGGTTGAATCCATCAAGGAGCTTTGTCGCCGGGATGATGCTCCAGGTGAGTTTAGCTTGATCCAGAACTCTCCATTGTATGATATTAACAGAACTTCCTGGATCCACTAAAGCACGTTTAATTTTAAAGTTTAACACATTTAAAGAGATTACCAGTGCGTCATTGTGCGGCAGTAGTAGTTCGTCCGTATCTTCATCCGTGAACGTGATATCATCTTCCCGGAGCCTCTTGCTATGGGTTGTCGATATTTTATTCTTCTTTGCAACAGAGAAGGTGACCCCATTAATTTTGTTCCCTCCGAAGATCATATTGATCGTTTGGCGTGGAGGTTTTTCTCCTGCTTTCGAGGTTTGCGCATCGCCCCTATCCCGACCATAATTATTTTTGGCTCGGTCACTCAGTAGTTCTCTGAGGTGACCATTATTCAAAAATGTTGCCACTTCTTCCCGAAGGTGCCAATAGTCCCCAGTCCGATGGTATTCACACCATATCTTTGGGTCCCTCTGGCTGGGATCGAACCTCATAGGTCTCGAGAATCGTACCTCTATGATATCTCTCATGGACGACACTAACTCCACCACGCTGACGTTGAAATTATACTCTGATAACTTTGGATAAAGAGAACCTCGTGGTCCCGAGATTTCTTTATCCTGCAGTGATTTGTTGTTCCGCCCAAGATCGGTCCTCCTGTCAACAGTGAACTTGTCCGATGTTCAAAAGCTCGTGTCACGACCTTCCGTCCGCTCCTAAGGTAGAAACCGACCCCTTGAGGTCCGCCTATCCATGTAAATACCATCTTTCATTTATTCATTATTCTTCTCCTGTACTTTGATCGATGATGCAAAGCCGACCTAATCGCCTTCGATCCTTATTTTTGACTCGTACCGTTTGTGGACATCTGCCCAAGTTGTTGCTTGAAACTCGAGCAGGCTTTCCTTCAGCTTCTGGGAAGCATCTGAACTCCTTGGGTTTAAACCCTTAGTGAATGCTTCAGCAACCCATTCATTCGATACGACCGGTAACAAGATCCTTTCCTTCTGGAACCGGCTAACGAATCTTCGTAATACCTCGGATTCTCTCTGCGCAATCCTGAATATGTCGGCCTTTCGGGCTTGTACCTTTCTGGAACTAGCATGGGCCTTGATAAACGAATCCGCGAGCATTTCGAAGGAATCTATGGAATGTTCGGACAATAATGAGTACCATGTCAAGGCTCCCCTCGTGAGAGTCTCACTAAATTTCTTCAATAACACGGACTCGATTTCGTGGGGAGCCAGATCATTTCCTTTCACCGCCGTTGTGTAGGTGGTGATGTGCCCTTGTGGATCTGAGGTCCCGTTATATTTTGGTAATTCAGGCATTCTGAATCGCTTTGGGATTAATTCCCGGGCTGCAATCAGTTTGTACGGTAATTGGATGTACTTCTTCGAGCTCGGGCCTTTCAATACTGGAGGTGCGCCCAGGATTTGGTTTATGCGAGCATTTACTTCCTTCATGAACCGCAAGAGTTCCTCCTTAAACGGATCTTTATTGTTGTTGAGGCCAGATCTACTCACCCCAGTCCCGTCGGAGCCAACTTCGCCCCTGGGAGTGTTGTTTGGTTCGTAGGAACAATGAGAGGAACTGGATCTCGCCTATTTGTATTATTCGAAGCGCCCGATAACGCATGTTTTAACTCCGTCATAACCTGATCTTGCCGCGTGAGGTGATCTAGAATGGTTGCTTGTTGCTCTTGCAGGATCCTTACCGCATCTGTTACGCGTCCCTGGTCAGCATCATCTGGAGTCGCCTCCCGTACTTGTCTGGGGTACCGCCCATCATACACCAGCGTTGTATCTTCTTCCTCATTGCGAGTGTCGTTGATTGAGTCCTCAAGATGGGGGTGTTCCCCTTGAACCTCGGGGTCGCGAGTGTTATTAATGGTATTGATTGCCATTTCCTGTGATTTTGCTAAGACAAGAACGATCAAAGCTTGTGAGTGAAAGAGGTAAGGATCGATTTAACCACACGACTGTCTGGGCTCCACGGTGGGCGCCAAACTGTTTACCCGAAAAATGGTATAGTTGAATTTGTTCGTGGTTTCTAGACAGATGAATCAATTTGATCCCAAAAGATAATGAATTAATCGATTTGGATGTAAGATACTTAGCTCAAATGTAGATAAAACGATAGATTTGGAGAGCCGAGGAATAGGGTTTCCGGGCACAATGATGATAAAAACAACAAGCTAGAGAGAGGAATAGTATCAAGACATTGTATTAGAATATATTCTTTGATGTCGAAAAAATCGTGTCTTACAATGATCGTTGAGCCTATTATTTATAACTCAGTGGGTGTAATGGTTAGGCCCACCACTAATGACAATTATTGAAATGCGATAATGAAAATCTAACGGTAAATATAAATGCCCAAATTCCTGTAATGAGCCGTTACTCTTTAATATTGTGGAATATTCTTCATTAAATGCTACCGGACGCATCATACTTAATGTCTTTATGGACTTGCCTTTCTCGGTGACATACGAGGTAGACATGCCCGGTTTTCTTTTTTTTTCAGCTTTGATTCCACGTGTCCCCTTCTTTGGTGGTCACGTATCGTAACATATTTTACCCATTATAATTATATATGTAACTCCTGAAAATATTTTAATAATAAAAATAACAAAATATGGGTTACAAGATGTTAACCATTAGGATACTACAGTGAAATAATTAAAAAAGAAATAGAAGCAAAAATGATCGACCATTGGACAAAGTAAAGGTGATAGAAAGTGGGAGGACCGAGTTGTGCAGGATTCTAGATGAGAATGCCAGAAAAGATACGTGTTGTGACTTGTGAGCAAGAAAAATTAATATACCCCTGTCGACGATCTTCTCTTTTCTATATAATAGAAAATTACATACTAATGTGTGCAAAGTATATTTCCGAGACCTGTTTTGAGATACTATCACAATCTTTATAATTTCATAATTTTATATCAATTTGATTGTTTTCCGCCCTTTTGGGATTTTATTTTTACAGTTAATATCTCGTCTTGCAAACATTAGAGATTTGGTTCTCTAAGAGAATCCCCAACTCTCAAACTCCAAAAATACAAAGAAAGAGAAACGGAATTACAGAAAAGGAATACAGTAATAGAGGAACTTCTTGTTTTCTTTTTAAGAAATTAAGAATGTACAACGTTGACAGATATAGGAGGATTCAGGATTTAAAGTTTATGAGTTTCTACAACAATCTCAAATAAATACACAATAAGTAACTTGGTTCACAACCCTCCTCAGACTTCACTCGTGAAAAATTACTGGGCTTGTTGTTGTCAGGGGCGGAGCTAGCCCATCGGATACGGGTTCAGCTGAACCCAATAACTTTTGTCCAAACCTTGTATTTGTTACTATTGAATTATGCACAAATTATTTATTTAGAACTCATTAAATTAAGAATTAGAATACTAAACTCATAAGTTTTAAATCTTGATTCCGATTGTTGTTGTATACAAGGTACGAAAAAACTATAAGGTTCACATTAGAATATTCCCAAATTAAATTAGTATAAGGAAAAATGATTGTTTAACCATCTGGATCCAACTCATCTCAATCTAGCTAACTTTTCTGGCGGAATAGTGACTCGTCAATTTATTTATTCACATCATAACTCAGTGAGCCACCTATAATCAAATATAAAACAAGACGATTTCTGTTATATACTGAATGATCAAAGTAATTTTACTGACTGTATTATGTCACAATCTTTTCTAAATAATATTAGTTCATGCATACCATAAACAGTCGGTGGGGATTCAATATTTAAGTTTTAAAGATCAATCTTTAAAGTTTTTAACATTGAAATTGAATCTATTGTAATTTTAAAATAATAAATACATATCTACTATATATAAAAATTGATGTTTTAACTTCAATACCACACAAGAGGGGGGTGATTTGTGTGGTGTCTAATTTTTCGTATGCACAGATTATAAAAGGACCTGTTTCTTCTATGTGTTCCTTATACTACTGTTGCAGAATAATAAATGCAGAAATTAAAGAATGTAAGGATTTTTACGTGAAAAACACATGGCTCAAAAGGTGAAAAAACCACGACCTACTTCCCAGTAGGATTTTTCCAAAACACTTCACTAAATCACTGAGCCAAAAACTATATTTACAAAATACTTTTGTAAACTTATGATTAACTCTAATCCTGTTGTGGCACACAGCCTCTAACTGTTGCGACAATTTCAAGTTAACTCTAACTTGAATACTCTGAATACCTATTACAATTGTCCCTTGATAAAGCTTAAAGGTACACTATGAAAATACATACTACAATTGAACTAGAATAAAAGACACACACTTGGAATTGGTTCTTCTATCTGATTCATGTAGTTTCAGGTTCACACACTTGAATCACAGACGAACTGCTTGCAAAATGCCTTGCTATTTTGCTCTCAATTCACGTTTAACTTCTGCTTCTGTGCGTCCCTGTAGAATGAGAACATCCTGCGATTTATAGAGTTAGTATAGTAGAAAATAACTAGAGTTTTAATGCTACTCTTCATTGGTGGAAGAGTTCGAGTTGATCTCAACCTCTAACTCCTCCCTTATCTTGGATAGTGTTCTCTTTGATTAAGGTCTCCTTTTCCTTATCAATTATGCAACCCTTTTCGATCAGGAGATATTAATTAGACCAAGTTAAGCTTATCTCCTTCACGTGCATCCCACATGCTCGAATCTGCCCGTGTCTATGCACACAAGGGACCAACAAAAATTTTAGTACATTTTTAACAAATCTTTATTCTGCACCGAAAATGTTCTAAATTCTTTTGAACTCGGTGTCGCAACGCTACATCTGCCTATAATAGTTACCTAGGTTAATTAAGCACCAGATTAGGTTCATGCATATCATCCTATTTAAACCTTACAATAATGGTGGCAAAATAAACAAAGAAATAATTATTCATGTATATTATCCACTAAAAAATGAGTTGGATAATGATTTTTTTTAAAATGGGACAAATAAGGATAAGATTCATATTATCCACTTAAAAATGAATAACCAATGGGTTTAACTTTTATATTTGTCAAGATTGAAATTGGGGGTTTCTCATATTTGGGAGATTAGGAATTCTCCAAAATATTGGTCATATTCAAGAGGTCATGAATAATATGGATATCCACATAATTATCGTTCGGTTAACCCATTTTTTGTCCGTATTAAATATGAGTCAGGTCAAATATTTTATCCGTTTTCTATCCGACCTGACCGGTCCGTTTGTGGCCCCTGCTTACACATTGAAGAATATCCATATTTGGATGATTATATTAGTCATCTTCCCAACATATAGAACTGGCTTTATAGCCATGATTGAAATTACAGCTAGATATCTAATTCTACGGAATTAATTGCTCCTCCAAAATTGTCTGTAAAGTATATATGCTAAAGTTCATGCGTGGACATGAATATACAGAATGATTCTTGCTTTACCTTTATGTGAACTAATTGGGAAATGAATCACTTTATCTAATAAAAGCTAACATGTACTCCACTTATATAGTCCGTTACCTTGTGTTAAAGCCACCGACTTTCGTCTCTTGATTTGTTGTATTGGTAAAACATAAAAGGCAATATGACACTCCAATGATGTACTCCTAATTTTCTTTTGGAGTGTACTGTTTTGTTAGGAACAAAAAGTATGGTAAAAGGCACTTTATTTTGTAATAAATAAAATTGTGATGTCGTGGATTGAACATAACTCTAGCAGAATGTTAATAGATTTAAGTTATATGAACTAACGTGTAAAAATATTTTTTTTGTTTTATCAGTGATTTTAACCCGTAATAACAGGTTACTTAATATTTTTGCGGGACTACCAAATATAATTACCATAAAATATTCTAACCTCCTCCAATTTTAGATGTTTACGTATTGCAATTCAAACTTTTTGAATATAGTACGATACATGTTATGCAAATTTGATTAACTCATTGCTAAAATGTAAAGAACCAGCTTGTTGAACCAATAGGGTAAAAGGGGACTTAAACGTATAGTATAAGAAAAAGGCAAAAATATATACCCCTTGTGCCCATTATTATTTTAATTTTGAGAGTAAATGCAATGACCTGGCTAGTCGTTTTGAGTATTATAACTCTGTCCCCCCATTTACTGTTCAATTTATGCTTTATAGTTATTATGTGACTCGCCGGGGTTATTGGTTCGGGTCCGGTAAAATTTTGGAATGAATTGGAACACTTAGTTTCAAGGTTTAAAGTTTAAGTTAAAATAGTGATGGGATGTCGTCTTATGTGTTAACGATCCCGCAATATAGTTTTGATAATTCCAATTGCTCAGTATAGTGATTTTGGACTTAGAACCGTATCCGAAAAATTATTTGGAAGTCCGTAGTTAAATTAGGCTTGAAATGACAAAAAATAGAAATTTAGGTTTGGAAGTTTGACCGAGGAATTGACTTTTTGATATCAGGGTCGGAGTCCGATTCTGAAAATTGAAATAGGTCCGTTATGTCATTTATGACTTCGTGCAAAATTTGAGGTCAATCGGACTTGATTTGATAGGTTTTGGCATTGAATGTAGAAATTAAAATTTTTTAGTTTCATTAGGCTTAAATTGGGGTATAATTTGTGTTTTTAACGTTGTTTGATATGATTTGAGGCTTTCGTGTGATGTTTAAGGACTTGTTGGTAAATTTGGTTGAGGTCCCGGGGGCCTCGGGTGAGTTTCGGAGGATTAACGGATTGAATTTTGGACTTGGAAGTTTGCTGGAATTTTCTGATGCATGTACCTAGTTTCCTTATACGCGATCGCATGAACTTGACCGCGATTGCGTAGGCTTGTTCGAGGCAGTGATGATTTTGTTCTTCGCGATCACGTGAAGAGGGTTGCGATCGCGTAGCTGTGGGAGTTTGTGATTCACGAACGCGTGAAAAAGGTCGCGTTCGCATAGAGTAAGTAGAGCTGAAGTGGAGGTCACGCGTTTGTGCTTCGCGATCGCGTGGACGAGTCCGTGATCGCGTAGGCCTGTGAGGTTGAGCTTTGCGATCGCCTGGACAGGCCCGCGATCGCGTAGAGCAAATGTCTAGGCAGAGAGTTTATGTTCTGCCATTTTTGATGAATTGGAGCTCGGGAAGAGGTAATTTTTGGGAGATTTTCAAGGAAAATAATGGAGTAAGTGTTCTTAACTCAATATTGGTCAAATTACCTGAATCCATGGTTATTTTTAGTATTTAATGGGTGAATTAAGTTGAAAAATTTAGAAAACCCTCTTGGTTTATTTTGAAGATTTGAAGGTCGAGTTGATGTCAGAATTTGGTAAAATTTATATGATTAGAATCGTGGTAGAATGTGCTTTCGGATTTTATAACTTTTGTCGAGTTCTGAGACGTGGGCCCCACGGACGATTTTTGAGTGCAATTTCGATTTTTGTTGGAAATTGAGTATTTTCATATGGAATTAATTCCCATAATTTGTATTGACTGAATCAAATTATTTATGACTAGATTCGAGCTATTTGGAGGCCGATTCGCAAGGCAAAAGCATTGCAGAATAAAGAATTATACGGTTTGAGGTAAGTAAGAGTTCTAAAATTGGTCTTGAGGGTATGAAACCCAGATTATGTGTTATGTGATTGGTTTTGAGGTGACACACATGTTAGGCGGCGGGCGTGTGGGCGTGCACCGTAGGAATTATGACTTGGTCAATTCCATGGAGCTGTGTAGTTGAATAATCTGCTGTTATCCGGATATTTTTTCACGTATTAGAGAAATTTAACTATAAATCATGTTTAAACCATGTGTTGACACTGTAGGGACCCACAGAGGTCGTGTGTATGTTGAATTATCTACTAAATTACTATTTTGTACTCAGTCACAGTTTTACTTGTATATTACATCCCGGTCTCTATTGTTCATTATTGATGCATTATATCATTGTTGTTTGGGCTGCTTATCATGATTTCTGAGAACCCGAGAGACTGTAGAGGTTGATGACTGAGTGAAGCCGAGGGCCTGATTGTGAGGATATTTATGGGATCGGGCTGCACGCTGCAGCATTTTCATTAATTTATGCCATGATTAGCTTGTTATAGCGCTTGGGCTGAAGGAGCCCCTTCGGAGTTTGTACACCCCCAGTGAGCACAGGTACCTATTGAGTGCGAGTGTAGTGCCGAGTGCCGAGTGCTGAGTGATTGAGAGGAATGAGTGACTGTGAGGAAATAGTGATTGTGAGGTTGGAGTGAATGGGATGACTGAGTGATTGTTGCTCTGAGAGAATGCATTGATTTTATTATTGTTGCACTTCAGCGGTCATATATCACTGTTTTGAAAAATTCCGAAAGACATTATCTTCTATTTCAGTCGAATTTGATATGAAATTATTATTTGAGTTTTAAATATTGAACTTGAAAGCATGCCTACCTTCTTATGTTGGAAATTACTGTAATTGAACTTAGTTGTGAAGCTCGTCACTATCTTCAGCTCTTTATTTAGTATTGTTACTTGCTGAGTTGGTTGTACTCATACTATACCCTGCACCTCGTGTGCTGATCCAGGTACCTCCGGACACGACGGTTGCTAGTTTTTCAGAGCTTTATCTATTGGAGACTATCGAGGTAGCTGCTTGACGTCCGCAGACCTTGACATTCCTCCTTTCAGTTTTTGTACTGTTCTATATTTTTCAGACAGTGTTTTTTATCAGTAAGACTTTGTTACCCTTTAGATGCTTATGTACTCATTGACACCGTATTTTGGAAGTGATTTATGTCGGTATTAATGAGATTTTTGTATTAACTTTAAATATTATGTTTTCAAGCTTAAATGAAATTGTGGTTTATTGAGGTTGTTGGCTTACATAGTATTCAGATAGCGTCATCACGATATATTAGGATTTTGGGTCGGACACAAATATACTTGATTTCTTTAGCTCTAATTATGTTTCTTAATGATCCTTCACCTGTAGCTCTAATTGTATTTTATTTTCGTTTGTTAATTGTTATTATTGGCATTTTTCTATGGATATATCGATGATTAGTGTAATTACTTTTGAGAAATTCATCGGAATGGACGCATTCATGAATGAAAATAATGAAAAAAAACAGTTCGATCATGTTATTGCTGAAATAATAAAACAAAAGAATACTTCATTATAATCAAATAACATAACATGAAAACATATCAAAATACAACTTAACTTCTTTACAAGGCAATTAAAGTTAAGAGCGGAATCTTAGCCTTTTTCACTTTCCACTTTTATGGTACATTTCCCTAGACTTCCTCTTTTCTTCATAATCTCCCATTTCAATGAAGCCTTTGAGTTAATCATCTTTTTGAAAAAGACAACATAAAAATAAAGAAAACAAAAAGAATGCAATTTGACGTTGATCATGTATGTATTCTTTATTTACCTGCAAAAAGTAATAAAAAAACAATCAATTTAAGTAATACGAAAATGAAATCAAATACTTGTATACGAATTTAAAAAGAATGTAAAAGAAAAAAGGAAAAAGGCAAAAGGTGAAAACTGAAAAGTTGTTACCATCTCTTTTAGAAATTTAAAAGGGATAATATTAAAACAATCCCCCACGTATAGATTGGGTTTGTTATTGTTGTTAATATAAAAACAATCAAAAGAGAAAACGAAAAGAAAGGGAAAAAAAGAAAAGAAAATATGAGTTCTTACCATTTCGTCCAAATATTCTTCTTATGAAAGTTAAGAAAATGATGAGAAGTGCAACCCCTGCTAATAATCCAATTATAAGTGCAAATGTCTTCTCATTCTCAAAATGAGAACCTGCAATGAATAAAATGGCACTGATATTTACACTGTAGATGATCTACATATTCACATTAGACAATAAAATTTAATTTATGTTACTTATCACTTATCAACATAGCAAAACCAAAAACCGGCCTCCCTTTCTACTTTTTAGTTCTAGTTATAATTTTGACGTGTGAAATGCTAAAGAAAAAAAAAAAATCGAAATAATCAATTGATAGGGATCTTGCATAATGAGATATCAATTTCTCTTTAAAAGTTACATATTTCATTGCTAATGAAATCAATACATTGTTGTATATAACGTAGTATTAGAAGTTTAGAGGTCACGCTTAAGAGTAAGTGATGAATCATTCGTTCCCTTGAGAAAGAGCATGCAACGCAATTACACTAGTCCTAAAAAGAGCTTAATTTTTTGGCATTAACAATGTAATTTTTTTTTACACTGTTAGATTAAAATGACTTACAAGCGATAAGTCGATAATAAGTCTAATTTGGTGATCCAAATAAAAGTAAATAATCTATTGTAATAAGTAATAACTATAAATTATTCTGATAATCTAAGAAGGTGAGCCTTGAAGTAATAACGGTAAAGTTATCTTCATGTGACCTTATAGATCACGGATTCGAGCAGTGGACCAGTCACTAATACTTGCATTAGAGTAGACTGTCTACATCATATCCTTTGAGATGACTGTCTACATCATACCCTTTGAGGTGCGGCTCTTCCATGTATCCTATGTGAATGCAAAATAAGTTGTGCGGATTGTTTTTAATTATTATACTGATAATGTAAAAGATATTTAAATCACTATTTTTTTCCTTACCGTGATTAGATTTGGCATCAAAATGAGCTCCACTAGTTATAAACCTAGCATAGCATTTTCCCAAGAACATATCCCCATACGCAGCTCCACCACACTCACTTTTCAGCCGTCCGATTGCTTCTGATAAACAATCTTGACACTGACCATTACTCAAATCACCAACACATTGGGCCACACCATGTACATCTAATGACCCACCAACTCTATAAAGCCCATCAGCCCCATTTAAACTTGTCAAAACACGGCCCATAGAATCCTCATTAAGCCCATTATTAGACGGCCCACATTTGTTCAACAAACAAGTCTTGTCCTCAACACCAAGAAATGAAGTGTTATCATACTTTACAAAACACCCTTGTAATTGTAAAGCTCCACCACAGTTTTGTGAACAAAGTTTATCAACTTGACTCACTGCTTTGGCTACACAAGTAGCACAATCTGGCATCGATAAATCGCCGCGACATTGGTATACGCCGTATAATATGTCTTGTTTGGTTGATCCCATGATACTAAATTTGTTGTAAGATGAGTAAGTGGCTGAGTTAATAAAGGATGTGAGAAGGGAGTTGAGGTTTGATTCGTAAGGTGAGTTTGGTGTGTATTTTATCTGTGAACAGCCACCGTAGACGAAAGAATCGACAGAAGAATCGGAGGAGATGACATGAAAGAAGAAAGAAAGGGAAATGGCTATGAGAGTAAGAAGAAAATGGAGTTTTTTGGCCATGTTTGAAATTGAGAGAGTATGTACGTACTATGATGAGAGAGATAGAGTGTGTGCGTATGTGTGTGTGAGAGAGAGAGAGAGAGAGAGGTATTTCTATGGCTGTTTCAACGAGTATTTAAGCACAATTGCATAAAGGTTTGAGTTGTTTTTTGGTTATAGTTTGCAAATATATGGCATGCAAAAGGTTTAGAGGGAGGAAAAAATAACACAAAGTTATGGTGGCCAGCCTATTCGTGCCTTTTCATTTGTTACCTTTTCATAAGTTATTTAAAATTAGAAAAGAGAGTAACTTAACCAAGTAAAGTTTTGCTTTTCTTAGCTATAGTATAATACTATTTCGTTTTGAAATCTTGTATATAGGTATGTTTGCATGAAATACATGCATGTATGTATAGTTCTTTTCTCTCATTTAGGGCGTAGTATATAGGTATGTTTGCATGAAATACATGCATGTATGTATAGTTCTTTTCTCTCATTTAGGGCGTGTTTGGTACTAAAGAAAATGCTTTACATAGAAAATATTTTCCTAGAAAATGTTTTCATGAAAAATGAGTGGTTTATGACTTATTTTCCCTTGTTTGGTTGGTAAGTGAAAAAAGTTTTCCGGAAAATATTTTCTAGTGTTTGGTTATAGTGTAGAAAATATTTTTTAGAAAAATAATTTTTTATGCTACTCTCCTCACCCCATTCCCCCAAGTCCTCATGTTTCTTGTGCTCCCCTCTCCCCCTCCCCCAAATTCAAGAATTTAATTATTCTTCTAAAAATTCACACAAACCCAAAGGAATTAATGTGTTGCTTTACTTTTTTACACAAAAATAACATTGAAATTTGTGCTCCATAACTAAAAAGAAAATATTCTTTTTTTGGTAGAAAAAGAAAGTACTCTTTCTATAATATGAAAATAAAGTACCCATTTTATTGAACCGAAAGAAAATACTTTTTTTTTACATCATGAAAAGAAAATGCTCATTTTGTTGAAAGGAAAAGAAAATACTCTTTTTGTTGAAATAAAAGAAAATATGTCTCTTTTTGTTGAAATAAAAGAAAATATGTTTTACTACTCTTTTTGTTGAAATAAAAGAAAATATTTTTTACTACATCATTTTGATGAAATGAAAGAAACTACTTTTTCTAAATCATGAAAAGAAAATATTCTTTTTGTCGAAATGAAAGAAAATACTGTTTACTACTCTTTTTGTTGAAATGAAAGAAAATATTTTTTACTACATCATTTTTTTGAAATGAAAGAAAATACTTTTTTTACATCATGAAAATAAATTACTTTTTTTGTTAAAATGAAAAAAAAAATACTCATTTGTTGAAATGAAAAAAAGTATTCTATTTATAACATGAAAAGAAAGTACTATCAATAATATTTCTATTTAGGGTGGGGTTGGGGGTAGGGGAGACGATGGTGAGGGGGTGGTGTGGTGTGGTGTTGGGGGGTGGGGTGGGTAGGTGGGGGTGTGGGGTTGGGTTGGTGGGGATGGAGAATAGGGTGGAGAAGGTTGAAAAAGAGTTTTGGAAAATATTTTCCCTTCTCTTGATAGGGAAAATATTTTCCTCCAATTGGAGGTTAAAATGAGTTCATGAGGAAAATGTTTTCATAACATTTAAGCCAACCAAACATGGGAAAATTGGAAAATATTTTCCGAAAAATATTTTCCTTCGTACCAAACACACCCTTAGTTTACTATCCTTTTTAATGAATGATACAGTTGAGCTTTATGTTAATTCTGATTCAAAGAAACAAAATATATAATATTTCACGCTGTGTATTCTTTTCTGTTTATGTAATTGACTAAAATTAGATTAATACATGAAATTTAGTGTTTGTTTTCTAAGACATAAATTCTTTTTCATTCTTTTCTTTCTAACTATCAAATTATTCATTATCGTCCTTCGAATGTTGCCATTTACTTAGAGATAAAAACACAAAATTAAGCAAAATTATGAAACAAGTCAAGAGGACAATAATGAAGGGAATTTTTATTAATCAAACAGAATTAAGACAGGGACTGATTTCCTAAGCAGATAATTTCACTAGGGTACTACTTTTCTGGCTTTTGGCTACATTAAATCTTTGAGTAAAGGACTGATCTCTTGCAGTTGGATGTTTGATTATCACTTCATAATCTCCATGATATAATGAAGTCTCAAAGTAACCATTATCATTAGTAGTCCCAATTAAGCCCTGATGACTTAATTGTCTCATAAAATTATCCACAACATCCCCAGTAGGCAAATTCTTGAAATCATTATCAGTTAAACACATTTTATAACATCCTTGTGGTTGCCATGGTGACCAAATCATTATTCCATTTACTCCTGGATGTGCATGAAGTTCCCACATTATGTCATTCAAATACTCTGCCTGCAATCCAAAAATCCAAAAAATAAAATAAAATTATGACAAGTTTAACTTTTATGCATGGACAGACGATGTATACATTTTTATGCCATCAGATTAAATTGACCTACAATACCAGATACGTGGTTATAGTAAGTCTGATTTGATAACTTGAAAAATAAAACAAATAATCACAAGTTAAGTGACATACGATAACAGCGTGTTTATACTAAGTCTGATTTGATAACTTGAAAAATAAAGTAAATAATCACAAGTTAAGTGTGTCTATAGTAAGTTTGATTCAATAACTTGAAAAATAAAGTAAATAATCACAAGTTAAGTGACCTATAATAACAACGTGTTTATACTAAGTCTGATTTGATAACTTGAAAAATAAAGTAAATAATCACAAGTTAAGTGACCTACAATAACAACTACATAAGTGTCTATAGTAAGTCTGATTTGATACTTGAAAAATAAAGTAAATAATCACAAGTTAAGTGACCTACAATAACAACTACGTGTCTACAGTAAGTCTAATTCGATAACTTGAAAAATAAAGTAAATAATCACAAGTTAAATGACCTACAATAACAGCTACGTATATAGTAAGTCTGATTTGATAACTTGAAAAATAAAGTAAATAATCACAAGTTAAGTGACGTACAATAACAAATGCGTGTCTATAGTAAGTCTGATTTGATAACTTTAAAAATAAAGTAAATAATCACAAATTAAGTGAGGGCTAGTTTTACCTGAAGGGGTCTGCTTGAAACATCTAATTCTGTAATCCATATAGGCAAATCTGCAGTTGCAAGAATATCAAGTGCACTTCTAATATAAGGTATATTTGGAGTATCAAAATGACCTTGAAGTCCAATTCCAAGAGGTCCATTATACCCCATTGATCTAATTTCTTGAATCTTGGCCAAGTAATTAGCTGGATTTGCAACCATATCATCAGGATTTTCAATAGTACTATACTAATTCAAGAACAGAATAGTATTGCTATCCATATCATGAGCCTTCTTGTAAAAATAAGCCGAGGCGTTTTCGCCTAGCTGGCTTTCTAAATATGAAAAATGTATGTTTTCATTGTCAACATCCCAATGCATCATTTGGCCTTGATATCTTGGTACTAACGAGTAAAATCTCCTTTCAACTGCTGCTGATAAAAGGGGAGGTGACAACGTTTTCGCCCAAGAAGGCAATTGATCTTTATTTTCCCAAACTATGTTGTGTCCGCGGACTAACATGCTATAATTCTTGACATATTGAAGCATAGCATCAGCCAAATGGTAGTCTTCTTTGCCCTGAATTGGCTCAGTAAACCACCACTTCATTTCGTTCTCGAAAACAGTTAACTTGAACCTGGAATTGTACCATGCTACCAAAATGACAAAAATAAAGTAAATTAATTCACCCAAACTAAACAACTCTAATTCATTTAATTGATTACTGACAGTGTAAAAATATCCTTCACATTATCAGTATAATTTAACATGTATTTTACGTATAGTAAGTTGCTTATTTTGTTTATGAGACACCAAGTTAGACTTATTATAAACAGTCATACACTTCGTTTGAGAAATTTTATACTCTTATTTAAATTAATAAAGGAAAGAATGTACCTGAAATAGTGTACATTTTGTCTTTCTCAACATAAAATCTTTGAGAAAAGCTATCAGATGGTTGTGTTCTATGAGAAGCAACAATGAAGACATTGCCTTCTTTTGATGTTCTTGTCTCAATTCTTGCACTTCCAAATTTTGTCCATCCATTTAATCCATTGTTGAGTTCTGGATTTATAGCAATTCCTCCACTATATTGTGGATTTAGAGGTCTTTCCAAACACTATAGAAACATGCATAGTAAGAAAAATCCATCAATTCAAAATATATTTTTTTTCGAAAAAAGAATTTTAATATACAGGGAAAGACATGTAAATATATCTTATAAATCTTGCCTTTGAAGTGAAATAGTAGTCATAGCCTATGGCATACACTTGAAATCCTGCAAAAATATTGTCATTTAAAATATAAGGAAAATATAATGTAATTTATAACTTAATGTAATTTAGTGGAAAGACAGATTAACCTGAAAAAAGAAGTAACAAGATAAGAGTACAACGTGACGCAGAACATTATTATTTCTCTTGAATGTCTTCATAGTTGCAATTTTTAATGTTGTGAAATCATAAAATGAGAGACAAATTTATATGTAGCAAAATTTCCACAATTCGTTGCTTAATGAATGATTATACTTGAATTATTAAGCATTCTTGGGCAAGTTCTCTTATCATTCATACGATCATGCTATAGCTGTATTTGTTTTTTTTTCTTTTTTGCAAATTTACCTGATGTAGCAAGTTACTAGCCTTATTTAAATTTTCAGGTTGCTAATCCACTATATTATGAATGAACGTTAACTTGTAGTTATTTTTTAACAGTTCTTATATTTAATATATAAAAATTACATTATCAGTGTATAGAAGTTAAACTCTTTTAGTTACCACCATAAGTTATGGTGGAATGGATAGAATCCCTTCATCCTTAACAAGACGTCTCGAGTTCGAGGTCTGGCATTGAAAAACTCCGGCATGAATTTGAATTAGACGGACCAGTGAATTTCGGATATTGAATGATTATAAAAAACACTTTTAATTTAGCACGTTATTTTCTTTTCTTTCTAGACTACTTCGTTTATGGTCATAAATTAACGAGCATTTCTCATTGAAAAAAAAAAGCTCATTATCCTTAGACAATCACCATGGTTTCATTTAATTACTAATTTTCAGTAACAATCACTTACCCTTAACCCCGTTCACAACAAACAAATCTTCCTCAAAAAAGAAATAAAAATAATAATAGAACTGCAAAGAAACAAAAGAAAGGAAATTAATCAGAGGAAGCTGTTAACATTAATTCGTGAAATCAAGGCAAATTGTTAGAGAAATTATTGTGTTGCATTTGTAATATTGCCCACATGAGTAGTACAGGAAATAAAACAAAAAAAAAAATGTAACAAACTCCACTAATTGAACATGTTGCTTCTAACAAACTGAACTAACCAGCTAACTATTCCCAGGTAATTAACAAATTGACCAGCCATTTTTCATCTTAGTTAAGTTGTAACACAAATACAGAAAATATAAATGTTGTTACTCACTAATCACTATCACCCTCCCTCTCAAGTTGGTGTTGGGGTCAAAGAAACCACACACTCTACTTGGAAAAAATGTCATCACTCTATCAGACATGACATTAGTCGGCCAGAGGCGTAAATTTATGATTTAAACCTAATGAGTTCAAAACTAATATTATGAGTTTTCAAAATTTATTATTTTTAATATTTTCACAATTTTTCACACACACATATATACTAAAATATTGGATTCAATCAAATCAATACTCAAAACTATAGGTCGAGTTTTGCTGCCTGTTGTCAATCTCTGGGTAAGTAATTAAGACAATATGAAATTAATCAGTCCTTGTGACAATTCTTTTTACAGGAAGTAACGGTTCAACTTAATGTGTTTGGTTCTTTTTACTTCCAACAAATAGGACAATGTTAAGTTGATCATAAACTAGAAATACTTTTATTGGAATATGGGCAAAGCTGCATAAAAGGTTCAAATGGATATAATCAATGTTGGAGATAACATTATATTGGATAATCATTTTTAGAGGCCACATATATATATTACTTCTGCACTGTGATGCTTCATTTAATTTGACATAGCACTACTTGGGACTTGATTAGGTTTATGTTATGCAATTTATAGTTGTAAGAGCTTTGTACTTAGCTGGGTGCAATTGATACAATGTAATCTATACTATATTAAAATCACGAATCGTTCGTCTTTTTTACCCTTTAAAAATTGAGTTCAAACTAGACAAAATTGTCATTCTAATTAATTCCATAATATTTAGGAATTAGGAATAGTCATTTAATTTTACTAGAAATCTTTCCTTATTTAAAATATATATGACTCTTAACATTTAGGAATAGTCATTAATGTTCGTATGATAGTTAAACCTAATAATATGAAGTCTTTTTTTTTGTATTTTTCTGTATGATTTCCGGTAAGGAATAAGATGAAATTTATATTATGTACTTGAGAAAATAGAATTTATTTTTTAATGCCATGAAGAATATAATGTTGTTACAAGATATATTTAAGTATGAGTTAGCATATTATTCTATCATGTCGAGCAACTAAAGTAAATGCACAGTTCATATACCAAAATCATGATAAGACATTAGAATAACTTTATGTGATGTACGTAATTTGTTTTATTAAGTTAACTATATATTATCAATATATCATTTTCAACAGCTTGTGTTTTTTCTAGTTTTATTTTATTAACTCAATTACATCGGTTAATAATATTTGTGTAATTTTAAAAAAACTTATACTCACAAAAGCTAGTAATCTTTAAATGTGCCAAACTATGTTTTACTGTTTTTCCTTTATAAGATAGCATTGTTTTTTGTCGACGTAGTCTTTGCTTTCTGGTGCAATGGTGAGTTGGGCTTTTAAACAATTTTAACTTTATTTTAAGGGTTAGATTGTTTAAATTAAAACAAAAAGAAAAGGAAAGAGGAGGACCTATATTTATTGAATTCAATTAAATTCACATTTTTTTAATTAGATCATAAATATATGTGAAAAAACTTAAAAAGTAGCATGAGTAATTAAAGTAGGTAAAATAATTTGTAATATAGCAATATATAAGAAAAAGTTCCAAGAACAAACGGGAGAGAACATGAACTGGTTAAGGCAGGGGGATTTGCAGTCGTACCCTATATTTGTGCCACCTTTTAACCTGTACCCTATTTTTAAAAATTATTGATTTGGTAGCCAGTTGACAAAAAATCCGTAATAATATGACAATTACACCCCTGATAGTATTAGCATTAGCATGCTACTTTGGAGATGACCTCATTCGCATTAGCATACTGTAAAACAAGCCCTGATAAACGTAGCAGCATGCTAACATTTGGAGATGGCGTTGTTTTACAGTACCAGGGGTTATTCATTAGCATGCGAGATGGTGTAAAACTTCAGCCAATTACAGTAGCAGCCGAAGTTGTTTTACATTGAAGCTAAAACTTTATGTTAATACATGCTGAAATTATTTATCCTGCAGTCAATAATTTTGTCATGAGTTTTATCCAAAACTTCAGTCTAAACATGCTGAAGTTATTTAGTTCATTTGCTAAAATTTCATACTAAACATGCTGAAGTTATTTAGTTTATTTGCTAAAACTTCAGTTTAAACATGCTGAAGTTATTTAGTTCATTTGCGAAAACTTCACACTAAACATGCTTAAGTTGTTGTCTTGTAATATGTAATTTCTAATGAGTTTTTGCTAATGCATGTTGAAGTTATTTAGTTCATTTGCTAAAACTTCAGACTAAACATGCTTAAGTTATTTAGTATGTGAGCACCTAATTTTTTACCGTGCTTGAATATTTCCCGTTCTCATCTTTCCATGCGTGTCCCCACTCTTTGTCCCCCACACTTTGTCCCCACTCTATTTTCTCTTGTCCCCCATGCTTGCCCTCATTCTTGTCCCCCCACACTTTGTCCCCTCTCCACTTTTCCTTGTCCCCCACTCACAAACTCCATACCACTCTCCCTACCCATTAAAAATAGCTCAATTCCTTTCTTCAAAGGAGGAAGAACATCACAGAACCCTCCCCCATTTTTGGAAATCAGCCGCACCTCCCAAAAAGAGAAAGAACGGCCCAGTACTCATCCCTTTCTTTACCGTCTAACCTCCATTCCCTTCAAAAGAAATCAATCGAAATCTACACAAGAAAAGAATAAAAGGAACCCCCCACACACAAGAACAACAAGAAAACGACGGAGGAATTTAGCAAAACAAGATTGGACCACTCCATTTTCCACTTCGCCGTTGGTTTCCTTTCTTTTTTTTTTCGGTAAAAAAGCAGAAAGATTACCACTTCAAGCATAGGAGTCTCAAATCTTATTGTTATAAATGGATTGAATTTGTTTTCCTCTTTTGGAGAACCCTTGCTGCATTTGCTGGCTCTTTTTTTCTTCTTTTCTCAAATGATGGAGTTTCGTTTGAGCCGAGGTTGATTCCGGTTCGATCGAGGTCTTGTTCGAGGTTTACGGTTCCGATCCTATAAGCTTTGTATTGATGTGTTCTAAACAGGCGTGGCTAATAGCTATTGATTTTGTACGTGAAGTTTCATTATAAATTGAAGAAAGTGTCGTATTGAGGTGCATTCTTAATCCTTCCTCTGTTATTTTGCTCCTTTTTAAATTCGTGTGTAGTTTTTGCTATAAGATTTGGATGAATGGTGATGCTTTTTATTTAAATATATGTGTTTGTTTATGAGAAGTCCGTTGCTGATTTTTGTTTAAATCTGCTAATGGGTAGCTTATTCCTAGATTCTAGTTCTTATTGCTGTTGGAAACCCAATGCATTTGACCTTTTTGTCTTACCTATGTTGTATTTATACATCTTATTCTACACCTTTTGTTGCTTGATTTGATATGAAGAATCAAAGCAGCATAGATAAAAGTGGTATTAACTTTGACGAGTTGGTAATATGATTGTATGGTGTAGGAGTAAAATATATATAAACCTTAGTGTCGGGACTTGTACCAAATGTTGGTAAGAGCAACTGACTGGTATTTAGGATATAAATGTGATGAACTAGCATAAAGTGACTAATATCTTGAGACAGGAGGAGTAAATAGCTTTAGGCGCGATTAATAAATTATCGTGGTCATGGGCACGGTTCCCGTGGCATGGTCACGATACGTAAATCCCAATTCGAGTGTACCTTTCACGTGACTCGACCATAACTCCAAATCAATTAATAATAAAAATCAATATGTTGTAGGTCGCGGGTGTATTTTACGTGACGCGATTCGCAATATGTACAAAAAATAATGAGCGCGCGACATCGCGACTTATTTAAATATACTCCATAAATTCTAAAAGCAATTAAAACTCAATTAAAAGCGCGTAGAAAGTTAAAAATATACAATAGGTTTTAAACATGTAATAAATCAGATAGCAGGCCAATTATTAATAGTTGAGCGACCGTGCTAAAACCACGGAACTCGGGAGTGCCTCACACCTTCTCCCGGGTTAACAGAATTTCTTACCCGGTCTTCTGGTTTCACGGACTTTAAACGGAGTCAAATTTTCTCGATTTGGGATTTAAAATAAATCGGTGACTTGAGACACCATAAATCATTTCAAGTGGCGACTCTGATTAAATAAATAATCCAATTTTGATTTATGTCACTTTAATTGGAAAAACTCCTCTATCCCTATTACCTCGGGAAAAAGGAGGTGTGACAGCTCTGGCGACTCTACTGGGGACTAGAACCCAGAATCTCTGGTTCAGGGTTCAGAATTCGAGCTTAGAATAACTGTTATACCTGGCTTTTGTTTATTATCTGATTTTTTTACGTATTTGAGCCTAATGTGCTAAATGCCGCTTTTTACCGCTTTAATATTGCTTGAACTGTATATAGAACTGTTACGAAATCCTTCTTCCCTCTGAGTCTTCTTATAGTTAGTTATGTTGTGTTTACCTACCAGCATCACAAAAATTTCTGTCTTGAGATAAAACCAGTTAGCCTACCAGCTTCTGGTGAAGCATTTAGTCACACGTATTAGGCAGGAGAGCCGTTAGCTAGCCAGTGTTGTTCTACTACTGGTGACGCTTGATGCTCCTCGGCTCGGGTTGTCCGCCCGGGTAAGTCAGGTCTAGATACCATCTCCTTTATGATTTACAAACTTAGAAGAACAAGCCACAAGCAGTGAATATCCCTAGTAGGCTACGCTTTATTTGCATCATGTGCATTTGACTTAGCAACGCTCGACACAGAGGTCGAGTTCTATTTTAGGACAAGCTTTGTTGAGACCATTATGTCATGTTACATGCTACTTGTTGCATTATTTGGGAGGCTTGCATGTCGACTGGCTTTAGCGTATATCAGTTGAACGAAGAGAGAAAAAATGATGTGGTTTAGTGCATATGATTTTTAAAGATTAATTTTCATTAAAAAAAAAAGAAAAGAACATAGTCGATTTTAACCGAACTACGCGGGTCTGATTCTCACCGGATGTGAGATACGTAGGCAAACCTCATCGGTTCCGGCCCCAATTTTCAAAAAAAAAAAAACAATTCAGAAATATTTTTCTTTTCCTTAATTCCCTATTTACAATTCTTTCCTTAGAAAATCAAAAAAAAAAAAACTAAATCCAAAAATATTTTTTTATAGTCCCACAGTTTAGCTTTTATTTATTTATTTATTTATTTATATTCTTTTATAGAGTCAAAACCCGAGAAATCGGAATTTTTGTATGTCAATAATATGTTTGATCAAAGCTTAACCCCGTGTCTGGGTAGACAGGTATACCATGAGTGGGGAAAGAGGCAAGTCTGAAAAGAGGCCCAGATCAGAAGGGATACCAGATTTTCTCATTGTCGATCAGATACCACAGTTGTTGTGGGATTGGTGGAGAGACTTTAAGGAATATGAGCAAAACTAGATAAAGAAATACTTGAGACATTTGGTTCACATGATTCCGATAAAGCCCAGGAGGGATGTGATTGAAGCTTTGATTCCGCACTGGGATCCTGAAAACAATGTGTTCTATTTTACCGACTGTGAAATGACTCCGACCTTGGAGAAAATCGCCCATTTCCAGGGGTGGGGCCGCAATCTTTGCCGCCAAAGGCCCATAGTACCAAAAAAATATGAACGAGGGTAGGTTTATGAAGCTTTTGAACATAAATTACGGACAATATGAAGGTCTAGGAGGCAAATGGGTTAAGTTGGGCTTTTTGTTTCAGTTGTATGGCCTAGAATGCAATTTCGAAAGGAATGTGGGAAAATTGAAATCAAAGGAAGATAAGGAAACATGGAAGGTACATAGAAGGTTTGCATTTATGGTCACTTTTTTGGGGCGTGTAGTTTTTCCGGAAAGAGAGGGACGCATTGACATACGCTTGGCAGGTGTAGTTGAGGCTCTGACCTCAGAAGGGGGTGATTATACTTTGGTCCCTATGATTCTTTCTTGTATTTTTCGTGCTTTAACTAGATGTAAAATTGGCGCACAAAACTTTGATGGTTGCAACATTTTGTTACAGATATGGTTTTTGGAGCATTTCTATCGTCATCCTACGATCACTAATTTTAGTGAGGTATGGTCCAATTATACTTATGATCACCAGAAAAAAATTGACGAATGTGACTTACCAGAGGGGATTGGCGCCTGAAAAGAACTACTTCTTACTCTGTCTGCCAAACGGATCACTTGGAACTACGATTGGTTCTCCTCTAAAAAGGTTATTTGTGAGTCTGCATACCATTCTTATTTGGTACTCATAGGATTGGATGGTGTTCAGCCTTATGCTCCACTTCGGGTAATGCGCCAATTTGCACGACTATAGGAGATGCCACCAACACGAGATATGAGCAAGTTCTGTTATGATTTTGGTAAAGATCAACCTCATGACGAAGAAGAAATTATAAAAATTCGGTATGCAAGTAAAGTCTCGGAGTTGACTGATATGGTAGAAGACCGAGATCATGAAGAGGTGATCCCTGAATATATTACCTAGTTTCATGACCCTTCGTCGCTTAGAGATAGGCCTGAAGGATCTAACAAGAGGATAAATGATCAAAGAGCTATAGAAAAGTTAAAAGAGGAATTGGAGCATTCCCGGATGACCATATCTAAACAACAAACCCAACTGCAAGCCGGTGTCGCTCAGATTCATTTAAATATTGAGAAAGATTATCAATCGGCCTTACGGGGAATGGATAAAGATCTAAAGCATGCTAAAAATGAGGCGGCCCGCTTAGAAGAAGAATTGGCAAGCACTATTGGTTTAGTTAGAAGAGTTGAGGCAAATAAAAATGCTGAAATGCATAAGCTGCAAGAAGACTTGAGTATCATTGAAGAGGATGTGCACCAACAACAATTGGAGTTTGATCAGTAGAGAGAGCAGTTTGAAAGAGAAAGGGCACATTGGATACGCTCAAAGGGTCAGTTTCTTGCACAATTGGAAGAAATAAAAAGGCATAAGGGGAGGTCATCAATATGCAGATTTTGAGGTAGAGCAGCGTCAGTGGATGATTGAGAGAGCTGTGCTAAACCGCCGTATTGAAGAATACGAGGGACGCGAGACTGAGATGGGTAACGCCCTCAACACTACCCAGATATGGTTGCAGAATTGTCACGTGAATATGGGGCAAACTAGAGAGCAAGTACTTCAATTGGCAGAGAAAGCAGCATATATTCATGACGATCATCGTCATCTAAACAATGAGAAAGTTGGTCAACATGCCCTCGTTCCACAATTGCCGGGAGTGTTTCAGAATTTGAACAAGATGTTGGGGGGAGAGTGGAGGCCAAGGGATGCAGACCATTGATGATATCAGTTTAAGAAAGAATGCCATTGAAGATTAAAAGTTTTAGTGTAGTCAATTAGTTTTTAGTTTCATTTTTCATTTGTCGTATTTATTGTGAGCACGTGATTTTCGCCCGACTAAAATATTCCTACAAAATTCACAAATAGATTTTTTTTTCTTAATTGTTTTAGGTTTTATAGAATTTGTAGGGATTTTCGGTTAATTGTTTCTTGCATTTATTTGCATATTTAACATTCTAAAAATTATAAGAAAAACACCAAAATGTCTAAAAGTATTTCATGCATAACACTTTAGGTTTAGTTATATTTAGGATTTAATTACGTAAGTTAATTGCATTATTAAACAGAAAATCACAAAATGTGGGTCATTTTTGTATTTTTAGCTTTTAATCGCAAATTAAGTAATTCTTCCTTCATTAGTCTAAATTAATTAATGGTAAAATAGATAGCTAGGTTTATTTCAACAAATTAGATTGACTTAGCACTTAATTTAGGTTTTTAATTAATTAATTTTTATTAGGATTTAAAATCAAGAAAAAGAAAAGGAAGAAAAAACCTGTTTGGTTCTGAATTTGGGCCAAAACAATGTCTGGCCCAAACGATCGCCCCAAGTCCCCTAAGCCCAACCCCTCACCCGGCCCAGCCTCGTCACTTAACCGAAACGACGTCGTTTCGTTAACGGGCGATCTCGGCCGTTGATCTCCTTTGATCTAACGGCCCGTAACTCCCCTCCCTAACCCTTATATCTGTCGGATCCACCCCCCAAACCCCAGAGACCCCCTCATTTTCCTCTCCCTCTCCTTCACTCACCAAACCCTAGCCGCCCCCAAACCCTTCGTCTCTCTCTCTCAAACTCACTCCAAACCCTAGCCGCCCAGAATCCCCACGCCGACGGCTCACTCCAAATCCTCTCAAACTCGCACCCCATAACCCTCATACCCTCCTAATCCCTAATCCCTCATCAGTTTCATCACAAACCCCACCAAAATTAGCGAACCTTAGATCTAAAAATTCCAGAAAACCCTAGTCTGGTTTATTTCGGAATTACTTGTTCGTTTCTGTTTATTTCTAGTTCAATACCCACATGCATGGAGTAATCCCGTTGAAAGTATTTGTTCTGGGCTGGTTTCGACCCGTTTCGAAGTTACCGGAGATTTTGGGTCCTTTCGTCGATTCGCGGCTAGAATCCATCGTTTTCACTGCTCATCGGGTTATTTCGTTTACTCTCTTCTTTAGCATTTAGATTAGTATTTTTTTTTCTTGTTTTGTTGTTCTCTTTCCTGTTCTTTCTTTTTCTCTTTTCTTTTCTCCTCATTTGTTCCGGCTCTGTGCTTTTCTGGTTGTTTTTTTTTTTTTTTGTTTTTTGTTTTTGTTTTGTTGTTTTTCCTTCTTTTTCTTTTCTTTCAGTCAGTTAATTAAACTTACTCGTTAATCGCATGCTCAACTAGTTCAGCTAATGGATTGATTTAGATTAATTGAAGTTTAAGCACTAAGTCAAATCTCTGATTTTATTTGAAATATGACACTTGTTTGTTTCGTTTTTTTTTTGGGCTGTTTTCCGGGCTTGGCCTTGGGCCATCTAGGTCATGGCCTCTAGCCCAAGTTTAAGCAGATAGTTTACTTCTGGAAGTGGACAGCTGTCCATATTCAGTTGCAAAAGATGCTATTTTCCTGATTTTCAGGGAGCTGGCAAAAGATTCCCGGCCCCCTATTCTTCACACACAACACATGCTTACCTTCTATAAAGGGACGCATTCTTTTCTTCATAAAGGGAGATTTTTTTGGGGTTCTCTCCCGAGTTAAAAGGGAGAATACAGAAAATTGGCTTGAGTGTGCTGTTCTTGGGTCTTCATTTGGTTCTGGGTTTCTTTTGGAGTTGGGTTTATCTCCTCTGCTCCGATGTTTTCTGCTGCTGCTATTCTTACTGCTATTGTTTCGCTACAAATTCAGAGACTTATCTTATTTTGTTGATCTTGTTGGCCAGGTACCTCTTTTGAACCTTGGACTGTAAATCGGATATGAAATATGCCTACGTGGAAGAGATATGCGTGCTTTGAAATTAATGGAATCAGTCATTTTCTACCTGTATTTCTTGTGCTCTGTTGGAGTTATCTAGTTCTCTTTCTTGTGAATTTTTTTTTTTAGTATCACACTTTCTTATTTATTAGCAAATCCAGTTATGAAGTTGGTACCTAAATCTCCATGTAATGTTCATAGTACTGATTGAATATCACCTTTCAATATAACATCATATATGTTTTCAGATTTGAGACATGGTTACTTTCATTTGCTGTTGTTTGGATCGCTCTTCGAACTAAGACTAGATTCCCCTTCGTGGCAGAACCTGTAAACGTTTGGTATATGAAAGTTAATAGCTATAATATGGATATGATTCTATTGTTGAGTTTTGTTAGGATCTGAAATCAGTATGTCTGCTCTAGTTTTCAGATTCGTCGTGTATGTCTGTTATTGTAAGTCTTGGCATTTGAGTTGATCGATTGGCCGAAAAATGAAGGTTAAAATTGACTGTTACTCAAAATGGCCATCACTGCAATGTCCAAAGTGGCCATTAATTCGTTTCCGGCTATACACGAAATTCCTCAAAAGTTAAATTGTGATCCAACCACCAGACCTGCTTACTTTGCTTCTCTGTTGAACACATGGTCGTAAGTGTCTGTTTTGTAGTTATCTTAGTAATGTTGAAAATGAAGGTCTGGCTTTCTAGTTCGAAGGGAAATCCAAAGTATGTTGAATTATGATTTCTTATTTTTATTGCAATGAATCTGTCACAATTTTGAAATTTGATTGATTCTGTGGTAATGTTTAAGAAGTCTTGTAACCCATCTTCCATAACTCTGGACTTGCCACATGATCTCAAGCATCAGAAAATTAAGCAATTTTGAACATCGTAGCTTGCTTTAGGCGCGATTAATAATAGAGCATCGTGACTATGGGTATGGTTTCCATGGCATAGTCATGATACGTAATCCCCAATTCGAGTGCGCGTTTCACGCGACTCGACCATAACTTCAAATAATAATAAAATTTAACATGCTGTAAATTGCGGGTGCATTTTATGTGGCGCGGTTTGCGATGTGTACCAAAATGACAAGTGTACGATATCGTGACTTGTTCCAAAAATAATTTCATAAATAATTAAAAGCGGTTAAAAAGTAAAAATGCACAATAGGCTTTAAACATGTATTAAATCAGATAATTAGGCCGATTATTGATAGTTGAGCGACCGTGCTAAAACTACGGAATTCGAGAGTGCCTCACACCTTCTCCCGGGTTAACAGAATTCCTTACCCGATCTTCTGTGTTCGCGGACCATAAATAAGAGTCAATTTCCTCGATTTGGGATTTAAAATAAACCGGTGACTTGGGACACCATAAATTATTCCAAGTGGCGACTCTGAAATAAATAAATAATCCCATTTCGATTAATGTCACTTTAATTGGAAAAACTCCCCTATCCTCCCCTTCGGGAAAAAAAGGAGGTGTGACAGCTCTGGCGACTCTGCTGGGGATCGAACCCAGAATCTCTGGTTCAGGGTTCAGAATTCGAGCTTAGATGACTGTTATACTTGGCTTTTACTTATTATCTGATTTTTTACGTGTTTGAGCCTAATGTGCTAAATGCCTATTTTTACTGCTTTGATATTGTTTGGACTGTATATAAACTGTCACGAAACCATTCTCCTCTCTGAGTCTTCTAAATCTTCTAGGAAGTGCACGCTGGCGTGACTTCTTTTCTGTTAGTGTCATATCCTAATTTAGAACGAGGATCAGATCAGTTACAAAGCCGGATGGCCTTTTGGTTACCGGTACGTTGCCCCCCTCGGCTCGAGGCTCGAGTTGTCCGCTCGGGTAAGCCAGGTCTAGAACCATACACCCAGGGTTTTAAGCCTAGAATAACATAGCCTCATACCGGATCCCTAGTAGGTACGTTTGTTTGCATCACGTGCATTTGACTTTGGAGACTCAACACAGGGGTTGGGTCTGTCTAGGACAGGTGTACCCAAATTAAAAGACCATCCTGATGCATTTTACGTGCTACTTGTGTATTCATTTGTTTCGGCTTGCATGTTGACTGGTTGCTAGAATATGGAAAGAAAATAAAAAAGAGAGAGGAAAAAGAAAAAAAAAAGAAGAGAAAAACCAAGAGTGAGGTAAGAAAACACCTGGTTTTGATAATTCTGGTATTCAAAAATCCCGTTACTCTGTCGAAATTTCAAAAACAAAGAGAGAATCATTCCAAAATAAATCATATTTTTCTGTGCATCAAAATGGCAGAACTACGCGGGTCTGATTCTCACCGGATGTGAGATACGTAGGCAAACCTCATCGGTTCCGGCCCCCAATTTTTAAAAAATCTAAAATATTTTCCTTTATTTTCTTGTTTAGAAAGTCTTTCTTTGAGACCCCATTTTAAAAAAAAAAATTCAAAAGTATTTTCTTTAATTCCTTCTTTTAGGAGTTTTGTTTTTTTTTTTAGAAAATCCCAAACAAATAAAAGATTAAAAAATAATTTTAAACCAAAACAAATATATATTTTATTTGTAGGAGTCTTTCATTAGAAAAAGAAAACAAATGAAATTAAAATCCAAAAATATTTTCATTCTTCTTTCGAAAATTGAAAAGAAAATTCAAGATTCTTTAGAAGTGTTTCTTTCATAAATTCAAAATAAAAGTCCATAAATCCAAAAATATTTCCCTTTTCCTTTTTTTAGAAGTTTTTCTTTCGAAATTCCGGAAAAAAAAAATATAAAATCAAAATTCAAAAAAAATATTTTCTTTTTTCTTTAGAAGTCTTGCTTTTTCAAAAATTAAAAAAAAACAGAATAATCATATACCAAAAATATTTTCTTTCTTTTTACAAGTCTTTATTTTTTAAAAAAAAAATTGACCACTTCGCAAACACAGCCCTAAAATCTTCTCCTCCAAAGTGTTGAAAGGCCGTATTTGCAAAAGTGGCCGTGATTTGTTTTCGGTTATATTTTTCAAAAAATTATAATGATAGTAATCTTTTCATGGTCAGTTTTGTACAAAATTTTAATCTAGTCACCCTAATTTAAAATGTGCAGAATGAGCACCGTTCAGAACTTACCTGTGAAGGTTATGGATCAGATTCCACTGGCACTCCACATGTGGTGGGAGGATTTGGGTAAACAAGGACGAGACATGGTCAACCAATACCTAGGGGCGCTCACAGGACTATTAAAAATTCAACCTAGAAGGGACCTGATAGAGGCATTAGTGGCATTCTGGGACCCCGCTCATAATGTTTTACACTTCTCAGATTTTGAGCTTACGCCCACTTTGGAAGAAATGGCGGGTTATACTGGGAGCACGGAAGGACTGAGACACAAGTACCTGGTATCTCCAAGGACTGTTACTCCCCACAAGTTTCTGGACTTACTAAAGATAAGCAGACAAATCAAGACGGGAAGTCTAGCACGGGGAATTTCCACTTTTCATTTTCTATATCAGCGATACGGGCATCTAGGGGGATTCGAAGACCCTGAAAATGGACTCTGCAGTAAAGGAAACCGATCAAAATGGGAGACCCATAGATGTTTTGCCTTCATGGTGGCATTTTTAGGACTTTTGGTGTTTCCAAGGGAGGACGGACACATTGATTTGCGGATAGCCGGGGTTGTCCACGTTCTGACTACTCAGGCCAAGAGTACTCTCGCACCCATGATCGTATCAGATATATTCCGAGTCCTCACGTTCTGTAAGGCCGGAGCCAGTTTTTTCGAGGGATGCAACCTGTTGTTGCAAATATGGATGATCGAACACCTCTGTCATCGTCCTCGATACATGAACTATGGGTCTACGGGAAAAAACTGCATTGAAGAGTTTAGTGCATGAGTAACAGGATTCGAGATGCCGAAAGGGGTCAAAGATTGGATTACCCGCCTTCAATCTACGACCGCAGATCAGGTAGAATGGACATTGGGTTGGCTTCCCGTTGATGAGATTGTTTATATGCCCGCCACTGGTCCCTACTTCTTGCTAATGGGTCTCCGAAGCATCCAACCCTATGCTCCGTACCGGGTTTTGAGACAGCTTGGAAGATGCCAGACAGTTCCTAGAGATGAAGATCTTAGCACTTATGTGGTCGAAATCCGTCCTGATGCCCAATTTCCCGAAGAAGCGGTTCGCCAAATTTGGAGCGAATGCCAGTATTTGGGGGCAAACACCCGAGTACGTGATTTGTCTAAAGGTGAGGTCTTACCTAGTTATGTTGCCTGATATGGAAAGAGAGTCGCGACGAGTGGTGAACCTGAACGACCAACTAAAAGACCTCATATCCAAGAATTTGTTGACGCATCGCAGGAGCAGTGGGCTTGGTTAGCCAAAGAAAGGGAGTACCGGACCACCATAAGCAAGCTAGAAGAACAAATCGAAAAAATCAAATTTGATAATAGTTTGCAGGCAGCTGAAGATGAAGGGGAAAAGAAGAGGTTGGCCAAGGAAAATGAATCCCTTCGAGCCCAAATCCAGAGAATGAAAATAGCCGCCGAGACACTAGCAAGAAGTGAGAGAGATGAGAAAATTATAACTAACCTGAGGCGGAAAGTGCATGATTACGGTTTTGACTTGACAAAGGCTAAAAGAGACTTGTTAAATGCTCAAGCAAAGTTGGCCAAAGGTGCGGAGGAACAAGCTAGATTAGTCCACCAGTTGAAGCAGAAATATGACAAAGAAGCAGCAGTTTTACAGAAAAGGATGGTTGCCCTTGAGAATGAAATGGTCAAGCAAACAAAGGATTTCAAGGCTGAAAGAGAGCATTGCTACGCATTGATTTATCAATTACAAGAAAGCATGCAGCAGTTACAAGACCAAAACAACACAGATGCACAAGTGTTGGAGGCTCGGGCCCAGCAGATTGGACGTTTGCTTCAAGAAAAGGGTGTCATCAGAATGAGGATTAAAGAGATAGCTGATTATGTTGTAATGAAATGCCATGAATGTGAAGACATGACCAAGTCTATGTTTTTTGCTTCTGTAATGACATTCTTCCGACAAGTGATGGTTGACCTAGACCGCCTTCAAGAAGATATTGCCCGCAGGCCTGTGCGGAGACCGGCTGATGTCCCGCAAGCCTCCGGAGTACCAGTGGAGGCTCTTATGTATTTTTGATTTCCTTTAGTAGTCTGTATTTTACTTTCTCTCAGTCTTGTTCGTCTTTGTCAAGGTTGTCTATTACTTTATTTCGAGTCTGTAGATTTTCCTTTTGCAGTCATCGCTACTTTAGTCCTTGTAATAGAAAATCCAAAAAGATGTCTTTTATTAATGAAATAATTTATTTCGTATTTATTTATCTGAACTACGTAATGATCTGATTCATGCGGCGTCATGATACGTAGGCAATCCCCATAGGATTCGATCATATTCTTAAAAGAAGAGAGGGAAAAAGAAGAGAGAGGAAGAAAGAAAAGAGGGGCCAAACTAAAAAAAAAAAGGGAAAGAATAAGAATTAAAAGAGCGAAACACAGCAGGAGGTGAGAGGGAAAAGTCAGGATTTGGAGAATTTGGAAAAGCCGGGATGAAACATACGAGCCGTCGCAAAGCATCTAGGAACGTTAACTGCTCAGGTGCATTGCATACCCAATGCGCGATTAACTATCTGTAAATTGCTTTTAAAACTGACCAAGTTTTTGTGTGCGCATAGACAGGTTTTGTTTTAGGTGGTTAGTTTGTTGGCATCCTAGCAAGTCACCCTTATAACACCAGATCAAAGTGCAAGGCAGTCATGACTAGCAAAGAATTAGACACGGGTGTTGTCGACCCGCCGAGGGAGATTGTAGAATCGGAGTCTGAATTGAAAGAGGAGGTCTACAGGTTGAATCATCAAATGGCAGAAATGTATCAAGCCTGGGTCAGGGGGCATCCTCCACCTTCATTCCCCGCTAACTTCCCAGAAAATCCCGCTTTCATCCCACCACTGTCACAAGCCCGAGATCCCATTACCATTGATCTTTCCCCTCAACACGCACCAGGCTTTACCCCTTATCGCCACTACCCTGGCACCTCGTCCCAAACCTTTCACGCTCCACCAGCCAAAACAACTGCATACGCTGCTCCGACATCCGCTCCTGTTTTCATAGCCCTTCCGCGAGCTACCCTTCACAGATCTTCTAGTGAACCCGCGTTCCAAGCTCCAGATACCCAATATTATGTTCCAGAACCAACTTTCAAAGTCGCGGATCCTTATTCCCATGCCCCTCGCTTTGAACCTCTTGTCGAAACTGAGAAACCATCCCGGAATGTGGAGCAGGACGAGATGTTCAGGAAAGTGAAGAGCCTAGAGCAATCTTTGAAGAACATGCAAGGGATAGGAAGCCAAGTAAGTGTGGCTTACAAGGATTTATGCCTATTTCCGAATGTTCAACTGCCCGCTGGGTTCAAGATGCCCAAGTTTGACCCGTACGATGGACATGGAGATCCCGTGGCCCATTTGAGAGGCTTCTGCAGCAATATGAGAGGCGCCGGTGGGAAAGATGAATTATTAATGGCATATTTCAGTCAGAGTCTGAGTGGGGCAGCTTTAGAATGGTACACCCGCCAAGACACTAGCAGGTGGTACACATGGGATGACTTGGCTCAGGCCTTTGCTCGGCACTTTCAGTACAATATAGACATTGTCCCGGATCGCCTATCTTTGACCAAGGTAGAGAAGAGGCCCAATGAAAGCTTTAGGGAATATGGTTTCAGATGGAGAGAACAAGCTGCACGAGTCTACCCTCCAATGGAGGAAGATGAGATGGTCGAGTACTTTCTTCAAGCCCTAGAGCCCACTTACTTTGGCCATTTGATCTCAGCCATAGGTAAGTCCTTCAACGATGTGGTAAAGATGGGAGGAATGGTGGAAGAGGGACTCAAGTCAAGCAAGATCATGAGCTACTCTGCCATAAAAGCGACCACACAGGCAATTCAAAGTGGCACCGGAAGCCTGTTAGGCAAAAAGAAGAAAGAAGATGTCGCTATGTTTGTCTCTGGATCATGGCGTGGCCCAAGGGGTCCGCCTCACCAGTACACCCAAACTCGACCCCAACCTCAAGCCTACATCCAAGCTCCATATAATCCATCTCAGCACTATCTCCCGCCACAAGACCCTCGATATTCTGTCGAGCTACCCCAATACCATGTTCACCACGCACAGTCATATGCTCAACCCCCTCCTTACCCGCAATGGCGTGCTCCAACTCCATAAAATCTTTATACACCCCCACAACCATACCAAAACCCTACTGGTCCAAGTTTTCGACCGAAGCCAGATTACAGAAAAGAGAGGCAACAACGAAAAGAAACCTTCACCCCTCTTGGAGAGTCCTATACCAGTTTGTTTCAGAGGTTGAGGCAGTTGGACGTTTTGAGGCCGATTGAGCCCAAGATACCAAATCCGCCTCCAAGGAACCTTGACTATTCCCTCAGATGCGCATATTGTTCTGATGCCCCGGGGCACGACACAGAGAAGTGCTGGCATTTGAAGAGGGCGATCCAAGAGCTCATTGATACAAATCAAATTGTGGTCCAGAGCCCGGAGGCGCCAAACATCAACCAAAATCCGTTGCCGACCCATGCAGAGACACATATGATCGAGATAGTTCATAAAGATGGGGAGCCCAAAATCTTTTCCAAGTCTGTCATAATGATCCGGGCTAGCGAAAGTAATCCAATCAAAGCTCTAGATTCTGCAAAAGCAATGTCCTTGGCGATTAAAGGGGTGTCGGAAAAGCCAAGCGCGCTCAACGTGAAGCCTTCTGTATTGGTTGTGAAAGGGCCTCCGGTTGATGTTGAAGCGAACCAGGAGAGGCAAAAGGTGGTCGTGCCAGGGGCCCCGGGCAAGCCAGTCATAATCGTGGAAGGGGCTCGTGTTACCCCCGTTATTATTAAGCCAGTGACCCAGTTGCCAATGGTTTACACAAAGGCCGTCCCGTGAAATTACAAACAGGTGATAGTAACGTACAAAGGGAAAGAAGTAGAGGAAGAAGTCAATGGAACCGAAGGGCTGACTCGTTCCGGGAGATGTTTTACCCCAGAAGAACTGAGGAAAACCAAGCCATCCAAGGATGGCCACATCCCAGTAAAAAAGCCGGTCACCGAAGAAGAGGCTGAGGAATTCCTGAAAAAGATGAAAATGCAAGACTATTCCATTGTAGAACAGTTGAGGAAAACACCAGCTCAGATCTCTCTTCTGTCTTTGCTGATACATTCAGATGAACACCGCAAAGCCCTGATGAAGATTTTGAACGAGGCCCATGTTCCTGATAAGATCACGGTGAACCACTTGGAAAAGATTGCTAACAAGATTTTCAAAGCGAACATGATCACTTTCTCAGATGATGAACTCCCTATAGAGGGTACAGAACACAATCGAGCACTTTATCTTACAGTGAAGTGCGAGGATTTTGCTGTCTCAAGGGTACTGGTGGATAACGGTTCTAGTGCGAATATTTGCCCTCTGTCCACTTTGCAAAAGTTTAAGATTGGCACCGAAAGGATCCACATTAATAATGTATGCGTTCGAGGCTTCGATGGAGGAGGGAAAGATTCTGTCGGTGATATAATGCTAAATTTGTCAATAGGGCCGGTTGAGTTCACTATAGAGTTCCAAGTGCTAGATGTGGCTGCCTCTTATAACTTGTTGTTGGGCAGGCCCTGGATCCACGCTGCCAAGGCAATCCCGTCTTCTCTGCATCAAATGGTAAAGTTCGAATGGGACAGACAGGAAATAGTTGTGCACGGTGATGAGAACTTATCTGCTTACAATGACACAATCGTTCCATTTATTGAAGTTGAAGATGATAAAGGGCCTTGGGTTTACCAAATGTTCAAAACAGTGTCTGTCGGGAAAATTCCCGAAGGAGAATGCATCCTAGGTCCAAAGATACCATCCGCGTCTGTCATGGTAGCAAATGAAATGTTGAAGAATGGTTTTCTGCCGGGCAAAGGTCTGGGTTCATCTCTGCAGGGTATTGTGCATCCGGTGTGTCCACGTGAAAGTTTATGTACATTTGGTTTGGGATTCACACTCACAGGAAAGGACGTGAAAAAGGCTAAAAGTTTGAAAGGAAAGGCATGGTCACTTCCTAAGCCTGTTCCACATATCTCCAAGTCTTTTGTCAAGCCAGGGGTCGCAAAACGCCCAATATCAGCGGTCCCAAAACCTGTGGTCGACTTTGATGAAGAGTTGATCAAGAGGTTCCAGAGTTTGTTTGATGAGGTTAATATGGTAGAAATCGGGGAAGGTTCCAGTAATGCCGATGTGCAGCTCATTGGGCCAAATGTGAAGCTTAGCAATTGGAAAGCTACTCCTCTCCCCGTCCGGAAGGAGTTTTGGTAGTTTGCTTTGTTTTCCTTTCTGCTATCTGGGTTATTCTAGGGTTGTAATCCAGAATTTTTATTTTTTGCTTGTTTTGATGTACAAACCCTCCTATCCTTTTATTTTTAATGAAATACAATTTCCCGTTTTCCATTAATCCTGATAGCATTTCATTTTTGTTTTTGCTTTTCTTTCTGTACAGTTCCTTTTATGCTGGTTTCAATGACATGACATGCATGAGGAATTTTCAGCCAAATCTTAAAAGCCAATCTAATTCTGAAATAATGATCCAAGAAGTAGAGGATAATGATGAAACAGAATACGATGAAGAGGCGGCATTTGAGGAAGTCAGTAGAGAACTAAAACACTTCGAAGAAAAACCCAAGCCTAATTTGAATGAAACCGAAGCAATCAATTTAGGGGATCAAAATAATGTCAGAGAAACCAAGATAAGTGTGCATCTGGAACCGCAAATCAAGGAAGAAATAATCAAAACACTATTTGCATACAAAGATGTCTTTGCATGGTCGTATGACGACATGCCGGGCTTGAGTACTGATTTGGTAGCTCATAAATTGCCAACCGACCCTACATTCCCTCCTGTCAAGCAAAAGTTAAGAAAGTTCAAGACTGATATGAGTGTGAAGATTAAAGAAGAAATCACAAAGCAACTGGAGGCAAAGGTCATTCGGGTCACTCAGTATCCCACTTGGTTAGCTAATGTGGTACCAGTACCAAAGAAGGATGGTAAGACGAGGGTGTGTGTTGATTATCGTGATCTCAACAAGGCAAGTCCAAAGGATAACTTTCCATTGCCGAATATCCACATTCTGATTGATAATTGTGCCAAGCACGAGATCGGGTCTTTCGTGGATTGTTATGCGGGATATCATCAGATCCTGATGGACGAGGAAGACGTAGAAAAGACAGCATTCATCATGCCATGGGGGACGTATTGCTACCGGGTAATGCCATTCGCTTTAAAGAATGCTGGGGCAACTTACATGAGGGCAATGACTACTATATTTCGTGACATGATACACAAGGAAATTGAGGTTTATATAGATGATGTGATCATAAAGTCAAAGAAGCAGTCCGACCATGTTGGGGATTTGAGAAAGTTTTTCCAAAGGCTCCGCAGGTACAACCTCAAGCTCAATCCGGCGAAATGTGCATTTGGTGTCCCGTCGGGGAAACTGTTGGGATTCATAGTCAGTCGACGCGGCATCGAGTTGGATCCGTCAAAGATTAAGGCCATCCAAGAACTACCACCACCAAAGAATAAAACTGAGGTGATGAGCCTGCTCGGGAGGTTAAACTACATCAGCAGGTTTATTGCTCAACTCACGGCAACTTGTGAGCCCATCTTTAAGTTACTAAAGAAGAATGTTGCGGTTAAGTGGAATGATGAGTGTCGGGAAGCATTTGATAAGATCAAGAATTACCTGCTGAACCCCCCTGTGTTGGTCCCGCCAGAACCTGGGAGACCTTTAATCCTCTATTTGACAGTCACGGATAATTCTTTTGGTTGTGTGTTGGGTCAACACGACATCACGGGCAAGAAAGAGCAAGCCATTTATTACCTCAGCAAGAAGTTCACTCCTTATGAGGTTAAGTATACTCTTCTTGAAAGGACATGTTGCGCCCTGACTTGGGTGGCGCAAAAGTTGAAGCATTATCTGTCATCCTACACTACTTACCTCATTTCTCGCATGGATCCTCTAAGGTATATCTTTCAGAAGCCTATGCCCACAGGGAGGTTGGCAAAGTGGCAGATTTTACTCACAGAATTTGACATCATCTATGTGACTCGAACCGCGATGAAAGCCCAAGCCCTAGCCGATCACTTGGCCGAAAATCCGGTGGATGAAGCATATGAGCCATTGAAGACTTATTTTCCTGATGAGGAAGCGATGTATGTTGACGAGGCTGATCATGATGAAAAGCCAGGTTGGAAACTTTTCTTTGATGGAGCCGCCAATATGAAAGGTGTCAGAATAGGGGCCGTACTCATTTCTAAAACAAGGCATCACTATCCAGTAACAGCTCGACTTCGATTTTATTGCACTAACAACATGGCTGAATACGAGGCATGCATCCTGGGTTTGAGGTTAGCTATAGACATGGGAGTTCAAGAAATATTAGTTTTGGGAGACTCAGATTTGTTGGTTCACCAGATTCAGGGAGAATGGGAGACCCGTGATTTGAAGCTCATACCGTATCGACAATGTCTGCATGATCTTTGTCAACGATTCAGGTCGGTATAATTCAGGCATATTCCCAGGATTCATAATGAGATTGCCGACGCCTTGGCCACTCTGGCGTCAATGTTACACCATCCGGATGAAATTTATGTCGACCCTTTGCATATCCAAATCCGTGATTAGCATGCCTATTGCAATGTGGTCGAGGAGGAACTCGATGGCGAGCCTTGGTTCCACGATGTTGAGGAATACATCAAATCAGGGGTATATCCGGCACATGCCACAGGCGATCAAAAGAGAACCATTCGACGTCTGGCTAGCGGATTTTTCTTAAGTGGGGGAATATTGTATAAGAGAACTCCAGATCTAGGTTTACTAAGGTGTATAGATGCTAAACAAGCCTCGACTATCATGGCTGAAGTGCATTCCGGGGTTTGCGGGCCACATATGAGTGGGTATGTCTTGACGAAGAAGATTCTTCGAGCAGGTTATTATTGGCTCACCATGGAACGTGATTGCATCAGCTTTGTTCGCAAATGTCATCAATGCCAGGTGCACGGAGATTTGATTCATTCCCCGCCATCTGAGCTACACACAATGTCGGCGCCTTGGCCCTTTGTTGCTTGGGGCATGGATGTCATTGGACCGATTGAGCCGGCAGCGTCAAACGGGTATAGGTTTATTCTGGTGGCCATTGATTACTTTACCAAGTGGGTCGAAGCTGTAACTTTCAAGTCCGTGACCAAGAAGGTAGTGGTAGATTTTGTTCATTCAAACATCATTTGCCGGTTTGGAATCCCCAAGATAATCATCACAGATAATGCTGCTAACCTCAACAGTCATTTGATGAAAGAGGTATGCCAACAGTTCAAGATTATGCATCGAAACTCCACTCCATATCGTCCTAAGGCAAACAGAGCTGTTGAGGCTGCTAATAAGAACATAAAGAAGATACTTCGTAAAATGGTGCAAGGTTCGAGGCAATGGCATGAAAAGTTACCGTTTGCTTTGCTAGGTTATCGCACTACTGTCCGCACTTCAATAGGTGCAACCCCCTATTTGCTGGTATATGGAACCGAGGCAGTGATACCTGCGAAAGTTGAGATTCCATCCCTGCGGGTCATTATTGAAACTGAAATTGATAATGATGAGTGGGTCAAAACCCGGCTAGAGCAATTGAGTTTGATTGATGAAAAAAGATTGGCAGCAGTATGCCATGGTCAACTGTATCAGAGAAGAATGGCAAGAGCATACAACAAGAAGGTGCGTCCCCGAAAATTTGAGGTGGATCAACTGGTATTGAAACACATCCTCCCACATCAGGCTGAAGCTAAAGGCAAGTTCGCCCCAAACTGGAAGGGGCCGTTCATTGTGACAAAGGTGTTGCCCAATGGTGCTTTGTATTTAACAGACATAGAAGGTAAATGTGTGGATATGGCTATCAATTCTGATGCAGTCAAGAGATATTATGTATGATTTCTTTGCTTATCTTCAATCGCATTTTGTACTAGACACGTTCAAAGTTGGAATGACGAAGGCATTTTATTCTGCTATCCCAAACACTTTTAGCATTTGTTACCCCTTTTTGAGCCTTATTTTTTTTCTTTCATACCCCTCTTTTGGAATCAGAAGTAGTGTTAGAAATATAAAAGAATAAAAAAAAGAGAAAAGAACAAAAAAAAAAGAAGAGAAAAAAAAAGAAGGAAAAAAGAAAAGCAAAGAAAGAAAAAGAAAAGAAAGGAGAAAAAGAAAAGCAAAGTAACAAAAACAAAACTCTTATTTTGGAACTACGTTAGACTTGATTCCTTTTAAGGATACGTAGGCAACCTTACTCTGAGGTTCAGTCCCATCAAATAAAATTCAAAATTTCCCAGATTCAAAAAAGAACTGGGGCAGAAGTTTTAGTTTTGCAATAGGTCTGATTCCAAAAGTTGTAATTTTGAACCCTTTCATCTTAAGTCATGTTGAGCCTTATACCACCTTTTCTTTCTAACCCTTTCCAAAAGCCTACACTACGGTCGAAAGAAAGACCTTCCGATCAATCTTTGAGGATGCCAAGTAAAGTGAGATAGAGGTATGATTTCCATCATGGGTAACACTTTGTTCATTGGGTACAAGGAAAATAAATAAAATGAGAGAGTCTTATTGGTGAAAACCCTCACGAGCACCGTAAGGCGATGGTGAGCTGAGGAAAAATTTAAAATGAGAGAGTCTTATTGGTGAAAACCCTCACGGGCACCGTAAGGCGGCGGTGAGTTGAGAGATGAACAAATGAGAGAGGCTTGTCGGTGAAAACCCTTCGGGGCACTACAAGTCGAAAGAGGTTGGTGACTTTACAGAAAAGTTGGATCGTTGAAAGCCCGTTTTTTTTGAAGTATGAAGACATGACATGAACAGAAATGTGATTAGTTGGATGGATTAGGCTGATCAATCCGAGATGCATGTCATGATCATTAGAGCCAGCTGATTCATTCAGATAAGTCTCTTTTCCATTTTTCTTCAAATAGTCATCTCAGTTTTTCTTTTTTATTCCTAATTCTCGAAGTCACTTCGCTTCGTTTCTTTTGGGTCTATTTTTCTAAGTCTCTGTCAAATTAGTCTTTTGTTAAGCAAGCAAGAAAGGATTTCAAAGCTCATTACCAGCTTTTTATTTGCACCAAGCGAAATTCGGCCAGGCACATCACAAGGGACATGATTTAGAATGAGCAATGCGGTGATAACTGAAGTTCATGCGGTCAAGTGATTCGCGAATTTATAGGAAATGCAAAGGTTCAACAGTTGTTAGAATGAAAGTGCCATACGACGAGTTGAGTGTAAGGGATTCAAGTCATTTAGAGGTTTTGTGTTCAAGGTCCGATTGAAAGGTCAAACAATTCTTTGTAGCCCGAAGCAGCTAATCAGAATGAAGCGGGATAGTGACAGAAGCAGACACCTTCAGCAAGGATGCCACAAACTAACCGCCACAGTTTCAAACTGACAAAATTTTCTTTGTTTCAAGCAGGGACAAGAAATCTTGTTTGCTTTGCCAAGAATACTCCATGAGAAAGCATGTTCCAGATAAGTTCAGTTTTAAGTTTCCGGGACCCTCCTGGATAATGGGAGTTAATTTCAACTTTTCAGGACCCTCCTGGATAATGGGATTTAATTTCAAATTTTCAGGACCCTCCTGGATAATGGGATCTAGTTTTAAGTTTTCAGGACCCTCCTGGATAATGGGATGCAACTAACAATCAATGAATGTTCCTGGTACAAACTGGGGCAAAAACTTTTCTCTGTTTTGTCTGTGTTGTCATGATTGCAGGCGCCCACCTAAAAAACAAGGGAATTCATTTCTGTTTTAAGTCAGCACAGGCGCCTACCTGGAGAATGAGGGAATTTATTTCAGTTTTAAGACATCAGGTGCCCACCTGGAGAATGAGGGAATTTATTTCAGTTTTAAGTAATCAGGTACCCACCTGGAAAACGAGGGAATTTATTTCGGTTTTAAGTCATCAGGCGCCCACCTGGAGAACGAGGGAATTCATTTCAGTTTTTAAGACATCAGGCGCCCACCTGGAGAATGAGGGAATTTATTTCGAGTTTTTAAGTCATCAGGCGCCCACCTGGAGAATGAGGGAATTTATTTCAAGTTTTTAAGTCATCAGGCGCCCACCTGGAGCATGAGGGAATTTATTTTAAGTTTTTAAGTCATCAGGCGCCCACCTGGAGAATGAGGGAATTTATTTCAAGTTTTTAAGTCATCAGGCGCCCACCTGGATAATGAGGGAATTTATTTTAAGTTTTTAAGTCATCAAGCGCCCACCTGGAGAATGAGGAAATTTATTTTTAAGTTTTTAAGTCATCAGGCGCCCACCTGGAGAATGAGGGAATTTATTTCAAGTTTTTAGGTCATCAGGCGCCCACCTGGAGAACGAAAGAATTCATTTCAGTTTAAAGTCATCAGGCGCCCACCTGGAGAATGAGGGAATATATTTCAAGTTTTTAGGTCATCAGGCGCCCACCTGGAGAACGAGGGAAGTCACCTGCAGCTAGCAAACATCAAGGTTCAAGTCAAAAGTCCACATGAAGAACCATTCAAGACTCAAGATCAAGCTTTAGAAGACTCATAGATAGGAATCTTGTAACTCGTAGCTGATAGGCTTAGTTAGTTTCTTTTTCATTTTTGACTTTGGTGTAATAAGGAGCTCAGCAAGAAAGAGCAGCAGCAGCAGCAGCAACAGTGAAATCACAGCTTCTCGGTAGTTCCAGCTACCAAAATTTCCAGAACTACACTGACCTGATTCCTTTAAAGCCAAGGATATGTAGGCAACCTCTGAAGCACGGTTCGGTCAAACGTTTTCAAAATGCTTCCATGGAGTATGCAAACGGTCAAAAATCGCTCGTATTTGCTCAACGTATCTTTGCCCGAAAACTCTTCGTGTTTCCAAGCAAAGAGGGGCAGCTGTGAGCACGTGATTTTTGCCCGACTAAAATATTCCTACAAAATTCACAAATAGATTTTTGTTTTTCTTAATTGTTTTAGGTTTTATAGAATTTGTAGGGATTTTCGGTTAATTGTTTCTTGCATTTATTTGCATATTTAACATTCTAAAAATTATAAGAAAAACACCAAAATGTCTACAAGTATTTCATGCATAACACTTTAGGTTTAGTTGCATTTAGGATTTAATTACATAAGTTAATTGCATTATTAAACAGAAAATCACAAAATATGGGTCATTTTTGTATTTTTAGCTTTTAATCGCAAATTAAGTAATTCTTCCTTCATTAGTCTAAATTAATTAATGGTAAAATAGATAGCTAGGTTTATTTCAACAAATTAGATTGACTTAGCACTTAATTTAGGTTTTTAATTAATTAATTTTTATTAGGATTTAAAATCAAGAAAAAGAAAAGGAAGAAAAAACCTGTTTGGTTCTGAATTTGGGCCAAAACAATGTCTGGCCCAAACGATCGCCCCAAGTCCCCTAAGCCCAACCCCTCACCCGGCCCAGCCTCGTCACTTAACCGAAACGACGTCGTTTCGTTAACAGGCGATCTCGGCCGTTGATCTCCTTTGATCTAACGGCCCGTAACTCCCCTCCCTAACCCTTATATCTGTCGGATCCACCCCCCCAAACCCCAGAGACCCCCTCATTTTCCTCTCCCTCTCCTTCACTCACCAAACCCTAGCCGCCCCCAAACCCTTCGTCTCTCTCTCTCAAACTCACTCCAAACCCTAGCCGCCCAGAATCCCCACGCCGACGGCTCACTCCAAATCCTCTCAAACTCGCACCCCATAACCCTCATACCCTCCTAATCCCTAATCCCTCATCAGTTTCATCACAAACCCCACCAAAATTAGCGAACCTTAGATCTAAAAATTCCAGAAAACCCTAGTCTGGTTTATTTCGGAATTACTTGTTCGTTTCTGTTTATTTCTAGTTCAATACCCTGCATGGAGTAATCCCGTTGAAAGTATTTGTTCTGGGCTGGTCTCGACCCGTTTCGAAGTTACCGGAGATTTTGGGTCCTTTCGTCGATTCGCGGCTAGAATCCATCATTTTCACTGCTCATCGGGTTATTTCGTTTACTCTCTTCTTTAGCATTTAGATTAGTATTTTTTTTTTCTTCTTGTTTTGTTGTTCTCTTTCCTGTTCTTTCTTTTTCTCTTTTCTTTTCTCCTCATTTGTTCCGGCTCTGTGCTTTTCTGGTTGGTTTTTTTTTTGTTTTTTTTTTGTTTTGTTGTTTTTCCTTCTTTTTCTTTTCTTTTAGTCAGTTAATTAAACTTAATCGTTAATCGCATGCTCAACTAGTTCAGCTAATGGATTGATTTAGATTAATTGAAGTTTAAGCACTTAGTCAAATCTCTGATTTTATTTGAAATATGACACTTGTTTGTTTCGTTTTTTTTTTGGGCTGTTTTTCGGGCTTGGCCTTGGGCCATCTAGGTCATGGCCTCTAGCCCAAGTTTAAGCAGATAGTTTGCTTCTGGAAGCGGACAGCTGTCCATATTCAGTTGCAAAAGATGCTATTTCCCTGATTTTCAGGGAGCTGGCAAAAGATTCCCGACCCCCTATTCTTCACACACAACACATGCTTACCTTCTATAAAGGGACGCATTCTTTTCTTTATAAAGGGAGATTTTTTTTGGGGTTCTCTCCCGAGTTAAAAGGGAGAATACAGAAAATTGGCTTGAGTGTGCTGTTCTTGGGTCTTCATTTGGTTCTGGGTTTCTTTTGGTGTTGGGTTTATCTCCTCTGCTCCGCTGTTTTCTGCTGCTGCTATTCTTACTGCTATTGTTTCGCTGCAACTTCAGAGACTTATCTTATTTTGTTGATCTTGTTGGCCAGGTACCTCTTTTGAACCTTGGACTGTAAATCGGATATGAAATATGCCTACGTGGAAGAGATATGCGTGCTTTGAAATGAATGGAATCAGTCATTTTCTACCTGTATTTCTTGTGCTCTGTTGGAGTTATCTAGTTCTCTTTCTTGTGAATTGTTTTTTTTTAGTATCACACTTTCTTATTTATTAGCAAATCCAGTTATGAAGTTGGTACCTAAATCTCCATGTAATGTTCATAGTACTGATTGAATATCACCTTTCAATATAACATCATATATGTTTTCAGATTTGAGACATGGTTACTTTCATTTGCTGTTGTTTGGATCGCTCTTCGAACTAAGACTAGATTCCCCTTCGTGGCAGAACCTGTAAACGTTTGGTATATGAAAGTTAATAGATATAATATGGATATGATTCTATTGTTGAGTTTTGTTAGGATCTGAAATCAGTATGTCTGCTCTAGTTTTCAGATTCGTCGTGTATGTCTGTTATTGTAAGTCTTGGCATTTGAGTTGATCGATTGGCCGAAAAATGAAGGTTAAAATTGACTGTTACTCAAAATGGACATCACTGCAATGTCCAAAGTGGCCATTAATTCATTTCTGGCTATACATGAAATTCCTCAAAAGTTAAATTGTGATCCAACCACCAGACCTTCTTACTTTGCTTCTCTGTTGAACACATGGTCGTAAGTGTCTGTTTTGTAGTTATCTTAGTAATGTTGAAAACGAAGGTCGGGCTTTCTAGTTCGAAGGGAAATCCAAAGTATGTTGAATTATGATTTCTTATTTTTATTGCAATGAATCAGTCACAATTTCGAAATTTGATTGATTCTGTGGTAATGTTTAAGAAGTCTTGTAACCCATCTTCCATAACTCTGGACTTGCCACATGATCTCAAGCATCAGAAAATTAAGCAATTTTGAACATCGTAGCTTGCTTTAGGCACGATTAATAATAGAGCATCGTGACTATGGGTATGGTTCCCATGGCATAGTCATGATACGTAATCCCCAATTCGAGTGCGTGTTTCACGCGACTCGACCATAACTTCAAATAATAATAAAATTTAACATGCTGTAAATCGCGGGTGCATTTCATGTGGCGCGGTTTGCGATGTGTACCAAAATGACAAGTGTACGACATCGTGACTTGTTCCAAAAATAATTCCATAAATAATTAAAAGCGGTTAAAAAGTAAAAATGCATAATAGGCTTTAAACATGTATTAAATCAGATAATTAGGCCGATTATTGATAGTTGAGCGACCGTGCTAAAACCACGGAATTCGGGAGTGCCTCACACCTTCTCCCGGGTTAACAGAATTCCTTACCTGATCTTCTGTGTTCGCGGACCATAAATAAGAGTCAATTTCCTCGATTTGGGATTTAAAATAAACCGGTGACTTGGGACACCATAAATTATTCCAAGTGGCGACTCTGAAATAAATAAATAATCCCATTTCGATTAATGTCACTTTAATTGGAAAAACTCCCCTATCCTCCCCCTCGGGAAAAAAAGGAGGTGTGACATTTTTAATTTTATATTTGTCGCATTTTCAGTCATATTTATGTCTTTAGAGTCAATTTGAATAATAAAAAAAAATCAAAATTGTTATTATTTCCTCCTAGACTATGTAATGATCTAATTCATGCGGCGACATGATACATAGGCAACCCACAAAAGGTTCGATCAAAATATTTTTCAATGATTCTAAGATGAGGGATCAAAATGAGGCGTGAGTTTAAAAAAAAAGAGAAGAAAATAAGAGCGTCAATAAGAAGCAACCTCATAAGCCGGAATGAAACATGAAGCCTCCAAAAGCATGCTAGAAATAGTGACAATGATAGGAGCATGACACATTATGTGTGATTCATATCTATAAAATGCTTAACCCTAACACGTTTGCTGTCTCTTACGTAGTAAGCTTAAGGTGGTTGGTTTGTGGTGAAACTGGAAACACACCATTACTTCACTAGATCTAAGAGAGCATTAGTAATGGCCAACAATGATGAGATCGAGCTGATCACTGACGACCCCCAGGGTCAATCAGTTGAACAAGAGTTGGAGGAAATAAGAAAATTGAGACAGCAATTGTCTGATGTATATAAAGCTTGGGTGTCTGGTCAGCCTCCACCCCGTGGTCCCTCAGAGGGAACTTCCACCGTACCCCTGGCTACTCAACCACCGCTCCATGCAACGAGCGACCATATCCTACCACCAGGGTATGTGCCAAACTACAGCCTCCACGTTGCTCCTGGTACCTCTAATGTGCAACCTCCAGTCACACCGGTCAGGAACACTCCTCTAGTCATGTCTGGCACACCGGCATACACAATCCCGCCTCCACCTCCTATGACGAGTCCAATCAACGAGCCACCATCTCATGCTTATGATGGCCAATACTACTCTCCAAATATGGCTTTCGGGGTCTCGGCTCCATATAATCAAACTCCTCAGTATGAGTCACCAGTGGAAAATGAAAAGCTTGCCAAGACGGTTGAGCCAGATGAGATGGCCAGGAAAATGAAAAGTCTTGAACAGAACATAAAGAACATACAGGGACTGGGGGGTCACAAAAGTGTTTCGTTCAGTGATCTATGCATGTTCCCTCACATCTATTTGCCACCAGGGTTCAAGACCCTAAAATTCGAGAAGTATGATGGACACAGCGACCCTATCACCCATTTGAAAAGGTACTGCAACCAGCTGAGGGGTGCAGGTGGAAAAGAAGAATTACTGATGGCTTATTTTGGGGAAAGTCTTATGGGGGTAGCCTCCTAATGGTTCATTGACCAAGATATCTCTCACCGGCATGTCTGGGATGACATGGCCCAAGCCTTCATCAAACAATTTCAATACAACATAGATATTGCGCCGGATCGCAATTCCTTGTCCAATATGAAGAAAAAGCCGACTGAAAGCTTTAGGGAGTATGCAATCAAGTGGAGGGAGCAAGCAGCTAGAGTTAAGCCACCCATGGATAACCACGAGTTGATCACTATTTTTCTGGAGGCCCAAGAGCCTGATTACTTTCAGAACATGATGTCCGCAATGGGTAGACCTTTTGCAGAAGCGATCAAAATAGGAGAAATGGTCAAAAATGGCCTCAAGACTGGCAGAATTGTAAGTCAAGCTGCTCTCAAAGCCACCACCCAAGCTATCCAAAATGGGTCGGGAAGTTTGGCAAATAGAAAGAAGAGGGATGAAGGGTCCATGATGACTTCGGGATCCAGGGAAGTTCAAAGAGGGGCATCGCACCCTTATGTGCAAGTTTAGCAGGGGTAACCCAGCTACCCTCAACATTACTATCCCCCGCCAATTCCTCAGTACTCCGTGGGACCGCCACAATATACAGTGTTTAATACTCAATCATATGCTCGTCCTCCCAATCAACAGGTACGGGCACCAGCTTCAAGATTCCCCCGACCTCAACAGCAAAATTTTTGGAACCCTACAATGCTCGTCCTAGGCAGGATTATGGTCGAGAGTAGAGGCCGGTGGAAAAATTTACTCCATTGGCTGAATCATACTCTAGTTTGTTCCAGAAGTTGAAGCAGATGGGTGTGATTGGACCTATTGCTCCCCACCATATGCATCCCGATTCACACAGATTTCAAGCAAATGCTAGATGTGAATATCATTCAGGTGCTCCGGGACATAGCACTGGTGACTGTTGGACCCTGAAAAGAGCCATAGAAAGACTCATTGTTGAAAAATTGATTGTAGTCACGAATGGTGAGGACCCTCCTAATGTGACCAATAACCCGTTGCCAGTACACAATGATGTTCATTTTGTGGGAATGATTGGCCGAGATCATGAATACAAGCCGGTTGGTCGAGTAGAAATGACAGTGGTAACGATTCAAGAGGGAACCAAACTGGAAGTAAGTCCAAGCCTAGATGCACCGTTGATTATAAAAGGCGCCCAAAGCTCAGAGATGGCAACTTTATTTGTTCCAAAAATCTCGAGGTTGGAAGTTCGCTCCAATATTCCAAACCCAAAGTTATACGTCCTTAGAGGTCACCCCATCACAAAGCAGAATCAGGGCGATACGACGGGTATAACAGAACCGATCATAATCAAGCCTGCCACATAACCCCGTGTAGCAAATACGAAAACCATCCCTTGGAACTACAACAAAACTGTAGTAACCTACAAAGGCAAGAAAATCATAGAAGAAGTGGGAGAAACTGGAGGTTTGACTCGATCAGGTAGGTGTTACTCTCTAGAAGAATTGAGGAAGGCTAAGCAAATCAGAGAAGGCCAAATGCCAATAAAGAAACCGGTCACTGAAGAATAGGCGGAGGAGTTTTTGAAAAAGATGAAAGTTCAGGATTACTCAATCATTGACCAGTTGAGAAAGACTCCTGCCCAAATCTCTCTGTTATCTTTGCTCATACACTCAGGAGAGCATGCCCGTGTACTAATCAAAATCCAGAATGAGGCACATGTCTCAGAGAATACCATCGTGAATCAATTAGATAAGATGGCCAATAGATTTTTTGAGGTGAACAGAATTTCCTTTACTGATGATGAACTTCCTGATGAGGGAGCCGGTCACAATAAGGCTTTGCACTTGATTGTCAAATGTGAGGGGCATTATGTGAAGCGAGTCATGGTTGATGGAGGCTCGAGTGTAGATGTATGCCCTCTCTCTACCTTGCAAAGCATGAAGATCAATACAGACAGGATCTGACACAGCAATGTTTGCATCCGGGCTTTTGATGGCTCAGCGAGAGATACCGTTGGAGAGATCAACCTCACCATGACGATTGGGCCTGTTGATTTTGAAATTATCTTCCAAGTAGTGGGCATGGAAACTTCTTATAACTTTCTTCTTGGAAGGCCATGGATCCATACGGCCCGAGCTGTGCCATCCACCTTGCATCAGATGCTCAAATTCGAGCATGACAGGCAAGAAATTATTGTTCACGGAGAAGACGAGTCATCCATTTATAAAGACCCGTTAATCCAATGTATTTAGGCCAAGGAAGGATGTGAGTCTATTGTCTATCAGGATTTCGAAGTGGTTAAAGTGGACCATGTTGAGGAAGCAAAGCCCATTCTGCATCCTCGTCTCTCCGCCACATCTGTAATGGTGGTTGCTCTTATGATGAGACAAGGTTATGAGCCAGGAAAAGGCTTACGGGCATCATTGCAAGGAATTTCAGAACCTATTTCTCCGTTCAATAACATGGGTACTTTTGGTTTAGGCTTCAGGCCAACACAAGCAGATGAAGACAAAGCCAAGCATCGCAAAAAGTACGGGTGGGTCTTGCAACAACCTATCCCTTACATTTTCTGCACTTTTGTCAAGCCACGATTCAAACATGGTCAAAATTCCTCGGCGCATGCAAACATTGATGAAATTTTCCATGGCCTCAGCCAGATATTTTCTGAAGTGAATATGATCCAGGATGGTGAAGGCCCTAGTCGTGCCGATATGCAACTAATTGGCCCAGAAACCATGCTCAATAACTGGGAAGCAACTCCTCTCCCCACAAGGAAGGAGTCTTGGTAGTTGACTTTTGCAGCTTCTTTCTTTTGTACTTTGGGTTACTTTCAGGGTTGTAATCCAAATATCTTAGTATGATTGTTTTATTTTGACGTTAACCCTTCTATCCTTTCAAATTCAATGAAATGCAGTTCAGTTTCGTATTAAATTTTGTATCTTTTCCTTTTCCTAATTCCTGCCATTTTATTTCCATTTAAGTTTTGTTAATGCCGGCTTTAATAACATGACATGCATACGGAATTCATGCCCAGATCTCAAAAAGCTGTCTAATTTCGAAATAATGCATCAAGAGGTCGAATATGATGAAGATAAGGTTTTTGATGAAATAAAAAGAGAGTTGGAACAATTTGAAAACAAGCTTAGGCCCAACCTCAACGAAACTGAGCCAATTAATATCAGAGGTCATGAAGAAGTCAGAGAAACAAAGATAAGCATTCACACTGAACAAAAAACTAGAGATGCCTTGATTCAACTTTTATTTGAGTATAGAGATGTGTTTGCCTGGTCTTATGATGATATGCCTGGTTTAAGCACCGATTTAGTGGTTCATAAGCTTCCCACGTATCCTGATTTTCCACCAGTCCAACAGAAGCAGCGAAAATTTAAAACGGACATGAGTGATAAAATCAAAGAGGAAATAATGAAGCAATTGAGCGCCAATGTTGTCAGAGCCGTACGATACACCACCTGGGTGGCAAATATTGTGCCCGTGCCAAAGAAAGATGGAAAAACTAGAGTCTGTGTTGACTACAGAGACCTGAACAAAGCATGTCCGAAGGATAATTTTCCTTTGCCAAACATCCATATTCTTGTAGATAATTGTGCAAAGCATGAGATACAGTCATTAGTGGATTGCTATGCTGGGTACCACCAGATTCTAATGGATGAGGGTGATGCAAAAAAGATCGCTTTCACCACTCCGTGGGGTACCTATTGTTACAGGGTCATGCCATTCGGTTTAAAGAATGCAGGGGCAACTTACATGAGGGCTGTGACCACCATTTTTCACGACATGATGCACAAAGAGATTAAAGTATATGTCGATGATGTCATCATGAAATCAAAGACACAGGCTGATCACGTGAATGATTTGAAAAAGTTCTTCGAATGGCTTCGAAGGTATGACCTTAAGCTCAATCCATCCAAATGTGCATTTGGGGTTCCATCTGGGAAACTCCTCGGTTTTATAGTCAGTCGGAGAGGCATCGAATTGGATCTATCTAAGATAAAGTCCATTCGAGATCTGCCACCCCCGAAGAACAAAAAGGAGGTCATGAGTTTGCTCGGAAGGTTGAACTATATCAGTAGGTTCATTGCTCAGCTCACAACCACGTGCGAGCCCATCTTTAAGTTGTTGAAAAAGGATGTTGCAATCAAGTGGACAGACGATTGCCAAAATGCTTTTGACAAGATCAAAGATTATCTATTAAAATCCCATGTACTGGTCCCACCTGAACCTGGTAGGCCTTTGTTTTTATATCTATCGGTGATGGATAATTCCTTTGGATGCGTTCTGGGGCAACATGATGCGACAGGCAAAAAGGAACAAGCAATATATTATTTGAGCAAGAAGTTCATCAATTATGAGGTTAAGTACACCCTTTTAGAAAGGACATGTTGTGCCTTGACTTGGGTCGCTTAGAAGTTGAGACACTATCTTTTGGCCTATACTACTTACCTCATATCCAGAATGGATCCTCTGAAGTATATCTTCCAAAAGCCAATGCCCACCGGCAGGCTCGCAAAATGGCAAATCCTGCTCACAGAGTTCGACATCATCTATGTCACTCGCACCGCGATGAAAGCACAGGCTTTGGCCGATCATTTGGCAGAGAATCCAGTTGATGATGAGTACAAGCCACTTACCACATACTTCCCAGACGAAGAGGTCAACTCAATAGAGGAAGTAGTTCCAGACGACAACCCTCTATGGAAAATGTATTTTGATGGAGCTGTCAATATCAAAGGAGTTGGGATCGGGGCAATCCTCATCTCACATATTGGACAGTATTACCCTGCAATATCCCGGCTTCGGTTCTTCTGTACCAATAATACGGCAGAATACGAAGCCTGTATCATGGGTTTGAAAATGGCCCTCGATCTGGATGTGCATGAACTATTGGTTATGGGAGATTCTGACTTGCTTATCCGGCAAGCCCAAGGCGAATGGGAGACTCGAGACATCAAGCTTATTCCATACAGACAATGTGTACAAGATTTGAGGAAAAGATTCAAATCCATCGAGTTCAGGTACATTCCCAGGTTTCACAACGAGCTAGCCGATGCTTTGGCTACTTTAGCCTCGATGCTCCTTTATCCAGGAAATACCCATATTGATCCACTAGAAATCCAAGTTCAGAATCAACACGGTTATTGCAATACAATTGAGACAGAACCAGATGGTGAACCATGGTATCATGACATAAAACGATTCCTGAAAATGAGAGAATACCCAGAGCACGCCAAGGGAGATAAAAAAAGAACTATAAGGAGGCTCGCCAGCGGTTTCTTCCTAAATGGGGAAATTTTGTACAAAAGGACCCCAGATTTGAATTTGTTAAGATACGTAGATACCATAGAAGCTGAGCAGATCATGAGTGAAGTGCATTCGGGGGTATGCGGACCTCACATGAATGGATATATTTTGGCGAAGAAGATTCTGCGGGCAGGGTATTATTGGCTTACAATGGAGCGAGATTGCTTCAGTTTTGTTCGCAAGTGTCACCAATGCCAGATTCATGGTGACCTGATTCACTCGCCACCTTCGAAGTTGCATCCCATGTCCTCTCCTTGGCCTTTCGTTACTTGGGGAATGGATGTTATTGGGCCAATTGAGCCAAAGGCTTCAAATGGGCATAGATTCATTTTGGTTACAATTGATTACTTCACTAAGTGGGTGGAGGCCGTCACTTTCAAAGCAGTCACCAAGAAAGCAGTGGTAGACTTTGTTCATTCCAACATCATCTGCCGCTTTGGTATCCCAAATACCATTATCACTGACAATGCAGCCAATCTCAATAGTCATTTGATGAAGGAGGTATGCGAGCAATTTAAAATTATGCATCGCCATTCTACCCCTTATCGGCCAAAAGCCAATGGAGCCGTTGAAGCAGCGAACAAGAACATCAAGAAGATTCTTAGGAAAATGATCCAAGGTTCGAGACAATGGCATGAAAAGTTGCCTTTTGCTCTTTTGGAATACCGCACGACTGCTCGCACATTTGTTGGTACAACTCCTTATCTATTGGTATATGGGACGAAAGCTGTAATACTGGCTGAAGTCGAAACTCCATCTCTTCGGATCATTGTGGAGTCGGAGATTGAAGATACAGAATGGGTAAAGACCCGATTAGAATAACTAATGTTGATTGATGAAAAACGGCTAGCAGCAGTGTGCTTTGGCCAGTTATACTAGCAAAGAATGGCGCGCGCTTACAACAAGAAAGTGCGTCCAAGGCATTTCGAGGTAGGTCAACTCATTCTGAAACGCGTTCTTCTACACCAAGTAGAAGCTAAAGGAAAGTTCGCCCCAAACAGGAAAGGACCCTACATCATCAAGAAAGTGTTACCAAAAGGGGCCTTGCACTTGATAGATGAAGAAGGACGGGTACCAGATATGACTATTAATGCAGATGCAGTCAAAAGATATTATGTCTGATATATACCCACTGTGAAACTTTCACGCATGATTTTCTTAGATCGAGATGACGAAGGCTACCATTGCTCGCTATTCCAAGCAAGTTTCACCCTTTTGTTACCCCTTTTAAGCTGTATTTTTCTTCCTTGTTTTCCATTTTTTTGAACCTGTGTACTCAAAAAAAAAAAAAAGAAGAAAAAGTCAAACAATAAATTTTTTTGAGTCATTGAACTACGTCCGACCTGATTTTGAAAGGATACGTAGGCAGCCTTACCCTTGGTTCGGTCCCATCGTAACAAAAATTCATATTCCCAATACTCCAAAACTAGGGCAGAAGTTTGTTTTTATCTTACGATTTTCCCGTAGAAACAGTTCCAAAAGTTGTAATTCAGTTCAAGGTTCTTTTCGCCTTTTCCTGTTAAGAATTTCTGATCGATCTTTGAGAATACTTAAAGTCCCCATGCCAGGGGCATTGGCCAACCTTTCGCATGAAAAAAAAAAAGAAAAGAAAAGAAAAGAAGAAATGAGAAAGTCTTATCGGTGAAAACCCGTATGAGCACGGTAAGGCGATAGTGAGTAGAGAAATGCAAGAGTCTTATTGGTGAAAATCATATGGGCACCATAAGGCAACAGTGATTAGAGAAATGAGAGAGGTCAGTTAGCGAAAACCCGCAAAGGGCGCTACTAGCCGAATGAGGGTCTTCGATGCTCCGGCATGAGCACAACCAAGACAGTTTCAAGATGATCATTTGCGATGTATTTTGAGAATTAGACAGCTCAGACATATCAGGCATCCAGTCCAAAATGCATGTCATGATTCATTGAAGTCGGCACATATCTCCAGATAAGTCTCCTTATTTCTCTCCCCGAAAGGGACACCTTTTATTTAGATACAATTCCTTTTTCACTTCCAATTGCTCTTCTATTCTTTTCCATAATTTTTCTTAGATTCCCTTTTGGTCTAATATTGCATCAAAAGCAAAGCAAAAATGGCTGCAAAACTGTCTACAGTTTTCCCGTAATACTAAGCATAATTTGGAGCACATACGGCATTGACGAAGGCAGGAATCCATGTGTGATCTCTTTTGATAAGGCGGACAAAGTGTCTCAAAGAAACTGAAAAGGTCGCCTAAGCAAGACTTGCTTCATGGGAAAAGTTGATAAGCACTACAGACACAAATTGGTTCTGAGTGCAAGACAACTAAGTTTGATTTTAAAGAAAAATTGCTTTGCCTTAGATATAAGGGTTAACGGTACCGTGGACATCCGGGTATAAAACAGCCAGGGGAGACGTCAGAAAGACAAAGTCTCCAGAAAATGATACAAATTATCCGAGCATCTCGGTATCACTCTGATAGAATCAGTTCTTCGACAACGGGGTGTCCGTGAACTCAAACTCCTCAGTGCATCAAGGCCACAAACTGACCACCACGTTAAAAACTCACAAATTTTCTTTGTTTGAAGCAGGAACAAAGCAGTGCAGAATGGCGGTTCTCAAAGGACGAATGTTACAAAATGTAAGCTCCTTAAAATCTTCAGCATGCATCACTACTGTCCATACATCTCATTTTCGTAGCTTAACCCAGGTAGAACCTTTTTCGCCTAGGGGGATGCAGCTCATAGTTCCAGGTAGAAGTGCTCTTCGCCCAGGCTGTTTTTCATAGCTTAACCCAGGTAGAACCTTTTCGCCTAGGGGGATCCAGCTCATAGTTTTCGGGTATAAGTACTATTCGCCCAGGATTGGATTTTGTAGCTTAACCCAGGTAGAACCTTTTCGCCTAGGGGGATCCGGCTCATAGTTCCGGGTAGAAGTACTTTTTGCCCAGGCAATTTTAGGTAGCTTAACCAGGTAGAACATTTTCGCCTAGGGGGATCCAGCTCATAGTTCCGGGTAGAAGTACTTTTCGCTCAAGTTGTTTTATGTAGCTTAACCCAGGTAGAACCTTTTAGCCTATGGGGATCCAGCTCATAGTTCCGGGTAGAGGTACTTTTCGCTCAGGTTGTTTTACGTAGTTTAACCCAGGTAGAACCTTTTCGCCTAGGGAGATCCAGCTCATAGTTTCCGGGTAGAAGTACTATTCACCCAGGATTGGTTTTTGTAGCTTAACCCAGGTAGAACCTTTTCGCTTAGGGGGATCCAGCTCATAGTTCCGGGTAGAAGTACTATTCGCCCAGGATTGGTTTTTGTAGCTTAACCCAGGTAGAACCTTTTTGCTTAGGGGGATCCAGCTCATAGTTCCGGGTAGAAGTACTTTTCTCCCAGGCTGTTTTAGGTAGCTTAACCCAGGTAGAACCTTTTCGCCTAGGGAGATCCAGCTCATAGTTTCTGGATAGAAGTACTCTTCGCCGAGATTGTTTTACGTAGCTTAACCCAGGTAGAACCTTTTTTTCCTAGGGGGATCCAACTCATAGTTCCGGGTAGAGGTAGTTTTCGCTTAGGTTGTTTTACGTAGTTTAACCCGAGTAGAAACTTTTCGCCTAGGGGGATCCAGCTCATATTCCGAGTAGAAGTACTCTTCGCCCAGGATTGGTTTTCGTAGCTTAACCCAGGTAGCACCTTTTCGCCTAGGTGGATTCAGCATCTTTTCAGTAATACAGGGCGCCCTGGTTATATTACCTTTTCAGTAATACAGGGCGCCAACCCCTGGTTACATTTCCTTTTCAGTAATACAGGGTGCCAACCTCTGCTTACATTTTCTTCTCAGTAATAAAAGGTACACCAATCCCCTGATTATATTTCCTTACCAGCATAGGGTACACCAATCCCTGATCTCCTTACTAGTATAGGGTACACCAATCCCTAGCTGTGTTCTCTAACATAGGGTACACCACTCCCTAGTTGATTTGATTTTAAATGCAGGATACACCACTCCCTGGTATCATTACCAATATAGGGTATCCCATTCTCTGACCACATTTTCCCAACATAAGGTACACAAATCCTTAGTTGAGACATTCTTTTGGGATAATAAAAAAACAAAATCATCATGACCTTTTCAGGGTGCATCATTACTATTTTTTTTATTTGCTTTCCATAAAGAAGTAGTTTAGAGTTTTATTACAATAACTCACGAAATTTTCCTAGTGAAAACTGGAGCAGAAAAATTTCGTTTGTTTGTTTGTTGTGATGTCTGAGTAGGTTTTACCTCGAGGCACAAGATTCGAGATGAACAAAAGAAGAAGTTTGAATCCAAAAGGAAAAAAAAAGTGAATCCAAATGCAGAAGCAGATGGAAATGATATGGACTGCTCAAAACATGACTGAAGTTACGAGCTTCACATTTCCCGTTTTGCTCAGAAGAAGCCGTAGAAGAATGAACTAGCACCTACAGCTAGCAAGCATCAAGGTTCAGATCAGAGTCTGCATGAACAACCAGTCAAGACTCAAGATCAAAGTTCAGAAGACTTATAAATAGGAATCTTGTAGCTTATAGCTGATAGGCTTATTTAGTTCCTTTAGATTTTGATGTAATAACAGGGCCATGGACCGGAGCCTCGACGGAACCTAGCTCGACTTTCGAACTCATCACTCCATCATTCTTCTTGAACTACATGCGACCTGATTCCCTTATAACCCGGGATATGTAGGCTGTCCAAAACCAGGACTCGATTGCACCTTTTTCTTTTATTTTATTTTTCCTCTTTTGAATAACGATATGGTCAAAAACTTAGTCCCACGTCTCACTTTATCTTTTCCTGAAAACTTTTAATATTTTCAAGCAAAGAGGGGCATGCTGTGAGCACCTAATTTTTTATCGTGCTTGAATATTTCCCGCTCTCATCTTCCCACGCGTGTCCCCACTCTTTGTCCCCCACACTTTGTCCCCACTCCATTTTCTCTTGTCCCCCATGCTTGTCCTCATGCTTGTCCCCCCACACTTTGTCCCCTCTCCACTTTCTCTTGTCCCCCATACTTGTCCCCCACTCACAAACTCCATACCACACTCCTTACCCATTAAAAATAGCCCAATTCCTTTCTTCAAAGGAGGAAGAACAACGCAGAACCCTCCCCCGTTTTTGGAAATCAGCCGCACCTCCCAAAAAGAGAAAGAATGGCCCAGCACTCATCCCTTTCTTTACCGTCTGACCCCCATTCCCTTCAAAAGAAATCAGTCAAAATCTACACAAGAAAAGAATAAAAAGAACCACACACACACAAAAACAACAAGAAAACGACGGAGGAATTTAGCAAAACAAGATTGGACCACTCCATTTTCCACTTCGCCATTGGTTTCCTTTCTTTTTTTCTGTAAAAAAGCAGAAAGATTACCACTACAAGCATAGGAGTCCCAATTCTTGTTGTTATAAATGGATTGAATTTGTTTTCCTCTTTTGGAGAACCCTTGCTGCATTTGATGGCCCTTTTTTTCTGCTTTTCTCAAATGATGGAGTTTCATTTGAGCCGAGGTTGATTCCGGTTCGATCGAGGTCTTGTTCGAGGTTCACGGTTCGGATCCTGTAAGCTTGGTATTGATGTGTTCTAAATAGGCGTGGCTAATAGCTATTGATTTTGTACGTGAAGTTTCATTATAAATTGAAGAAAGTGTCGTATTGAGGTGCATTCTCAATCCTTCCTCTGTTATTTTGCTCCTTTTTAAATTCGTGTGTAGTTTTTGCTATAAGATTTGGATGAATGGTGATGCTTTTTATTTAAATATATGTGTTTGTTTATGAGAAGTTCGTTGCTGATTTTTGTTTAAATCTGCTAATTGGTAGCTTATTCCTAGATTCTAGTTCTTATTGATGTTGGAAACCCAGTGCATTTGACCTTTTTTGTCTTACCTATGTTGTATTTATACATCTTATTCTACACCTTTTGTTGCTTGATTTGATATGAAGTATCAAAGCAGCACAGATAAAAGTGGTGTTAACTTTGACGAGTTGGTAATATGATTGTACGGTATAGGAGTAAAATATGTATAAACCTTAGTGTCGGGACTTGTACCAAATGTTGGTAAGAGCAACTGACTGGTATTTGGGATATAAATGTGATGAACTAGCATAAAGTGACTAATATCTTGAGACAGGAGGAGTAAATAGCTTTAGGCGCAGTTAATAAATTATCGTGGTCATGGGTACGGTTCCCGTGGCATGGTCACGATACGTAAATCCCAATTCGAGTGTATCTTTCATGTGACTCGACCATAACTCCAAATCAATTAATAATAAAAATCAACATGTTGTAGGTCGCGGGTGTGTTTCACGTGATGCGAATATGTAAAAAAAAAAATGAGCGCGCGACATCGTGACTTATTTAAATATACTCCATAAATTTTAAAAGCAATTAAAACTCTATTAAAAGCGCGTAGAAAGTTAAAAATGCACAATAGGTTTTAAACATGTAATAAATCAGATAGTCAGGCTAATTATTAATAGTTGAGCGACCGTGCTAAAATTACGGAACTCGTGAGTGTCTCACACCTTCTCCCGGGTTAACAGAATTCCTTACCCGGTCTTCTGGTTTCGCGGACTTTAAACGGAGTCAAATTTTCTCGATTTGGGATTTAAAATAAACCGGTGACTTGGGACACCATAAATCATTTCAAGTGGCGACTCTGATTAAATAAATAATCCTATTTCGATTTATGTCACTTTAATTGAAAAAACTCCTCTATCCTTATTACCTCGGGAAAAAGGAGGTGTGACATAGTACATTTGCTAAAACTTCAGACTAAACATGCTTAAGTTATTTAGTTCATTTGCTAAAATTTCAAACTAAACATGCTTAAATTATTTAGTTAATTTACTAAAACTTCAAACTAAACATGCTTAAGTTATTTAGTTTATTTGTTAAAACTTTAGACTAAACATGCTGAAGTTATTTAGTTCATTTGCGAAAACTTGAGACTAAACATGCTTAAGTTTTTGTCTTGCAATATGTAATTTTCTAATGAGTTTTTGCTAATGCATGGTGAAGTTATTTAGTTCATTTGTTAAAATTTCATACTAAACATGCTTAAGTTATTTAGTTCATTTGCTAAAACTTCAGAATAAACATGTTTAAGTTATTTAGTTCATTTGCTAAAACTTCAGACCTATTATGCTTAAGTTATTTAATTCATTTGCTAAAATTTCAGACTAAACATGCTTAAGTTATTTAGTTCATTTGCTAAAATTTCATGCCAAAACATGCCGAAGTGTTGTCCTGCAGTCTACAGTTTTGTCAATAGTCCTGAAGGGCAAAATCGTCTTTTTAAAACGTTTTTAACAAAAAAAAATGGGTACGAATGCAAACAAAAAAATAAAACGGGTATAAGTTAAAAGGGAGCGACCAAATAAGGCGTCCCATGCAATTTTACTAAGTAGAAATGGCTATCAGTTGGCCCATAATACTCGTGATGAAATTTAATAGGCCGATTCAATTAAATTGTTGATCTTAAATTTTAGGAAAAATTATGTGACATATCAAATATTTACTCTGTATTTGCCATTCGTAACTATACTTTCAACAAATTTACTATTTGTAACTATATTTAAATTTTATAGCAAATCCATGAAATAAGAGATTAATTGTTTTGAACTGAAACAAGAAAAAAATAAGCTCCCTAACTCAGTTGGTTAGAGCGCTTGCTTTGTTAGCCGAGGTCTTGAGTTCAACTCTCAATAAGAACATTTTATTTTCCTGTATTTCTGTATTTCGCCTTAGTTGTATTCGTTGCGTGAACAAATACATGCATTCATTTTGTACACCCATGTATACAGTTGATACAAGTTGTTTCCTTTTGTATACACACTTGTATTTCACCTTGGTTATACAGTTGATATATATTGTATTCATTGCACGAATAAATACAATTGCGCGAACAAATACAGTTGATACACGTTGTATTCGTTACGCGAACGAATACAATTGACATAGGTTGGATTTGTTGCGCATTTGAATACAAGTGATACAAGTTAGTAACGATTGAATAGTAACTACGCATGGTAATTAGGCAAACTATAATTACTAGGCTCTAAACTATAGTGATTTATGAAAATTTTTCAAAAGTTTAATAGGTTAGCTTTTTTTGTTCTTATTTAATATTTAAATTCCAACCATATTTAGACTTAAGACCTGAACTATTGAAAAAAAAAAATAAAGACAAATAAAGGAAGAGATTAAATTCGGCATAAATTTGCGGTAAGGGCCGTAAGGCTAGTATAATATTGCTTTCCAGCTGATGAAGAATTTTGAAAGCCTTGGTATTCTTTGCCTAAAGACTTGTATGAGTCGATATTATTCTATTTCAAATCCGTTCCGATATATTCTATTGAAAATCTCGAATTTGGATTTCAAATTAACGGGTTACTGCGAGCATAACCATGCGGTTATGCACTTTTTGAATAGGAATTCATTTTCTGAAAAATCTTGAACGTTCATACTTTGGTGGGTCTCGAGATCCATTGGATCACCTATGTTAGAAAGGAAATCAGCTTTATGGGCTTTTTAGCTAATTTGTACATATCTCTCCCTGGTAATAAAATTTACTTAATTACCAAAAAATGAAGTTTTCTATTGAATTAGTTGTGAGGAATGTAATTTGTATAAGGATTTATTGAAAATCACTTCTATTTTCAAGCAACTACATCAATACTTAAGGGCTAAAAATGGTGGATTAAAAATAGAGCAAAGTCCCTTGCATTTTTAATCTTAAATGTTTTTATTCCCTTTTTCCCTTTGTCAACTTGTCAGACACAATTTTATATTTCATCTCCATATAAATCATCTACACCAAAGATATTCACCATTATATTGCTTTTCTTTTAGGGATTCCATGACATAATAAATGTATACGAAAAACAATACGGCAAAGGGCCAAATATATTCATATACTTTTGAAAATGGTCTAAGAATATCCACTATTGGGTTATCTATACCCCTGCAGTCATACTTTGAGTTCAAATATACCACTCATTTAAACGGAGGGACACGTGTCATCGTCCTGTTGGTCAATTCTAAATATCTCCTAATTAATTAAAAAGACTCATTACCCATACCCGAAAAATATATTATTTTTTTTTGTAAAAACTAAAAAAAACTGAAATTATTTTTACTAAAAACTGAAAAAAAAGAAAATATTTGTTTTCCAGTTTTTACAAAAAAACTGCTTTAGAAAAAATGAAAAATATTTTCTAAAATAATATTTTTATAAAAACTGAAAAAGAAAAGTGAAAAATAATTTTCTAAAGCGATTAAAAACTGAAAAAAACTGAAAAAACGAAATTTTTTTTTTTTTCAGTTTTTACAAAAAAACTGCTTTAAAAAAAGCTGAAAAATATTTTCTAAAATAATATTTTTGTAAAAACTGAAAAAAAAACTAAAAAGCAGTTTTCTAAAGCAATGTTTTTGTAAAAACTGAAAAAACAAATATTTTATTTTTTTCAGTTTTTAGTTAAAAATATTTCAGTTTTTTCCAGTTTTTAATCGCTTTAGAAAATTAATTTTCAGTTTTTTTCTAGCTTTTACAAAAATATTATTTTAGAAAATATTTTTCAGTTTTTCTAAAGTATTTTTTTTGTAAAAACCGAAAAATATATATATATATTTCAGTTTTTAGTAAAAAAATATTTTTTTAGTTTTTTTCAGTTTTTATAAAAAAAATAATTATTTTTCGGGTATGGGTAATGAGTCTTTTTAATTAATTAGGAGATATTTAGAATTGACCAACAGGACGATGACACGTGTCCCTCCGTTTAAATGAGGGGTATATTTGAACCCAAAGTATGACTGCAGGGGTATAGATAACCTAATAGTATAACGAGGGGTATTCTTAGACTATTTTCGAAAATAGAGAGGTATATTTGGCCCTTTGTCGAAAACAATATGCCCAAGTTGGTTTTAAACTGTAGAGAAACTGATGCAAGGATTTGAAGTGACGAACAGTCGATGATTAAATTTAAAATTATGAAATTATTGCAATCGCTAGTTCACTACCAGATTGATTATTAATTATTGAAGTCTTATAAAATTCGACTCTTACTATTTATCTAAAAGAATATCGGTAAAGAGCCAAATATACCTCTCTACTTTCGAAAATGGTCTAAGAATACCCCTCGTTATATTATTGAATTATCTATACCCCTGCAGTCATACTTTGAGTTCAAATATACCCCTCATTTAAACGGAGAAACACATGTCATCGTCATGTTAGTCAATTATAAGTATCTCCTAATTAATTAAAAAGATCAATTACCCATACATGAAAAATATATTTTTTTTGTAAAAACTGGAAAACACTGAAATTATTTTTACTAAAAACTGAAAAAAAAATGAAAATATTTTTTTTTCTTCAGTTTTTACAAAAACACTACCTTAGAAAAAACTGAAAAATATTTTCTAAAATAATATTTTTGAAAAAACTGGAAAAACAAAGCTGAAAATTAATTTTCTAAAGCAATATTTTTTGTAAAAACTGAAAAAAACTGAAATATTTTTTACTGAAAATTAAAAAAACGAAAATATTTTTTTCCCAGTTTTTACAAAAAAAACTGCTTTAAAAAAAGCTGAAAACTATTTTCTAAAATAATATTTTTGTAAAAACTGAAAAAAAAATATAAAAAGTAATTTTTTAAAGCAATATTTTTGTAAAAACTGAAAAAACAAATATTTTCTTTTTTTTTTCAGTTTTTAATTAAAAATATTTCAGTTTTTTCCAGTTTTTAATTGCTTTAGAAAATTATTTTTCAGTTTGCTTTTTTCAGTTTTTACAAAAATATTATTTTAGAAAATATTTTTCGGTTTTTTTAAAGCAGTTTTTTTGTAAAAACTAGAAAAAAATATTTTAGTTTTTTTCAGTTTTTAGTAAAAAATATTTTTTTAGTTTTTTCCAGTTTTTACAAAAAAAAATAATTATTTTTCGGGTATGGGTAATGAGTATTTTTAATTAATTAGGAGTTATTATAATTGACCAACATGACGATGACACGTGTCCCTCCGTTTAAATGAGGGGTATATTTGAACCCAGAGTATGACTGTAAGGGTATAGATAACCCAATAGTATAATGATGGGTATTGTTAGGCCATTTTTGAAAATAAATAGGTATATTTGATCCTTTGTTGAAAGAATATAATAAAATGATATTTTCCAGCTTGACTTATCAGTTTCGGCTGAACTTTTAACGTATAATGCAACTCATGTACACTGATGACTCATGAATTAAGTCTACAAGCAAAGTTCTATTTGAAAGATTATTTAGTTATTTATAATGTGAGTATAAAAACTTTTTAAACTATAAAATATCAACCTATAAAACTTTTGAAGTGCATAGAACTTAAAGACATCATAATTACTAATTGCCGATTTATTTGTCATACAATAGATCGACTCATGCCAAAACAACAAAGGCCACGGAGGACCGGTAAGTATTTCTTTATTTTTAATCAAAAGTTTTGAATTCGACCCCTGAATATGAAGTTGCATTTGTTACGGAACGCTGTCAAAATGATTAAAGAATAATGAAAAAATAAAAATAATGCATATAAATAAAGGTGAAACAAGTGTCGTTCAACCTGCCCCTTTAAAGCTGCGAGATGCGTCAAGCGGCAAGTAATCGGCCACGTAAGCATCCAATGTTGAATAATTTTGTCACCCTATATACATTGCTTCCCTACGCACAACGAAGGCGCGTCCCCTTCGGTTTCCGAACTAACACATTTCGGAGAAATTTACTTTCTTTTTGCAAGTCTGATCCTCTGTTGCACCTTTTTTGGCCAGCAATAACAATAACCCAATATAATCTACTAATAGAGTATATAAAAAATAGTATATACGCATACCTTATCCCTACTTTGATAGAGGGCCTCTTGTGTACTTTACTCTAAATATAAATAAAACTAATAACTGTCAAGACAGGTCGGTCGGAAGATGAGAGAGAAACTCCAACTTCTCGCTAAAATTCACTCCTTTCTATCTTCTAACTCCTTGTACTCATCGACACAATGGCTAACAATATTCCAATTACCAAGACTTATCCACCTGACTTGAGCTCCATGAATATTGATGAACCAATCACTACCCCATTACCAACACCCAATACAATATTGACATGTCGGCAGAAACATTGGCAGCCAACAATCTAGATAACTTCATTCCACTTTTCACAGAAGACAAAATAAGGCTTTACTCTCCTTGAAAATAATTCAATTATAATTAAAGTTTGTGGCCGGAAAGTGGGTCATTTAACCCTCAAACAAAAATTGCAAAACCTCTGGAAACCAACTGAACCTCTATCCCTCATTGATCTGGGTAACGACTTCTATCTAATCAAATATCAAAAGGAAGAAAAAATGAATAAGGCTTTACATGAGGGGCCGTGATTTGTGTTAGGTCATTTTCTATCAGTTAGACGGTGGGAACCCAAGTTTCTAGCATCTACGGCCAAACTTACTTACACTGCCATTTGGTCTAGACTACTGGAACTACCCACTGAATTCTATGATGTTCATATCCTACAACAAGTAATAAACTAGGTAAACTACTAAAAATCGATATATGCATGTCATCTACATCTAGAGGGCGATATGCTCGAATATGTATTGAAGTTCTTCTTGAACACCCATTAAAGTCTCACGTATTCATAAGGAACCATCGCCAGCAAATCCTTTATGAAGGACTTAATATGCTATGTGTCCGTTGTGGTAGAATTGGCCATATTATGACCTATTGCCTTATGAAACTCACACTACCAGCTACACAAACACCATCCAACAACAATTCATTATCTAACGAACGGGACATCAAGGGGTTACAAGACCCAGATTCTGAATGGAAGACAGTTACATTCCCAAAACGGCCTCCCAAATCTATGATACACAAACATGCATCAGTTCAAAGCACCAACGACATCACTTACTCAACTTCAGCGACTACCTTTAAAGGGCATCTCCTACGCAACCCATCTATGCAGAGGACTGTCGACGATCATACAAGTACAAACTCGTCTAATCCTATTAGTAGTTAATTAATAAATATTTTACCTAAGAAAGTAACTACTAAAAACCTATTAGCAATAAAATATAGTTTTGATCTATTAAATTCATCTAATGACCTAGTAGGTCAAACTACTACCCAAAACCTAGTGGACCAATTTACAAGCCCAATACTGGAAATAGTGGCCGAACTTCAGGAAATGGATCCAAACACCGGGTCTACCCACTTACCTAACGACTTACCCGCTCCACTTCTAGAAAATAACCTTAATAATTACCCTACTTCACTCTCTTCTAGAGTGAATAGTAACCCTAGTGACACTCATCTTGCATCTACAAATGCCACGTTGGCACCACCACCCCTCTCAGCCAATCAGGCAACGACTAACATGTACTATACCAACATTATTTTAAGCCCACACACTAATACAAACGGCCATCATGAACCCTTACAATTCCTTCCTAAGCCCAACTCAACACGAAACGATGCCATCCATCTTTCCATGCAAACCATGCCACTGACCCACAGCCCACGTGACAAGCCCGATACACACGAAATCCCCTCTCTGAATCAAACACAACCGCCTCAATCAACCAATCCAACTAATACTAATACTGCCGCACAATCATTAATAATTCTAATTTCTACACAAACTTTTGTTGGACCTTCAGCATCTAAAACAACTTATAACTATGCAAAGGCACCATGCACCAACGTTTCCACTAAGAACTCAGCACCAACGACCCTCTCTACTGCCATTCAGGCAACTCAACATATACTTTCTCAACCCAGCAACTACGCAACATAACACACCACCACCCACAACTTACTCAGTGATATACACATCACAAGCACCAAATCCGTTTCAACCACCACAATCATGGTTGGAGATGGGATTACAAAACCATGCACTAACATTCTCCATGATAGTGAACAACCAGGAGGTCATAGTACAACTCCAAAAACCTCAGGACTTAGCACAAATAGTAACAGAGGGAATCACAACAGCAATGACCTATTACGGTCAGTACAACTGGACGACCACACCCATGCATACCACCAACTCATGGTGGAACCCTTTCCCTCAGTACCAACACCAATACCATTCCACAACTTAAGCGGAGCTACCCTTTTACCCACAAGCCCAATCCTAGATCCCTTGGATCCACGAATACATACACATACCTCAAACAGTGCCACTGTATCCAATGAGCCCCTTCGAACCACTAACACCCTCAACTTCAATGAGTCCACAACCCCCAAGCCCAGGAGATCACGAAATACTAATTCCCCATGAAATAGCAGCAGTAATAGAAGAAATGAGGAAAATACAAACAGAACCAGTGTGGCTAGGAGCATGCCATATCTCCGTCCTCAAGGAGCAATACGAAAAAAATATTGCTCAATTGTCCACCAGAAATGACTAAGTGTCTGATCAAACTGAGGCCAACAGTGAACCAGAAGCAGGAAAATTTGTTGTGGTGATCACACCAGCTCTCAGGGAGACGCCTCAGCAAGCAAACTAGGAGAATCAAGTACAGGTGGAGCAGGAAACAACACCACCACAACCACCTCATCGTACTAGATCCATAAATTTTGTAATATGAAATTGTAGAGGTGCACAATCACCAGAATTTTGAAGGAACTTTCGTTCCATACTTAATTATTATCAACCACATTAGTAGTGCTTCTAAAAACACACATAATGGAGCACAACAATCTTAAAGAAGATTTTGATTTCTCCAAGCTCTCACAAGCTCCAGCTGAGGAGCAGGCAGGGGGCATAGTAGTACTATGGAATGATAATCTAGTTCATGTCACTGAAGTTGTTGTCACAAATCAGAAAATACACTGCATGGTCCAGGTATATCCTCAAGGTCTCCCCTTTTTTATTTTTGGCTATATATGCAAGTACTTTACTATCTTCCAGAAAAATTTTATGGCAAAACTTAATGCATATAGCTAACACTTACAAAGGACCGTGGTTAGTAGGGGTGATTTCAATGATATTATATACTCGAATGTAAAGTTTGGAGGTTGTACATTAAACAACACTAGAGCAGATTTGATGCTTAATTGTTTTAACTACTGTAACCTAATAGACTTAGGATTTAGGGAAAGCAAATATACTTGGATGAATAAACATAGGAGGGGCGCCATGATACTGGAAAGATTAGATCGTATTGTCGCAAATTATGAATGGATAAATATCTATCTTGAAGCTCATGTTCATCATCTACCTAGAACTCATTCGGATCATTGTCCTTTATTGTTAACCCTCAATAAAAAGCATTATCAAAAAAGTAATATATTCAGATTCGAATCAATGTGGCTGTCACACCAAGAGTTCCCCAAATTAGTTCATCAAATTTGGCAAAACAACCCTCCTATACTTCAGGCTATTGAAAATTTTACCATACTAGTCAAAACATGGAACCAAGATTCTTTTGGAAATATTTTTTATAAAAAAATTAATACTGGAAATTAAAATCTCGTGTAAATTGGCTTAACCAAGGGGACGCCAATACGAGATTTTTTATCTGTCTACTATAAAAAGAAGGCGCCGTAACAGAATAATTACTTTAGAATATTCTATAGGTAATTGCATTTCTGATAATGAATAGCTCCAGCAACTAATTACTAACTATTACCAAACTCTTTATACAACCTCTCATACTAATTCCTATAAGACCTACACTCCTACTACTTATAATAGACTCTCACAAGCCGAAGGTACTACGTTATCGACCCCACTGATTGACCAAGAAATTTTTCAAGCTGTGCATTCTTTCCAACCTCTTAAATCACCTTGACCTAATGGACTCTATCCGTTATTTTACCATAAATTTGGCCTCAAATCAAGAATTCTCTAATTGAATTCTGCAACAATATTTTCCAACAAGGGCATATACCCCTAGAACTAAACAAGACATACGTTTATTTGATTCCTAAAATTAAGAGCCCTTCCACTACGAACCACTTTAGACTGATTAGTTTATGTAACGCTCTCTACAAAATAATCACAAAAATTATTGTTAATCGTATTAAACCTTTTCTTTATAAAATAATTCACCCTACTCAGTCTGCTTTCCAAAAAGATCTAAGGGCAGCGGATAATGCTATAATTGTTCAAGAATTACTGAATCATTTTAGAAATTCTAGATCAAAGTGTCCAAGCATACTTCTCAAAATAAACCTCAAAAAAGCTTTCGATAGGATGGAGTGGAGCTTTATCCGAATTCTTTAACTTTCTTCAATTTTCTCCACAGTTAATATCTCTCATTATGTCCTGTGTGTCCACAACCTCTACTGCTATCCTTTTTAACGGATCCCCCACAAACGTCTTCACACCATCTAGAGGTATTAAGCAAGGTGACCCGCTTTCACCATACCTCTTTATTATTTGTATGGAAATGTTGTCTCGAGGATAAATAATGCATTGGATTACAACCAATGGAAACCTATTACCTTGAATTCTAAAGCACCTCAAATATCTCATCTATTCTTTGCAGATGACATTATATTGGCATCTAAAATAATAACCTCTGGTTGTCATAAAATTATAGAATTACTGAACGAATTCACTCAACACTCGGGTCAAAAAAATAATTTTAAAAAATCAAAAGTTTACTTCTCTAAATATTGTTCAACAAATGACAAGAATTTTATCATATCCTCTTTCAACATGGTGGAAGGGAAATTATTTGGTAAATATCTAGATTTTTCTATTTTTAACTCAAAACCTACAAAAAGGGACTTTCAATTCTTAATAGACAACTTCAAAAACAGGTTAGCAGGCTGGAAAACGAACCACCTCACCATGGCAGGTCGTACTACTTTAATCAAAGCAATTCTAAATACCATTCCCAATCATATAATGCAAATTATATCTCTCCCAAATCATGTCATTAATAGACTACAAAGCTATCAAAATAATTTTCTATGGGGTTCTACCTCGCAGAAAAAAAGGCTTCATCTTATAAACTGGAACACAATTACTAATCCAAAAAGAACAAGGTGGACTGGATATTCAAAGACTACTAGCTAAAAATGATGCCATATTAGCAAGTACGGCTTGGAGGCTTTTTATCAACCTCACACCCCTTGGGCATCTTTTTTAATCTCTAAATACATTAACACCCCTAGACTCCCTAGTAAACGAACCTCAATCTTATGGAAACATCTTATATATGGTTGGGAGATTTGCCAAATTGGATTACAATGGCATGTCACGAGAGGTACCCATGTTAACTTTTGGACTGACAATTGAATTGCTCCAAATATAAATATTAGAAGCCTTATCCATGGGCCCTTAAATCATAACGAACTCAATCTTTCAGTAGCAAATGTGCTACAACTCAATCGATGCCCGACATCCATTGTGTCCTTTGAATTACCTCAAATATAACTCACAAAATTAATAATACTTACATAACTGCATATGGGACAAACCCTTATCATATCGTCTGGGGACTAACTCCCACGGGCAACTTCTCCGTAAGTTCTTGCTATAAAGCTATCACTAAGTCAACACACAATGATAATAATCACGGCTGGATTTGGCGATTACAAATGCTATCAAAAATTAGGCACTTCTCTTGGTTGATTAGCCACAATAGATTGCCTACCAAGGAATACCTACATAAATTGAGAATCACTTCCTCTAATATGTGTACAATTTGCAAAGCGGGAGAAGAGAGTATTAACCACATACTACTACATTGTGTACATGCAAATCAATGTTGGAAAAATCTCAATCTATAACACATTACACGATCATTACGCACTGATCGCACTCCCAATCATGTCTGGCTCAAAAAAATCATTCTTCAGAAGGTTACTTTTCATAAAAATGCCCTGCCTCTAAACCAGCTGATTCCTTTCACGTTATGGCACCTATGGAATATTCGAAACAAAAATTATTTTGAAAATGTAGTGATCCAGCCTTCCATCAACACAATTATTCAATTAACTACTGAATATAATTTTTTAACTAACACCTACACCCACAAAAGTGTTAAAGTGCCTATGTATGTCAAATGGAAACCACCTCCAATGGGGATCATTACATTAAATACAGACGGTGCACTCAATTCCAACAAATCACAAGCGGGCTTTAGAGGGGTATTCAGAAATTACAACGGTGACTGGATAATGGGATATGCTGGACATCACCAAATGTCCAATGTGATAGATATAGAACTTATGGCCTTACTACGTGGTTTACAAATAGTGGTCGTGCACAACCTAACTCCGTTGGAAATTCAGATGGATGCCCAAGATGTAATAACTATGTTGAAAACACATACCATACAATACTCATCTTTGTTAACTGATTGCAGATTCCTGATCCGACAACTGGGTAATCCAAATATAAGTCACACCTACAGGGAGCAAAATATGGTAGCAGATCGACTCGCACATCTTGGAATGGAATTACCGGGCAGCAACATCACTGTTTTGGCAGATCCTCGTGACTTCATCATCAACCGCCTTAGGAAAGATAAGTAGGGCCATACAACACCTAGAATGGGTAGCACAACAGATACAACTATGTATGGACCAATGAACACTTTTTGTAACCTGTTGGACGTGCCCTCCACAAGCAATGTCTCCAACAAAGGTTTTCGTCATCAGTCACTCCATAGTAACATTAGTACTACTAGACATAGTGTAGCAACGCACAACATTGCAGTTACTTTTCTTCCTAGAACTTTTTGTAATGCTGCCCAAGAGCAGCCGCTCCCTGTACTACAAGTTTGATTAATATAAAATAATCTTTTAAACCAACAAAAAAAGTAAAACTAATAATTGTTTTACCAAAAAGTGTAACTTTTAGCTAAACTATTAAATTTATGTAATAATGGGTTAAATCTAGTTAACGATAATAACTCTACATGTAAATCTTGAAAACGTATGTGAGATGGGGACAAATTTCATAAAAGGTTGACAATAATAAGTACAAAATATTCTTAAAGTATGAGCAATAATGGAGGTGTAACTAGCAATAAATGACGTTTAAGTAAATAGGAGGAATGATTCACCCAATAATAGATGGATTGGACGGATGTTTCTCCTGACAACGATGAATGACATATAGATATAAGATTTGCTTGAACAATTCTCGGATCTGGTGAAAATGTGTGGAATAATAAGGGCAAAAATCTTGATAAAAAGGTAATCTTTGTATCTATACCAGAGAGAGAGAGAATCTTCTTCTGAAAAGTATTCTTATCAAATGAATATTAAATGTCCCTATCCCTTTTATTTTTTCCTTATATATTCGACACATATCCCGACCAAACCCTAAGAGTACAAGTGCAAAGAATATTCACTAGAATATTCTTTTTAATATCCTATTTCAAAAACTAGCCGTTATTGCTCCGTCAGTAATGCTCAACCTCGATCATCGTTGACACCTCGGCTGGGAATCTTGCTGCTACCTGGTCGACCTCATCTGAATCTTACCTTAATGCCATATTATCCTAAATATTTTAAGGGCGGATTTTATCCTATATAGTTAGTCGATCCGCTTGTTGAGGTCGGCCTCAGATGGGCTCGATGAGCGGATTTTATATGATGTGGTTGATACATTTGGACGGCCTAAACGAGTCGTCATGGCTGGGGTGAGTTGGAAGCGTGTTCCTTTGTGAGCTACGACTTCTGGGGTCGTAGGTCCCACAAATCAGGACATCATGGCGACAGACGTCATTATGACGCGATTTCCCGATACTTTGCTTTGTTTCACGAGCGTCTTTTGATTGGGTCTGCCGTTGCGATTACAGTTCCAGGTAATGATTGTTAATTCCTTAGTTTCAATGCCCGAATCTTTATAAATAGGGGTGTGTGGGTAATTTTTCAACCTTTACGAAACCTCTTACACCCAAAAAACTATGTATCTCCTTCTTCTTCCATTGTTTGAAATTTCTTACTGGTTTTAGTGATTCTCACTGCTTCTAACATTTCTTGTTCGAACATCTTACCTTAATCAACATGACTAAGGTATCCTCTATTTTTGGTATGACAACTGATCCTACCCCTTTGGCGGTGCTTATATCCCTTCACACTGATATGGTTTCTGTCGCCATAGAGGAACTTTCCTACGGTGGAGGAAATAATCCATCGTAGAGAGAAAGTTAGGTCCGATTTATCGAAGGCGCCCGAAGTTTAACCTGAAATCTTGGAGTCAGAGATGGGAGAGGCCGATTTGACCGAGCTTAGGGCAAAATTCAATATCCCTACCCACATCGATCTGATCCTAGCAGGGCGCGACGTGGTGCAAATCTACCACCCTGGATATTATGCGTTTTGCGTGTATCTTTTATAGGTCGGCTATACTCTCCCCCTTCTCCCATTCGGAGGAATTTTGCTGCTATTACGGTGTCTGCCTAGCCTAACTCTCTCCATACATTTATAAGCTTAGCATGATACTCTCAAAATTGTCTGAGCTGGCCGGAGTCGAGGTCACACTCCACCATATGAAGCATCTCTTCGCTCCTAGCTTTTATAGGGGAAAGATGTTTCATCTTTGCCACCGAGGAAGTAAATTCTTGGTGGTGAAGATGGACGATAAAGCGAATCGTCAGTTCTGGATCAACTACTTCTTCATCAGAACCGGGGACATGGTAGACAACTCGGACGGCTTTCCTGAGACCTGGAATCGCACTCGTAAGTACTCGTCTTTTATGAAAGGTATTTGATTTTCTTGTTTATGGTCGTGGGTTCTAACATTCTCTCTTCCTTGCACAACCAAAGTCGCGCCTCCTCCTTTGGTCGGGGATATTTCCGACTGGGCTGGCCAGATTCTGCCTCACACGGTGGGGATTCGTGAGTGGTCGGGCTTTCTCAAGAGGTACATACCTACTTCTTCCTTGGCCGGTGAGTTCATCTATTATTTTTAGTTCTCTTTTGACCACATGGTTGCTTGCACGCTATGGTTCATTATTGATGGTGATGAAACTTGTTCTTTTTTAGTTCGAGGGTCTTCGAGGAGGCCGAGGATCCTCCACCTATGTTCCACAAGAGGAAAGTCACTTCTTCTTTGGAGTCTGTTCCTGCTGTGACCGCATCTAGGCCTGCTCGGTCTTCTGCCTCTATTCATTCTTTCGCTGCGGACAGGCCTGTTCGTTCATCGACCATACCTACTGCTACTTCCGTACTGTCTTCTTCTGCACCCGCGGATACATCAACAGCAGAGTTTCCGACTTCTCCTTTGCTTCATATGGTATACGAGGACGAGGAAAAGGAGTCGTCGCCAAGTGATGGTAATTTGGTTCCCCGCAAGAGGAGATCGATCGACGTCGGCGAAGGGGTTGTCCGAGCGGTGGGTTCAGTGATGGGCGATTTTGTCATACGAGAAACGGAGACCATAGAGCTTGAAGATGACGCCGAGTTATTGCCCATGGTTCCACCATCGACTGAAGCCGCAGAGGGTATGTCTCTTCCTGAAACCATGATGGAAGTCGAAGGGTCGTCGACGAGAGTCCCTGATAACTTGCAGCGGAATAAGCCATCGGCCTCGCGACCGGCTGAGGATACTTCTTCGATGGCCGACATAAAAGGAAAGTGTGTAGCCGAGGATGGCTACGAGACGGGCTCTGATGTGGATGCTGATGAGTTGAGGATGATAAGGGAGGGATTTACCCGACTCGAAGTACGGTTGTAGGGGTCCACGCGGACTATTGCGATCCTCATGGATCGAGATTTGTTTGTTGACACGGAGGACGTGGTCCCTTCTCTTGGTCCCCTCTATTCTGATGTGGAGAGTAAAACCGTTGAAAAGCTGAAGGATGCTACCTTATCTAGGAGCATAGCCGGCCTCGCTCTTAGGGTAAGCTTTTCAATCCCTCTCATTTTTGTTTATCGAGTTCAAAGTTTGTTCCGTTCTTACTCTTCGTTTTCCTTTTCTCTTTCTTTCAGAGTGTGATTTTGGAAATTGAAAGCACCCGAAGAGAGGAGGGGCGTAAAGCTATTTTTTTTGAAGATGGAGAGAAAATACCGCGAGTACCGCGGTAAGTATCGTGAGATTTGTAAGAGATTTGGCGAAGGCGAAAACTTTCAAGCTCTCAGAGACGAGATGAAGGAAAAAGATGACGAGTTGGTAAAGGTCATAAAAAATGCAGTATTCTCGAGGGGGCGCTAAGGGACAGATAGGAGGATTTGGAGGTTAGTAGAGGGGTCGAAGCCCAGTGCGGTGATCTCCAAGACCATGCCCTCTCGTTGCGCGTCGAGCTCAAAAAGTGTGAATTCAAAGCCGATGCTTTAAGGGGCGAGGTCACTGAGAAGGAAGCGGATCTCAAGAAGGCGTAGTTAGCTCGGTCAAGGGCTATGAGGAAGATGGAGGCTTTGGAGATCGTCATCCATGTTCTCCGATCCGAGAGAGAAATTGTCTTGGAGAAGGCCAGACTTAGAGAAGAGCAGCTTGATGAACGAATGGAGAATTGGAGAAAGAGGCTTCTGGCCTTTGTGATCGGGTCGCCGCTCTGGAGACTGAGAAGGCACAATTATTGGCTCGACCATCCTCTTCCCATGTTTCTAACTTCTTTGATATTCCTCGAGATTTATATAAGGAATGGATTCATGTCGAGGACTAGCTGGATATATTCAGAGATTTGATAAAGGCAAGAATCATTTCAGAAGCCGTCCTCGAGGATGCTCGTGTTAAGGCACATGGAGCTCGGGTCACATGTGGCTATGATCCTGCTACATCGGAGGCCAGTGACGAGGAGGAGGATGCGGGCGTGGACCAGATTGAAGAGGACGCTTGGTATGAAGATGAGTATCCTGATAGCGATGGTGATGGTGAAGGGGCGGACGACAATGATCTAGGCGACCAGGTCGATGGTGCGGCTGGGCCCGACGACGATTAGTAGCTTTTCTTTTTCTTATTTTGTATTGTCATAAACTTGTGCGCTTTTTGGTGGGCGTCTTCTCAAGCCTTTGTAAAATATATTTTTAATATGAAATACAGTTTCGTTATTTGTACCTGATCATTTTTTCTTCTGTTTGGGTTTGTATGCTTTTTGATTATGTTGCTTGGTTGCCTTGGTTTTCTTAGTCATAATAATCTAGCTCGAGTGGGGTCGAACAAGGTCGAAACAAACTTAGGTTTGATCATGGTCGGGGGCCAGTGGATGTTAGTTCGAACGAGGTCGAACATATCGTATGTTTGTTTATGGTCGAGGGTCGATTAGGTGTTGATTTGAACGAGGTCGAATGTAACCTACACTTAGTTATGGCCGAGGGCCGACTAGGTATTGATTCTAACGAGGTCGAATGTAACCTACACTTAGTTATGGCCGATGGACGATTAGGTGTTGATTCGAACGAGGTCGAATGTGACCTATGCTTAGTTATGGCCTAGGCAGGCATTGATTCGAACGAGGTTGAATGTAACCTACACTTAGTTATGGACGAGGGCCGATTAGGTGTTGATTCGAATGAGGTCGAATGTAACCTAAACTTAGTGAGAACAGAAATAAACTTCATGTATTTGTTCTTTGTTCATTACACTTGGAGAGATTTATATATTTTCCGGGTGCTGGCTGGCATTTCAGTCCCAGTCTATCTAGCCCCTTCGTTGGTTGACCTGAAAAAGGATTGAGAGGTCGAGCAATGAACTAGCCGTCCAGAGCCTTCGTCTGTGCGCACTTCAATCTTGAAGTGTCCCTTTCATCGCCTCGTTAAAAACCTCCTCGAGAAAACCCAATTGGGACAAAACTTAAGTGAGGGAAAAAGAGTACGATTTTAGGGACACCATCTCTTAAAAGTTGAAGTACTTGAGGTGTGTAATATTCCAGTTGTTTGGTGGTCACTTTCCTTCCATTGTTTCTAGTTGGAATGACCCTTTGTTTGTTGTTGCTGTGATTTTGAAGGGGTCGTCCCAGTTTGTTCCTAGTTTGCCTTCCCGTGGGTCATTGCTCGCTTGTGTTTTAGCCTTAAGCACACAGTCCCCGACTTTGAGTGGCCTGATCTTTGCCTTTTTGTTTTAATAGTGTTCTGTTTGTTATTTTTGGGCGACCATTCTTACGTAAGCCATATCTCTTCGTTCCTCAACTTCATCGAGCTCCTGCCTTCTGCTGTCATCATTTCGGGGTCCGCTTTCTTAGGAGTACCTTAGACTGGGCTCCCCGACCTCGAATAGTATTACTGCATCAGTCTCATAGAATAATGAGTATGGTGTCTCTCTTATGCTCATCTTTGGCATTGTTCGGTAGGCCCAGAGTACTTCTGGTAATATTTTCGGTCTCAATCCTTTGGTGTCTTCAAGTTTCTTTTTCATGATGTTCAGTATCGACTTGTTGGAGAATTTCGCTTTCCCGTTGCGTTCGGGGTGGTATGGCATTGAGAGTATTCTTTTGATGTGCCATTTTTGAAAAAACTCACCGATTGTTTTTCCTGCAAACTGGGGTCCATTGTCGCAGTTGATCTTTTCGGGGAGATCGAAATGGCATATGACATTTTTCCATATGAAGGCGATCACTTCATGTTCGCGTATTTGGGCGAATGCTCCTGCTTCTACCCATTTAGAGAAATAGTCAGTTAAAACTAAAAGAAACCGTATGTTACCTCATCCTGCCGGGAGGGGGGCCACGATGTCCATTCCCCATTTGATGAACGGCCAGGGAAAGTTACTGAGAGTAGGTGTACGCCTGCTTGGTGAATCATTGGGGCATACTTCTGCATTGCTTGTATTTTTTTACAAAATCCGCGGCTTACTTTTTCATGGTGGGCCAGTAATACGCTGCCCGTATGAGGCATTTGACCAAAGCTCGATTGCCGAAGTGAGCTCCACAGTGGCCTTCATGTACTTCTTCAAGGACGCGCCACGTCTGATTTGGGCCTAAGCATTTCGCCCGAGGGCTGCCATATGCCCTCTTGTACAAGTCGTTGTGAATGACGTTGTATCTGGCTGCTTGTATTCGTAGTTTCTTGGCCTCTTTTTTATCATTGGGGAGTACGCCTTCCTGCAGATATGTATCAATATGGTTGCGCCAATCCCAAGTCAGGTTTATGGTACTTACCTCTATTTGATCTATCGATGATTTGAGGAGGTGGACCACATTTCTTTCTCCGGTTGTGATGTTTTTGGTGGTTGTAG